>NW_023458561.1:53243408-53362638 GCF_013731165.1 Rhagoletis pomonella | reverse complement strand
TTGTGTGCTCCCTCCTTATAATCAACTGCCGCACCTATCTAGTCTTGAGCTAAAGCATCCAAACAGAAGCGCTCCCTTGCACTCTCCCACACACACATATATAGACGCACTGAAAATGCCGCTGGTACTCACACATCCACGTACGAGGCAACTGCCCATACTCTGCGCTTCGTCGTTGCTACTCCTCTGCGCACTACTCGTTCAGGGCTCACCCACACCCAACACAGAAGCGTCCAGTACTGTTAATCATACAACAGCCGACAGCAATAACTACAACTGCCCTGCAGACTGTGAATGCGTACTGGCGCAGCATACACACTCGCCTTTCCTGCACGCCAAATGTTCCAGCTTGGAGGGTTTGCGTTCCTACGAAGCCAAAGAAGATTCACTGCCCATACATTCGCTGGATCTGTCATATTTGAATTTGAAACGGTTGTCACATCCGCTGGAGAAACTGCCCGATGTGACATCAATTGATCTGTCACACAATGAGCTGCACGAAATTGGTCACCTTGGACGACGCATTAAGAAGTTGAACCTCAAGCACAACCGCATTACATCGAGCAAGTTGGCTAAGTTGCCAGCACATTTGCAGGTTTTGAATCTGCAACATAATGACATCACCAGCCTGCCACTGGAATTTACACGGCTTTCGAATTTGGTGACACTCGAGTTGAGCCACAACCAGATCAACTGCTCTTGCGAAACTCTGGAGGTGCGCAACTGGCTTCAGGAGCGTCATGTGTTCATGGAACACGCCGTCACATGTACGTATCCGACCGAGGCTAAAGGCAAGCCATGGTTGCAGGTCAAACAGTCGGACATTTGTGCGCACGAAAAAAACGGTCGTGACGAGGAAGACAATGAACTGATGATGGGCGACCAGCCGATCGAGGGCTCGGGCGATCTGGACGATGAAGATGAGTTGGGAAAGGCATTTATACCCATCGATAAGGCGAGCACAGCCAAGACGAGCTCGGTACAATTGGACACAGTTGAAGGCTCCGGCGATTTGAGTGACATAAATGCGCCAGTCAATTTAGCTATGACAACTGTTGTGCCTGATATAGAGGACTCGGAAGAACATTCTACAACTGATGCGCCACATCTAGCGATTGAGCAGGCGGAAGAAGAGGAAGATGGTTCTGGTAGCGGTGCTGGTCCATTGATAATACCCAACATAGCACGCGGTCCTCTCTTTACCGATGATTTCGAGGCACCCGATGAGGATGACACCGATGACGCTTTCGACAACAAACCCGTTGAACAACCCGCACCAGAAGAGGATGTGGAGGAAGACAAGGAGGAGGAGGAAGAGGAGGTGCACAGAAATGGAGCAGATATCTTCGGTGCCGGTATGGGAATATTCGACACTAGTGGTTTTGAAGAGGAAAAAACTGAAGCACACGCAGACGACAAAGCTCTTGAACCGGTAACCGAAGACGCCATTGTTCCAGCTGTGCAACAAAATGCTGAATCGGAGGGTGTGTTCGGTGTAAACACTGAGGGACCTACCAGCGGCGAAGCTAGCCCCATTTTAACCGCAAATGTATCCAACGATTCAAAGGACGATAGCAATGCCACCTACTTTTTGCTGGGTGTGCTCGGTTTAATTGTTGTCGGCTTGATACTCTATGTGGGCATCAAGCGCTGCAAACACAACCATAATGCCGCGCACGATGCGGAAAACCCACGCCAAACCGAATTGCTCGACATGGACAAGAAGAACTTAGGCAAACCATTGCGCAACGGCAACGAACATTCACCACTCATTGGTGACCAAACCAAATCGGATCACGCGAAACCGATTAATGGCACCGGCCAGAAGAAACCCTACGACGCCAACGATGTCAAAGACGGACCCAACCAACAACAGCCATTGTTGAACGGCAATAATGGCACCGGCCCCGGTGATCATGTGACCAAAGAGAGCGCACCACCGGCCACAGAAGCAGCTGCACCACACGATTATCATCCCATCACACCACGTTACCCCACACCGAAGTCGCCACGTGCCTCCAAGTATGCACAATACCCACAAGCGGGTGCCGAGCACAATAACAACAATGACGATAGTTATCTGCCTTCGTCGCCGAAATCAGGACGCTACTCTCCCGTCTATTCACCAGAAACGGGACGTGTTAAAATCAAACTAACCGAAACACCTCGTCCCAAAACGCCCATGTTGGTGACACGCAGCAAATCGAATGCGGGCGATATCATAACGACGCCTGTGTTGGCGACGAACGGCATCGACAACAGTCTTAGTGTACCCGGCGTGCATGCGCCCACAACGACGCTGGTGAATGGCCACTAAGCGGTGTGGCGTAAAGTGGTGCGGTGCGGTGCGGCGGTGCGATGCAGCGCTAAGCAGTGAGGCGGAAGGTTAGGGATTGATGCAGTCATACTGGGGCTAAATACGAGTGCTGTGCCGTGTGCGTCTAATCGGTGCTAACGAACTAGAAATAATAAAATCAATTTAAAAGAACAAAATTTTTCAAAAAATAAAAAACAAAGTGTAAAATGTGAAACTAATTACATGGGTACTATATCGGAAGACAACTGTAAGAGAAACTGTATAGCTTAGAATTTGTAAAATGTGTCAAGCAGTCGATAAGTTTTAATTTACACTCCGGTGGTTAGCCAATATTAAAGGACAAGTTTACAGAGATGTTTATACGTTTTTGGATGAGGGCTGAGCTTTCTGAGCTTTGTATCTTTAACTATCATAACAGTTTTAAACAGATTTTTAATGAGACGTTTTAAAATAAGATTACGTAGAAAGTTTTTACCGTTATGAGAGATTTTCCCATTAAAAAATTTTATTGAAAATACTTATCAAAGAAGCAATGCAAATGTGCCAAGAAAATGTGCCTTAAAGAATGAGACATATTTTTTGTAAAAGAAAGTAAGCACTGTATTTATACAGACCAGACCAAAAGAACACCAACAAAGTGACCAAAGCACTAATTTGTTTTAAGAGAAGCATGCCGCTTTTATTTACGTACATATCACAGTGCGACAAAAACGAAAAAATTTCAAAACACATGAAGCGATCAATATGTAGTATGTAAAAGTATTCGCGAAATTAGGGGCAAAATATAGTAAAACTGCGTTTTTAGTTTTCTCCCTCAGATTTTTTTATATTTCTTTTAACGACTTTGATTTTTAAAAGATATGATTTATTCAAATAATTATAAAAAAAGAATCAGTGCATTGTAGAGTAGCAATATGCATATGTATGAAAGTACCAAATAAGGGAGAAAATTCTATAGAATTTTAAAAATTACATTTTTGGTTCACAAGAACGCATAGGTGTTGAAAATGTCTTTTAAATATTTTTTCTTATCCAAAACAAATAAAATTATGAGCTCAATTTAATCGAATTTTTTTTTCAAAAATAAATATTTGAAATTTTCAAGGATATTCAAGGATAACACTTAAAAATGCGCACCAGAAAATTTTATTGTTTTCGATTCCGTAGAATTTTCTGTTTTATTCGTCACCCATATTGTTATTGTACAATGCTCTGAATGTTTTAAACAGTCTTTTTTTAATAAATCATATTTTTGAAATCAAAGTCCTTTTAACAAATTCTGACGTCAGAGAGAAAAACTAAAAACGCAGTTTTATTATATTTGGCCCTTAATTTCGCATGTATACTGTAAAATTTATTGTCGCACAGTGTATTAGGAGGGTTCCTGTGTACATTAGAGTGGTGCAATTTTTGTATGGGAAAAAATTTCATCGTGGAAAACGGAGCACTCCTTTAATTTTTCCATTTTGATATTTATAATATCTATAACGACTTTCAATTTTCTACTGTTACCAATACAGGATGCTCAATGATCTTGAATTGCGCTACTGGACCGCTTTGAAATTGACAAAAATATATGTGATTTTTGAGTTTTGTGCCAGCACCTCTTTCGGCAAGAGGAAAAATTTTGCAAGGTGCCCCAAACCATCAAGAATTTTTTTTTATCACTCTAATGTACATACACCAAAACTAAAAAAAAATGAATTTTCATTAATAATTTTCAACTTTGTTTCTCTTTGAGAAAGAACTTTTATAAAAAAGCACAAGAGTGAAATTGGTGCACAATGGGACTTATGCGCAAATTTTGTTTATGAGAGAAATCATGCGTAAATATATGTATATAGAAAAAATTAAGGACAGTAATGCGTACACAGTAACCGCAATTCAATGAAAGATTTGGTTTTAAACGAACAATTTTTTTTTTAGACTCTTACCACTCAAATGTTATCTCAAAGTTTAGGTTTCTCTCAAATTTTTGCGCTAAACTTTATATATTCTTTCCTCATAAGCCCCTTGTATGCCAAGGTAAAAGCACTCCGATATGGTTGCGATAGGGTCCCCAGAGATCCTTCAAACCCTACCTTACTAAGGTGCCTAACTGCTGCGTTAAACAAAAAAAAAAAAATAGCCAGCCAACTGTTGAAGACAAAACTAACGAAATGCGAGTTAGAAAAGCAACAATATAATGTGATAGGTTAATTATACATACATGCATACATATGTATTTATACATACATAAATTATTTAAATAAAAAAAAGCATAAAATTTTAATTTTGCGTATTCTTTAAACGTAAACACACTTTGTAATAAAAACATACAAACATATGCATATTTATACGTACCATTGTATAAAGAGTGTAAAAAGATATTGTGAATTTTTTCTATTTAGTGTAATAACAAATTAATTAATTAAAAAGTTACGACCTATGCAAAAAAAAAAATCTAACAGCCAATTTCACTAAAGCAATTTAAGTAAAAAATTATTTTACTTTTTTTTTTTTGAATTGTACATGGAAATTGACAGAAAATAAGAAATCATTTTCCATTTAAATTGCTGATGAAAGCGGCGGTTAATATTTATATTTAGATAAATATGGATGTACGTACATACATTCATGTGTACGCAAATATTTTATATGTATGTATTTTTCGAAGTTGTTTTTGAAAAGCGTATATTGTCGCTTAAGTTTTCTAAGGAGCTATTCGCATAGAAAAGAAATTTAAAAATTTTAATAACAAAAAGTAACTTTAAGCGAATTTTTAATATTTTAGGACGGAAAAAATGTACATGATAAAAGAAAAAATTAATACAAACATACATTGGGCGTAAAATAAATCGATAACTTAGCGAAGGAGGAACAGTTTATTTATTTAATATTATTTTGTTTTTTTTTTCTTAATTAAAAAGCTGATTTTAAATTAAAAAGTAGTTTGAATGTATTCAACTTTACACTTACATACCTAGTTGTAACCAGTTGTTTTACTTTTATTTATATAATGTTACATTCTGATTCCTTTTAAATTTAGAGCACAATGCAGTTTTTTTTTATTCAAATAAAAAATAGTTTGTGCGTAATTTAAATTGTATTTAATGTAATTTTAGCGTAATACCAAAGTTATCTTATGTTTTAAACAAAATACCAATTTTTTCTTCAAAATTTTTTGTTTCCAATTTTTATTAGATGCTATATAGCTTTGTATGTAAGCACTTTTTTCTCCGCCATTTTCTTTGTAGCTTAAGTATTATAATTTACTTAATTGCTAAGATTCGAAATACACGCATATGTAAGTATGTATATTTCTGGCTACATAACTAATCTTGTGGCAGAGTATCGGTTAAATGGAAAATAATTTTATTATCAAATAATCCTCGTGAAAAAATTTACCTAAGCTGCCTGTTCATGAAGCATAAAAGCCTTGCAAAAATTGAAAAAAAAACTGCTTGTTTAAAAAGCATAATGCCTTATATAAAACATATACATATATGTGTATGGAAATACATACATATATATGTACATACACACATGTGTACAACACAAATTATAAAATTCACGCCTGTAATAATATTAAAGTAGCAAACTACATTATTCTGATTTATGCAAAAATTTATTTCCGAAACTATTAGATTTAATGCGTTAAAGATAAAAGAGATCCTATTATGAACTTATCTTGTATAAAAATACTTTTATTTAAGTCTACTGTATTTCTAAAAATTTATTTAATTTAATAAAAACTATGTACATTATAAACATGTAAACAAAACAAAAAAGAAAAGTTTTTAAATCGCTTGTTCCAAATTCTAAATATTTCGTTTCATTTACATTTTGTTCCGTTCTGATTCCAAATTGTTTCGTCTCTTCCGTCATTTCATTCCGTATTCCAAAAGATTTGGTTTCATTCCCATTGTGTTCCCAACAAGTTCCAAAATATTTAATTTTGTTCAGTTCCGATTCCAAAAGTTTTGTTTCCATTTTGCCCCGTTTCGTAGCCAAATGGTTTCGTAGTATGTTCTGTTCCGATTCCATTCGCTTATGTTGCAATTCCAAAATGATTCGTGTTAATATTATTTGTTCCATTTCATCCAATTTGCTCTAATCTAATTTTTCGATAAAATTCCAATTCCATACACATTGCGATTTCCATTCAATTTTTTAAGTTTGCTTTCCAAATTTATAGCTTATTATGGTTAATTTCTTTGAAAAAAACGCATTGAAAATTAAATCCGTTTAGTTTTCATTACTCAATCCTAGTTTCGTTTCCATTTGGTTCCGTTTCGTTTCTTCTTGTTTTTGTTCCAATTCCAAAATAATTCGTCTCAATATCATTTTGTTCCGATTGCAAAAGTTTTCGTTTCGTTCCGTTTCTAAAGTGTTAGCTTTGCCCCGTTTCGTTTCCAAATAGTTTCGTTTAATTCCCATTTTGTTCCGTTTTTGTTTCTTTCATTACTAAAACCTTTTTTCATTTCCATTTTGTGACGTTCCGCTTCCACTTGTTTCTGTTCTGTTCTGTCGCATTTTATCCAATTTGCGATTAAATTCAAATTCCATACACAATTGCGAATTCGTTTCACTTTTGTATTGTTTCTTTTAAAATTTTTAAATTTCTTGCTTATTTTGTTAATTTCTTTGAAAAGTTGATAAAAAAAAACTCAATCAGTGTGCTATTCATTACCCAATATTCGTTTCATTTCCATTTTGTTCCGTTCTGCTTCCACTTGTTTCTGTTCCAACTTCAAAATGATGCGTGTCAATAATGTTAAATTTCTAATTCCACACACATTTACGGTTTCGTTTCAATTTTGTATAAGTTTGTGTACTTCCTAATTTGTTCCGTTGTCCATTGGTTTCGTTTCATTTCCATTTTTTCCGTGCTGATTCCGTTTGTTTTTGTTCCACTTGCAAAATCACCTGTCTCAATCTCATTTTATTCCTTTTCATACAACCATTAAAATCGCTAAAAATTCAATCAATGTTCCATATACATTTGCGATTTCGCTTCAATTTTGTAATGTTTCTTTTTCAAATTTTTAAATTTCTAGCTTGTTTTGTTAAATTTTTTGAAAAAAATTCTTTTAATTCTTTAATAAAAAATTTCTGACCACCCTAATCGAGTTGCTCCCAAAAATCGTTTGTAGAAAACACCGTTTCCACCAGGCGAACAAAATCAGCCGCAGGCCGCCAAGCTGTTAAATTTAGCACTGACAACAATCAAGACAAACGTCTCGTTGCGTGCCATCTGTGAACTGACTATGACGATGTTAGCAATTGTACGAACCCCATCAAACCGTTCCCAGGCATCTGCAAGAATTTAAAATGGGTTATGCGTTGTAGCCGAATAGAGCGCCACCTAGCAGTTCACTACGAGAACGTACGTTAATGCAGTCACAAACCATAAAAACTGTTCCTATTTGTTTTTCAAATTTGCGGAAACCTTTACATCATGCCAGCCAGAGGTAAATTTGCGCAGTTTCAAGTTAATCAATACGGTTTGAAGTTTATAAAACAGTACAAATAATGCAACTGAAACTCGATTTATATTTCGCTTTCGAGAGATAAAAAAAATTTAAAATTTTGTATAACCTCTTTTGCAATTCGGGAATCATTCGCACATAGGTACATACATATTTTTTACATTTTCCGTGAAACGCATAACTTTTGATTTTTGTTCTACATATTTATTTGTTTTTTATTATTGTTGCAGCTCAAGCCTTAAAATAGTAGTTATTTTACTGCAATACATTTATTAATTATTAAAATACACTTATATATATTAGTCGTTAAATACTCATTTTCGGGCACACACACCTGCCAGAGATCGTATATAAACCTCTTGTGTTTGCATGTGTGCATTTTTTTTCGGAAAAACACAAAGAACAATTGAACAAACGTTCACACTTTCCATCCAGTTCAGCCACTGCAGCCCCACATTTAGAAGAGCGTTTCCCGCATTGGCTTATGCACCACCACAATCGGATCCCTCTCCGACGATGACGAACTATCGTCAGCCGTTGCAGCCGTAAAATTGCCACTCGCACGTCTGCTCGTTGAATTAACCCGCTTCTTCCGCCTGCCGCGCTCCAAGTTCGCAGCGCCACCACCACCGCCACTCGACGATGTGTTATGCACCTCGGCAATTGAGGAGATCTCTGGTTCGATTACCAGCTGAAAATCACTATCTTCCGATGAGGTGCCGCGTGATTTCTGTAAGCTGCCAAAATGATCCTCAACAGCCGGTGGCAATGGCCGATCCGTGGTAGCGGCTGCGCTTGTAGTAGGTGATGTTGGTGTCTTGGGCTTACGACGCGCGAACGGGCTGCCCGGTTTACTTTGGTCTTCATATTCAGGATCTGTGAGAAACTCGACGCTGTCGGTGCGCATTGTGGCGCGCTTGAATGGCGGTATATCAGCCACTTTGGGACGCCGCTTTGTGTAGGGACTATGCTCATAGCCCTGGAAGTTTGCTATCTTTTCGGCGCTTTGCAAATTCTGTGACTTCAGATGCGCGGCTGGGAAGCGCGTGTCTTCAATGCTTAGCCGGCGGCTGCGCGAATTGCTGTAGGCAATGTAGCCAGTGCGCGCGAAAGGAATTATGGGCGCTGTGCGTTCTTTTGCACGATTCGATAACATTTCTTCGCTGCGGAAGCGCTGACGGTCGTCTAACAGTAAATCGGCGTCCTCAATATCACCTTCGGGATTAGTCTGCGAGCGGCGTAATTTGGCGCGACGTGCATGACCCGATTCGGTTAGATCTACCATTGACTTGACGGGTCGTTCCAGTTTTGGCATTCTTATGGCATCTTCGTAAGAAGGCAAATTATTTTCGTAAGGACTCGGAGCATTAGGCGTGCCGGCCTCTTCCAGCAAGCGTTGATTATGTGCGCGACTGTAAGTAGAACAGATTATTACAAAAAAATCGCTTATATATTTTAAAAACTATTTCTCATTCCAGCGCTCGATCTTACATTTCCATCATTTCATCGCGATTCTCTCGATATTCATTTCGATTTCGTCTTTTCGTGCGGCTTCTGATATACTTTTTCATACATGCGTAGAAAAGGAACCCCACGGCGATGATTAAGAAGCACCACATGATCGCAGTCCATGCTCTCGCTGCTCTCGAATTGCGTTCGCTAGGCGCCCATACACTAGCGCAGGCGCTTTCCCATGTTTTGCCATAGAAGTTCGAGGGCGATGCACAGCGTACATTTGTGTGGTCCTTTAACTGGAAATATGCAGAAAAAATTGAAAATTTTAAAAAAATGGAGTTTACATTAATTGTTCAATCTTCTCTAATTAATGTTTGAATTGGAGTGCATGAGGAAATTTTTAATCACGTCACGCTTAATCGTGCAAAACAACAAATTTTGTCACACCAACGCATTTACAAAAAATATTCGCTTATGACGCCATAATGTTTTTTACATATACTATATCTCTGCAATTATACGTACACAGGGTGTCCAAGAAGTACCACGACAAACCTTAGGACACCGTTTTTGAAATATTGATATTTTTTAACCAACCAAATACACGTTTATATAGCGAGCTGCTTGCTCCATGACAGACACCCGCTTGCAGCCGCACCTACTGGTGAACAGAAGCTGCAGACTTCAGTGAGCCCTTAAACCGAATAAGTCGGAGTGGCCCCACCGAAGCTCCCTCTCTTTCTGCCGTGACCCACGGCTCCACACGGATTGGTTACCATATATTTATTTTGTACTGCTATTGCAACCGATCTTCTCTCATTTCGTAAGCATATTTTATCGGCCAACTGTGAAGGTTATGTAAATTAAAATAACCATCATCAGGTTGCATGAGGATACCACTGGATCACAAACTTTAGTTTGATTTTGTACTCCAGACTAGGGATGGGTAGTGGGGGTTGAAATTAGATTTTTTCCCAAATTCGAACATTGCCCAACGATTCGATTATTCGATTCGAAATTGGTGGTGCAAATTCAATTTAATTCCAATTTTCCGAATTTTCCAAAATTTTTTTGAAATGAAACTTCATAATCGAGCTCGGAGATGTTTGCGTTAAATACTTAACACCAAGTCATAAAACCTGTATCGTTCGTTCGATTTTCAAAATGGAGGTAGGTGTCTAATGAAAGGGCTTGCCCTGTAGTGCGTAATATGGTTTTAGTTTTGTGCCATATGTAAGAAAATCAAGATCAAATTATTTAATATGTTAAATAAATTACCCCAATATGGGTATCAATCGAAATAGTTTTGAATAAACTTTATTTTTTAATTACATTTAGGAGGGTTGCCAACTGTTTGAAAAATCGAATTTAGTTAAAGAAATGTTGTGCTTAAAATCAGTGTTGCCGCGAAACATTTTTAGTGGTAGCTAAAATCCAGCTAAAAAAGGGCTAAAAAAGAGCTAAAAATCGTCGTTGTGGCTAAAAATGGTAGCTAAATTTTTTTACCTACATCTACCTATATAAAAATAAGTGCACGTTTTTGGTGTGACCTCATAACTTGAAAACAGCTTGACCGAATTCAACCAAATTTATGTGGCATATTCGATTTATCATGCAGATGGTTTATGCGAAGTTTTCCCGAATTCGGAAGAGGGGGCGTGGCACCACCCATACTAACTAGAATATAAAAATAAGTGAACGTTTTTGGTGTGACAATATAACTTAAGAACGGCTTCACCGAATTCAACCAAATTTATGCGGCATATTCGGGCCATCATGCAGATATTTTATGTGGAGTTTTCCCAAATTTGGAAAAGGGGCGTGGCATATGTATGTATCTTATTTATACAAATAAGTACACGTTTTTGGTGTGAGCTTATAACTTGAGAACGGCTTCACCGAATTCAATCAAATTTATACGGCATATTCAGGCTATCATGCAGATGGTTTATGTGAAGTTTGCCCGAATTCGTAAAAGGGGGTGTGGCACCTTCCATACTAACTAAAATTTTTTTGTTGTATATCTCTTGAAATATTTGTGGTAGAGTACTGGAAGTTGGTATAGAGGTATAACAAATAATTCCTTACTCATGGATAAAAATGGGCAGTATTGGAAAAGAGGGCGTGGCACCTCACATCTTATATATAAAGAATAAGTGCAAGATTTCAACCAAATTTATACGGCATAGTCGGGCTATTATGCAGATGGTTTGTGTTAAGTTTCCCCGAATTCGGGCACCACCCATACTAACAAAAATTTTCATCTGGTATATCTCTTGAAATATTTGTGGTAGATTACTGGAATTGGTAGCTATACGTGGCCTGTTCAAGAGTTGGCATTCCAAATTGTTTATTTATTCATACCCAAGATGGAAAAACAAAATGTTGTATATCCAAATCTGTTGGATTAAGATTTAAAATAAAGAATCAAAAATTTTGAAATTAAACAAATGATAAATTTTCATAAAGAAAAATTCCAGGACTTTTCATTCGTTTTTCAATATTTGGTGTAGAGAAGCACACCGGGGTACTGCTAGTATAAGTATGTAAGTATACACGCAAACATTTTCTATAATTACTGGTATAGAAAAACAATGAACTCTGAAAAGAATTACTATTTTATTCAACAAAAAAACTTTTTGTGTAACACATAAAGCATATTAAGGGCCACCAACTTACCTATTTTAAAGTATAGTAAAATCGTTAACGGACAAGATAACGGCCCAGAAACGTAAGGAATATACATAGAAATATGTTTACTTGCCTTAAAGGAAAGGCGTTCGCTTTATGAGCGAAGAGTTAAATTCATGAGAATCATAAAAAAAATTTGAATGTCAATGATGAATAAATTTTGAAAAGGGCTAAAAAAAGGGCTAGGGGCAATTTCAAATTTTTGTGGCCAAAAAAAGAATTTGGTAGCCAAATTTAGCCACCAAAGGGCTAAAACGGCAACACTGCTTAAAATACTATGTAACAATTAAAATATTTTTGAGGTGCTTGAAGGGAGTGGCCACCTGTTTAAAAAGTTAAACTGAAATTACACTATGCGACAGCCGAAACCAGCTTGGACTTTGTTAAGATTTTAAAATTAATTTTCTAAGCAATGGGAGGATAAATAAAAAATGTGTAGCATTGAAAAATGGTTAAATAAACTATTAGATATTGTTATTGGAAGTATTCTGAAGAGAACCATAGTTTTGCGATCGAAAAATATTGATTTTCAAGAATTCCATACCATTTTCCAAAAAGTTGGTTTTTCCCCATATAAAATACATGGAAAACTTTGAGCGCTTTGAGCGACCTCTAAATGTTTTTTAATTTCAAAATAAAAAATAGGGGTATACTTTTTTCGATATAGAACAAATCTAGGGGATGAGAGCATACAAATTCCGGCTTTACTTATTTTGGACCACTCTTGTGTTCCACACATACATACCTTTTGTGGCGGTGCAGTTAAATAATCATAGAAATCCATAAATGTTGTGTCGTGACAATTACAAATCCATGGATTATCACTTATCCATATGGCATCCAGGTATTGGTTGGAGCGAAAATATTCAGCTGGTATTGGATTCGTAAAACGATTGCCATTTAAATGCAGCCATGCCAATTCCGGAAATCCCGAGAATGTCGTGTTGCGTATCGCCGTTAATCTGAGAAAACAATCAAGTTTCTTAAACTTAAACTTTTTACACATAAGCATTTATTACTCACTTGCAATTACTCAGATCCAATCTCTGTAGTGTTTCCGAACGCATATTTGCTGGAAACTCTTTGATGAGATTTTTCGAAAAATCAAGCCGTTGGATTGTCGATAGACCCGTTAACGCATTCCCATCGATCATTATTATTTCACAGCCGCTTAAGTTTACTTCGCGCAACGAATTCGATACAAGTTTCGTGAATTTTTCAATAACATTGCGGCTCAAGTTAATCGAAACGAGCACATCGTTGGAGCGGAACAAATTCGTATCGAGGCGAGCGATTTCATTGAGCGACAAGTCGATTGTTGCTAAATGTTTTAATTTAGCGAATGCACTAGGTTGGATATTACGCAACGAATTGCGCGCCAAATCCACTGTCTCCAAGAGAGTATTATTGGCGAAGGTATATTGATCCAAGGTACGTAACATATTGCCCCGCAAACGGGCGTGCGTTAAGCTTGGGAAGCCGCTCAAGTTTATCGTGTCCAAATTGCAAAAGGAAGCGTCCAACTCCAAAAGCGATACCGATAATATGGCATCCTTAAATTCCAATGCAAAGTTCCAAGAAACATTTAAGACCTCTAAATTTGGCAAACTTTCGATGAAAGTTTGTGGTATATGTAGCAAACTGCAATTGCTCAGTTCCAGTGTACGCAATGTATTCGATGGTATGTTGTTCAGCGTAGCAAGCGCATTTCCCGAAAGCGAAAGCCGATCAAGTGTTGGTAGGCCGTTTATGAGATGATCACCGCCAACGGTTGTAATGCCGCAATTTTCAAGTTCAAGCTCTACGAGCGATTCACTGATCAGCACAAGTTCAGATTTGAAACCCGTAAAAGTTTCCAAATTATTGCCACTTAAGCTCAAATGCTTCAGACTAATAGCATTCCGAAACGCCTCACTCGGATTCAGATTCAACCAGCTGTTGAAGCTATTGTTGGCGAGCAGTAGGACACGTAGTGCTGTAAATCCTACTAAAGCTTCAGCATTTAACTGCGCTATCTTATTATTAGAGAGATCTAAGTAAACGAGTGACTCCACTGTGGCCAAATGCGTGGGAAAGTCAACGAAATTATTGCCTGACAAATCCAGATGATCGATGGGCAGATCAGCAAAATCGGGATACTCTGTAAGTCCTTTGCGCGAACAGTCGACGCCAAGGCTGTCAAGTACCCAAGAACATTTGCAGCTGTGCGGACAATTCACAGCTGTGGTTAGGGATGTGAAATAAAATAGCAGAGAGATCGTGGCAAAGTGGTGGAGCTTTGGCATTTTTAGACGATGCAGCGCAGGTATTTGATGTGGAATATGACATATGGATGAGCTGTAAAAGATTAAATATCGTTTAATAATAGTAAAGCGAGTAATATAGGTCCTATATATTTATATATACATAAATACATCTGCGCAACAATAGATTCAAAATGTCGCAATTCCAGAAGGCATTTATTTTAAGTTTTTGTTTACACTGTTATCAGCCATAAAATGGATTATTTTCAAGTATTTGCACACATACATTCATATGTATATACTTACATAAATTTACATATTTACATAAATATACACCCTGCAGGGAAATTCGACTAATGAAATTATAATCGGCCTTCTCCTAAATTTTGGTTCAAATGGCGTTGTGCAATGGACGGAAATCCAGAAAAGGCTGGCCAAATGTCTAAAAACAGTTTAGATTTTTAAATTTTAGATATTCATAACAGAGCTCATCAATTTGTGCAAAATTGTTTGGCGCAGAGATATCGTCGGTGGTTTGTTATTAGATGTGCACTGAAAATACTAAAAATATTTTTTATTCTTTTTACTACGTATAATTTGAACTCAAAGTCAGTTTAGTATATTGACTGTAATCGGAACTTTTGCACTTGCTTATGGAGTTCTGCCTGCGCTGCCCATCACTAACTATATACATACATATGTATATTTAAAATGATTATAATATTATGTCTTTATCGCGTAGAAGTTGTCTCAATGTCTCAAAGTCCCTTAAAAAAAACCTGTCGTCAGAGAGGAAAACTAACTGCCTTATTATGTATTACGAACGATAGGCAAAACGAACGATTCGTCTGCAGACGGCAACGTCTCTGATTGCGATTTTATTACTCTTTCGGTCGTTTACGTCTAACTTTTCATCAATTAGGTTGCAATCGTCTCGGTTGCGTTTAAACCGGCTAGAATGATGCCGCCGGACTAATTTTTGAAACATTCCTCTGCCTATCGTTCGTGATGCATAATAAGGTAAGTACTCAGTTTTGCGATAATTTACGCATAGCTTCGCGAATGTATTAATTTTTTTTGTTTGTAAAGTTTACTGTCACAACGATATTATTATCGATTTTGTGATCGATATTTTTATCGATTTTGTTATCGATATATTTATCGATTTTGTTAATGATATTTGAACGATTTTGTTATCAATAATTTTTATCGATATTATCGATTTTGTTATCGAATTTGTTATAGATTTTGTAATCGCTATTGATTTTGCTATCGATTTTTATTGATATTTTTTATCGATTTTAATATCGATATATTTATCGATTGTTAGTCGAATCGACTAACGAAGCACGTCCAGGGTAAAGCAAAATCAAATGCATGTATGTATGTATGTACATGTGTATGTTTATTGGTTATGAGACAAACTACCCTGACGGTTAAGTGTTTTTTTGTTGTTTAAATCAACTAATTCGAAGACTTCTTTAAAACAAATGCAACGAGTAAATGTTTCGAATTTTTATACTATTTTTGCTCAAAAAACAATTTGTGTCTTGGAAGTATGAAAAAGCATCTGTGAAGTCCAGAACGCAAGTATATTAAAAGAAACCTACTGATTTTGAAGTTGTGTAAACCAAATTCATTTTAAAGTAGTTGAAATTAAATGCAGACAGCCGAGTTGCTGCTTGCGCAGAATTAAAAATTAACATTTGAAAGCACATTTACATGTCTAGCTGTAGCTGACAATCCATGTTCAAATATCATTTAATTTTTAAGTTTTAATTTCGGTTTTTCTTAGTTATGAAAAAGCAATATGCTGACTTTGAAATTATTTAAGCCAAATTCATTTTAAAGTAGTTGAAAATAAGTGCAGGAAAAGGCATCGCCATGTTAAATAAATGAGTTTGTTGCAGGTAAAATAGTGAGAACTTCAATTAGTTATCATTGAAAATAAAGTAGTTTATAAATTACTTTCAAACTAATTCAATTTCCTGCAGGGTAGGTAAGTTTCACTTTTCCAGTGTGGCCCAGGCGCACTTACTTTTTTTTATACTTTTAGTTCTTTTTGTAATAAAAGCGTGTTTTTAGTTTTTTTAAACTTTAATTTTATTTTATTAAAGTTTGCACTTCCTCTTTTGTTGATAACCGGTAAAATATTTTAGTGTTATTCATATTTTACGTAGTTGTATTAATAGTACTTTATTTGTTGAAAGTGGGCAATTTTTCAGTGCAGCCGGTCTTATATATGAGCCTCTAAGAAATCGCCTAATGGGAGAAAAGGCAGCAAAATAACTTTTTCTGAAACGTAATATGACCCTTTTGAACTTTGACTACTTGATTAAAACTCTGTATTAGAGGTCAAGCATTGGTTCAATGTTCTAATAATTTACAAAACGATGACTTAAGTTGGTTATAGCTTTTTTAATGTTATTCATAACATTCGCATTCGCATTCACGAATGTGAAAAATATGACATCAGAAACATCCCTAGTATGCACATATAGCTTTCTTTATCAGCTTTATCTATTCCTATCAATCAAAGAGAGAGAGTACATGCGAAAGAACACATTTGCAAGCGTTCTTACTTTCATATATGTACTAAGTATATAGTACATAAACAGTTAATTCTTTCGCAGCGAAATATTCTTTAATAATTTTTTTAGTACATACATTTGTACATATAAGTCTCAATAGTAACAATGTAATTTTTACAAGTGTGCTTGTGCAACTGTAACGTAGAAATCTAAATAAAACAACGAATGGCATTGATAGCAAAGTGCAAGAAATAGGGTATTCAATAAAATTCCCGATTAGCAGTTCCCCTATTCTTATTACACTTAGGGCCATTTTCTGAAGTGGCCTTTAATTTTAAAGCTCACTTTATATATAAAGGTTGGATTAAAAATAAAGCTGTGTCTAAAGTTAAACATTTCTATTATCGGACTTTGATGTATGTATATTTCTTGGTTGTAAACCAATTTTAAACCGATAATAAAATGCTTTACTTTAGACACAATCATAAATTTTAATGCAACCTTTAAATTTAAAATGGACTTTAAAGTTACAGGCTACTTGAGAAAACGGCCCTTAAACGGATAGATAGATTTAAAGAACTTAATCGCAATGAATATTCCAACATTTCATGTAGCCCAACAATTTGTCTAAGTTCTGTAATCGTTGGCGGTAAATGAGCATATCTTATAATCATTCGAGTTCCGGAAATAGAACCTTGCGAAAAGGGTGAGGAGGGCATAGGCTGATGTATATTTCTGCTGGGTAGCTGTTGGTAAGAGATATGGTTTCTCGCCCAAATTTAAGTATTGGCTCTATGAAAGCATAGTTAAGCCCGTAATGTTTTATGTCATTCTGGTGGAAGTCGCTAGACGAAGCTAGGTACCTTCGTAGGTACATAGGGTGCGTACAATGGTGTCCTTATTAATATTGGTGATTACTTGCCGATCACTACCACTCTCCCGTTTGACATTGCAGGCGAAAATTGCCACAGCACGGACTGAAATCAGACTCAGGCAAACCGGATACTATAAAGTTATTGAAAGATTCCATTTAATCTCTGATTACACGGGTCACTTCGTCTCTGAAATCACTCCTGGCGTCGTTTCAACGATCGAGTAATTGTAATTTTTGTTTAAATTTTACGCTAAAATGTCAAACTTTGATATTCCTAGTCTGCAATATTAACAACAAAATATAAGGAGTTTGCTCTGGGGCTATTACCTTCTCAATGTGCCTTGGGATAAGTTCTAAAATGTTCAAGTGTGGACGACCACGAAATCTAAGCTTAGAAAAGAAGTATTTGTTAACTTGGTTTGCAAAATGTGCGTTTTGCAACAAATTACCATAAAATACTGCTTTAGATCTGGCAGGTAGGTAAACAAAAAAATTTTCGAACATTTCTAGCCTATACCTTATATCAAAAATTGCAGTTTGTACAATACTTTTTATAATTTTTTTTACAGTGGAACAAATACCCCCTATATGAATAGCGAATAACGAGTTATCAGCAATGCCGTCACATGTAAGGGAACTAATTTTTCTTGCGCATTTAATTCAAAAGTTTCATAGATTATTATTTCCCGTAGGTTAAAGCAATGCTAATACCTTAATTACAAATATTAACATATTTTCAAGTTAGCTATCGGCTTTCAAAATATTCTTATCGCACAAAGAGGTGCAAGTGAGGACGATAAATTCCATGTAGATATTTATTCACTACAGGTGCTCGATTACTCATACCTAATTTTATTGAAGCACAGCTAGCATTTGGACGAAGAATTTGTATTGCTATATGTACTTATTTTTTATATGTATAATATGCATATACAATTTGTTGCCAGTGTATGCGTTTTTATTTCTTAAGGAGCACTAAATATTAATTTCTTGTATAAAATTTAATGGCACTACGTTTTTGTTCACAATAATTTGCACGTTTCTTGCATATTCCCCATTCACTTTCAATGCAGTTGCACAACTTTTCCAAATGCTGCTCACATATTTCAAAATTTACTTTGCACTTCCTCACTTTTTACTTATCAGCTGCTCTAAATTTATGTTATCAAAGTTCACATCTACTATTGAAGCAACGATCTTTCTGTACGGATTGTTAACGCGACTCATCCGAAATTCACTCGATTACTGGCCGCATTCACCTGTTGCGCCTAACGCAGGGATTGTAGTTATTTGTCTTATCAGCAAAACGGCACACATCGAATCCCCCATTCTCGCCCGAAACGGTTTACAGCCTGATAAGATAAGCTGCGTTGATAATGTTGCGCGCTTTCGTCTACAATTTCGTTTCGAAAATTATAAATACAAATCGTATATACATATGTACATATGTATGTGGGAAAGCCATTGTATAAAAAAGTGTTATGAACAGTGTTGCACAATTTTAGCTGGGGGACAGATTGGATGAACCAACTTAGGGCCTCATGTTTTGGTATGTACGAAGGTCCCATTAGGAAAAAATTTGTAGCGTAAATATGTGAAATAAACTGCTTCGTTTTTTCCGTGCCTTAGATGATTAAATATTTTAATGAAATCTCATTAAAAATTTTAATAAGAAACATCTTGACGTCTACCATCGTATATTTAGTTCTATAAATAATGTAATTCTTATTCTTATTACCGTTTTTTCAAGCAGACTTTAGGTGTGTCTTTGGTTAGAGCAATTGTGTTTTGATTGACTGATTGTATTGTGTGAGAGAAAAAATATTAAAATCAAATAGAAACGTAATTGCTCTACATCGGTAAATATTCAATTCAATTACGCGCATATTAAAATGACCGCGTTCATTCTGAAAAATCATCTGCGAAGTGAATAATCAAGACAAAAACTAAAAGAAAAAAATATTTAATTTGCATGTTGCCTACAGTGGAATTCGAACCCTGACCATCTCTCTGGATATCAACAAATTGTGGCAAGCATCTTTGCGCACTCAGCTGCACCCAGGCATATAAATTTGCTTTCAAATGTTGAATTTCCATCAACACCACAGCACGCGATTTGTACGGACGCAGCCAGAAAAGAAACGTAAATTTTGCGGACAGTGCAGTTTAGTTAAATTTTCCGTATCCGAAAATGCATAGAAAAAACTCCTACAGTTATCACCAATTTTCGTATCCGGAAAACGTTCGAAACGTTCGAAAAAGATGATGTCATTTGCAAGCAATAATTGTATTTTATGTGCTGAAGCTAAACATTTGAAAGCATGCAAGCGTAGTCGGCAGTTGCTGAGCGTGCAGAGGAGTGTGCCGCTATTTGTTAGCTTCCAGAAGGTGCCGGCTTCGAATTCCGTCAGGCGCTTTCTAATTTTATTTTATTTCTTTTGAACCATGAAAAAGTATCTGTGAAGTGCAGAAGGAAAGCGTATTGAACAAAAAATTCAAACAGGCAAATTTCAGAAAAACAGCCGAAAACGTATTCGTTTCACAAAAAATTTTCGGTAGTTTTCTGCATATACGTTTATGCCGCACACTTTAGTGGGAAAACGGATCGTGAAAGTATCCGAAAATGGAATCAGTAAACATACGAAAATCCGCACTTCATCCACTTTTTTGTCCTTTTTGGGATCGGTTTTCGGATTGTTTGCTGGCTGGATATGTACACTTACATATACATACTCAGATGTGAACAGTCAAACACGTGCGTAATACATTTTTGTATGAAAATATTATTTTTAAATACGAACATTTTTAAACGATAATCAAATATAAAGTATTCATTTTTACTATGCATTATTTCGCTCAGTGTTTCTTAAAAACGTATATGAAGTAAAAACTTATAAAAGTGTATGATAAAAAATGTCCAATTTCGATATTGAATTGCAGTGATTGTGGCCATATTTTTAGCAACAAAATGTTTGTTTCCTTTCATTTTATTTTTATTTTTTGAAAAGGTATTGCCAAGTAATTTAAAATCTTAAAAGTTATTTCTCGGAAATCAGTTAAGATATTTTCATCTCATTTTGGAGAGTATTGTTACCTTTCTAAAAAATTGTTATTTTTTAATGTCTTGTCTTATTTAAGTAAAAACTCCGAATAAAAAAAGACAGATTATAAAACGTTCATAGAAAAAGGGTTAATTTTGGTACTTAATGAAAACATATTAAAAATAGTTTTCGTATCTAAATGATGAATCAATGAAAAAAGGTAAATACATGTTTTTAACGTTTGAGTTTACAGTATGTACATCTGAAAAATTATACAATAAATAGCCTTTTTTAATTTTTATAGAAACTAGAAACCGCTTTTTTAAATCGTCGTTCTTCAAAAACCAAATAGCTCGGGAAGCAGGCTATAGTAAACTTCTATTTTCTGCAGTTTCCGTGTGTGTACCCACAAATCATTAGTTTAATCACCGTTACAATTTCAACAGCTGCATCTGCAACTGCTATTTCCGCTTCGAATGCATGCTACTTTCATGCCACACTTGATTTGTTACATTACCGTAAGGGAATTCTCTCAGTATTGCATGAATGCGGTTTTACAGTAGTTGCGTTCCCCAAATCGCCAGAAGTGGAAAGTTTTTTCTAGAATTTATCAAAAAGTGGTTCTCTCTTTGTCAGAATCTGCAAAATTGTGCTTGTACTCGGCCCAATCCGAGAGTGTTTTGGATTGGTTATTTTACTATAAATGCTATTGTATGTACTTGCAATTAGCTGTAACTCCGCTTGGCAAAGATTTTCCCCGACCAAAGGAATACCCTTCGTTTATTTATGTGTGTGCTTGCATGTATACCCTTACAACAAAGTCATCTTCTCCGCTAAGTACTGTCAACTGCATTTATACTAAATAAAATCTTTGCTGCTCCCCGCTAACTGCGTGGCTGTTGCAACCTTTTAGCTTTGCCACATGCAATGCAGAGAGCTCTAAGTACGGAGCATTAAAGGAAGGAGGGCGCACAGTAAAACGTCTTATATAAATTTTGTCAACAATAATTCGCGTTGCCAAATGAAGCTGACATCCCGAGCACCGACTATTAAGTTTCCAAATACTTACTCCGCACAAGCGTACATGCATTCTCATTTCCACTTGCAGTTGCATTGGGTGTAGGTGTGCAAAGCACTTCTACCAACAAATTTGAGATCGGGTAAGAACTTCTGCTGTCTTTCCGTTGCCATTCGCGATTATTTGTATGCTTGATTGCTAAAAGGATCACAAACAAGGACGGCGGGACGAGTATAATTTTGAGGGTTTAAACAAATAGTTAGTAGTTTTAAGTTCAGCTCATTTAGTTAGGGCTGTTTGCTCAAGCAGGTTTCAAAATTTATCTGTCCATCAAACACAAATTTTCAGAACAAGATTGGTGTTCAAAGGACAAATTGAACTTACTTGAGAAAACGGCCCTTATAGCCAGTTTCACAAAAGTGAAAGGAAAAAAAACATTTTTCTACTTAAATTGCTGGTAAAACTGGCATAATGAGACTCAATTTAGGGGATTTGGCACACATACATATGTAATGTAATATATTTGGACCATTTTTAGAATTTTGTCTGTCTGTTTGTTTGTTTGTCAGTTTGAACTAACTAATCTCCGGATCTACATACTGAATGGATTTTCATGTAGCTTTAACTGGTATCTAGACAATGATCTCGGACATAACATAGGGGGGGAAAAAAATGAGATCTGACAAGAAGGCGTGGCACCTCGCATATGCGTGAAATTTTTAATCAGCAATAAATAAATTATCCATCCGGTATGGGCAACCAGACATCAGGTATTGACCTTAGACCATAACAAATGTCGGCCGTATGACGCATAAGTTGCCAAATCCAACCGTTTTATAGCCCAGGCCTCCCACCAACTGACTACCATTTGTTCCGGTCGATATTGAACGTCCTTACGGTAGTATCCTGCACGTCAGTTGAAGCTATCAAAAATTGGCTTGATGCTTTCTTGGTAACCTAGATAGCGAGAGGCAATACCTTCAATAAAATACATTGAACAATGCTGGACAATAAAGTTTCGAAATGGAGGAAAGGTCCTTTAAAAATCATGATTGAAAGGAAGAATTTGTTGCACCCACACGTAGCAAGAGAGTCACTGCGCCTTAAACTGTGCACGAGTGCATACTACACTGCTAAACTCCAACAACAAAGCTTTTTTAATGTACTTCCATACTGGTGACAGGCGCATACTATGCACTGCTAGCCACATTGCAACGGATTGCGAGTAAATTTGTTATTGTCAAGCTTTTAATGTTTTTGTTGCTGTCGTTGTCAACACTTTGTAGCCAAAATAAGTGCGGAAAGCAGCAGCGACAGCAATGTCTCAAGACGAATTATTGTAATGAAGCGTATGCGAATCACAACCGACGTGTGACAAAAAAAAAAACGCGCACAATTTTGAGCATATGGGGACTCCACACGGGGCTGACGAAATGATAAAAAAAAAAAAAAAAACAGATAAATAAAAAATAAAAAGAAAAAATAATAATAAGGAACAAATAAAAATGGGAGGTATGCGAATCAGGCACTCGCCAGGATAACAAACGACAAACCGAAAAGTTCACCATTAAACAGTGAAGCACTCAGTGCGGCAAAGAGCAAATAGCAGGTTACAACTTGCTTTGACATTTGTTGAAAAGAAAAAAGTCCCAACTGCGCGATAAAGCTAGCGCCGCTACTAGCGGAAGCCGAAAACAGTTGATGACAATTGACGACGAACAGACGACGGTTGGAGATAATGATTTGCTTGTTTTTTTTTGTTGTTGCTGTCGCAGTTAAGTAAAAAGGATCAAAATATGCGTGATTTAAGCGCAACACAGCAAGATGTTGCAGTCGTCTCCTCACCCCCGCCGCCAAGTCGTGTGCTTACAAATCTTACCTTTGCTGGCGCGTAATCGCCGACATAGTCATTACTATCGCGCTGACAGCGCTTCATCTGACGCTCGTCTCCCATCGTCGCCTTCTCCTTGAATACAAACACCATTCAATGTCAACAGTATTGTCGTGAGCGTTAAGGAAAAATGATTGAAAACTATTGAAATGCGAGTCGCTTAGACATGCAGCTAGGTTACGCGCACACAAAAGCTTACGCTGCCGCACCTATTTACTCCCCAAAAACAAGTTGTTAGAAGGCGCGCTGAAGAAGAAGCACTGAAGAGGAAGAGCTATGCTCGATAAATCTTTTAATAATGAGCAAAGCGAACGAACAGTAGTGCTTAGCGGCAGAAAATCGCGGTTTTATGCTTTTTGTCATTTTAATGAAGCGACTTTAGGGCTTCATCGCTTCTTCGCTATTGCCATTCAGTGGATAATTAGCCACATTTTGAATGCTAAGACGCGTACACTGGCCTCGATAAATGGTGAAGACCGATGGCGCTGCAAACGTAGTTGTTGGGGTGAAGGCGGCAGCGCCGATGTGAAATCGCGCAGTTGAAATCACAAGTTAATTCCCTTGTCAAGTGTCGTCCTGCTGCGTCTTTTCTTTCCGCACCACCGCGTACACTGAGCATGCTTTGGTATCTATGTATTCTATGCCGTACTTTTTGTTAATGGATTGATTTTGAAAATTTCTAATCCTGCGTTTGTATTCATGTGCTTTTTGAGGATTTTTCCTTTGTATTTTATAGAAAAGACTAAGAAAGAAAATAGAATAAACAAAGGTTCTTAATGTGAGAAAGCAAGTTTTTTTTTGTTAAGTATTTTATGTTAAATTTTTATGGTTTTTGCATGACAAAATCTTTTTTTTTATATACATTTGGGCTTTAGTTGGCTTTGTTGCAGTGATTTGCTTAAGAAAGCGGCTCATTTCCATTTAAAGTTAAGTTTTTAATGTATGCTGAAAGTACCTATGCATAGCGAATTGAGAGCGGAGTAGTAGGTGGTGGAAAAGATGCATATTTGTGTATGAATGTAGGTGTGTGTGCGTTGTAAAAGGAGGTCATAGAATTGTATATCTAGGTAAGCTGCTTAAGCATACCACTTGAGACTGGACTCTGGAGATATTTTTTGTATTAATGCTTTTTTTGACTTTAAAATAAAATGATAGCTAAAATTGGCATTATTGATTTATTGCACACAACATACAGTGAAACCTTCCTTGGGCGGACACTCACCGTCAGTCACTTTTTGTCCGCCCAAGAGAGGTGTCCGCTTAATGGAGGGAAGCCTATTTTAGAACTTTTTAATGTTTTAATTAACTGAATAGTCACTATTTCTTATTTGAATAAAAGATATTGATATTACATCGTTCAAACAAAAATGTGCATGTATTTTTTCAAAAGTGCACATTTCATTTATGTGCGTAAGTACATATTAAGTAATAACAAAACAAAAATAAATATTACATTTTACTCCATAAACTACATAAAATCATAGATTCATTACATAAAAAATTGGGAAATTGTCGATTGACGTAAGTTTTATTTTTAATTTTTTTCAGTGTCAGTACCTTTTTCATCAATAGTTTTCATGTTTTTATCAGTCTCCAAGGGTTTCTGACAATTCAAATAAAGAACCTAAACCACTGCGCAAACCAAACTAAATGTGTGCATAACAATCACATTTTGTGCGGGAAGTCCCTTTTTTCCGTTTAGTAGTCCGCCTATGAGGAGTTCGCGTCCGCTCAACGGAGGTTTTTGTTTGATTTGTTATGAAAAGAAATCTTAATGTCCGTTGATAAGAGGTTCGCGTCCGCCCAATAGAGTTTTTGTGTAAATTTTATGCAAAATAACTGTCCGCGTCCGGTCAAGAGAGTGTCCGCTTAAGAGAGAGTAATTTGTTCCGAAATTTATACTTAAAACTTGGTATAGGAAAAAATGTCCGCCCAAGGGAGGTGTCCGTCTAATAGAGGTGTCCGTTAGGAGAGGTTTCACTGTACATACATACTACATACTTTTATACTTCAATCTCATTTTTGTGAAAAGTGCAGATAGGGGGTATTGAATATAAGCCCTCGATATGTATGTCTATCGGAGCGATTCTGGTAATTGTCTTTCAACTCAACACAGTCTTTCGAAAGACAAAAGTACTTGAAAACTAAATTAGACTAAAAAAAATATTCATTGAAAAAGACAAAAACAAACAATTAAAAAAATTGAAAAAGATCCTAAAAATTAAATGAAATAAAAAAATATTTTATTCTTTTTAAAACAATAAAATCTAAATATTAATAAAAATAAATCGACAAAATATAACATATTAACTTTAAAAACGAAAAAATAAATAAAATACATTTCTAAAGAAACTTGAAATGTAACAAAATATTTTTCCCCTTTACACAATAAAATCTAAAAATTAAAAAAAAATTTAACTAAAAACCTAAACAAAAAAAGTATTAAAAACAGAAAAAATAAAATAAGTTCCTAACAATTAAATTAAATAAAAAGTAACAATTTTTAAAACAATAAAAAACGAACCATTAAAGAAAATTAAAATTAAAATTAAAACAAAAAAAAAAATACATAAAATAATATTCCTAAAATTAAATTAAATAAAAAATATATATGTATGTATTTCCTTTTTAAAAATAAAAAAAAATCTGAAAAAAGTCTGGGACTATCTTGCCATCTGTCTTTCATTTGTCTTACGAAATACTTTCTATTATATTAGCCAAAATTGGCCTGAATGGAACTGAATGGAACAACCCATCGATGAAAACACGTCTGTCTGTACCGTCCACCCGTATTTTTCCATCAGTATAGAGACACCATCCCTATAAAGGGTCGTAAATAGTGGTCCTTCGTTTGCACGGGTCTGTAAAGTTGTGCGGGGCAATATTCCTGGGATTTTTAGTCTTGTTATTGGAACCTATTTTTTTGTGGCGGGTCCCCAACCCAGCGCACAATCCATTGCTGGGAAGGGTGGCTTCTCAACCGAATACACATTTATATAGCGAGCCGTCTGCTACACGTCAAACGACCGCTTACAGCCGCATCAGTCGCTTTTGGCGGAGACTCCAGAAAATGCTCAATAGCCAAAAATTCAATAGAAATTCGGCACGCGATTCTGATAAAAATATCCCAATGGTACCAAAAAAAGAAGAACTCAACGCAGAACGCAAACTCTCAGCTAAGAAAGCGCCAGGACCAGACGGTATCCCAAATCTATCGAAAGTATGCCAGAAATATTTGTAAGGGTGACGGTGGTACCGGGGGATCTGTGCATAGACGGTAGGAGGTTTAATGGGTTAAAGTCTCACACTGCCTGGTGGGGCTTAGGCCAAGACGAATTTATACAAGGTGGTGTTACTGGCGAATTTGGATTTTCGCCGCGGTACTTCTTTATCTCAAAATGATGTGTTTGTTGTAATATGAATTTGCCTTGTTTACAACAAACACATCATTTTAACATTAGGAAGTACCGCGGCGAAAATCTAAATTCGCCAGTAACACCACCTTTTATAAATTCGCCTTGGTTTAGGCTTTCAATGTTTCCTCCTTTGAAAAAAGCAGCACCTCATGGCAAAAAGTCGCTGCAGACTTCAGTCAGTCTGTAAATATAAATAAGTCGGAGTGGTCCCACCGAAGCTCTCTCTTTTTCTGTCGTGACCCAAGACTGCGCTCATATTGGTTATCGCTTCTAGCACATGGGTTGCTCACGTTGCCCAGAGTGCACGAACGAGTACGCAAGAGTCGGGATTGAGTATAGTCGTCCAGTATACCCCAAGCATATTTTAAAAATCAAGTTTGAGCAAAACCAAAATATCAGATGGTGAATTTTCTCTAAAATTGCTGAAGCTGTTGGGCAGTTTTATTATGACATTAGGAATATTTTGAAGCATTAATATAATATTGACAGCATAGGAAATGCTTCCTCTATTTTATTTTAATAGGGGATTTTAAATTATTTATTTTCATCAAGACGTAGCCGGCATTAAGAAAATGTAAGTAGATACTACTATATTTTATGCTACCGACCTGACAAATCGACAGAAATTTAAAATAAAATTATATTTTACGACTCAAATCTCAAATTTGCTTAGCGGACGCCCAGCAGAAGCTCCAAGCAAAATGTAGTATGGCCATTGCTTTTGTGATTTGCTGACTCGCCATTTAATTGATAAAATGGCAGGATTTTGAGTGGTTAACGTTTAGCGCGCTGACGTACAGACACTTGCCGGAAATCAAGTGATGTGAATGAAGCAAGCGGCAATCACAATAGCCATTATGATTATGATTAGGAATTTTCACTGACATTTGCACTTTCCATTTCTTTATACAAAATAGTATGTATTGTATGTATGTAAACAATTTTTTCTTCAGCAACAAATAAAGCAAAACATCTTTGCTTTTTATTGGTTCCAGCGATGCCATAAAGATAGCACAAGTTGCAGCAAATCATATTCTCTTTTGCGTACCCAGTGCCGGAACCAAAATTTTATTACGGGGGTGGTTTGCATTCTTAGTGTTGTCACCTATGTATTTGATGTAAAGAGAATTAAGACAGGGTAATTGCCTTCGATTTGGCTAAAATTTTGCACACAGCCTTATTTTGTATTTAAAAATGTTTTTAAAAAATGCTCTTGAAAATTATGGGCATAGCAAGTATCGATAAAACAGTAAAGTTGGGTCAAGAAAATTCTTTATAAGTTCAATATTTTTTCTCTAATTAAAAAACTGAGGTATCTTGGAATGATAATGAATATGCCTGGGGCATGACTATAAGAAGCAAACCACGCTTGGTCCTACTAAAGTAAATTTTATTGTCAATCCTTTACAATTAATAAAAATGCTTTCGAAGACGTGAACCCGTTATTGTGTATTTTGGGTGTTCTACCAGTTTCGAAGTATGATTGGTCAAGAGCATTTGAATGGACTTACATCATCAAATACTAATTTTGAAATACCACTTTCGGTAAATGAAATACTGAAACCTGAAACATTGTAGAAATAAATAGATTATGGAAATATTTCTTTCTAAATCCTGCATGTGTTTGAAGCTTGCTTATATTTTTATTTATGCGTACATTCGGTATTTCGAAAAGTTTACCAGTGACATCTTCATTGAACATCACAAAAAAATTCTCCCGATTGAATCCCAATATACCCCCATGCCCCCTCCTAAAAAAATCCGACACTGCTATTGCCTTATACAGGGGCTATGCAAATGCTTGAGGGTAAGTAGAAATCAAGAATAATCACAACAGCAGCAATTGCTGTCACTCCTCCATATCGTACATTGCTTTCTATTTCTTTGCTTCATTGTTATTTTGTTGTATTTTGTTTATTTTAATGCCTTAACGCCGGCAAGTATGCTTCACATCAGCCATTATGTAGCGTAAAAAATATTTAGAAAAAAACAATTTTCGCTTATCTCCTGGGCGATTCGTCAAAAATGCGTACATTAGCATTTTGTGATATTATTTTATTGTCATGGATTTGGTAGCACTTCATAGCTATATACATAGGTGTGTATGTATGTATGTAAAGTGCTGTTTTGTATCGACTTCTGTGGTTTTCCAAATGCTTTTGAGAAAACCGTTTTTAAGTTTAGAGCATTGAAATGAGAAGTATGGAAAAAAACGTAAATATTATTTCTTTACTAGTGAACCCGCATAGCGTTAAAACGCTAAATTTGAATTTAACTTTTTAAACAGGTGAAATCCTAAACTCAGAAAATATTCCTAATGATTCATCTAAACCATTTATGAGTGATGAGAGGTCTCGGACGGTTTTCATTTCATCAAATTTCAAATCTCCCTGTACCGCTAAAAAGGTTCTCGCTGAAAAAAATTAAATCTTATATATAATCTATAAGTCTATATGGAATCCAAGCTCTTTAATGTGATCTCTCATTTTTTAAATTCGAATTAACGGTGCAGATGTGATGACCTTCCAAAAAATAGATGGCAACCCTAATTAAAAATATTATCAGCCTAAAATTTTCTTTAAACTCTTTCGTTTGACACTAATGTTTCGATATTTCATTTATGTAGGTTGTATATAAGTAAAACAAATTCGAATTTTCAAACAGGTGGCAACGCTTTAAAAGTATTTTCAAACTAGAATTTTTTGTTATCGTCTGGCATTGTTATACATATTTCAATAAACTGATGAACTAAGTTGAACTTGATTTTTTAAGCACATGACAACTCTCCTAAATACATCTTCTGAAAATCCATTTAACTTATTAAATAACTTGAACTGAATTTTTTCAACAGCTGGCAGCCCTCTTCTGACACCCTAAAAAAATTATAAATGTTAAATTTAAAGATTTCTTAACACTCGTTTGTTTGATGCCCATATTTTAAAATTTCATGTAACTTTTGTATAATCCAACTAAATAAGACCTTCAAAATAGGCGGCAACCCTCTTAAAAACTATTTTCGAGCCAAAATTTCCTTAAATAGTTTTCGTCTGGCGTTGTTATAAATACTTAAAGTAACTGATGAAATTTATTTTTTAAACACGAGGCAAACCTCCTTAATGTAGTTCTGAAATAAAGGATTTTAAACCCATTTCCATTGATAACCATCGTTTAGTAATTCATTTAATTTATTAAATAGTTTTAATTTAACCTTTCAAAATGGGGCAACCCTCAAGCACATCAAAAATATTCTAAATTGTAAACTAAATATTTCTTAAACTCTTTCAATTGACATCCATTTTTAATATTTCATATAACTTGGGTATAAAATAATTTAATTAGACTTTGCAACCCTCTTCAAAATATTTCCAAACTTTAACCTTTTTTGTCTGACGCCCGTATAGTGATACCTTATTAACTTACTAAATTTCGTTAATTAAAATTGAATTACATTTTTTAAGCATGTGGCAACCCTCCTACACATAGTTAAGACATAAAGCCTTTTCAAACCCATTTCGGTTGATACCCAATTGTAACAATTGATTTAACTTTTTAAATAATTTGAGCTACATTTCTTTACAGGTGGCACCACTTTTCGAAAAAGTGTCAAAACCAAATTTGTATAATCACATACATACGTATCCATGGACAAAATACACATATTCCACCTCGGATAACATAGGCCCGTATTTGTAAAACCTTGAGATCAGACTGAAACTAAATCCAGAATCATATTTGCTCCCTTGAAAATGCTTTGTCATTTATTTTGATATCCTTTGTTGCACCGAAGATCTACCAAATGACAGTATTCAGAATATAGCCACAAAAATTCGTATTCTCCCGAAATTTCTTAAAATTATTAGACTGAATGTTAAAATGGGTCGAGCGAATTGTAAGATTTTAAAATTTCCAAAAAATGGGCGTCAGGGGGAATCGGCTCTCATAAATGGCTGCTTTAATATTTATTGATGTAAGATGTAATATTCCTCATCCATTTACATACATACATACATACATATGTACATCGATAATTACATTTACATCGATAATAGGAATTATTGCAGCATGGAATTGCAAAAATTATAATTCATTAGAATTCCATGCCGCAATAATTCCTACCACTTTTGGTATTCCAAGCGTACGCTAGCAAAAAATCTCAATTATAATTTCTTAAGAAATTCCACATTCCCCACGTTGCGATTACGAAACAATGAAATCTTTGCATGCTTGTGGTGCTGAGCATCCTGACAGCACATTTACAGATATCTTAAATAGCAATAAATTTCGATTTGGCCAACTTAAATGCTTTATGAATTATAAACTCGTAAGTATTTATAATGCTGTTGATGCCATCGCATTGAATGAGGCAGTAAGGGAGGCGACTACTACATATCTGCACCCCTTCACCAGTGCATGCCACGCAGTTACAAGCCACGAAGTGAGCTTTTTTGGGCGCGAGTAATGAGTGTAATGGGGTTAAATGGTCTTAAGCATTTTTAACATGCCATCCACTCATACAAAAAGTTTTCGCAAGCAGAAGCATATCTACCAACTAACTTGACAGCGACAGTAGCAGACATAGCAAAATGCCAAAACGCTAGAAGATATAACACGTCGAAGAGCAGAAGCGGCGAAATTGTTCACCTGCCCGCAAAGTGGTGGAGCGCCACTGCGATTACCCCCCAACTGGAGTGTTAGAAAAGACAGCAACTCTAAAGAAGATAGCATTTTGCCTGCTGGCAAGCCTTTCTGATTTAAAAATCTCATACTTTGTTATTAAGACACGAATTTTATGCTGCATAGTTAGATTTTTAAACTCTCCTAACAGCGCACGACCGCTTCAAAGCCGACGATTGTCTACAAAGCAAAAGACGAAATTAAGAGCCCGAACGTGTGGATGAGGGGGAAGTCGGTGTAGCGTTGTAGCTGGTAAGGCGTAGTGGAAATGCTTAAAGATGGTAATAAATCAATTCGTATTAGTTTTATAAAATTTATTCCAGCAGCGCGAGCATACTACATCTTATAGCGCAGCACACATACACCACCATACCACCCCTTTATGCATAAAACCAGTTACGACACGGCAGCTTACGAAGAGCTAACCGGTTGGTACGAGTAGATATTCCGTCATAAATATGCATTGAGTTATTTTAAGCCTTCTTATACATACGTATGTATATATACAGGGTGTCCTAGAACACCCGCCCATACCCTCTAAAATGTAGGGAAAACGCGAAAACGAAAAAATATGGATCACCAAGTCAGGGATGCTCTATCGATTGATCGTAATACCAACTTTCGGTTTGGCCTGGATGTGGGTTGAATTGATCGGAAGTAAATTTTTTTAATAGGACCTACATCTTTTTCCACGGATTTTGATTCTGTGCACAAAAATATGTACATAACTTTTTTCGGAAACTTTTTCTGGAATGGATTTCTTGTAAAAGTAATGCATTTCCGGTCTGTTTAACCCACTTCCGGTCGAAACCATAAGTCGGTAATACGACTAATAGTTAGAGCATCCCCGATTTAGGGAATTCATAATTTTTCCTTTTCCAATAAAAACATTTTTACTCATTTAAGCAGTGCAAGACGATTTGAAGTTCGAAGATCATTTAGAGGTTGAAAAAGGTACTTCCGAGAAAAAAGTTCCAAACAAAAGTTACGCGTTTTTATTCTCAGAATCTACATCAGTAGTGAAAAAATGTATGTCTAATTAAAAAAAAAAATGACTTCCGGTCAGTTTAACTCACATCCGATCGAAACGGGAAGTCAGTAATGCCACTAGAAGATAGAGCATTCCTGCTTTGGCAGGTATTATTTTTGCGTTTTTCAATAAAAAAAAACATTTCCATCAATTTTAGAGGGGGTGGACAGGTGGTTTAGGACACCCTGTATACACACCGTCTTTGTTAATATACATATGTATGTACATATTTACGTACATATACATATATATGTACATGCTAGTGTAGTGGTGGTCTGTGGCAGCACTGTCATTTAATGAGCAAATCTTGCAAGGCTTCAGAGATGGCGGCTACCGATAGCAGGCGCAGGTTGCAGGCTCAGAATTTCAAAAGACAACGCTGCTGTTCAGTAACGCAATTTCGATTTCTTTTTTAGGCAGGTGTAGCCCCATTCAGTCTTACAACAAGTCTTTATTTTTGCATGCCGCGGCTTCGAATTTGATTTCACTCATACGCCCCGCCGTTCTTAAGTAAGCCTAAAACTATGTCAGGAAAATTATATTAGCAATGAAGTACGGCAGATATGCACAACTAGTACCTACATTGTCCGCAGCACACTTTTAAGCCGCAGCTATAATTCATAGGCGGTTTTTATATGCTTTACACATTCATAATCATTTTTCTTTGCATATTTTGCGGCGAAGAAACATTGGAATCTCAGTAAGTAGCTGAAAACACACATACATACATACATACATACATTCGTTCATGCACTCCTTTTTTGCCTGCAACTTGTTGGATTTACTAGTGTCTTGCGTTTTCTTTCCCATTTTTGTGAGCGAAAATTTCAATAGGGCTATTCGCGATTCGGTGCATAAGAGCTGACAAATTTATGCAATTGCAGAAATATGCCATGGATTGTGAGCGACGTTTATTAAACTGTCATGGTAAAACTTTTTTAATCAGTTGATAGAAATGTCAACCAGAGTTGCAATGCATAGCATTTTTATGCTATGGATTTTCGGTATTGCAAATTTGTCAAACCATGACAAATGCAAATGCGTGTATTTTGTTTGTGTATTGCAAATAATTTGCAATACAAATTTGCAATGCAATGATGCTAGGCCATTTGCACCGGATCGCGAATAGCCCTAATGATTTTGTTAAATTTATCACCTCTTGGCACTTGCTGTGCACAAACCACAACGCTTACAACCATATATATGTATGTATGTAAGTGTGAGTGGTTGTGTTAGTTGCATTTATGAATTATCGCTTGACAATGGGATTATCATTTTTACATTAGGCCACTCTCGGCATGACTTCTTCCTTTGGCCGGTTGACTCTAAGAAAATGCAAGTCTCTCTATTGAAGTTAATAAAGCGGACAATGCCCATTTATCTCCCGTGTGCTTGTATATATACATATGTACTAGGTATAAAGTATGCAGGTGCGTGTGTGCTACTCTCTTGGGGGTAATTTTAGCTTTACGTAATTATTGTCGTAAATAACTTTCACCATTAAAATCGTTTTTCCAAGCAAAAGTTTGCACACTAAGGCACGTGGAAGAAGCTAATACCAAAGAAATTGTGCTTGAAAACTTTTCATTTCTTTTGAGGTTTTATTAAAATGAATTGAGTTGAGCCAAAATTGAATTAAATGAATATTTTCACACTTGATTCGTAATTTAGATTTGTTATTTTTTTAGGTATGGCGAATCCACCAGGATTTATTCAGATATATAAGTATATTTAAGTATTTGGTGCTTGGAATTGGGTAAATGTTAAAGAAAAAATATTTTATTACTTAGCCTAAAGGCAAAGTTTAAACGCTGTAGAAATATTTTTGATTTATGTAAATACTCGTATATACATATGTACATATCTCTGAATATGTGTACTTGTGTACCCCTGTTTCAATGCTAGAGTAGGACTGCCATAAGCCTGAAGTCGTCGACCAGGACACTGATCATCAAAGACGATGGTACAATAAGTACATATATTCCTTATACATATGTAAGTACAGTTGCTTAGGTTCCGGCATTACATTATTCCGAAGTAATTTCTGCTATTATAAGCAATGTAGTTTTGAGGCTCAATCCGTAGGGCTGATGTGGTTGTATGAAATGCTTAAAATTTGATTTTTTTTTTTTATCATAAAAGAACAAATTTCTCTTGACTGTGACGAAACTTGGAAAAAAATTTGACGCCGTTAACGTGGTCTTGAATGCTTGGCTTAATACCTCCTTGCGTTACCACCTCAGTACGACTGAACCATGGAATGAACCGATTCTCTGGACGATTAATTTCGTTTATTGTTTCGTTGTAACTACTAAACGACTTTAGTGTACTATAGCCAAAGTGAACTCAGCCGTTTTGTTTCTGTATTGTACCGAACTGATGAAGTAATAAACGAAACGGAAATTCTTCGTCGTAAGTTTTCAGGTTCTTAATTTACTGACTATATTAATGTACAAAAGAATTAAAAAAAAAAACTTTTTCTGGGGTTGCCAACGCATTCTGAACGTGCTCAAACCTCAAAACTTTTTTGTATGCAGGTTTTTAGTTTTGCTGTATGTTACCCACAGTGTTTGTTATAAGCTGGTTTTAATAAGTTTTCAAAAGACCTAGCCGAAAATCGGCTGCGTTCAAGAGACATCACGGTTTTGAAGACTGAAAAACGAGAAACCAAACCGATCATGTTGTGATAGATGGAAGGCACTAGTGTTTTAGACATACGTACACTCTGAAGGCCAGACGTCGACTCGGACCACTATCTTGTTGCAGCCAAGATACGCCCCGACTCTTTGCTGCAAAAAAATGTGCGCCCGACAATACAAAGAAAGCTTAATGTCGAAAAGCTGCAATCACAACAGACGGGCAATTTGTCGCTACTCGACTCTCACACCTGCTCTCTGAGAACACTCTCCCACAAACCGACATACCCGACCAGTGGAACCACATTACCCGCTCGTTTAGTACAGCGTCCGAAAAATTAGTCGGATTTCAGCGAGTCCGATAGAACAACTGGTATGATCAGGAGTGTCAAGAAGCTGCAGTGAAAAAGGATGTCGCCTACAGGGCCACGCTGAGACGGGGCGCAACGATGGACCGTTATATGGAACTGAAGAAGGAAGCCAGATGTACTTCTCACAATAAGAAGAGATAGGCCGAAATACGTGAGTGCGAAGAGCTAAAAATGCGATTGGTATGTATCACTTAGTTGTAGAACATATCCTTCATAGTGAATTTTTCCATGACAGTTTTTATCAATAACTGTTATGTTCGGGCCCTAGGTAGACAATTTAGAAATAAAAACCCTCACTCGACGTATATAAAAGTCTATAAGTCACTCATCATGCCCGTGCTGGTATATGACGCAGAAGCATGTACAATGACAACATCCAATGACGCGGCTCTTGGCCATGTCGTTCGAATGGACACCGATGCTCCAGCTCTGAAAGTATTCAACTTGGAATCCGCTGGTGAAAATGAATGCCTCCACTGCGATTAAAAAACCAAGTGGAGAAGTACTTGGCTTCACTTGGTATTTCCAACAATTGGCATCAGTTGGCAGAGAAGAGAAACGTCTTGCGTACTCTTCTGGACTCGGCCAAAAGCGCTTAGGCGGCTGCAGCGTAAAAAAAAAAAAACAGAAGAAGAAGTATGAGGAAGATATACTATATGAGCTACGTATGTACGGTGTAAAAGATATCTGAATTTGAAAAATTTTCTCGAGGTCCTTCTATATAAAAGTTTATATCGCATAGCAGAACTTTACGTAAAATATATTTAAATACCGCCATTGTAGCGAAAGGATCACTCTTTCAAATGGGAACGGTTTAGATTGTGTACGGTAATTTTGAAAACAAAAAAAAAAAAAATTGCATCTTGCTTTTTATAGCCCATTTAGTTATCATAAATAGTGAAAATTGGAAGTGAATTATTTATGCTGACGGTGCGGGGAAAATAAAAGAAATTTCGAGCATACTCAAAACTTTTGTAAAAATTTAACGTTAATTAATAAATAAAAGAAATACACAGTTAGCCCAAACTGCTAAAAAAATTTCAATTACTTAATTAGTTGACCACAAAGGGTGTATTTACATACATACATGCATATGAACATCTGCGTGCACATGTAAGTACATATGTATGTATGAATTTATCAATTGCTTATGAGAAAGCATTCCTTTTTGTATCCTACTCACACAGTCTTACATGCTGTGCACGCAATGCTTCTGTGTTATCAAAATTCCCTGTGCTTCATGCCTGCCTCCAACTCCAGCAATAATCTCCAAAATATATTTTAAGTTGCATCATCATAAATTATAATTAAACAGTTTGCGTTCTTAAGATGTTGCTTCATTAGTTGGGTTAGGGCTGAAATGCTGCTAGACCCAAGAAGCATTGCGCAAAAAGTATGAAAAAGCAGTGCACAAGTTTAGTACGGTAAGCGGGGAAAATATCTAAGACAGCAGGATAAGGTGAAAAAGCGGAATTTTCTGTGCCAATGGAGGGGCTTAGTGAACAGTCAAAGCGGGCAGCATGTGTGCCTCGCATACAGCGTGTATTTTCACATACATTTCTATATACGTAAATAATATATATGTATGTACATATACGGCTTGGCAGCAGCAAAACTCACACGTCCATACGAATGCACGCATACAAAATTGCATTATGACATTCAAAATTTTCCAAGCATTACACGCTACTCTGCTACTTATATTCACATCCTTTAGGCTTGCCGAAAAATATATCTGTCTGGCATATCGCCTTGAGAGTGTTTAAGAAAAATTCGCTAGCGCTTCTCTACTTACAGCATGGCAAAGCAAATACTCGTATATTATGACGAAGGATTTACCGAAAAGACTAAGGACATTCAGGCAATTTATGAGCTACGCTGTATTTGTAGCTTCAACGCAGCACATGTGTCCTATTGCGAGTGCGTGTACTATTTGTGCATGTGTGTGTGGGCGGGCGACTTTCTTTGCTGGTCTTGTGGAGATTTTAAGCGTAATTAAGAAAATAAATAATAATCGCGCTGAGACCAGCATAGTACGCGTGCAGCTTTGGTACACTTATGGACTGGACGGATTGGGGGTAATGCTGATTGGATTTAGGACACGTGGAGTGTGAGTAAGGATATTTAGTTGGTTGAGTACTTATGCAATTACAAATACAGATTAAGCCCTTTGATTAGGAATATTTCTATCGCACTTACAGCTGTTTCTTTTAAAACGATTTCATCGAAAATTGGACCGTTATATTAGGTCCATTCAGTATCAAAAAATTGTTACGAATTGTTACTAGTACTTACAAATTTTTACTGGAAATACATTCAATAACCCAAAATATTTGCAAGGGAGAGCGGATTCGAGAGCGTAATAACCCGAGAGAGCTGCAAATTCTGGCAAGTAAAAATTTTACAATTTTACCAGTGCATGTGTAGGCTCCAGCTCTTGTTGTTCGAAGCCTTGGCCGCGGCTTTTCTCTATCTAATATTTGATATCGAATGATGAAATTATTGCTTTTGTCCGCCTCAAGTTCTATTATATCTTCACGCAGTCCTACTTAAAGACCTGAGCTATCCGGATCGTTAAGGTGGGGAGTGTGCTGGTTGTGAGTGTTCTGGTGAAGCTCTTAAACTGGAAGTGTTTGCCTCTACAGGTGCAATTGAATGGTGAGCCCATTACTGGTGTTTGCGCTGAAAGATCCGGGCTTGTCGAACTTTTACGAAAACTAGGCTTTGGACATCCCGTACTGGATAAGAGAGACCTTGGAACAAAATGAGCACAAAAGGTTCGGGAACGTATCCGTAAAGAATAAAATGCGAACAAGACTCTCGCGAATATTCTCAAGATGAAGCATGAAAACGAAACTTTCGAAAATGTTTCCAACGAGAACAAAAATATCGCGAACGTTTTCAAGAAGGATCAAATAAGAACAAAAGTCTGGCAACGTTCTGTTAGAGAAACTGGTACAACAGTTTTGAGAACTTTTCGTTAATAATGAGAGGGGGCATCTGCATGTTGTGATGAAAGATCCTTTCAGTGAGAACCACGATTGTTAATTCTAAGCCAGAGGAAAGCTGTATCATTAGTGTGTACTGCCCATTTATGGAATAACTTTTCATTTTATATGCAAGAAAGGTTCGTGTCTTAAGTCTTTCGTTAACTTTATTTGCATATTTATCTTTCAGTTCTTTTTTGATAAATTTTAATATTCAAATTAATGGAACGCTATGAGAAAAATTTTTTTTCGCTTCCTTTCTTCGAGAATCTCCGTTTCCGTTTCATGTTGTCAGAAAGTTCCTGAGACTTTATTTCTCAAATTATTTTTGAGAGAGAGTTCGTAAGACTGCTGTTCCCATTTTGTTCTTTGCCAAAACCTTCCGGAGACCCATTTTTTTCTCTTAGAAATCTTACCGCTTTTTGTTCTCTTTGGAAATGTTCCACAGGGTTATATTCTTCCTATATAATTCCCATTGAGAACGTTCTCGACAGTTTGGAATAAAACTACGAGTACGACATTTAGTTTCGATAATACCTTTTCTCCCCGGTCCCGGCTTGAGAGATTTTTTTGAACTCGAGTTGCAGATGTGTACAGGTTAGATTAGGAGAAATCCTTGGAATTTGCCGCAAAAGTGTTTTCAGGCTTCGCCACGTGGACAACCTAACAGTCAATGTATTCATGTGCAAATGCCCTCGAACTACTCGAAATATTTATTCCAGAAAAAAATACACCACCGATAAATCGCAATAAAGTCATTAACTAATTTATCTGCCACTACCATGCAATTTGACACGACCACAAAGCGCATCAAAGCACAAACAAACATTCTCTTTGAATTCTCTAGCCCCTTCTACGAAAACCTCAAAATGTTGTCTTATTACGCCCGCTTGGCAGTGCGCGAAAAGCTTCTAACTTCCAGCAGTACAAATCACAAATCAAAGTGGTATTATTATTACTTATGACCATTTAATTGGACTTTTATTCATTTATATTTCGCTAGACTTATATTTGCTCTCAATTTGGCAAATTACAACGAGCTAACGATACCGCAAAAGTACAAATATATATACATATATATACCCACATAAATACATACGTAAGTTGTACATACATTCATTCGCACTTACATATATCCACTCAATGTTGGAATTTTATTACACAAACACAAATAACTAATAATACAACCGCAGCGATTGCATTCAACCAAAATGTGCGACATGTCCTTGCATACGAACACCGTCCACCGCAATAATCACTACCCCACAACGCAACCAGCCATTATCCTCGTTGTTGTTCTTGTTTTTGTTTTTGTTGTCATCAACTTCGCATCATTGACTCGAATTGGCCAATGCCATGCCGCAGCGCCCAAAAGCAGGCTCATTAGTTTTATTGCCAAAGCATATCAGTCAAAGCCACAAAACTACATACTACATATTTATGTGCGACTGTCACAGCCCACGGCCACTATCGACTGCACTACTAAGTATGTAGATATAGTCACCCGCTCCGTAAATGATACAAAAGCCACTAATACTGTGATGTCCGGGCATTTGACTCAATTTTGTTGTGGACTGAGTGAAGTTAACGTTTATAGCGAGTAGTTTTGCTTTTTATTTGTAGTATTAATTGCCCGAAAATTTTCTTCATCTTTGGACGCACGCCACAATGCGTGAATGCTTTGCGCGTGGTCGGTCGGAAAGTTTGAGCATTTATGTATGTCGGAACGTTTGTCTATTGGCTTGTTGACGTCTTGACAGCCAGCCAGCCCTCTTTGTATACAAACAAAGAATTAGTGTGTGCTTCTTTGTTTCGTGGTTTGTTTGTATTTCGCTTAGTTTTCATATTCGTATTCGCATACGCTTTTATTTTTATTTTCATTATGCACATATGTACATACATACGTATGTACGTTCTCATAAGTATTTGCTGCTGATATTCCTTTTAACAAATTGGCTTTTATCCTTATAATACTCGCAGCACTACCTTTGATTCACTGTTGTACTAGAGCTTGTTCTTTTGACAGCGTTTTCACTTCATTCGTCGCTCAATTGGGATTGTTGTTCCGGAGAAGAATATATTCACATACAGATGATGGACGGGTATGAATGTTTAATACAAAGGCATGTTATACAATTTATTTTGACTTAGATTTCTTTTCTTGTTTAAGGTTAATAAGGTAAATCAGATCGTACCAGAAAAAAAATTCGCCCCACATCCAAAGTAGTCTAGAGGCAGCAAACCGAGGTATTGAGCCAACAATGAGTTTTGCTGGGAGGAATACAAAGACCTCTTAAAAAGCTATAAGAAAGAAATCCGTAGGTCCATGAAGCAATCGTGGAACGAGTTCTGCGGCAGCATGGAGAATACAAAGGAAGTGGCGGTGTTAAGGAAGCTACCGTCCAAGCAACTGTCCACGCCAATGTTAATACGCAGAAACGATAATGAATGGACTGAAACCTACGAAGAATCGCTGCAGGTCTTAGTCAATATGCACTTTCCAGGTGTGTAGACGTGATAGACATGGAATCTGGAAAAGAAAACGTGAATAACATCCCGACCAACATTATTACAATAAGCAAAATTAAATGGACAATAAACAGTTTTGATCCATTCAAGTTACCTGGAATTGGTGGAATTTTCTCGTCCATGATTCAGAAGGTCACTTACGTGGTGATGCCATGGCTAGAGACGATATGCATGGGATGTATGAGGCTGGACTATGTGCCTGTGTACTGGAGAGATTCGAAAGTGTTCATACCCAAGGCAGGTAAGGCCAACCCTCTATACTCGAAAAAAAAATACAGACCCATCAGTTTAACTTCATTCCTTCTAAAAACGCTCGAGGAAATCCTAGACACATACATAAGAGGCAGCATAATGCAAAGCAGCTTATCAAAAGCGCAACACGCATACACAAAAGGAAAATCGGCAGAGACTGCACTGCATGCTCTAGTAACGAATATAGAATAAATGCTGGAACACGAGGACTACGCTTTATGTGCGTTCTTAGACATCGGCAAAGCTGTTAACACGTATCAAGAGAAGCTATTCTATCTAGGTAGCCTACAAGAAAACAATGTGGAACCTGCTATTCTTTTATGCATAAAAAACCTTTTAGGCTGTAGACGAGTAGAGGCGGTAAGGGACACGCCACAGGGAGGGGTGCTCTCACTGCTCCTACGGCTGCTTGTGGTAAACGACCTACTTAAGAAATTTGAAGGGAGGACGCACAAATGAGTTGTATATGCTGATGACATTGCAGTTATGGTGACCGGAAAATACCTAAATACCATAAGTAATATAATAAATGGAACTGTCAATACTGGGTGTATCCCATGGACTACTCGCTCAGGTTTAGGGATTAATGCAGACAAAACGGACATGCTACTTTTTACAAGAAAGTACAAGATTCCTGCATGGAGTTTCTCTAAACTGAACGGCACTGAACTCAAACCAAAAGACCGCACAAAGTACCTTGGAGTAAACCTGGACTGCAAACTGCTGTGGAGGTATAATGTGGAGGACAGAGTGAAGAAAGCGAATAATGCCCTCTACGCATGCAAAAAGATGCTAGGTGTCCTCTGGGGCCTATGCCCTGCCCTAATGCATTGGTGCTACATAGCAGTAGTGAGACCAATACTAAGATATGGCGCTCTGGTGTGGAGGACCGCTACAGAAAAGAGCACTTATCTCAAGACAATGGAGAGTGTTCAACGTCTCTCTCTATTGTGTACAACAGGAGCACTGAGAACTACTCCCACGGCTGCACTGAAAAAAAAATCTCAATATAACATCTATCGACCTTGCGGCAGAGAGCCTTGCTGCTTAGTCCGCAGGGAGACTGATTGCAACAGGGGAGTTCATGCAAAGAAACACTGGCCACAGCTCAATAGCCAAAGGGCTGGAAGCCATCACGGACTACATGGTATCTTGCTATACCTGGGATGAGGAGTTTCGGGTTACTATCGAAGAAAATGGATGGCGTAGGGGCACGAAGCCTAGACAGAAAACATTTAACTTCTTCACCGACGGCCCAAAAATGAATGATGGAGTAGGAGCGGTAGTGTACTGCTCAGAACTTAGTGTCCGTTGGGCCATCAAGCTGCCGGATCACTGCAGTATATTCCAGGCAGAGGTTTTCGCAGTGGGAATAGCCGCTGAGCTTGCCTACTCAATGACTGAAAACAACTCTAAAATTAACCTATACGTATACAGTCAAGCAGCGATTAAGGCTCTAAGCTCGTACCAATTTACGTCAAGAAATGCCCTCAGAAGCAGAGAAGCCATAAATAGGGCATCAGCAACCAGGCAGCTGCATATTTATTGTGTTTCCGGCCACAAGTGCATTACAGGTAACGAAATTGTGGATGGCATTGCCAATTGTGGAATCCACTTGGCTCTATAACAAGAGAACAATATTCCGAAACCGCTTAAAAAACTTTACAACGAAGCAGACCAGAGGGTGACAAATCACACCATATCGAGATGGAAAATGTCTGAAGTCATGTGCGGACTGGAGAACGGGACACAAACCAGGTTCAAACCATCGCTGGCACGAAGAGATCCTAGAACACATCCTATGCCATTGTCCAGCTGTATCAAAAACACGATTGAAATATCTCCGAGCTCCAGAGTTTAATAGTCTTGAAGACGGGACAACACTTAGGCATCAAGAACTGCTGATGATGTATACTTCGAACACACTTAACTGAACCTCTATCTCCATCTGGCGTCACTTGGGACCTATTGGTCTATGTGGGGCGGTCAGCCAGCCAGAGTAACCTAACCTAACCTCCTATAAAATTAAAAATGTGTTGCATAGAGCATTTGTGAATTAAGGTAACGATATGTATGTATAAAACTAACTAATTGTATAAGAATAAGTATGTCCACTATGTATGTGTATATAAATGCGGCTGCATACGTTAGCAAAAGTAGAATTTGCGAGAACACGCCCACGCAATGGAAAAAATATTAAAAGAAAAAAATACAAGGCAGAGGAATGCAGGATATGCAAAAAACAAAGCAAAGGAAATGATGTACAAACTTACATGCACAAATTCACTTTTGTAGATGTTTATGTACAAATGCTTTAGCGAATCTGCGTAACAAACATTTCTCATTTACGTGCAACAGCAAGATAACAGTAAAACACTAAAGTTAGCTAGGGAACCAATAGTAAGCTAACACTTCCACCACCACAACTGAAAGATGCGATGTATATGCATATGCATATGTACATATATATACAGGGTCGACGTGACAGCAGGCCAGGTCTCCCTCATTCAGGCACGATCTCGAAAAAATTAGTTTTTTGAAAAGTTTTTTGAAAAGTTTTGCCATCAAAATTTTGGTGGAATTTTAAAGCAGGGTTTTCGGAGGCACCATTCTCACAGTCTTTAGTTTTTCTGGCGTTGCAATACAAGGTATAAAAAAATTACCAATAGGCGGCTCATCTACAGTTTTAACGAATTTTAAAAAAACGTACCACTGTTAAGTGTCTCATGTTTCTAATTCTTATATAATCCATGGCTTTACATGCGTTTGTAAAGTCCAAAAGAAATGCTTTCGAGACCTGCATATGTATGAAGAAAGAGTTAACTATTGTCGGCAAGAATACTACTCAAATTGTACGACAAAAGTGAAGTGAAAGACCAAATGGGACCATTTCATAGGGCCCCCACATTTTCTCCGGCCCTTAAGCATTCACACATGTTAATCCGACCTTGTGTATGTACGTATGTTCATATGTATGTATATCAAATGGATCTCTGTTATTTTTATTTATTTGGCTTATTGTTTCGGTGTTGGTTACAAGAACTTTTAGTGCTAAAGTAAGGTGTGTTCTACAGTTTCGCTATGTCTATACAGTTACGCAAGTGGAATTTGCACAAAACAACTTTATCCATTAATTAAATTTTTTTACTCGTTTCTCACAGCTACTTCGCATTTATTTGTATATACACTTATAGTTAAGTATTTATGTAAGTGAGTACATTCCCCAGCGCAGAGTACATAGTTTTCAAGGAACTACCGTTATAATCATTTTTCAGCGCAAAATTCTGGCAGAAGAATCTCAGCAATGATTTGTATTTCATACGCTGGAATGACGCCTTTGATAAGGTAGAAAATACCAATACCACAACAAGTGTATTGTTGTTGGCCGCAAAGTTGTAGTTACTGGTATTTTCGTTTCTTTGCAATAATATTTGCAATTTTACAAAATTACTACGCACTGTTATGCGCTTCTTTGGTAAATTATTCCTGATAAATTGTTTCTCTGAACTTTTTAATTTGCTGCCAAAGAATGAATGGTGCAGTAATGGTTGTTAACTGCAAAAAAAAATACCTGTAATAATAAAGCAGTCGCGGTGAGGATAAATTTAAATGAAGTGTACTTTTTAAAAGTTCTTATGATGAAGTATTGCGTGGGAGCTAATAAGTAAGTGGGCGCATTAAATGCTTCTGTAAGTGCAACTATAAATCTGCCTACTGAAAGTGTTTTGACTTGATGTGATTAAGTGTGCAGAATTTTTTCAAAGAAAACGTCTGCTACAGCTGCCATGGAAAGGAGCGCGGATTCGGTGTTGGATTTGTGTTGGGTGAGAGACTTCGTCGCCGAGTACCGTCATTCGCCCCGGTGGACGAACGTCTAGCCATAATCCGCATAAAAGCAAGATTCTTCAATATCTCACTGATTTGCGCCCCGCTCCGACGGAAGAAAGGACAAAGTGGCCAAGGACAGCTTCTATGAGTGCACATACGAACGGATCTTCGGATCAATTGTAGGAAAATTCAGTCTCCACATGAAACCCTGAGGCTGATCGACTTCGCCGGAGCTCGAAACAGGGTATTATGTAGTAATGGGTCCAAGCATAAAAAGATCCATCAAGCTACATGGCTGTCGCCAGACCGAAAAACCAGAAACCAAATCGATCGTGTTGTGACAGGCGGAAGACACGCTTCCAGGGTGTTTGACGTACGTATACTCCGGCCCAAACATCGAAGCGGACCATTATCTTTTTGCAGCCGAGATACGCCTACAGTGCCACCATGCGATCGGCGCAACGCGAGCTCGGTGGGTACGCTTAAGGGAACTGAAGAGGTAAGCGAGACGTATTTGCCGAAATACGTGAGTGCGCAGAGATTGAAATGCGCGCCCCAAAATTTTATCAGAGTGTTAGGCAACTTAAGGAAGGCGTCAAGGCCAGGGCGAAATCTCGTAAGAACAACAATGGCGAAGTGGTGACTGATGTTCAGAACGTACTTAAATTATAGAGGGAACACTTTTCCAACCTACTGAATGGTAGCAGTACTGAAAGTTGTGGAGAAGACGAAGCTCCCAGTCGGTAATGACGAAGTCCATGTTCCACCACCTGACTATGACAAGGTACGAAGAGCATTAGCGCGCTTGAAAAACAACAAAGCTGCTGGAGCTCGCCAGCTGAGCAATTCAAATACGACGGCGAGGAGTTGATAAGGTGCATCCACTCTTATGCCGAATATGGTCAGATGAACGCAGGCCCGGTGACTGGAATTCAAATGTGCTCAACTCAATACACAAGAAAGGCGAGCCCGGAATTTTCGCTAAATTGCTCGGGATCAGCCTTCTAGGCATAGGTTATAAGGTCCTATCGAGCGTATTGTGTCAAAGACTGAAGACCTCCGCCAAAAAACTAACTGGGCCTTATCGGTGTGGCTTTAGACCAGGAAAATCCAAAATAGAACAGATTTTTACAATACGCCAAATCTTGGAAAAGACCAGCGAGAAAAGGATTGACCCTAACCGTCTATTTGTCGATTTTAAAGCCGCTTTCGACAGCACGAAAAGAAGCTGCCTATACATGTCTAAATTTGGGATCTTCGCAAAACTGGAACGGCTATGTAGAGTTATATTGAGCACAAATTTCAGCTTTGTCTAAATTGGGAGGGACCTCTCCACGCCGTTTGAGATCAAACGAGATTTTAGACAATGCGATCCATTCTCTTGCGAATTGTTCAATCTAATGCTGGAAAGCGTTATAAGAGCTGTCAATATGAATCGCAGCGGCAATGAATTGCAGCTTAGAAAAAAAGCAAGCTAACGAGGTTGGTCTAGCGGTGAACAAGGACAAGACAAAGTACCTTCTAGCAACACATAAAAAGTCTTCACGTATTATGACACTCGTCACTGTTGGCAGTTGTAACTTTGAAGTAGTGAAGGACTTTTTTATACCTAGGATCCTGCATAAACACCACCAACAACGTCAGCCTAAATATCAAGCGAAAAATAACTCTTGCCAACAGGTGCTACTTTGGGCTTGCTGGAAAAGCAGCGTCCTCTTTTGACGCACAAAAATCACGCTCTACAAGTCCCATTTTTTTTATATAGTGCAGAGAGCCGGACGATGCCGAACAAGTACGAGACGGCTCTGGGTGCTTTTGAGAGAACTACTCTACACATAAAAATACAACAATAGCGTGTGCTTGGACATGTTGTACGCAAAAGAAAAGAAAATATCCTTCCACTCGGCATCCATGAGTGGACAACTAAAGAAAGAAAGGCCGCCCACAATCACAGAAGACGGATAAAGTGCAGAGCGACTTGACTGCACACGGGATGAACAACTGGCGCTACTTCGGCCCAAACCGACGTATGGATTTAGGGACAAATGAGAAAGAGAAGCTGCCTTAAAGATGACCGTATTGAAATGCTGAACTTCTTAAATGCGCGCAAACTTGGCTACAACAATTGGCATTTCGTAATAAGTATTTCGAATTTGAAAAATTAACGTAAACGAAATTAAAAAGCTATTGCGGAGCCTTTTGAGAAATATTTCATAACCGCAAATTGAGTCCAATCAAGTTTATAAGAGGAAACTAAATACACATATAGCCATAAAAAAGACATTTGCATGGCGATTGCGTAAAGGCAATGAATTATTAGAGCAAAGTGTTCAACTGTAACAAATGAGGTAAATTTTGTAAATACAAAAAAATAAACAACAACAATATGAAAGTACTGCATACTAATGGCAAAAGGTAAAAAACCGAATTCCACAAATCACACCCTCAGTGCCAATGCAATACACCGTAAATTGCCAAGCGGAAATCGCATCAGCGGAAACAGTGTTGTGCAGCACACATGAACGCCTTATTTAAATATTTTTTTTTTTTCACAACGCGCAGCAAGTTGCAGAGCAATGTTTGGGTATGAGGATACACATATACATACATACATATGTATGAAAAGTTGCCGCGACGCTGTTGTCTAATAATTTCGCTATATTTCTTTTGCTTTGGTTTATTACTGCTATTTACATACCGCTTACAGTTCACCGTGCTTTCTCGTTACAGTTATGTATATCTGTTGCACGGTTCTTTATTTTTCATGTACTGATAAGCGAAATGGAAATAAATATTCGTAAAAATGCAAAATTACTTTTCTCATGTGCCGCAAAGTATTTACATGCATGTTCGTATGTGTGCGCCTTCGTAGCTTCTTAGAGGTACAACCAAGCGTATGAGTTATCTGTCGAATACAAGAGGCTACTATCGTTTGCTGGCGCTTTTGTGAAACCAAGAAAATGGTGTGAGTCGCACCACTTTTTTTGCTGTTACATTTCACACGTGTGTTTGTGGCAGAATGTGGCTGCAGGCTGTGGTTTGAAGTTGTCCTAAATCAGTAAATGCCATTAAAAGTGTACCCCCCCACTAGCCATTTTGCCAAGCAGCTCATTCTCGGCCTCAAGTCACAAGCTCGTGTGTGTTGAGTTGAATGTATGAATGTATATTTAGATACACTTGCGCATGTATCGCACTGAGCGATAACCAGTTTTGTTCTAAGTCATTTATTATCGCAAAACTTTTAAATTAAAAATGCATCTCTGCTTATTTATGAGCGCAATTTTCTTAAATTTGAACAAATGTGAGATAGTATGATTGGCTTATGCATACATACATACGTACATATATAGTAAGAATCTCTTTTAATATCGAGGTGCATACTGAAATATGTACATATATTTATTAATAAAAGAACTTCATATGTGTGTACATATGTATGTGCTAATATGTACATTAGTCTGCTAAAGATGAATATGTATTCTGTTAGCTTATTTTGTGAGCATTGAGCACATTGAGGGTTAAATAAAAACCCTAGATAAAAATTACGTTGATGGCCTTATGGGTAGAATTCTGCCCAACCAAATATTGTATCAGCTTGTTAATTCAGATAGATTTTCCAAACAGTAATAAATATTCTATTTAGTTATATAAAAACACCAGTAATTCAAACAATCATAGTTACATTTCTTAATAGTTTTTGCTCAATGTTTTTGATGGGTAGAAATCTACTCAAACGTCAGAAATCTTAACTTTTTAAAAAGAACGTTGCCAGTACGCAAGCAATCTTTAAAATTAGTTTTTTTTATGTAAAACTACAACGCTGACAAATTAAAAAAGCTGAACCTAGCACAAAAGTTATGCAGAATATACAAATGCAAAACGAACCTCTTTGGGCAGAGTTCTACCTAAAGGTCATCTGAGCCCTTTCCGGTCAAATCCATCCCTGATGAATATAAAAATTTTTCCTCTTAATTACAAGGTTCATAGAGCCACATAATACCAAAAGTAAAAACAAAAATTTTAAAAAGTTGTTTTGGGTAGCTATTAGGGTTACCTCAAATTTGTGCAATATACACTCAAGAAAACTCAATTAATATTTTACTAAGTTTATCGGAATTAAACTTTTATTTTATTGAAAATGAACTTATGTATGTATGAACAAAATAATTGATTTTACTGCAGATATGTTGGAATGAATATTTTATATCTTTTTAAGTATCTTTGGTTAATATTTGCATTAAAATTTTTATTTAATTTTCTCCATGAGAAGCGAATTATATAAAGAAATTTTGAAAAACTACAGATACAATTACAATATAAAATACAAATGGCCCGTTTTAATAAACCTTCCCGGTTTTTCTGCCTTCAGTAGATCAAGAAATCAAAAACCTACCCCTTACTGTAACAACAGCGCAAAAGCTCTTCAAAAACCACGGCAAAAACCACCTTATTTGCCTGTTTAACTGCAACATTTGCGGACGTTTGTACAATATATTGTACAAGACACTCACAACCTTTCAGTGTAAATGCACAATGTATTGTACATTTTTTTTACCACTCGGGAAAAATATTTTAAATCATAATTTAATTTTAGCATTTTTATATGGTGGAATGCTTTTTATATTTCCATACTACATATGTGCTTTTATTGGCGATTTTATTTAAATGTCACGTATTTTGTGTACTGTAAATTACCACAACTTGCGTGTCATTGGAATTTTATAAAATGGTCTATTTTTAAATTAAATTCTAAAAATATTTTTGAAACGTTTTGAAATTAACGTTAACTATTCGGGACATTCCAAAACTCCATAAAGTTGAATTTGTTTTCAAAAATATTAATACGATTTTTAGTAGCACGCTTCCAATGCTACAAAAATTTAAATGTACAATATATTGTACAAATGCAGGGAAAGGGTTAGCGTTGAATAAAATTTTTGCGGTATCGTTATTTGTATTTTTTCCGACTAATATGTAGATATCTATAAAAATACCTCTCACTTACTAAATACCTTCATTATAGTCTTCATCTTCGTTTTAGTCTCAGCTTTAGTTTTCACATTCGTCTCGAAATTTAATTTCGCCTACCCCTTCGTGTTGATCTCCGTATTGCACTTCGTTTTCGTAGTCGTGTTTGACTTCAAATTTGTCTTCGTATTCATCTGCGTGTATGAATTTGTATTTGACTTCTTTTTCGACTTTATGTTCGACTTCATATTCGTATTTGTAATCGTTTTCGTATTGTCTTCGTCGTTGAATTCAACTTCGTCATCGTCTCCAAATTCGTCTTCGTAATCATCTTCAACTTTGTGTTTGCATACGTCTTCGGGTTCAAATTCTTATTCGTTTCCGGCGTCGTGTTCGCAGTCCTTTGGTCGCTGTCTTTGCTTAAGCATTATATTCGTCTTGGTAATCATCTTCGCGTTCGATTTTTTTCCGTATTTGTCATGGTATTCGTTATGGCCCTCATATTCATATTAGTCTTTGCCTTCACATTCCTCTTCGCATACGTCTTTGTCTCCGGCTTAGATTTAATCTTAACCTGAAACCTCTGCGTAGCACAATTCGATTATTCACTCTGAATATTATTGAAGGCGGATATAGTGAAAACCAAACTGGATTCACTTTCGTAGCATGGCAAGTGCCACATTATTTCCGCGACGGTTTTTTAGTTTAGCACCCCCGCTAAAGAAGTTTCACTTCAAAAAGTGGCAGCATTGCTTTTTTGCTTATACATAAAGAGTGATTTTCAGGAGTTTTATTTTTTATTAGCAGCTTTTCGCTCGTCGACGACCAAAATGTAGATAAGAGTTTTCACGCAAATCCCACAACAATGTGATGCTGTTAGAAATCTGAGTCGTTTTGCGTTCAGCTCCTTTCGTTTTGTTTCCGCATTAATTTGACATCGCGTGCAATTTCAAATATCCGTCACCCTATAACCTATTCGACTTGCTCTAATTATTTTAATTTCTTGAAAAGAAGATGCCAGGAGATCATACAGCGGAATAATTGAACACAAAAATATTATACTTTTACTGCAATTGTTTTATTTAAAAAAAAAAAATATTTTTTAACTTGGAATTTATTATATAGGAAATCCTTCTTCTTCTTATTTGGCGCTGTAGGCGCCTAAACGGGTTTGGCCGAGTTTAATAAAGCCCGCTAGTCCTTTCTTTTCTGTGCCAACTAACGCCAATTGGAAATGCAAAGTGAAGCCAACTTGGTATTTCTATGGGTCCTCCCTCTTCCTCTGCTGCCACCAGCGGGTACCGAGTTGAATACTTCAAGAGCTGGAGCGTCGGTGTCCATTCGAACGACATGATCAAGCCAGCGAAGCCGCTGTATTTTGATGCGCTGCACTATAATTATGTCGTTGTAAAGCTCATACAGCGTAAGTCTTCTACAAATCCTTTCTTTCGAATACTCCTCATACGCCTCATCGGATGTTTTCATTGTCCATGCCTCCGCTGGTGTATGGCGCACCAGCACAAGCATGGTGAGTGACTTATAGAAAGAACTTTACCTACTCCTGATTTGCCTGCTCAGTCCAAAGTAACATTTGTTTGCAAGAGTGATTCTGCGCTGGATTTCAATGCTGACATTATTATCGATGAGTGTCAGACCCGAATGCGCTGACTATTTTTTTGATGACAGGAGATACTTCGACTTGTCCTCTTTGACCACAGTTCTGAGGCACTAATGACCTTCTCTAACATCAGATTAAAGAAATCACATAGAAGGGAGTCAGCTTGTCTGAAACCTCGTTTGGTATCAAAAGGCTTGGAGAGCTCCTTCCCAATTATGGTGGAGCAGGTGGTATTGCTCAAGGTCATTTTACACAGCCGTATTAGCTTCTCGGGGATACCAAACTTAGATATCGCGGCATAAAGACAACTTCTTTTCGTGCTGTCGAAAGCGGGTTTGAGATCGACGAATAGATGGTGTGTGTTGATCTTATTCTTGGCACACTGATAACACCCAATCAATTCGTTGACGGTGGGCTTCAGTCGTTCACACAAAACGCTAGAAGACCTTGTTACCTATGCTTAGAAAGCTGATCCCGAGGTATTTGGCGCGAATTACTGGGTCACCTTTCTTGTAGATTGGGCAGAGCACACTTAAATTCCAGTCGTCGAGCATTTCAAGCTCTTCGCACTCACTTCTTTCGGCCTGTCTCTTCTTATTTTGGCAAGTACGTCCCGCTTCCTTCTTCAGTCCCCTATAACGGTCCCAGATGGCTCGCGTTGCACCCCATCACAGCGTGGCCCTGTAGGCGGCATCTTTTTCTCTGCAGCTTCTTAACATTCCTCATCGTTCCAGTTGTTTTTTCGGATTTGCTGAAATCCTACTACTTCTTCGGCGGTGTTAGTTAATGAGCGTGAAATGCAGCTCCACTGCTCGCGTATGTCGGCTTGTTGAAGAGTGCTCTAAGAGAGAAGGTGTGAGAGTCGAGTGGTGAATGAATTGGTCGTCTGTTGTTATTGTAGCTTTCCGACGTTAAGCTTTCCTTGCATTGTTTAGCCCACATTTTTTGCTACACAGAGGCGGGTGCGCATTTTGGCTGCAACCAGATATTGATCGAAGTCGATGTTTGGGCCTCGGAGTGTACGTACGTTTAAAACACTGGAAGCGCGCAACACTGGAAACCGCGGACTAGTGAATCAATTTTCTAGTTCCGTACTAGGTCTTTATCGCCAAAAAGGAACTAGTCCGATATGAACAGGGTACTTTTAAAATACCATTTTTTTCAGTTTTTTTCTCTAGAAATCGATATCTGAAGTGAAGAATTTAGAAATGATTCGGAACTATAGAAAAGGGGATGCAGAACGAACTAGATCTTATTTGTCGAATTTAGAACAAGTTCGGAACTATCGAAAAAGGGATGCAGCGGGGGGCTTGTTTACTTTGCATAGCTATGTGTTCGGGCTTTTTCGTTCAAATACACTTCTAGTCTGCGCTTCGCAGATGCTTTTTCATAGCTTGGTAATACAAAACTAAAATTTGTGTTAACATTTCAACATCTATGGACCGTCTGGAATCTAATAAATAACAGCGAGCACCTCTGCAAACTCAGCTACAGCAAAAGGTATGTAAACGTAGATTTCTTACAATCATTCAAACAAATTTAATTTCAAATTGAAAACACATTTCTTCCAAAATAACTTAACATCGCACACACGGAAGAACCAAAAAGACTAAAAAATCATGATACTTTTTTCTTTCGTTCGTCGATTTAAGAACTGGTTCGGAACTATAGAATTTAGGACTAGTTCGGAACTATCGAAAAAGGGACACTTCCTAGGACATCGCCATGTTAAATTCGCCAGTTGCTTGCATGCAAAAGAGATTTATCGCAAACCAGTACTGGGTCTAAATGTACTAGAAGCGCAGCAGTTCAGAACTAGAGATTTTCCCCACAGGGATACTATCGATATGTACGTATATACATTAGGGTGCCCATACATTTTTTTTTGCAATTTCAAGACCCTACTACTCCCTAATTCTCTTTTTTTATGAGAAATATCATTGCCTATTTATAAATACTAGTAGTGCCAGCTACTGTCGCCGCTGTAGCTTTTTAATAGCACTGGAGATGTTTTCTAATTTAGTACTCTGTTTAACTTATAGGGTACAAAATTACTTACCGAAAAATCTCTTGCTTTAGAACTAAACCCCGACTACAATTTTTCATATCTTCGAAGGTCTTAGGCAGGGCTTGGAATTCACCCGATACATTCCAGTTTTCCGATAAATTTCGATAATTTGATATACATATAATTAAATTAATAGATTGGCGCTAGTGTTTGGCCAAGCTTCTCCTCCGATTTGATGTTGTCACACAAAGGGGAGAGACCTACAGTTTTACGCGAACTCCGAGTGTATTTCTATTTCTATAATAAAAATGCATTTATACTTACAAATATTTCAAAATTTCCCGCTTGTAGGCATGAGTCTCCTCCTAGCTTTGGAACGTAGTACGCTGAATTAAATGAAACACTTTCGTCTTTAATTTTACATTTAAAATTTTTATTTCTTGTTTTCATTTATGGAATTTTTGCAATAAATTGACGAATATTGTTTATTTTTTTAATTATTTTACAAACTTGAAATATGTTTTTTTTTAATTATATTTTACAGTGCGCTTAAAAGCTAAAAACAAATAATTTGTCATTTACCAGTATTAAATACATTACACTTGTGATTTTTTTAGTTTTAAATAGAATTAATTATTTTTTTATTAATTTATAACTAATTAATTTTACTTTACTCTGTTAAGTGCTTTTGCTTAGTTTTGTGGGATTGCTTATTTTATTTGATGCAATTTTGCATACCAAAGTAGTTTTATGTAGGCTATTTGTTAAAAGTTGTGTGGTTTTCTAGTTTTTTCTTTGATATTTAGGATGACCTCCTTAAACTACAGTTGACCGCTTCAGTGGCAAGCTTGCAGAACCATTTTTATGCTTTATGGTGCAGTTCTCTCCGACCAACGCTGCTTTTTTCCGACTTCGTAAATGTACTGAAAATCTTCGTTATATTTTTTTTTTTGGCACACAACTTTTTGAAGTGTTTTGTTGTATACATTGATGGTTCTCGTTTGAATATGTAATTACTAGCTGCACTCATATTTCCAAACTAATTGCTGTAATTTTCATATTGCTTGGTATCAAATACCTATAAACTTAATGTCTTTAAACTAAAAGTAAATACAACGCGAAAAATGCTCATATAGCAGTATACTATACATTAAATTTGAAAAATTCTAATTATTTTTTAAAGCGTCGATTTGTGCATTCATGCAATCAAATTATCGTAGAAATCAAAATTGTCACTAATAAATTTAAAATTTTCCTTTATTGAAAAGTATGTTTTTATGTATGTATAGTAATTGCTTGAAAAGGATTTTTTGTTTGCTTTACTTTTTTTTGATGTTGAGCCGGATATACAAAACAAATTTCAAATCCGTTTAATTTAATATAATGAACATAAAAAAGTGAAAAAAAAATTTTATTCTCTGTTTGCGCATTTTCGCTGATTTATTGCATATTACACCAGATTTATCCTAAAAAAGGTATTTAGAAATGCCATCTTTGGTTTTAACTACGTTTTAATTACAATATAATTTATTAATTTCTATCGAATAGTTTAGGTTTAAATAGATATATACATATTAATTAATACAGTTAATAGTGCTGGATTTTCAATATATTTGAACCGGCCTAATTTAAATTAAAACAATTTCTAAATAATTTATCTTAGCGCAGAACCCCTTAAATAAATATTATGCATCAAACTAGATATTTTTAAAATCTAATTTTTTTATTTTTATTATTTGTCATTTTCTTCTCCTTTAATAAATATAATAGCTAACAAACACATATTATATATAATACAAATTAATTAAAAGAGCCCATATTTGTATTTTTATGTTGTATGTATGTTGTAATTTTAACACACACAATTGGCCGGTCTCGTAATTTTTTTGTTGGTTTTTTATCGTCGCTTAGTACTTAGTAGTAAACTAAATTCAATACTACAATGGTGCTAATATTATAGTTAATAGTTGTTTCATAATATTCGTTGAGAATATTTGATTTGATATTTTGTTTTTAATTTTAATTTTATTTCACACAACAATCAGTCGCTTTATCACTGGTAATCGACATTTTTGATTTTACAAAGAACTACTTTTTTACACAAACCTGCTATTTTCACATTATTCATCCGCACTAATCGCTTTTACTATTATTATTGCTCTATTTGCAGCTACTATTTGGTTCGTTCCTTTTTAATCGCGTTCTTCATATTTGCTCACAAATGAGTTGAGACCTTGTAGCTGAGAGCCGTCATAGAGCGACATCTTTAGTCGCTTGCATTTGGCGCGTCGATTCTTGAACCAAAACTGAACATTTTTACTTTCCAAGCGAGGGAACTTCTGCCTGCAAAGGTGAAAAATATGCAAACGTTTTATAAATAGGTAAGTGTTGATTCGTGAAAGTATAATAATAATAAGAAATAATGGCGGGTCGATTTTTTTGTTGTGTAAAGTCAGGACTATGAAAACTTATCGGAGATAGGGCGTTTCTGAAATAGGGCATTGTTGAAAAGCTTTCTGAGATAGGCTGCCGAGATAGGTCGATCTTCCACTGAGCCGTCGATAAACCCATACAAGCTGACTTCGAAAACGTATCTATACATTTTGACTGCATTACTTAAATGGTATCAATTTATCCTTACCATAATAAAGGAAAGCCCTATCATCCATTTTTTTCTTTTCACGGTAGTTATAAATCTTTATAAAAAAAGTTGAACTGAAGAACACTGGTTTTCAATGAACAGTGATACTAGTTTAATTATTTCGTAGTTGTTTTTAAGTTATTTTTGGTCCTTGGCGAGTCATCTACCGATTTTTGTACAAATCTGAACTTCGAAGGAAAATTTATTATAGCCTTTCTATATTAAGGAAACGATATGTATGTGTATACAAGTAAACAAAAAAAGTTCGAGGTATACCTCCGGGTATAAAGCATTTTTCCAAGGCATTTCGGTTTTTTTTTTTGGACGAACTTAGGCGACCCTTTTGTACGTATTTCGGTGACATTAAAAAAAAGGATATTTAGCTCAACTGGAATAATGGAAATTTTTAAGAGTTTATTGATGGTGAGCTTTAATTAACTAAAATTAGGGTGAGGTCAGTAAATTTTGGAACGAAAGAATTTTTATCCTCGGGACAAGAACATCGATATATCATACTTTTAGAGCAGACTTTATATGCCGAAGATCTAAAGAAAAATGTGAGAAGGCGACTCCTACGCTCGGCCAAAAAAATAAAAATTTAAGGAAAAAGATACCATACCAAAAACCTTTTATAGCATGCTTTTATACAAACTTTAAGCACTTCTTTACGGCACTACATCAATATGTTAAGTAAAAGAAACAAACTCCAAATTGATTTTAGACCCATGGTTTTTTCGGCAAATTTGCTTAAAATTACACGTAGAATCCTCCTATGCTATACGCCTATAGTCGAAAAAATTTGACCCGCCCTAATGTGCATTAGTACACATACAGGTCAAGGATAGAAGACAGATTAGGATGTTCATGGATCCAGCACTAGTTTTTCAATTGCAATGTAAAGATGACCCGCAATCCATCGGGCCATGGTGACATTCTTCAACTCTTGGCAACAAGAAACACGGTAGCATTGTTTGGATACCAGACCACTGCTAGATCTAAGGAAATGAAGTAGGCGAGGAACTGGAAGAAAAGGCTAATCGTCTGTGCCTGTGGAACCGCAACCATTTTGTGACCTCTGCTTTGGGATCTACTGGTACCGAGTGGTAAACTCAGAACGGTAGTAAGCACCGAGGAGCGGTAGGTGGTCTCGAACAGGACAAAATTTATGGCTATCCTTTCGCTTTGAGTAGATCCAACATCAAGTTGCTCACATTGTACCTAAGCGGTCACAACCAGATGGCACTGACTACGGTTGGTGAATGACGAATTTATCTTGTAGGCGAAGAGAGGTAGGACCATATTCAGCACGCATTTAATAGGTAAGAAGACAGCATCTTTTGTTTTTAAGATTATGGAATTATAGGCCGACTTTGAATAGAAGATGGTTTTGTTTTACGAGAAGATATTTCATGGTAAAAGTAGGCTCAGAGTTTTGTCGTTGTCCGCTAAGAGGCGATCGTTTTTGTGAAAAGCTTTTTTTTGGAATCTAGCCTGGATCGTACAGGGTATCAGTATGCATCTGCAACCACTCGAAAGTAAGGGAAGGAAATGGAAATTAGGGAATTGAAAATACTCCCTTTGAAATAATTTCGGTGCATTTAGCCAGTAAGTAGGTTCGAAAAATTATTTCACCAGAATTTTTAACTATCTAATTTCATATCTAATTTTATGCTGTATAATTTATCTTTTCAAATTAATGTGTTTTTGGCGATTAATCGGCAGAAATTTCAACAGAAAAAAAATGAGTTTGATCCTTTCTATATTAAGACAACGAAATGTATATATACTAATTAATTTACTCGTAAATTTCTTTGAACTTACCTGTAAGGCATTGTGTTTAGGTCTTCTGTATACTTCAGTATTAAATTGTGCGATGGATGTGTGTTCATAGCGAACCATTGCTCCAGTTTCGGCACCTCCGTGACCGGATCAATGAAGGTACGATTCCTTTTACGTCGCTCCTCATTCGACATGCTCGACAAATTCAAACCGCTCGGATTCATTAGCGCATTTGGTGGCATACCCGCGGCAGCCGCTGCAGCAGCGGCATGGTGCGCATGCGGATGATTGGCAGCCGCTTGACCGAACCCGGGTATATAATGGCTCATGTACATAAAGGACTGTGAGAACATCGAATTGGGTACCATTGAAAATGGCATATCTTTGCGTTGTGCTAAGGCATTAGCCAAGTCGGGCGATGGCGAACAGTAATCATCAAGCTGAGATGCATCATTCTCGTCGTCGTCATCATCTTCCATATCAAGATCATCATCCTCCTCTTTGGGCGAATTCATTTTGGGTGAGGAATGTGCTTGCGGTTGTGTGTTCACAGCATCATAGGACTGCTCATTGATATTATTGCTGCTGTTGTTGTTAGTGCTATCGCTAGTGGCAATGTTGATATTAGTGTTGGCATTGCTTGCATTATTGTTGTTATTATTATTATTGCTATTGTTGTGCTCTGTTTCATTTTGCTGACTAATTGTTGTATTCTCATTGGGATTGTCGCCTTGTTGGTCGCCTGTTTGTGCTTCGCTTGGTTTATCCTGCGGCTGTGTCTCCTCCTCCGTATAGCTGCGCGAGCATGCGCGTAGCGATTGATTTAGCGAACCGTTCAGCATCGATTGGCAGTCAGCTTCACTTTTCACCAAGATCTCTGCTTCAACCATATCACGAAGACTCTCCTTTTGTTCCGTATTTCCGTCAGCGCCCTCAAGCGGTGAATTGCGGTTGCGTTCGTGTGTGGTCAGCGAGAGCGGTAGTTGTGGCGAGCCTGGTCGACTATTGTCTTCATCCATGTCTTCCGAATGCTGTGACATTGTGTCCACATCTTCCGACTTCAGACTCAACGGACTCTTTAGGAAGTCATGTGACATGGCTAAATTAATGTTAGTACTATTCAATTGCTGACTGCCGCCGCTGCTGCTTGAGCTTTGACCCAGCTGTCCGTGCTGATTCAGCACAAAACCATTGAGGCCGGGATGACCCAGCGCTGCCAAACCACCTCGCATTTCGGCGCGTTTCTGAGCGGCGCGCGCATTTTTAAACCAATACACAACATTATTTACATCCAGCGGCTTGCGGCCACGACGCGATTCTAACGCATTCAATTGCACTACATACGTTTGTATTTGTTGACGTGATGGATGCGGATTTTCTTGGAACCATTTCTGTAGCTTCGGCAACTCCATCTCTGGATCAAAACTGGTGCGCATGCGTGTCTTTTGATTTGGATATTGTGAGTGTGGATGGTGATGATGATGGTGCATCGACGGATGCATGGCTGGATGTACCAGCATATTGGGATGATGTGTGGAGGCAGCACCTGGTGGACCATGATGTGTAGCATCATTCATAAGCAGTGAATCATGACTGCCACTGAGACTGGGCATATTGCCACCAGGAACATTGCCTACGCCCGAGGCAGCATGTAGGCCGGCTTGTGCAGCAGCGGCGGCAGCAGCGGCTGCTGCTACGGCCGCCGAGCCGACTTTGAAGTCCATTTCGTTGGGCACTGATGTTGGTGCAGTTAGGAACGGTAACATTTTTGGGGCAATACTTGATTGAGGCGTTAGTTGTTGCGACCACCATTGATCGAATTTGCGACGCAATTCATCGGAAATCTCACCCGAGGGAAAGGCGTACGGATTTTGGTAAGAGGTGCGGCATATTTGTGAAAGCGTCATCTGTGGATGGCAGAAAAAAGTGGATCATTTTTAAGTTAGTTTTTGGCTTATTGTTATATAAAGTTATAAGTGAAGTGTTCCGCACACGCGAAGCTTTCTTCTTTTAATTCAATAGTAAAACCGCGCCTTGAGCTCGCAAAGGTTATTACAATTTCTAAAATTTTATCCTGGTAAATGTGAAAGTTTGAGACTGAGCGGGTGAGTATGTTTGTGGCTCTTTGACGCTTAAGCGTAAGGAATTTTTTTATGAGACTTAATAGGAATATTGACTTGCTTGGATCGGAACTATTTCTTTCACATTTATTTGCCAAGAGTTCTTCCTTGGCTTGGTTCATTATACTAAAGCCAGTCTTCCGACATGAGGTACTATTCGATGCGAACTCATATGTATGTGTACATATAGAACATTTTTTGAAGAGAGTTGCCACTTTTTTAATAGTAAAAAACAACTAATTAATAGGGTTAATAAAATATTACAACAATGTGGGCGTCGACAGAAAGCGATGCAAAAACTATTTATTTTGCAAATATTTTTGAAGTGGGCTGCCACCTGTTTGTTAGAAAAGTTTCAATAACAAGTCAAATCAGTTACTTTAATACGAATATCAAATTAGAGTGTTTTAAGAAAGCTGCAGCATTTCAAGCAAATTTCTAAGAGTATTGCCACTTATTAGAAATTCAAAATAAATTTAAATGACAAATAAAATTAAATATTTTTTTAATTAAATTAAATCTATTTAATTAATAATTGAAATGAAGTAGCGAGGGAGACATAAGAAAGCTTTATTTTAAAGACATTGTTGAATATGTTTGTTGAGAAACTCGAAATCAAAATAGCTAACAAGTTAAACGAAATATTTTTATATGTGATACCCATATAACGAGTTTTAAGAATCCCTTATTTGGAAAATATTTTTAAAGAGAGCTACTGCCTGCTTAAAAGTTGAAATCCATTTAATTAACAAGTTAGTTTGAATATTTTGATCTTGGTGTCAAACGAGTAAGGTTTTATATTTTATTTATTTTTTTTTTAATTTTTGAAGACGGTTGAAACTTGATCAAAAAGCTAAAATCAATGTAGTTAATAATTTAATTTAAACTTTTTAATACACATAGGGATCAATCGAAAATAATTTAAAGGGATTTTTTATTTATATTTATTAAGAGGGTTGCCACTTGTTTTGAAATATAGAATCAATTAAGTAACACATCTAACGAGATATTTGAATAGGGCCGTCAAATCAAAGAGTGCTTAAAAGCTTTATTTCGAAGCAATTTCTGAAAAGGGTTGCCACCCGTTTAGTAATTTAATTTAAATATATTTTTTTAATATATGGGTGCCAAGGGATAGAAGTCAAAGCAAATTTTTCGTAGATTTTAAGCCCAACCAATTTTATTATAATAAAGTGCAAGTTTTAAGTAGCTAGGAATTACTGTTGATTTTTGGCAATTTTTTTTCATCAAAAAATCAACGCGATTTTTGACTAACTTCGAACTTGCATTTTTTGACTAGAATTTAATTGGCTGCAAAACTGCATACTCAAAAAAATTCTAAAAAATCTGATTAAAAAGCTGAAAGTTTTAATGAAAATTTGCTGCATTTTCGCGAGTTTTGCAAAAAGTTTAGGAATTATATTTTTATGTTTTTTGTTGTTGAATGAACCATGTTTTTATACAAAATTGGCGGAAAAATACTAGAATGAAAATTGTTGCATATGTATATGTGAAAAATTTGCTGTGCCAATACTCAGCTCCGACAGTGTAGGTATGTAAATTAACTTTTTCCGACTATGTTACATCCATATCAGTGATGGAAATGTATGTATAGTAGGTACAATTATACTTTTTTATTCCTTTCATAATTTGAAACATTTTCTTCTTATCCAAATAAATTTTCTTAGAATTTCTTTCCTGCTTGTAAATAGTTATACCAACCTAGTGCAGCCGAACCCATCAGGGCTTGCATAGCAGATTAGTTCTCTCGACCCATCTCTTCTTGGCCTTCGTCTACGTTGCAATGTCATTCGCATGTCAACAATGTCGTGCGCCCTTTGTTTATGTATGTTGTGTTAATAAGGAAGTTTTCTATGTTTGTGTTTCAGACCGAAGTCATACCGAAGAGCGTAGAGCGAAGATATAATAAGAAGGGACAAAACACGTTATAATTGTAGCGAGTGTGAGTAACAGGAGCGTGCCTCCTCTTTTGTCCAAATACGTTTTTTGATTGGATGAAAGGGGAAGGCACAACCTATTATTACCTACGTTCGTTGGTCATACCAAATTTTTCGGTATATGAAATTTCTGAGGTAAACTACTACTCATTCTGAAAAATCAAAATCGCCGCCTCCAAACCATACTATGCTAAGTCTGACTAAGTCTAAGGTATGGTTTGGAGGCGTCGAAATGATCAGAATAATTCGAAAGCATTCGATATAACAGATTGCAGTGATACTATATATAACATTTGCAGCATAAGGCCAAACTGTAATAAAGCAAGCGTGGCCTTAGTTATGTATTAAGTAAAGTTTATGCTCTTTTAGTTAAAACTTTTTATACCTTTGTAGTAAGTAAGATTTCTCTCCATAGGGGTCTATAAAATTTCGTAGGGTAAGGATTTAATTTAAGGATATATAGAGATGTGTTTTAGAGCCAATTTTCGTCATCCCTTGTCAAACTTGTTTTGAAGACAAGCCGGCTTGAACTACATATGTACATATACAATCTTCAGTGCCGTTTCTCGTTCGAGAGCAGACAAGATGAAAGTGCGTTCCAAAACACATCATACACCAACGCTATCGGAGAACTTCTTCAAAAACTGAAGCTTTTTCGCGCCTAATTTTCCAGAATGATTACACTTTGAGCAATAATGGCGCGTTATTTCTCGTTTAAGCATGTTTCACTTAAAATTATTTAACTTATAAGTGTTTAAAAACCTTTGGTAACAAGTAGTCATTATCTATCGTAACCCATGACTGTTGATGCCGAAATTTCCCAACCGTTAACTGTATATGGCTGAAGCTTTGAAGCCCATAAGTATCAGTCTAATAAATAATAACATTTTGCAATGAATTGCACTTGACTAGGAAATTTTTCCAATAACACAAGTTAATACTCTGCTTAAATCTAAGCAATGGTGCAGTGCCATCAGCTAATAGACGAACGGTTGAACAATCGCGTAAGCAATGAGCATGCACATTAGGGTGGACCTTCAATGTAGGAAGCAAATTTTTACATCAGACTTCCTAAGCCTCAACCCCTACGTCGATGCTGCTGTAGTCGAAAATGTCACATATAAATTTTGGTCAAAGTTCAGATTCCTCTATGGAGACTCAAAAAATTTAAATACATTTTTTCCCCGTCTGATACCCAAAATCTATACTACCATAGTCGAAGATATAAGATATAAATTTTGGTCCGGATCGAATTCGGTTAAGGTGTGTCGTATAGGGATCAAAGTTCAAATTACCCTATGCAGACGTCTTAACCGACTCCAATCGGAAATAAAATTTATATGTGATATCCTCGACTTTAGCAGCATCGATTTTGGGCATAGAATGAAGAAAAATATTTTTAATTTTTTTGAGTCCCTACAAGCATCAGGTCTTTGACCCCTTTGTGACACGCCTTAACCGTCTCCAATCGGTGCCAAAATTTATATGTGATATCTCTGACAGTGGTATTACCGATTGAGGGGGTGAGACCTGAAAAAATCCTTCATTTGATTTTTTAAGGACCACCCTAATGCACATACATATATTCACATAGAAGTAGTAAACCATTCCACCAATCATCCAACGATATTCAAACCTAACTAATCCTCCACTAATATCAAAACACAGTAACGGACGCATATGTACATACATACATACAGACATAGGTGTATACATATGTACGAATCCATAATGCGCTTTACCGCTGCAAACATAAATTTTCCAACCCACTTCTGTCACCTGTTAAGTGTCCACCATAAAAATCACAGCTCAATACATATTGTATACCACTCTCAACACTCGAGTGCTGTGGGATTCGTTTAGCTCGCGAATGGGTTGGTGTGATTGCAAGACGTTAAATCACTTCAAATTTGAAATTGTTATTCATTACGTTGACAGCTGATATCAGTCAAAATACTAATACGTATTGTGAGTATTTTTGATTTTTTGCTAAACTAGGTATGTACGTATGTATGTATGTACATATAAAAAAAGACCATTAATTCGTCATGCGAGTGAGTGAACGTTTTATCACCGAGATATATGTGAACATAGAATTGGTAGTTTGTGTGTTTTAATGTGGTGGCTTTTAGGTAAAGTCCGCTAAAGTAATGTGTGTATGTACTTTTTAACACAATCGCTGAAGATAGGTGTTAACTACAATATTTGTACACATAATACATACATACATACATATGTATGTACTTTATTTTTTGATCGCAAGCTAGAGGAAAGTGGTGCCTTATTTAAGCTCATAAGATATAGAAGTAGATTTATAAGCAGACATATTTACATACATAAATACATATGTCGATATTGGCTACTGTTATCAGTTAAAGAAGATACTCTAATCATTTAAGCTACGCTTGGCATTACGTAAAAAAGTTTGTAAAGAATTTTTTCACAAATGCATATATACATATGTACATAAATACTTAATACATATGTACATACATATATAGCATGTTGGTGATGTAGTGCATGACGGGTAAAATAAATATTTTGATTTAGTTGTAGGCTTAGCGGTAAAAAAAAAAACTAATACATGATAATGCAAAGTTAACCCTTACGGGTAAATAAATATACATAGGTATTAGATAGATATACATCTACGTATTTATGACAACCTATTTTCTAGGCAGTCGTTGTTTACTAATAGGGATTTTGATTTATCAACTGATACCGACTTTTTCTAAAACTATGCACATACATATATCGTGCTTGATTTACAAGGATCGCAAACCACTTTTCAGAGGACAAAACTTATACCACATGAAGTTCTGGTCTGTTGGAAATGTCTGGATAAAAGTGGCTGTGTATTATGAAATAATCGGAAATGTGCAGATGCTCGCATGCCTGGGTATATTAGGTGCTGTGGACACTGCACCTTAAGAGGTGCTGAATATGATCCTTCACTTTAAGTTACCACAAGTATTCGTAATAAGTGCAGCCGTAAAGGGTCCTTATATTAAAACGGACCGGCAACGCCCTTTTGGGGGCTTGAAAGAGGTGAGCGAACGGAACTGATTATATCACGTCATTCTGGGGCTTCCGCTTTAGAATTCTTACATGATTTCCCACAAGTGTAGAACAGGACCGAGGACTCAAAGGTGGAAAAAAGAGTCAGCGCAGTTCTCTATTCAAGTCTGACGCATGCTGTGTCTTTCAGGCGGAGTTATCCGCCATACAGATAAGGCTACATGTCTCATACAAAGCATTAAGTACCTGTCAGAGAGAGTCACTATAATGGTTGACAGCCAATCCGCATTGAACGAGTTATGATCATAGATAAAGGTGTAAAAAATAGGTCGGAAATATAGCGCATCGCCAGCATCGCTGAGTCATGTCAAAGCCATTCATTGCTGTGTTGCTGGACATAGCAATACCGATGCGAACGAAATAGCCGGTGGGCTAGCTAGACACAGTTTGGAAATGCAGACCATTAAAGCATCAAACTCCCAACTATCACCGATTTCTGAAATATGGGTCTTTATGGCCGAGGCCTTTTGCAGAAAAGGATTCAATTTGCCACTACATATATACATAAGTCAATACTAAGTTTTCAAAACATGGCGACCCAAGCACTTAGAATCAGGGACGTGAACCGGATGAAAAATTTGTTTGGTTCGCTTCAGCGGTTCGATTGGTTTTGGATTGGTTTGTCAAAGCGGTTTTTTGGTCTTTGAACCGGGGTTTCGGTTCGGTTCAACGGTTCGAAAAACAAAACAAGTTTAAGTGTCAAGTGTCAAGTGCAACAACGCGCAAGGTTAAGAGTCAAGTGTCTGTCAAATGAGATGGGTTGCCTTTACATTTGATATTGTCACATGGTAAACAAACATGATGGGTAAGAAAAAAAGTGGGTACATTTATCTATTGAAAATTGGTTGAAACGAACCTTTCAGTCTTTATAGAAAGTGATTCGGTTTTCGGTTCGGATCAAACATTTGTGGAAAATTTCGGTTCGGTTAACGGTTCAGTATAGTTAATAGAAAAGAGCGGTTTTCCGGTTCAAAACCGGTTCGGTTCAAAACCGGTTCACGTCCCTGCTTAGAATCAATCAGGCTTTCTCACCAGCTTGGTAAATATAACGGAAGTGAAAATGTCTGACCTCTATATTTTCATTCGGGGTAGTAAATGGTTTAACAGACACTATAAGAACACTTTCGAATAACCCCGTTTAGAGGGAACGATATATAATTTTTTTAAATTTCTTTTCAGACAATTGGTATAACAGGCTTTGGCAAACATAGTTGTGAAGCGATACTCAGTTAAACAACGCGTGAAAGTGTTTCAAAGATTTCCAGAATATCAGAGTTCTGCAAGAAGTGCATTTCGCGCATTACTATAAGGCAAAATATCACCTAAACGGAACAAAAAAAAAAAACGAAACTGCCGCATTTGGGGTACCGGAAATCCACATGTCATATATGAAAAACTTATGTAGCCACGAACCACTGTATGGTGTGGTTTTTGAGCTGGCGGATTTACCGTCAGATGACATGAACTTGGACAATTTGTTGATTTTTCAGGACGCTGCTACTTGCTACACAGCGCATGAAACAACGGCCAACGAACGAAGTTCCCAGGATTCATAATCTCACGGAACAATGAGGTCAAATGGCGGCCGGAATCTTTGGATTTGACACCGCTGCACTTCTTTCCCTGGAATTAGGTGAAGAGTATGGTCTATGCCAATAAGCCCAAGATGATTCCAGAGCTGAAGAACGAAATCATTTGCATTATAAATGATATACTCATCGCACTATGTTCAAAGCCATGGAAGAGCTTGATATACGGCATCATGTGCTGCCAAAGCAATCGTAGTGGGCTAATATACATCGTCATCGGTATAAAAATTGTTAATTAATCGAACAAGGTGAGGTAAGAATGGTTTTGCAAAGCTTCATTTCATTGGTATGTTTTCATACACAACAGAAAAAGATTAAGGTCTAAATTGTAAAAAATTGCAGATAATTTCCTTTTAACACATAATAAATTAACCACAAACATATGATTGTACAATAAATGTATGTGCATATTTTTCCAGCAAATATGCGTAATTTAATAAATTATCTAAAGCGTCGAAATTCGCTTGATTCGTCATACATTAACCCCATAATCGCAAATATTTGTAATGAGCTAAATGCAATAATGAGTCAAATGTTTGTTTAAATGCCAAGAAAGAGCGATATCGTCACATAAGCTAATAGGAAAAATATTCACAAGAAAAATATGCTCCGACAAATAGCTTATTAACAGCAAACAATTAAAAAGAGATACTTCTCAGTAAATTCAAAATTTCGGGACTTTTTTTTCGAGATTTGCGAATATCATGACGAAATAAAAAATTAGGTGTCTTCTTTTTTTGACAAAGAATGTAAAAAAAATCAATTTCACCCCAAAAAAAATATTGAGGTGTAAATATTATATGGAATGACCCATATGGTATATGGGGTATGGAAAAAGGGATATTTCCTGCAGTAAACGTTTTAGTGTGGGCAACAACGATATTTTTTAAATAAGGCAGATCAGAATATGCGCTCTCTGGGAAGACAACACCTGTAATTATTGTACCATGGTTTCAAACCCATTTATTTATTATTTATTTCATGGCAGGAGAGCTTCGCAAACAATATAGAAGCAATTTTTTCGATTCAAGTTGTTGATAAGTAATGAATATCTAAATCCGATCATACTTTGAATTGCCATGAAAATAAAACTTAAGAAAGTTTTATTACATAGCAGATGGGAAGTGCATGTGCAAAAATTCCATAATATGAAAATCCATATAAATGAAATTTTTGCACATACAGCAGTACATAGCATGCATTTAAGCGCCCGGTGTTAGCAGTCGCGTCTAAACAATTATAAAAAAAAAAAAACTAAACTATACTTATGTACATATATACATTTTTGCGTTTTTCGTTGGATTGAGTTTTTGATAGTCTATAAATATAACGAAACTACAGATATAACGAAGCTTTTGTCCCATCCCTTCAAGTTCGTTACATCGAGGATTCACATTATTAGGCATTGCTTTGAGGTATCTAATCGTAGGCAGAGGACGTTATCACCAGGATGTACATACATAAATATGCGCCACTACGATGAAAGGTACTACGGTTGCTACATTTCAGTCACCAACCCCAATCGAGTTAAGAACAGATTAGCCATTAAATAAAAGCATGCATGAGTTATCAAAAGTTTTTGGTTGTGTAGTGAACTTTTCTCATTGCATACATATGTAAATAACGTCGAGGGCGGGGCTTTTTATACTTTTATGCAAAATGTTATTCGACAATAAACCGATTAGTGTCACGAAATACTCATTTCATTAGTTTTGTGCTAACGCTAAACCGATTTTGTAGCACTTTTCTTAAGTTCAAAGTGAATACAAAAAGAGAAGCACTAATTAACGTTTTTGATTATATTTAAGCTTTCAAATTTTTCTAATTGGTAGTGTTCTAATTGGTAGTGTGTGGTGTTGCTTTGGGGATCGTGCCATCTTTGGAAGAATTAGTTAATTATGCATGTACATATCGTCGTTTAAAGTACAAAACCGCATATCGTCATTTTGCAAAACCGCGTAACTGACATTGGTTGCCAAAAATTGGATTTGCTCACACAAGCTTTTGGCACAATCCTTGTCCATTCGTCCTGAAATATACTAGGCAAATATGCGATTGCTTTACAAAATAGAGAACCATTTTAAAAAATGAGTATTTTACGCTCTAGAAAATAATTTCTACAACTTCACATACACGGTTTTGCATTTTGTTGATACGCGGTTTTGCACTTGAAACGACGATATAATATCTATGTATGTGCATAAGCGTGGTTCAAAAACACATGCGGGGGAACAAAAGTTCAAAGTATAATGAAATGGAAAAATACCCGTATTTTTTGTTTAAAAAAATTTATTTATAACTGTTTGAAAGCCAATAATGTTTTCCGTGTATTTTGTATGGGGAAAACCATTTTTCGTAGAAGTGGTATAGAATTGTTGAAAATCAATATTTTTTAATAATTGCTATTTTTAAAACCCCAAAAATACAATGGGGTACCCATAAAAAATCGTTCGTCTTGAAAAATGGTATAATGAACAAATTATTGCAAGTCTCCTGAAGAGAAGCAAAGTATTCCGATAGAAAAACGAAAAGTTTTTTTCTCCATATAAAATACATGGAAATTTTTTGATTTTAAAATAAAAAAATAAGGGTATATTTTTCGGTATAGAACAATCCTAGGGGGTGAGAGCATATAAATTCCGACTTTACTTTTTCACATGCATTTTTGGACCACCATAATGTACATACAGACATAGATATTTTTAAAATTCAAATTTGTAGACTTACGACCTTATTCATAAGAAATAAAGTAGCATTAAAAAAGGTTTATAAACTAAAAAATGTATGAAAACGTCATTTTATAAAGCTCTTTAAACATACTTTATTTTTTATGAATAAATCCATTATTATATTAACAACTAGATATTATAAAAACCCTAACACTCACCTCATCGAGTGGACAACCCGTGGAACGTAATACAGTATGCGATTGTAAAACGAGCAATTTCAACAATTTGTCCTTGATTTCGCCGAACGTCGATGGCTTGGACCGCAATATAACAATACGCAGTGTGACCACTGAGGTCAATTCGCCGATTATATCACTTATGGGTACGACTGGATTATCGGAGATCATTTCAAGCGGTATGGGTTTCCAGTTTTTAATCATAATCGAACCTAGGAAAAAACAGAAGAGAAGACTAATCAAACAAATTATATACAACTTCATTCTTCACAATTTATTTTTCGATTCATTTCTCCGCTATCTTCTAAAATTTGCTTAGTATGGAGTATACTAAGCATTACACCAGCTATTTTAACTATCCGACCTCTCCTCTCATCACTTCACTTACCTCTTGCTGTATTGACCGCCTCTTGAGAGTAGCCAAGTCGCTGCAGCGCTGTTTGCACCAATTCCGACCATGGCGTTGATGCGGCCATAATCACATAACTGTCTGTCTCGATATTCGTGCGTCGCTTCCATGGACTACGTGAGTCGATGGCGAGTGAGGCCTGCAATGAATGCACCGATTCGACGACACAATGCAACGGTAGCGATTTTGCTGCAAGTAGAGTAATGAAAATAGGCAAAAATGTATTAGAGTAGAGAAAGCAGCAGTTGGAAATGTGTTGATTAAATTTTCTTACAAAAGAGGCATGTAAATAATTTAATGAAAAATCAATATAAAATATAATATAAATAAAAATTGTCTTACGAATAGTTGAGCTCGTTTCGTCTTGGATTTTTCTTAACAAAAAACTGATTTGTAATCCCATGATACTGTGCCTGAGCTCTGTGTCGACTGACATGATGAGCAAGAGCTTATTGCGATAGTTACAAAAATTACATACAAATGTACTTACATATTTATACAGACACTTGATAATTCAGTAGATAATGCTTTCAACAGCTTATTAATAATACAAAGTTCTTTTTGAGTATCTTAAAACAATTTAAGTTCATCTGATTAAGGTAGTATTTTAGTAGAAATTTTTTGGTTGTTTTTAATTCTTTAAAAAAATGTTTTTTATTTATAAACAACATGTCGTTATACGCAGTTTATAGGAGTCAAATAATAAACTAACAAAAAAAAACAGTGATACATTCATTCATTCAAAATCGGTGTGCATTACGGGTGAAATCATAATTAAAAATAGAAGCCAGTTTCACTCAATGATTTTTGCCGGCATATTAGCCAACTGAATTTTACTGGAATTATGGCATTTCTATCAAAATTAAGCTTAAGACCCATTAAAAATAATAGAAACTCCCCTACCGAAATACCATCATTTATATTTTGTCATTAGCAGTGTGGCAACGCCACTTGTAAAATATTCATTTTTTTATTTCAAAAAGTCATTTAGCTGCGTTGGTACGCTTGATAATTTTTGTAATACAATTCCGTTAAGCATAGGGGGCCAACTTTTTTTTCGTCCGAACACTTTTTCTTATTTCAGGGCGGTCGAATCTGAAACCTTGTAAATTTTTTTTTTTTTAATTTCTGCATGTTTTTTTTCTATAGTTACCAAACCACTTGTGTGATTTATAACTATGAAGGCAAAACACTTTTGTTGGAGTCTCTTTTACAAACCTCTCTCAGATATAAAACCGATAGGATGACAAATACAACTTTTCGATGCACATATTTAATGTAAAGCGTCGCCAGTATGGGTTTTTTCATATTTTCACCGATATCTCAGAACCTGGTTCTGACCCAGAGAAATCATTATCATATTCGGAATCATGATAACATTTTACGTTAGAAACCTTTTATGCCATTCTCTGTGGTGAAAAATTGTTGAGTAGTGTAATTTGTTGAATTTTAGGAAAAACCAAATAATTTAAATTGGATATTTTATGGTAATTTTTCTTTATATGAGACTTAAAATTAATAGAATTAAGTGAGAGAAACTCATGCTTTTTTGTTTGGCTGGAGGAAAGTGTTTAAAATGCCTTCGCACTATATAAGAACCGTCACTCCTATGCGAGTGGTGTAGCAACTAAAACTATCCCTCCTCCTACCCTGGATACTCCTCTACCCTGGAACTAATTTCGCCTTTCTTCAAGGTAGAGAATCCAGGTTCGATCCTACTTCGGTCAATTTCAACTCTCCCTGCGTCCAGGGCTCCGAGGTTTGAAGCAGTTGCTGACGTAAATCTTCCTGCAGTAAATTTATATAGTATAACCAACAGTTATTTAAATTTTTGAGAATGACCTTATTTACGTGGATCAATGTCTCTAAAATTTCCTGGTCATTACAATCGAACTAAAGAAAGAGAAATAATGCAACCCTGACACGACTCATCTTCTACACTTCTAAATATATATCATCAGAAAATATTGAAAATTCGCTTCAGATAATACGCTTTTTAAAATACATTTATGCAAGCTTTATGTACAGTATGTCATAAATAAATAAACTTTTTGAAGTTTATATTCAACAATTTTTTAGTGGGCTCGAGGCCGTTTTTTAATGAAACCTTATTGTGGAAAAGCAACAATGATTTTAAAGTTTCATAAATTGCATTTTATTTACACAAAATTTACAAAGAATTCAAATATTTTCAACCGACTTCAAAAAAAGGGAGGTTATCAATTCAAAAATTACAAAAAATCTAAGCCAGTAAAAAATCTATTAAAAATTAAAATAAATTTTTCCCGTTAAATCTTGGTTTTACTATAATCAATTTTAATAGGCTATAAAGCTGCACATATTTTCAATGTACTGGTTTATTATGTTTTACATTCAAAAATCTGTTACAAACATTAACAAACACAACTAATAGTAACTCCAACATAACATGTTACATGTTAGATATGTATCTATGTATATGTATTACAATTATCATTACTCCATGCCATATTTGCCATATTACATAATAAGGTTAGCTCTCCTAAAGATATCGATTTCTTCCGCTAATACAAATCCCACTGATATACTTTTTCAAAAAAATATTAATTTCCTTTAATAGAATTTCCATCTATCATCTTAACGCTGCTTAGCGGTAATCTCTCACCACCCACACAGCCTTAATGACCTTATCAGCGATGAAAAGTTGCTCACGCATAAATAAATCCTGTGACAACTGTTACTGGGGCTGTGTGCTCTCTGGAGCAATCAAAGAATATACAGGGAAAAAGTAAACAAAAAAGAAAAAGAAATAAAAACAAATCGAAGTAAAAAACGTAATGTAAAGTTATCGGCAGCGTTTTATACCGTTAAAGCTAAAGCCACTGCGTCTTCTTTCCGGCACGCAAATACGCGCACAAATCAATTGGCAACTGTTGGTGATAAACCGAAGTTAAACCACCCTCTCTCAATAACTGACAGCAGTACGCGTGGCAGCCAGTGTCGCATTGGCTTATGCGGATAGTAAATATGTTTGCTAGTTGTATGAATTTCACTTCGAATTGTCTTGAGCTTCAATAGCGACGTACGCAGGTGGGTGGTGGGCCTCATTTATTGCGGCTTTTAATTTTTTTCTGTTGTATTTTTTTTTTTGCTTTATCTATTCTTCTGTGGCAACAGCTTCATTATTTTCATATTACTACGCGCTGCATGCTTGTAAATCCTGGTGATGCCGACTGCGGTGTCGTATTTGGAGTTCTACTTTGCTAAATCCGCAGCCACTTAATATTTACTGATGGCTGGCTGTTAGAGGCGAGTAAGGAGTGCTGTTTAGTTTCTTTCTGAGGTTAACTGTGTTTTTTTTTCTTTTGGAAAGCAACAAATTACAAAGTTGATATGATCTGGTGGCAGACTTGCCGGCAGACAACTGATAGCCTTAATTTGAACTGCGAAAATTATTTTGTAAGACGAAGTGGATATACACAATGGTATTTTGTGCCTCCCCTCTGAAGAGTTATCGCATATATGCACATTCAAACTTACATACCTACATGTGTACATTAGGGTGGTAAAAAAAAAAAGTAAAGACGGAATTCTAGTGCTCGCCCCGTAGGCAGTTCTATACAGAAATAAAATTATAGTTTAAAAAACCAAAACCTCCTTATTATAATTGCCATTCATACTATCATCAGGTATGTAACTTGAGAATAGAAATCGCTGCATCTTTTAGGCGCATCAATATTACATAGTTACATCCCGAGCTAATAAAAGGGAGGTAATAAAAATGTACCCCTTATTTATTTTCAATTAAAAAAAACGTGGAGGTCGCTCAAAGCGCTCAAAGTTTTTCATGTATTTGATATGGGGAAAAAAAACTTTTCCTAGAAACGGTATTGAATTTTTAAAAATTAATACTTTTCGATCGGAAAACAGTGTTTACCTCCAGGAGACTTCCAATAATACTAATACCCTATGGTTTATTTAACCATTTTTTAATAGTTACTATTTTTTATAGGTCCTCCAAAACAATTGGGTATTATTATTGAAAGTCTACTGTAAACTAAGTTTTCCTATCGAAAAATATTGACTTTAAAGAATTATGTGCCACCCTCCGAAACGATTTTGCACTTATGATTAATTATGATTATGATTAATTAAGCGTTTTCGGAAGAGACAAAAAAAAATAAGATACCCTGCTTTGGAACTAAATTGTGCCTACAATTTTGTATGTCTTTGAAGGTCTGGGGAGTACCTTGGCAGGACTTGGAGTTAACGCTTACATTCCAGTTTGTCGATAAATTTCTCTAATTTGATACATATCGATTATTCAATGAATTTCAAAAACACTAAAATCCGATAACTCAACAAAATTCGATAACGCGGCCAATTTCGATAAATATTGATAACTCTGCATTTTGAGGGCTCAATAAATTTCGATAACTCAATGTATCTCGATAAACATTAGTAACTCGATAAACTTTCAATGCGTCTATAAGTTTCGATAACTTGAATAATTTTGATAGCTCGATATTTTTCGATATCTGTCGACAAATTTCGATAACTCGTTAAACTCCGATAACACGATTGCATTCGATAAGCAGTGATAACTCGATAAACTTAAAATTCAAAAAACTTCGATTCGATAAGTCCACAAATTTCAGTAAATCAATAAATATCGTTAACTGGATAAGTTTAAAAAACGCGATGCATTATGATATCTCGATAAATTTCGTTAAATCTATAAATAATTATAGCTCTATAAATATCGATAACTTGATAAATTTTATTAACTTGAAAAATTTCGATGTCTCTAAAAATTTGTATAGCTCCGTAATTATTTGTAAATTTGCACAACAAATTTTGTGTCTATAAATTTCGACAATGCAAAAAAAATTATTAATTTGAATAATTTGTTAGCGATGATTCGATAAATTGCGGTGACTTGGTAACTTTCGATAACTAAATTTTTAATGACTGAATTAATTTCGATTCTTATCGAAAAATTTCAATAAATTTTCTTACCCTTTCAGTTAACCTACTTCTTACCCTCTTTATCTTAATCGTTATCATTTAGTTCTTCATCATTACATATATCTGTATTAAAAAGCTTAATTTCAAATAAGAAGTAAAAAAAAATACGAAAACAACACAAATTGAACAGGTTGCAATAACTATACTTACCCAAATGCGGAAATTTTAAAATGACGATTTTCAACATATTTTGAAACCATAAAAACTCTCTTCACTTACAAAAAAATACTTTTCCAATGTGGTTCTTGGTCGGTTCGGTACAATCGCCAAACGAAGGCGGACAAAATTTATATTAGCGTATTAATATATAGATGTCCGTGACTGAATTGACTAGACAGGTCCAAACAAAATTTTGCCGTTTTAAAAATTCAACTTCTAAATTAGTTCAATTGAATTTTGCGATTAAAGTCGCTCTCTAATATTATTTTAAGCCCCGATTTGATGCTGGACAACTCATCTACACATTTAAGCTCATTTTGGAAATAATGGTAATTTTTTTCGGGTTACTTAAGTCGCGCTAATACCAAGCCATATACGCAAATACATACATAAGTAGATATGTACAAGAGTGCTATTTATCCATACGCACAAAAGCATACAAATAAGGATATAATCCATGGCGCCGTCAATTCAATTTCAAACATTATTTCCTTACTTTGAATTTTGTGCCCGCGGCAAATAAAACAAAAAAACTCGAACCCATTCATATTCCGGCAAAATGCTAGTTAGAGAGAAAATACCCAATATGTGTGTCCGCCTACAAACTCGTACATACGCGCGAGCGTAACTACATACATACATACTCGTATGTATCTGGGCATTGTAAAACGCCACCGTTGAGAGGCTGTGTAAAATCCGCTTTTGTTTTAACCTCAAATCATGGTGGAGGATAATGGATTTAATGAGTTTATTATTGGTGGCCGCAGCGGCAGACTAACAGCTACTAAAGCGTATACGCGCGTCTATACAAAGGTAGCTTAAGTAGGCACCTACATACATACATACATACATAAGTACCTACATGGGAACATTGCACCAGTGCAGCGAATTTTCAGTTCAAGACTAGTGTTTTTTGTTTAAAAAAAAGACCAATCTGTCACTAGTTAAAATGATAAAAGTTAGAATCGAAGTAGATTTAAAATTTTCATTATTGAACTGGGATGGAACTCACTCGATAAGTCATCATTTGCAATAACTTCTTATGATTATTGCTTAAATTTTGTTAATTTTTAAAAATTTTGAAATTCCAAAAATGTTTCGATTTGTGATTAAACTAGTAAACAATCAACCAAAAGTCCTCTGGAAGAGTACCAGATAAGTTCACGCCAACCTCTACTATACTCTGTATATGCGTTAGTGCATGTACATTTTTATGGGTTTGCAATTCCGTGCGCCGTTCGCCAATGTGCATTACCGTAATAACATTACAACAAAAACATCACCATAGCAACGGCAGCGCTGGTAAATAGCACCGAACAATAGCAACATCAACAAAAAAAAAACACAATAAATTTGCACCATTTTGGTCAGCCAAATTGCAAACCAACAATCACTGGCAGCAAACAACAATAAAAACAATAATCACTGCTGCCAGTAAACAAATTCACACCTACATACATATATATAGAACGCCGGTGATCGTTTTGGAGCTGTAAAAATTTTAATAAGTCTAAACGCGAAATATGCCGGGGGTCTATTATTGGCCAGCAAACTGCTGCTTGCACTCTAACCCTCTAGCCCTTTCAGTGTACTTCACGATTTAGCACATTGTGCGGCTGCATTTGCACACATACATACATACATACCTAAGTACCTTTTTGGGGTTTCGCCCTATTGGAATTAATATGGTTCTAACGTTTGTCCATCATAGTGCACGCATTATGACCAATATGCCAATATTGACATCTGCGGTCATACGCACATATTTACTTGCATACATAGATACATATGTATGTATTGCTGCTATGGTCGAAATGTGTTAATAATATGAGTAAACGATTTGACTCAGTTTAAGGAAAACACAATTCCTTAGTTTTTAGAAAAAATTTATTTGCCATTCCATCCCCCGTGAAAGGAATAGTCGAGAGATGCAAGGTTCGAGTCCCAGCGCAGGAATTTATTTTTATTTTTTTTATGTTTTATTTATTTATTATTTGTAATTTTTTAAATTGTATTTAAAAAAAAAGTATCTATTTTATTTTTTATGGTATTTGAGTATGTATTTAGGTTTTTCCATATATGAAATTAATTTTACAATTTGTAATTTATATTTTAATTGAATTAATTATACTTACATTGAGTAAATTTACTTCCTCAAATTAATGACGCCCTAGTTTTACCATGACCCTGAATTAAGGAAAAACTTCTCAAATTGAGTAAATTTGAATATTTTCAAAAACTGAAAACAGACATATTTATGTTCAGTTATTCTGTTTTCACGCGTTATTTTCTTTGTGGTATTTTGCGTTAAATATATATATGTTTTTTTAATATACACATTTATGCATCCGTATTCTTCAGCACTCTTTTATTGCAGCATTTAACATTACTCATACGCACCGGTGCTCAGCAATTTAATCCAACATATGCTAAAATGGCTTGCCCAACAACGTAGCTTTTAAGCAGCAGCAGTAGGTAATTATTTATTTTGCAAAAAAATATGTAAACGCATTTCTGCTTCCCAAACACACGTACTTGTACGCATGCAGAGTATTTTCATACATAAATAAGTGCGTAAATTTGTTAAATACATACTACTGTACACACGCATCCAAAAACAATATACATAATGCAATAAGTGATTTTCAATTAACATATTTTGTAGCAGCGCCATGGCATGAGTTATGAAAAATCATTATCAATAAAAAAAAAGAAAAAATTAAAATAAATATGCTTATTGCTTTTGATAAGTATGTATGTATGTATGCGTGTAATAAGTGCATAAATGGGAATGTACTTTAGTATGCTTTACAACAGTACGAATAGTATGTATGTATGTACGTATGTACATACTTAGTTACAGCTGTATGCAAGTTTTTACAGTTTTGGCCAGTGTGTGCCCACAATTTGGGAGTACTTAAAATCTATTTTTCTCTTTTTGCATAACATTACTACAGCTCATACGCACACTGCAATTGGATTTTCGTCGGTTAAACATTTAATAATTGGAATAATTAATAATAGTATTACGTGCGTTAAGCTCATTAGCAGTGCCACGCCACCAATGAATTGACCAAGTAAAGAATCAACCACTGCGAAATCGTCAACAAGTAAAACGTCAACATATGCCAACATACATATGCACAATTGTATACTTACATATGCATGTATGTATGTATGTATGTATGCATACCTACATAAATCACTTTATCACTTTATCATTTAAATTTAATTCAATATTATTGCTGCTCATGTTGTTCGGCAACGCCCAACCACATCAGCTATTAACCAATTCTGACTGACAATTGTGGTGAGTATACCTATTACAGGGTAGTGGAGAAATATATTTTAAATTGGCCTTTAGTATATATGTGTATCAGGCTTGCCAACTTTTACATTTTTGAAACCGGGACATCAATTTCAACGCTGTATTTTTGAAAATTTTCTTTTGAAAACATCAAAACAATGGGCACGTTCAGAAGGCGCAACAGCTCAGTAACTGTTGCGATTGCACCTTCTGAACCCGTTGTTTTGTACTTCTGATCAACTGAACAGTTGCGTGTAAGATGATCGTAATATTTTTCTGATAATTTGAGACAACATGTTGTGTGTTTTGAATTTGACAGATAATGTATCAAGCCGTTCAGAAGACGCATTCCTATCACTGATTTGTTTAGCAACGGTTGCGCTCATCTGCTGCACCTTCTGAACCTACCCAATATAAAATTTCATATAAAAAAACAAATTTTCATAAAGCAAAAATTAAAAAAAAAATTTTAATAATTTTAAAGTAATTTAAAATTACACCAAACTATAATAAATTTCTATTTATTTATGTACATATGTATGTATGTATGAACAGTGCCACACTAAATTATTGGCACAGGGAATTTTTCACAATATATGCAACATTTTTACTAAAAAGTTTTCGCGAGGACTAACCTACGTTGAGTCCGAATTGCTGCAGGGTACATGCAGAAAACAAACATATGGACATATATGTATGTGTTCATGTGTTCGTTTTTGCAGATCCAATGAATATTACCGCGCGATCCATCAAATTTTTTTTCAACCCTCCAAGAGAAAAAGATTAACGTTCTTACTACTACACAGATACACATAGTCCCATATATATGTAAGTCATTATAAGCTCTTAATTGCTCAAATGCCATACAAACATGCAAACATACCCTGCAGAAATTCAGATTCACCCTAGGTTAGCCCTCAGATAGTCCTTATTGTTACTAGCACTAGTCCCTCATAATTCCCCTGCCAATGGTTTCAACTGTCATTTTTAGCATTCGCGTGTCATTGGCAAAGGACCGGTCCAATCAACACTGCCCGTAAGATAGTCCTGGACTAGTCCAATTTGAGAGATTTTTTTCGTTGGAGTAAGATTGCGATCTGCACTTCACAGATGCTTTTTCATAATTCGGTAAGACAAAAAAAAAAATTATCACTTTATAACCATGTTGCCTCTGCGCACTGAGCTACAGCCACGCATGTAAATATGTGTTCAAGTGTTCACTTTGCATCAAGGCCAGACCAAGCGATTGGGACATTTACAGGGTAACGTTACTTAAATTTTGTTTATTGAATTGCAAGACAACACCACCCTGTCACTGTCAAACTATACATACTTTTCGTCTATCTCTAGACCGATTCCTTGGGGACTGGTCGAAGGCTGACAAATGACAAATGTCCAATTCTGCCCAGTCAAATTTTAGACAGTGAAGTACTAGTCCTTTACGGAAAATTGGCCACCTTATTGCTGCAGGGTAGTATGTATGTACATAAGGAAAGCTTTATCCTTTATTACTTCGGAAAATTTTTAAGCATTTTATTTTTTTAAAGTCGTAAAGTGTTTAACGGTAAAACATATTTTTTGACAGTGAGAAAATGTATGGCACGAGTATGATAACTTTTTGATGGCTGATAAAGGTATCAGGCGTTTGAAAGTTTACGACATCCAACTACATATACTACACTTACCACACTCTTAGGAATACCCCAAAGGTTAATTGTTAACGATATTATGACTGTTTGTTATCCTTATAAAATCCTTTTCTTTTCTATACATATGTATGCATATATCGGCGATGGCCAAAATTATATTTAGAAAATACTACATAAGTACCAAGCACAAAAATATTTCGGTATTTTCAGTTTTTTTTTTTTAGTATTGGTAAAGTAGTTTCTCAGTTCTCCCTGGTTGCCGATTTTAAGCGCTTTTTTCCAATTTAAAGTTGGCGGTTTCAAAGCAGCACTTAAAAATATTAAAAGTAATGTAAATGCAAATATTCATACCAACAAAAATGGCCGCTTTACATGGAAAGTGCAAGCAATGTTTTTAAATTATGGGTCTCAAGCACAAAAAGTGACCTTAAGCTCCGACTCGATGTCTAGTACAAATGCTTGAGCTTGAACTCACCCTATCAGTACAAACACTGAGTCTGAGCTTTAGATCACTTTTTATAAATGAGGCCCAATGTGTCTTCATGTTTTTTTGCGCCAAAGCGCACCCAGCGACCGTTTTTGGTAAAAGTTGAGGTGCAGATTAATATTTCTCGTACTCAAAAACTCCCAGTTTCAAAAATGATAACGAAAAGCGAAGAATTCCCAAAAAATCCGAAAAAAAAGTTTCTAAAAATTCCGAAAATCTCAAAGTATTTCATTATTTTGCTAATCACTAAAATAAAATGCAATAATTACCAATTAATCTTTCTCCTCCTGAGCCGTTTAATATTAAGAAATCTTCTAAGTACGTAAGTGCTACGATATTTAGCTCTGTAAAATACTTAAGTACTTTAGTATTTAGTGTTTAGCATCTGCTAATCACTTCAGATACCAAGCAGATACTTTAAATACCAAAATATTTAAGTGTGCCCATCACTGTTACGTATTCAGCAGCATGCGCTCTTTTTTTCCTTCTTCTTTCATTCGAAATAGTCTACTCAAAAACAAGGCGATAAATTTTAACTGAAACATTTTATAAACAGTTTGCTTCGAAAAGTCAAACTGAGTTCCGAATTGTCGCGACGTAAAAAATATTATTTATTTGCAAGCTATATTTTGTCTGCAATAAGGACAACTACATAAAATGCCTAGCCATTGAAATTATTATTATAAAATATTTCATTTTCGTGTCATTTATTATTTATAATGTATGCACACTAACATATACATAAGTACATACGTACATACATATGTATGTATGTAACTATGATGACCGCAAAATAAAATATTGCTGATTATTATAATTAGCGAGTATTTGATAAAAATTGGTAATTAAAATTTGAGTCTTATTTAAACCGATTAGCAACTTAAAAAGCTCTCAAAAATTAATATTTACTACACATAAATATATATATAGAAGATATGTTTTTACCAAGTGTTTAAGCACATTTTTATCATTCCATAAATACTCAAGTACCATATGCACTTGCAACGAGTTTGGGTTATGAATTTGGCTAATTTGTGCATTGAACGCGTCTATTTATAAATCATAATCCTACATACCTATTTACGTATACATATATGTATGTACATATGTACATAATTAGTTAGCGCAAAAATATAGATCTGCATACAAAATGTGTTAAGGGCATTTTAGGCTTCTACACACATATATATAAATCATCTAATCATCTAATATTTATATTGAAATTCATTAGAATATCGTTAATTTTTATGCGTTTTGTTTGGCAAGGATTAAATATTAACATAGCCATAAAATTCACACTGAAGTAAATAACTTCACTAAGTACTAAATATGTATTAGCAATTCATATTGACTTTAAGCGACAAAGTTTATTCTGTTATTTTTGATGAAAAGCTGACGTCATTTGATTGAAAATATTAAATCAAAAAAATTGCAAACGATGTATTTGTAAGGATTATTATTTATACATTTGAGCGTTCTAAATAATTTAGATAAGTGAAGGTAGACGTTTTATAAAAAAAAAAAAAATAAAAAAACTTAACATAAATCTCTTGTGTTAACTACGTGTTACTTGGTTTTGTTCGACTTGATATTTTCGAATCATTGAACCTTGAACAACCTTTTAGGACTTCTACATGGTGAAATTTAAACAGGTGAAATGGAAAGGTGAACCTTTTCGTAATTGCTATTTTAAAAATTGGTATGAATGGACACCATGCATATGGTATATTTATTAACGGCCAAACTATTTGACTAGACTTCGCTTATGAAGCATCGAAAAATCTAATTTAAGTAATTATATTAAACTACTTTGCCCTCACCCGCTTCGCTGAGTGTATCAAATTTCTGCAGACATTCTCGCATTTTTTTTTATTTTATTTATTTTTATTTTTTTCAAATTAAAAATTCTTATGGTGATTTCGTTTCTTCCAAAAAAAAATGTTGCCCTTCGCCGGTCCAAAATATGTTTGATGTCACACTCAAACCTGTAAAAAGGCATGTTTTTACCTCCTTGTCCTTGTCTAGCTCATGCATTTCATAATATTGTCGTTTTAAATAACCATCTGAGTAGAGAATTAACCTTTTTTGCCTTAAAAGAGTGTGACATTTTAAGCAATGAACACGAAATTTTCTCACCATTTGCCTTTAATTTAGAATCGAACACAAAAAGGGAGAGGGGCAATCAAAAGGCGAAATTTTTTGGTAGAAACGAAATCACCAGTAAACCTCTTGCGTCTGGCACCCGTATTATGATACATATTTATTTCCATTACCTAATTCGCTTAGATCAAGTTGAGTTTGGCTTTTTAAACAGGTGGCAACCCTCATAAGTTTAGTTTTCAAAATCATTTATATTGATACTCATATTGTAAGAATTAGTTTAACTTATTAAATGATTTTAATATGAGTTTTAAACAGGTGGCAACCCTCTCAAACTAAAGACTTTTTAACACTTTTTTGTTTTAATATTTAATATAATTTGTGTTCGATTTAATTTAATTCCACTATTCAAAAAGGTGGCAACCCTATTCAAAATGTTTTCAAACTGCAACCTTCCTTAACTTCTCTAGTCTGATACCCACTTTTTGAAAATATATTTCAACTACCTAATACCCATAATTGAAGTTATGGTTTTTAATTCGGTTTGTATGGAAGGTACCAGGCTCTCTCTCCCATAATGTATCGAAGTGCCCCTTCGTCTAATCGAGATAGAAGCTGGCCTATATTTTAAGTGAGTTAAATAACACCAGTAAGCAAAATTGCATGGTGATCGGTTGAGTAATTAAAGAATATTAAGGATGTACAAGCATAATCTGACGGACAATGTAAGCTATTTAGTGGGTCCAGGTTCGTTTACTTGGGGTCATGACCAAAACAAAAAGTATTTATTTTATGACATCATCATGATCATGATGCATGAAAAAGTTTTTCAATAAAAATCATGGCGTTAGAAAGTCGACCAAACATCGATCAAAGGGACGCCGCCATTTTTTATAAAACCAGATTTTAGACTAGACAGTAATTGGTACTTTTCTACAAATTAAATAAATGAAATGAAATATGAATGTTTAAGGACAGTTGCAGGTATTCTTATTTACAGCGAAGATGATTTTTGATTATTGAGTTTCTTTTCTTGCAGAGAAAGGAATGAAATTCGGGGTTGTCGAATTCGGGGAGCAATGCAAATTGAAGCTGCTTTAAATTTAAACTAAAATTTCAGTTTAAGGAAAATGTTTGCTTTAAAAAATCATTGGCTGGACAAGTGCATCTTGTGGAGACTGCTGTTACTACTATTTAAGGTGTGTAGGGTGAACTTAGGCAAAAAATCAAGGAAAATTGGATGCCATTCTACAAAAAAAGGGGTCTAAGGAACCTAAGGGAATATCTGGTGCGCTAAGTAGCCAAATGGCCACAAGTGACAGCAAGTTACAGAGTGGTGTTGTCTGGAAATTCTTTTATTGAGCTGAACTCAAATTTCTAAACAACACCACTATGTGATTGCCAAAATGCACAAATCGGTGCAAATGTATAAATCGTGTGACCCCTGATTAATAGCTATAATCCCAATGAACTAGCTCGCTTCAAGTACGCCCAAACCACCACTGTTGACGTAGAAAGAACGCTCTCCTTGTACAAAATATTTTGAGGCCAAATAGAGTAGAGAGTTCACAAGGTGTTGTATACTGTCGTACTGTTGAATGTCATAAACTTTAAACGGCTAAAACTATATTTAAGAAATTCGCAGGCTAACACAAAAATTTTATTATGAAATTTCACACCGTTAAAAAATAGTTGGTGGTGATTTCAAGTCCTCTAAACATTTATTTAGCCGTTAAAAACTTTACAACATACGACAATACGACACGTACGACACCTTGTGAACCACCCAATGGAAATAAATATGTATTTCTAATTAATTTTAAATGAATTTTTTACTTTTTACTTTAACTGCTTAGATTATATTTAAGTAATTTTGAGTTTTTCGTTGCACTAAAAATTACAATATATTCTTATAAACTTGTAATAAAATATGAAAAGTAAATACAAATTATTAAAAAAGCAAAACAAATGCGTGAAGTCTTTTTGGATATTTTTCATTTTTAAGTGCATATTTTTGAGTCTTTATTGCATATTTTTAAGTTTTTAATGCATATTTTAGATTTTTTTTTGCACACTATATGCGCATAATTTCGATTTTTTAGCGCACAAAAATCCGGGTCCCACTTATCACTAATTGGCAAGAGCATCTAATTCTTAGCAATTTTACACAGACATTTTGAAAGCAATCAAAGAAATCACTTAACAATCTTAGAAATAAAATTTCCAACTATGTACTTAAGAAATATTCCCAAACTGCTCTTGGGTACGAAAGGGACACTTTACCCTTTTTGTATTGTGTTAGATAATGTGCACATCAACCGAAGATGTTGACCAATTGACTTACCAATCTTCTGAGCAATGCATGGTACAATACAAAATATGACTACATACATATGTACATACGTATTAGGGTGGTCCTTAAAAGTATGAACATCTATGAAATGGTGCTGTCTATTTTGTTCTACGTACAAAATAAAGACACGCACGAAAATTTCAAAATTCTAAACAAAATTTTAGTGGTCGCTAACAGGATTTAAATTGATTTATTTGGTTGCTAAAATTCGAAAAAGTTTTGACCTAAAAATTTTATATATTTATGTAATGCACCGTAGGATAGTGAATTTTACATACAAAAAATCAATATATTTGCGAAACCATTCGACAATAATAGTAAAACTGCGTTTTTAGGTTTTCTCTCTACCGTAAGGATTTTTTAAAATAATTTAAATTATTTAAAAAATTGAGTGCAATGTATAAAAACAGTTTGGGTATAAAATTAAAAATACAGTTTTGTAGAAATTAAGCTTATTAAATTTGTTGATGCTTGAGGACGATCGAAAATGTCCTTCGTAATTTTGTCCTTGAATGTCCTTGAAATTTTGCAATTATTATTTTTAGAAAAATTTATATATTAAGGACTAATGTACACTCGACCACATTCTCGAATCGCGTCCTTCTTATTTTATTAGATTAAAAAAATTAAATTTGTCAAAACGGTATTTTCACGGTATTCATCCTCGTGAACAAAATTTTTTTTTAATGCTACAGAATTTTTCTATCATTTGGTATTCTAAATTGCACTGACTTTTTAAATAATTTTTGGAATTGATCATATTTTTGAAACCTGCAAAGTCCTTTAAAAAAATCCTGACATCGGAGAGAAAAACTGAAACGCATTTTAACTATATTTGGCCCACAGCTTCGTGGCTATATTGATTGCTTCGTGTGTTTCTAAATTTTTTGTATGTTTTTGTCGCACGGTTTTATTTAGACTTATTCATATAAATTCATAAATCGCTGAGTTATAGCTGGCCAAATTCAAAATTTTTACGATTTAAAAAAAAAAAATTTTACGAATTTCGGTTATTTTTTAACCGACTTCACCAAAAGGAAAATGTTATCAATTCGTCGGAATACATACATTTTTTTTTTTATTTATGTTACCGCATAACTTTCGACTACATATGTCAACCGACTTCGATAATTCTTTTTCTATCGGAAAGTGATGGCGCCATATTAACTTGATTTAGATCCGATCATTGGATCATGAAGAAATTAACGGTACCCCTAAATTTTATATGATAATTGAAGTCGGTTTTGCCTAAAAATTAATTATTAATTTGAAAATTTCGTAGATTGCTTTATTTTTAAGGATCACCTTAATGCATATGCATATACATATGTATGTGTACAAAAATGTTGCTATGTTTATTAAGACAAAAGTGGCTGACCAAGAGATGCTTTAATCCCCCCGTAACGGCAGCCTTCTAAGTGTTGGCAAGTAGCTAGGAAATAATAATAAATGAAAGCGCAAAAGTGGCAGGATTAATTACTAGGGGTTGGTCAAGAAAATTGCCGCTTAAGTATTTATGAATAAAACAGAGAATATAGCAAGCAGAAGAAGCAAACACTTATGCATGTGCTTATGCATATCTTTAAGCCACTACTACGTACTTGATATAATTTTTATTATTCAAGGAAATTTGTTTATTGCTTATTTATGGATGCCGTAACAAAGAAGGGACAGGGATGTGTTAGCAAATAGTTTACTTCATTGGCAGTTTATTGCGTATAGCTAGTTTACTTAGGCGTAAATAAAAACTAAGAACTTATAAGCACAACAATTTACTTATCAGTGGTTGAACAGTAGGAAATTAACGCAACTGACCGGATATTGAAGCTAGAAGCTTAAGATAGAAAAATAATTCAACACTAAGCGGTTAGGGTGGGTTTTTTTTCAGCTGCGAAAGGATGCTTAAGAAGCTGTTTGTGCTATATAAGTATGCGTATGCACGACTGAGTGCGCTCGTTAGCTTGCCACACGCACATTTATATCGCTAAGGATGGTAACGTGCGTGGGTCAAGCTATGTAATTTGGTTCAAGCGGGCATTTCAAATAAAAGTCACTAGGCTGGAAAACTTACAAGCAGCATTTATTTACCAAATGACTTAATAACTAAATTTTCTTGACATTTTGCTTATCGAAATTAAACATGGACACACTGGACCAATATGAATTTAAATCGCATGCTTTTAGTTAGATGAGCATACATACGTGTGTTATGGATGTGTGCATAACTATGTATTTATGTATTTAAACATAAACATTTTGGTATTTCTCTAAGCCTTTACCAACATCAAAACTTAATTTTTTTTTCACTTACGTCGTTGTTGTTGTTGTCTATTTGCCTAAAGAACTTAAGCACTTTGTAATTTCTTGGGAATTAAATTTCTTAGACTATCTTCATATTCTCTCGTCTTATTGCATGATCCTTCAAAAAATGCTTGGCAAGTCCTTTTTTACTTTCTCTTAAACTTCATTTTCGGCTGAGACTTAATTCATGCATTTTAATTTATAATTCCACAGCTTAAAATTGCAGCTCAAACTCTCAGCTATTACGATCGAAGACAAGCACTGTATGCTTGTGCTCATACATATGTATTTACGTAGGTACATTAGGGTGAATCACTCTTTATAAACAAAATGCTTATGGTTTTTCCATCGGAATCATAAAATCTATTGTATTTTGGAACTTCCGCCAAAATATTCTAAAAGATTATTAAGATTCACGTAAGCTGGCCCGAATTTAAAAGACCTCGAAAAATTTAGTTTATAAAATTTTTTATTTTCTAAAAAATCACCTTAGAAGATAGACGAGTTTTGGTTTAAAAGGTCTGCATAAAAATTTTTAAACATTTTTTCAACGGAATCAAAATAATGAGCTTTTTGGAGCTATTTTCAAATCGGTCTAGCTCACGTAAATCTTAATATTTTTACGAATTATGTGTTATTTTTTGGTGGAGGTCTCAAAATGTAATAATTTGCAAAATTGCGCTGCAAAAACCGCACCTTTTTTTTGGTGGTGCACACTAATGTACCTACATAAATATCTATGTACGCAAATATGCAGGAAGTCTTGCAAGTGTGATGTTGTTGGGCAGCAGTGCATACATTATTTTATACTTTTACGAGCTCTACTTGCCACTCCGCCTTCTCAAGCGCCTTTTACGTCACCCCCTCCACTATTTTCTGTCTGCTTGCAATAATCGTTGCATTTGAATGAATGCTACCAACAAATTTCATTGTTGCTTTGTGGCTATTGTTGTTGTGCTTATACTTTCTTGCTTGACAGCGTGCAAAGTAAAATTAAAAGTCCTTTTTGGTTCTTCGGTGTATCTACATACATCCATATATGCAGTATGTATGTATGTATGTATGTATGTGTGTGTGCTTGCAAGAAAGTTGAAAGAAACTATAATAAAATCCTTGTAAGTTCATGCGTATTAAGCTGCCGCATCTGAACTTACAGCATCGGCTTCAGCTGTTGACGCCTTTCATCCGTTGAACTTTTACTTAATACAAGCACATCTATTCCATGTATGCATACACACATACCTATATATAATTCTGGATAGATATAGAAACATATCTAGGTATATGTGTGTACATATTTATACATACACGTATGAAGATTTGTTTGAATGCGTGCAAAGTTGTCAAGCTTAACACTAAAGTTGTGTTTTTGATGTTTATTACTTAAGCTTAGAAATCCTCAACCGAAGTAAATACAAAAAAATGCTGGCCGTTTGATCATAAGTACCTTAAATTATTGGTAATATTTTAAAGACTTGTGATGGAATTTCTAATATCTTCTTGCTAAAGAAGTGTAGGTATGCAAAGTTTGTTGAATTTTAATATCATCTTAAAACAATTGAAACTATGGCAAAATTTGACGAGTCCTTTAAAGCACTTGATTGTAATGGTAAGCAATAATAGTATTGGTAATGGAAAAGGTAATGTTAATGGTCATGGAAATAATAATGGTAATTGTAATGGTAACTAAGGATAAGGAAGTTAAAATATCTGCAAAAATTGTAAGCGCTTAAACAACAATAAATCATAAATGTAAATCCTAACCAATATTTGTATGTATGCATTTTTTTTGGTGTAACTATCTTACTACGATTGCTACGATTTCAATTAACACCTCTAAATGTCAGTCATTTGTTGTTAATAAAAATTATATTGCGTCTCCTCGATAAATTGTGTGAAAACAAAAACTCAAACCACTTAAACACTTTACAATTGTTGTGGCACAAGTTTTTCCAAAGTTGACGGATAAGTTGGTCATGCTACTAAATATTTATTAAGAAGGTGTGTCAGCAAAAGTATTTCACACAGCAGCAGCAGAAACTTTGACTTGTACGCACAACTAAGCTAAAACTAGTCATTCGTTTAAGTAGTAATTATTCATTATTTTTTTTTTTTGTGTGTAAATTGCTTAATTTTTGTGACGACAACCTTTATTCTACGCATGTTTTTGAATTCGCCTAGGAAGGAAGCTACCGAGAAGCTGATAAGGGGCTTGTTGTTTGAAAAGCTGAAGGTCGCCATCTACGAAAGAACTGGGCTTTCTCAGTGTGGCTGGTAGTGAATTTTAGCTCTTTGTGATTGTAATGTGAAGTACCCGCTTACTAGAAGTAGGGCTGGGGCCATCCCACAGCGGTTTAAAATTGGCATTTTGTGTTCACAATTCAATGGAGCCTTAATTTTTTTCACTCACTTTGATTATTATTTTTCTAATGAAAGCTAATAAAAGTTGCATGAGACAAGTTGAGCCCGATTTTTGAATTTTTGTTTTTCGTATTCAATTTTTTAGGGGAAAGTGCAAGAAAAAGTAGAAAAGGTAGACATGTTGAAGAAAATCGATTCTCCTGTTCCAGTTAACAAATGTTACATAATAAAAACTTGTTGAAAACGAAAATAATAAAAACTAGTTGAAAACGAAGGAAAATTCCAAAAAAAAAATTTAATATTATAAAAAAATGTTCATCAAAATATATTTTTTTTTGGTTTTTATGAAAATATTGGGTAATCAGTTTTATAGATGATTAAATTTTAGTATAATAAAACGCAAGTGGCAAGTGCCTAAAAGTTTGCGTTGTTTTTTAATAATATAACAAACACTTTTATTTCCCATTTAACATGCCGAATAGGGTGTTAAAAAAAAACGTCGGAATTTTAATGCCGCCACCCCCTATACCATCAAAAAATATACCCCTATTTATTATTTTGAAATCAAAAGATATTTAGAGAGTGCTCAAAGCGCTAAAAGTTTTCCGTGTATTTTATATGGGTGAAAAACAACTTTTCGTAAAAATTTTATAGAAAATCCATATTTTTCGATCGAAAAAATAGGTATAGAACAATTCTAGGGGGTGGCGGCATTAAAATTCCGACTTTACATTTTTTTTGCCACCCTAATGCAGATGTGCTCGAAATGTTAACGAAAAAAAATAGTAAACATCCATGCGTCCTCTTAGGCACTTGCACGTTTCACTTTATTATACTAACTTTTAACTAAATTTTTTTTTAAGTTTTGGTGAAAATTGTTTTTATATCATTTAATTTTATTTTTATTTTTTTAGAACCCTACATTTGTTTCCAACTAGTTTTTATCTAACATTTATTGACTGGAACAGGAGAACCGATTTTTTTCAAAATTTCTATCCTTCCCACTTTTTCTGCACTTTGCTCTAAACAATTTAATACAAGCAAACAAAAATTAAAATAAAAGACGGGCTCAACTGTTCTCTTGCAAATTTTATTAGTTTTCATAAAAAACAAAAATTCTATACACTATTCGGATTTCTGGATATTCAGATCGTTTACTCACTTATTCTAAATCCGAATTATACGGATAGAACTCCCCGCCCTAACTAGGAATTGATTCCACTAATTCCACCTCTGGCCATTTTACGATCTTTTCAGTGCTTCCTTTTGCCTGTTTACGGATTGAGAGAGAATCAAGACTTCTCCAGCCAGGAGCGTCTGAGCTTATTGATCCGCCTCTCTTCATTGCAACGTCCCTATTTTAAGGGGCAGGAATGTGGACAATGGCAATATCCGATGAGGAGCATCTTGGAATATTCGAGAGAAAGGTTCATCAGCTACTGCCTATCATGGGATTGAGAAGAGTAAACATTTTTTTAAAAACCTATTTGGTTTGCTTTAAGGACTCCGACTCTTGTCGGTCGGTTTGTGAGGAATTCAAAATGCAAGCTTTAAATAAGTGATAAGATTTATGATTTAAATTTCACAAGAAAATTTTAGTCAAATTTTAATTCAGTATGGCCAAGAGCAATATAGAAAATTTTCCGACACGAATTTTCGAAGTCATCGAAGAGTAAAAATACTTTTTTATTTCTTTCAATAAAAAATAGAATTATTGATTGAATATTCTTAATCTCTTTGTGTTTGCATTCGACAAGCGTTTTTTTTCTATCTTTTTCTTTTCTGCGAAAATAATCTTGCTAATTGCTTGGCTACTTTTCGGCAATTAACTAAGTACATATGTATCTACGTATATATGTGTGTTCATTTATGTAGATATTTTTTGAAGAAAATTCACTTTCGTCTTATAAGAAAATTGCACAATTCGCTTTAAGGAATTTGCCAAATTCCAAACTATTTTACAGCCACTTTATAACAATTGTCTAGCGGCATTTGCAGTTAAAGAAAAATTATATAACAACAATTCAATGCAGCTTAAAAATGCTTAAGCGCCTTACGCGTGCATATTTGTACGAACGCAAGTATGTAGGCAGGCATGTGTGCGTTCGTTTTTTTTTATGCTAAAGTGTCATCTTAATGAAATGTCCTCAAGCAGCAATTTATAATAACCGACCTGAGCGCTGTCGACCCATAGGCGAAAAAACAGCTAAAATATGATACACACCGGCAGGATATGTTGTTGCTTACGCATAGCACAACTAAGGAAAAACAATACTTATGTGGCATTAACAAAAGCATTTAAGTTGTCTCAACTTATTTGCGTAATAAATATTTTGTATTAAGCCCTCATGCCATGCAGGACACACGCAGGATATGAGCGATGTAGTGCTATGTGTTAACTTGCGCTTGCCCATGGCCCCGTAAACGTAAAGGCGAATTAAGTTTAAATCCTTTTTTTGGAAAATTTCAACAATACAACAAATGGTGATTTGGGACTATCATCAGGTGAAATTATTTTCTTAAAATTCTATTTTGTGCAAAACCAAAACGCACACATGCGCACTTACATACAAACGAGTACTTTCATGCTTACTTCCCTTCAGCAAATCAAACTGGTTCAGAACTTGCGCTGAGCTAGCCTGAAAAGGGACGGTACTGGTTCTTCGTCTATCCCAACTCAATGCTTGCAACTGTCTTTTTTAACATGGCAATGTCCTACGAAGTGACAATTGTCGCCCTCTGCAGAACTTTTGAACTTGTTCTGAGCTGACTCTGGCTTAGATGGTTCTGGTACAGTTCATATAACAACAGTTCTTAGATAGTTCAAAAAGGGTCACCGCCGGGCTAGAAAAAATGTGGTTAGTTTTAAGCTGGTTCTAATAAGTATAGTATAGAGCCTTTTCTTTAAATAAGCACGCATACAATTTTGTAAATAAAAATACTTCATTTTTTGTTTAAAGAGCTATTTGTTTTGAACTAATTTACTTTTTGAAGCAAACTGTGTGTCAATTATTCCTTTATTTTCTAAAACCGTTATTCTTATTTGTTACGTATAATGGGTATTTCTGGGATACCTATAATTAAAAATCTGCACTAAGTCGTGTAAAAAAATGAGAAAAACGATGATATATTGAATGATTATTTGTGATAACTCAGCGTTAAATTGGATTAAATTTATTGGAATGTAATACATAGAATTTCCGGCATCTCATAAGAAATATAGAATTTTGAATATTTACAATAGTTTTCATGCTAAATATTTTTCGTAAATTTTTTATTTAAGGATGGCTCATAAGTATTATAACATAAACAAATAAATTCACGTTTCTAACTGTGTTGGAAATTTAGTAGAATTCTAGAAACTGTTATAAAAACTTCAATATTTTAAATCACTTTATGAGTATGCAGTTCTATAGCCCATTAAATTTTAGTATAATTAATCGCGCTGATTTTTTATAACTCTTTTTACGCACGCTCTTGAAGGCATTCTCATATTTAAATATTTTCGTTTAAGATGCAAGATTACACTTTACTACACTAAAATTTGATGGGCTACAAAACAGAATACTCGAAATAGTTCTATCAAGTTTGCAGCACAGTTAGGAATTTGAATTTGAATGGTTTATGGAGTATGAGACATACACTGAGAAAAGAGTTTAGTTACGTCAACTAAATATGTTTTTCTCAACACATGATTTGGTTATAGTTACATTATTTGTTTATAATTACCAAATCATGTGTTGAGAGGAATATATTTGCCCGAATTTTTTCTGAGTGTAGTACTTAAATAAAAACTAAACGAAAAATATTTAAGATGAAAAACATTGGAAATTAAAAAAAAATCACTGCATAACTACACATTTCGGGTCAAGGCGAATTTATATAAGGTGGTGTTGTTTAATCAGCTGTGTGTAGCGTTTGATTGTCAAAATTTTATATTTTGCTAGTGAGTGAGTGAAAACGTGAAAGTGTTTGCATTTTCTGTCGCCCTTTTCATTCGGAGAAGAATAGCTGAAATTTGACAATCACCAGCTAAAACAAAAAAACAAAATACAGGTAATTGTTGTATTTGTTGAATCGATACCACCTTATATGAATTCGCCTTGTTTCGGGTGCTTAGTGATACATTTACGTATGTACAGTATCGTTCATATCAATAGCACTCCCATTTCAAAGTGAGATTGTTTACCACTTTTGTTTATTTTTTTAAATCTGATTAAAAAGTCAAACATTTTGATGAAAAATCGTTAAGTTTAACTTTCGTTTTGTATAAAGTTTTAAGACACGGTTTATATGATTTTTTTAAGCATGATCATTTAAATAATAACAAATTTTAACTCTCAATATATTGTGAATATTTAAAAAAGAAATGGTGTAAGCATTCCTTTCCTGTCAAGTGTAGCTTAACTAAATTTTATATTTTGCATTAAATTTTATAACTACGTACGTAGATATGTATAAAAATGACATTAATGCTACCAATAACGACTTTTTTGGAAATATTTTAGCAGTTGCCCCATAAACTATGTAGATAATTACATATTAAATAAACGAAAACAGTTTGTTATTAGTTTTAGGGTCTAAGAAAATCGAAAAAATATAGTATATTACATTTGTGCATCTTTTGTCAGCTTTCACATGACCAGGATGAGTAACATTGATGACAGCGCAACTAGCAACATATGAGTTTCAACCGTCCAACTCAGCATCCCTTTTTCAGTAGTTCAGAGACAGTTCTGAAATTTGTAGGGCGGAACTAGCGCTTTGACATACTGTCCCTAAATTTTGCTGCAGGGTTGCTTCTCAGCTGGTTAAGAAACAGTGTAGAGTATATGTATGTATGAATGGATGTATGTATGAGCGTGTATTTGTAAACATATCTTGAGAAGGATGTAAGGCAAATTACTACAACTGCAAGAAATTCACAACTTAAGTTAATTCCACAGAGAAGCACAGAGATTTTCTTAACTCATTTTAAGCTTATATGACCAGAAAACATGCCAAGATGGGTCAAGCAATGCACACACACACACACTTACATACATATTTAGACATAAGAAGTATGTAATATTAGCAATATTTTGCACTGATTGTGGTAAGCTTAACAATACAAGAAACAACAGAGACATGAAGAAGTACATACATACATACAACTTATACACAGTGGATGAGGCTAGAGAGTAGTAATCGCACGCATGTGCACTTATGTAAGTAAGTAAGTAAGTAAGTAAATATTTTCAACAATGCATATTCATTTGGATAGACATACATACTACGCTTTATTTATGTTTGTATGTATGCATGTATGCATTGTTGTTGTTATTCCAGCAGCTTTGCCAACAAGCTCAACATCTTCAAGCTAGTATTAAGTAAAATCCCCAAGAATACTTAACAAAAAGGTTTCTTATGCCAACTTAATGCTTCTTACTGTTTACCACTTATTTGCAATGCTGCTGTATTATTTGTTATTATTATTGTTGTTGTTGTTTTTACTAGTACTCATGCTTATGTAAATGTGTGTCTTGTAAGTTTGTCGAAAATGTAATAGCAATTTTAAGTACATAAGTGGCTAAGCATATAAACTGGACAAACTGTAGTATGTTTAGTACAACTGTGGCACTTGTAACATTAATTAACTGGGCTTTTTTGTTTTTCGACCAAAATCGCATTCAATTCGAATTAGTTTGTAATGCAGTTGCATCATTGGCTCCTTGGTTATTTCGTTTATTATCAAAAGTAAATTAATTGTGGTTAATTTGGTGAGTTTATCGACAAGCAAATCGTAGAAGATTATGCAAAAATGTTAGGTAAGTACACATCTTTTGTTTTCAAAAATAATAGACCTATCGAATATAAGAAGATTTGATTTTAATATAATTGAAACTCCGATTATAATCAGTTATTTTCTTTCGGTTAACGATTTAATTGTATCGAAATTTTTCGTTCAATTACGTGAACGATTAACCGATTAATTTCCAAAATAATCGAAGAGAAACCATCAAAAATCGACAAAACGGAGGTACCGAAATTACGTAATAAAAAATTGACGTTCTAAGCACCCAATAATAGCCATTTTAATTACCATTGATTTTTTGTTAACCTTTTTTGTTGAAGGTGTTGCTCATATAAAAGAGCCAGCAAAAAAATGCCAAAAATCAACGGCAAATCATAGCTACTTTAAACCAGTGATGGTACATTCCATACGCCATTTTTTTTGGTACATTCACTACGTAATTAAATATTTTTTACCAGAAATCTTTTGAGCCTGTTCAACCTAACCTTAAAAGCTTTCATCTTAAGCAGACTATGACATCTTCAACATTTTCAACATCTTCAACAGCTTAATCACCGTAAGCAACAAATGAAGATTTCAATTGGATGCGACATTCTAACTTGTATAGAAGGATTTGCTCTAAAAATTATTCAGATGAATGCTCAAAAATACTTTTAGGGGATGTTGCAGCGCTATTATACAAATGTGGACCCTGAAATTGGACATATTCGGGTACAGTCAAAAGTACCTATTTGACGATGAATTAAATATATAAAAAATTGTGTTATCCAATTTTTCAAGTACATTTGTATGCTTTTAGGTAAATATTTTCTCTCACAATGAGTGCAATTTAAAAATGGTAAGTCTCCATCCCTGCTTCAAAAGCAATTATACTTAGAACATGTCAATGTGTGATGCGCTTACAATAATTTTGACAACGGGTGTATAACGGATGGTATACTACTTTTCAACTTTTTATTTATTGTTTCCCCTTCGTTTTTAGTTTTCTCGATTGTTTACGCGCTGAATTCAGAGCGTCTGTTTCCACAATTTAACAATAAATGTATCTTTTAATAAAAAATTAATGGTTTTATTTACAAAAAATATGGTAGGTTTAAAAATATATTAATAATAAATAAATTAATAATTAATAATAAATAGTAGTAATAATAATAAAATAAATAAATTGACTTGTTTCGTAAATTTTTCAATTTACTTATAAACCTTTTATAAAGATAGTTTATTTTTTAAGAATAATGCTATAAGTTTTTATATCTTGTTAAATGGTTTATAAATAATTTCGATTTTAACACTAGCCTTATTTTTTATTCGCCTGTGAGACTACTTTGAAAAAAGTATAAATTTTGTCTTTTTAAAACCTTAAATTTATTTAAAAAAAATGGGTCAAATATATTTCATATGTTTCTAAAGTAAAAAATAAAATAATTAAATATATATTTTTTTAATATTAATAAAAATAATTCGTATTGAAAAATAACACATATTTTATCATCATCTTGAAAGGGGCCATTTAAAAAAATAAAATAAAAATATTTTAAAGAGAAAGAACTCAAACAATCCATGCATCTTCTTAAAGGTATACGTATTTACTTTTACACTTAAAAGGAATTAATTGTTTATCTTTTCTATTGTGACTTGTACCTACAAATGAAATCGACTATTTTGTATCACATTGGGCCCTATGAAAAAAAATTAAGCGATTGATTTTTCGTAAAATTTCAGACCTTTTACGTAAATTTATTTGAATAAATCAAGCAAAAGGTTTGAAATCTTAAGAAAAAGCAACTGCTTAGGGTTTTTTATTCATAAGGCCAATTCACTTAAATCTTCTTCTAAATTGTCCTCACCATCACCATTCAACAACATTTCTTCCAACCATTTTAGAACTTGTTCTTCATAGGTACCCCTCCCGAAAATTAAAAAAAAAAAAACAAGTTAAAAACAGAAAATAGCCAACAAACATTTTCAAAACTGAAATAAGTACAGCAAACAAAATTACCTTTACTACTAACTTTCGCCTGTCAGGCGTCAAGAGGGCCTGGAACTCAGCCGCGCAAGGCCACAATATGCGCCTCGTACAGCGCTAAACTAAGTTGGCGTGAGCGCTTACTTTAATCATTAAAATCGTTCCTCAAATATCGCGAGACATTTTTTCGCCATTAGATTCAGCGGAATTAGGAACTTTTACATTTTTATAAAAGTTTGTGAGACCATTTTGGGTTGTATTTAAAAATATCGGAGTTTCGAAAATGATATCGATGCTTAGGTAATCAAGCTCGACCGCCGACAATAGCAACGAAACTTTATGGCGGCCTAGCTTATTTATACTCTCTGTTGAATGCTTTAGCTTACATAATCAGCCATATAATTATTTTAATTTTCCCCCGAAATCGGTCACGCATCACTATTCCCTTACGTGTATTCACTACGAAAGTAAGGGGGCCCACGAGCACAGAGAAAGGACAAAGCGCAGATGGACCTGTACGCACTTGAGATTAATAACTGGCGGAAAACTAAACTGCATAGGACAGAGGCAATTGGCGAGCTTTTTGGTCTCGGGGCTATGAAAGAGGTTCGGGTTGAATCTGTACGATCCGCAAACAGTTAAATTTCCCTCTCTGACCTTTGAGTTAGGTCACTTTAGATCTAGGTGTGCGATATGACAATTGAGAAGGCCATGTGCAAAAGTTTCCTTTATGATGTATGGACCTTATTAAAAAACTACACTTGCATACATATGTATGGTAAAATTATGATTGAAATTTTTTACGGTACCGTTTACAACGCAATATTTTCTACAAATAACACACTTTGTATCTACTAATTGTTGGTGGTGCTGCCTTAAAGTGATTTGCGTTAGTGTAAAAAGCCTTGCATTAAAAATAAATCTATTAAATATTTGTTTGTACAAATGTATTGGCTCTTAAGGCATTAACGCCACCCATGCATTTGTGCTTAATCGCCGCACAAAGACAACGGTATTGGGCAACAACAAACAACCAGTCAACCCACTGATAACAATAACCAACACAGCACAAAAATATATTCGAAAAAAAGCAAAGAATACGTTGCATAGGTACCTACTACTTAGTATATTAACAAGAATATACCTAAAACAAGAACAAGAAACTCAATTTGATGTATCAAGAAAAATGTCAGTTTTTTGACTGCAACGAACTATTGGCCAAAAGGTACTGAATGAAGGAGAGAGGCACTTTTGGTGACTCAACGACTCGTTGTTGTCGTAGCGGCATTAGAGAACTGACAAACCGAGATATTCGTGCTAAATACTAATGCATTGGTATTTCTTTAAGCAAATAAGCGTAATCGTATTAAATTGCAACAAAAACAATGCCAATAATTTTGTAATAATAACAAGCAAACAATACAAAATGTAACGTAAACGGTATTAGCAACACCAACAAGCAAAAAAAAATAAAATAAAACACAAAAAGCAATGCAAAAATTAGTGCATTTTGTGGCATATGTAAGTATATACGATTAAGGGTACATACATACATACGTCTACTTAAGCATAATAAATGTGAGTATTAGTCGAATATGCAGGCATACAAATGTATGAACTTTGCTAAGTATGTATGTATGTGTGAGAACAGTTTTTAAGCTTTTGCAAGAACTGTAAGAATTTAGCACTGCACTAAATACCAGACTTAGGCAGTATCAGCTGACATGCTTTGCTTCCTTTTTTGTTTTAGTTGTTGTTGTTGTTAGTCGGTTAGCGATTGGTTATATACGAGAATCATACAATCTCAACAACAACACATGTGCAAAGACTAATGTTTGCAAATATATAATCCAATAATAATACTATTAATAACAGTAGCAACATTCGAAGGCATTGTGACACAAAAACCAACATACATACATACATACGTACATGTTATGTGCATACAAATAAGTATAAATGCATTTGTGCATACAACACAAAAGATATACACGTCGCAAGATGCGCTGGGGTAATAAAAACAACAAACAACTATCGTATTTATGTGCATATTTCAATTCATTTCATACATGCATATTTACATACATCCATACATAGCAGTGCCACACAACCATCAACTAGGTAAATATCAGCCTATTAGTGTATAGCATACAACTGCTTAGTGCGCACACTCACCGGCGCCATGTTTTAACTAAGGTGCTACGAAATACAACTCGAGATTTAGTAAAAGTATGCATGTACACTGAAAAAAACAACAATAAACCATATCGTATTTGTATGAAACAAAAAAAAATGATTTTGCTCGAAGCGATCTTGTTTACTTTCTGTTTTTCTTAGTGTAGATGCATATTTTTGTATGTAAAGAGGTATTCACATACAAGTCGGCAATTGTATGTACATAGTTAGTCTGCGACACCTTAAAAAAGGTCAAATACATATTTTGTCATTACGAAAGCGGAAAAGGTGCACGCCATTAACCCTATTTAAATAGCCGCAATATGCTGGTTGGTACTTATACACATGTCATACATATTTTTTGATGCGTGTAGTTATTTAAATTCTTTTTGTTTTGCACTCTTCAACATCAATTGGAATTGTCTATAATCAGTTTACTCCCAAGAATGATAGAATATTCTCTCCACCGTGGTTTACTCCGCGGTTTGAGTCGCGGTCAATCGCTTCTCTCTTTTTAGAAGTTGCTCCAGTGGTTCATCCCGAATGCACGTAGTGCCCAAAATTTACTCGGTATCAGGTGCTAGTATAAGTTTCCCCAAAAATGGTACATATCTGCTGTCGGTCGAACAAAAATAAATCTTTGCGCAAAACATTGACTTCAGGTTGCGCTGGAATCGAGTTTTTCGGAATATATGTAAGTAAGGGTTGGAAGGCGTTGATATTGACAACTTGTGGCAGCCAAGCTTTTTTCAGGGCATCTATCGAACCTGTTGTTTATTCTTTTATCGTATCAAAATAGATGTTAGGGCAACGGTGAGCGCTAAAGAACGATTATAACTGGGACCACGGAAAATGGGACTCTCTGAGGAGACGAACTGCAGGTCTTGTGGGCTAGTGGAAGGAACCTCGGAGCATGTATTGCGTGATTGCCCGCGGATAACTCGACGTACACTTTGGAGAACGATTATTATCTCTATGCGTAATCTGGACATGACAGGAGTGACCAGATAACGGATAGCGCAATAAATAAATCTAGCTTAGTCGCAGCGTTATATTCCCTAACAGTAATATCCTACCTGGACTTATATTAAGTATGTATGGGATGGTCTAGTTTTATTCGAGCATTTTTGACCACCTTTCAAAGTAAAATAAAATAGTCTTATATACTCTTACTCATATAAGTGTTTAAGTGGAAAATTATTTGTAACGTAACTTTATTTTTAACCAACTTCATAAAAAAGAGGGAGGTTATCAATTCGTGGGAAAATTTAATTTTGTTTATGTATGTTACCGCATAACTTTAGACCACGTCAAACGAATTCTATAATTATTTTTTTAAAGGAAAGGTATTACCTATTGCCATTCTAATTTTGATCTTACATTTTTATATGAGAATGGAAGTCGGTTTTGTTTTTTGCTTAAAAGTTATTTATTTTCTTATCACCTTTCCTTTAAAAAAGAATTATAGAAATCGGTTAACGTGGTCCAAAGTTATCGGTTACATACACTAAAAAATAAAATATTCCGACGAAAATTAGATTATTTCAAAAAGGAACAATTCCTAAGAAAAAAGAATTATTTAGTTTAAATAATAAAAATTTAACGGGATTATTTTGCAATATATTTTAAGAACATGCTACTTAATTACCCTTCAAAATGTACTCGTAAGAATCTTCCTTAAAGAGTTACGGCTATTTTAATTTTTATGTATTCGAATCTAACACTTATTTTTGTTCTTTACGTTATCTTCAAATGGCCATAGGTACTAAAGGAAAACTCGTAAAGCACCACTCGAGGGCGGAGGTTAGAATATGTAGTACTAAACGACATAGAGCAAACAAGTTTTGTGCGAACTGTGCAACACTTATACAATAGACATTAAATTCGTTTTTCGAATACTTCAACTGAAATATCTCAGCATTTAGTCCCAGATTTTCTAAGTTTGAACTAGGCATGATACATACTCGATACTTTTCGTTCGCTACCAAGTCCGATTTTGGTATCTATACTTTTGATCCAAGTACTGAGTAAGTATCGAAAAACAAATACTCGTATCGAAACCCGATGCTAAGGCGAATTAGGTTTCGGAAATTTTTATTCGACAGTCTTATTCTTCATGGCTTAATTGCAGCAAAAACTAAACAAAGTCGATATAGTGCAAGGAATTTACGCTCCAATTTTTACACCAAAGTCGACTGTTCGAGTGGAAGAGTAAACTGGATGAATATTCAGTATAGGCATTTCAACGCGATGTTAAACTCACTGCTTAACTCTATTAGACCCCGTTCACATGACAGGCGCTTAACACACGTTTTGATACTAACATCTACACGAACTTACTTGCCTTTAACCTGCGTTAGCATGTATAATGCGACAAAATGCGAAGAGTAGATTACAAAAAAAAAATAACTCTTAACCATACAGTTATAGAGTGTGGTTATTTGGAAATTGTTTTATTGAGCTGAACTCATTCTCGATAGAAATTTCTAGACAACACCACTTTGAGGTCGGTCAAACCAGATAATCGTTGACCTATGACATAAAAAAATTAAATTAAACATACATATTTAGTTCATACGGAATACCTTCATAGCCAAAATATCGATATGAGTAGGTATCGATACTTTAGATCCGATATTTTTAGGTATCGATACTACTTCCAAGTAAAAGTATCGATGCCTGTATGGTATCGTTTCATACCGAGACTGAACTTGAGTTTTGATGCAGAAAAGTACTTAGGAAACGACCTACACAGCTACACAACATCAGAAACTACAAGATTTATATTTATAATTATCAGGCACGTTCAGCAATTCACTTCCGAGTGAATTTCAACCAAATTCAATTTAAATTCACTCGGAAGCGAATTGCAGAACCTGACTGTATAATGTTCTTGGCTACTTTTTTGGATTACATGTCAAATCGTAAATGTACTAAAATCAAGCTACTTATTGCATAAAAGCACTAAAGCCATTAAAAATTCTTATTAATATTTTCAAGCTTCACGTAGCAATCCGACCATTTTTGGCATAAAATGAACTCAAAATTTATTTTAGCAGTCCTTAACCTATGAAACTGGGTACCATGCTTTGAAAACACTCTATGAAGAGAGCAAACCTTTTTGATAGTATAAAAAAGCTTTAAAAAGTACCTGCAAATATTTTATCCATGCACCATTCTAGACAGTATGCAATGGATCTTGAATACCCCTAATATATTTACCGGTCATATTAAATATGGCCACATACTCATACTTTCGGATGCAAGAAGAAAAACTATTAGATAATTTTATTCTAGCGAATTACGGCGGTATTTGTAAAGAAATATGCAGAACTTATTAAATACGAAGAATCTGATTCCCACTCAAAATGACCACCTCAATGACTTTCAATGACTGAATAGTGGTTCACATAAACTGTCACACTTTCCACCTGCATTGACTTCTTATTTGCACTTTGAGTAAATAGCACAAGAAACTTAACTGATTAGCTTAGTTGGTTAGCAGTGGTTAGACTGACATAACCGAAGCATAACCGAGAGCAAACAAATGCAACCTTAAATCCTTTTAAGCGTTGGCTTACGTGTACACACATGCATTCATATGTACATACATATCTACACTTAGTACATATGCATATTATTTTTATGTTTTAATGCTGTCTTCTTCGAATTAGTTAAATCTTTTTGCCTAACCAGGAAGTATATATGTAAGAACAAAAGCTAAAAAGAAATTGTATGTATGCAAGTAATGTAACAGTCCAAGCAAACTAAACGTATAACAAGATTATGGACATGACAAAGTCTATGCAGATAATGCAAAAGCGTATAACCGAGATTTGACAGAAAGTCAAGCTAATAAATATGTGTGCATAGCAGAAATCACGTATGTACATTAGACTGCAACACTCCCCATACAAAAAAAAAATCGGTACTGTTTTTCCATTGGAATTATAACAACTATTATATCTTAAGACGTACACCTAAATATTTTGGGAAAATATTAAGATTTACGCGAGCTAGACCGATTTGAAAATACTTCTAAAAATGGAGTTGTTATGAATAAAAATAGTTTCTGAAAGATGTTTTTTGAAAAAATGCCCTCAAATAACAAAACGTTTAAGCTTAAAAAATTTGCATAAAAATATTTTAAAAAAATTTTGAAATTTTGAGATTTTTGATACTGTTTTTTAACTTTTTTCAAAGAGAAGAGTATAAGAAAAAAACTGCAATAATTGAACCTGAACTCTTCCGATTTAGACTTGTTAGGTATAGTTGGAAAGTTATTTTCTCACACTTTTTATTTCTTTGCTAATAAAATCATTGAAGGGAAGAAAGAGAAAGGTAGGATGAACGAACGTCATTCAAAGTTGAATTAAGATGTGTTGGTATTTGAAAAAAAGAAAAAAATGGCACACGAATGACTTTTTTTCACAGAAATAAAAATAGAGGGGAAATACCTTTCTACTCAGATCCCATAAGTTTAAATCAGAATAGTTTGGCCCAGTTGTTCAAGTTTTTCGTAAATCAGTCTTTGCAAAATGTAAAAAAAAACAGCATCAAAAATCACATTATTACGATTCCGTTGAACAAATTTTAAATATTTTTATGCAGATTTTTTAAGCTTAATCTGTTTTGTCATCTGAGGAGATTTTTTCAAAAATAAATCTTAATATTTTTCCGAAATATTTTGGTGGACGTCTTCAAATATAATAAATTGTGTAATCCCGGCGGAAAAACCGCAACTTTTTTTGGTGATGCAGTCTAATGTATATGTATACATATGTAGTTACGTAAGAATGTCTGTATGTAGGATATGTATTTGTATTAATGTGGTAGCATTTGAGGCTTAAGTCTGAGGCAATTTATTAAAGTGGTCAGCATTCTTGTGCATTTAAAATTGAAAACATGAATATCTCGAAATCTTTTTACTTGATCCAATGAACTAAAGAACGAGCTAATATCTGCTTGGTAGGATAGGAAAATTTCAGTATACATATATATGTACATAAGTCAATGAATGCATACGTAGACTTTAAACGCAAAAACAATACAAAAACTCAGCCTGCGAAGTCAAACAAAAACCTGCTAAACAGTTTGTTTGCTCGCCACATTGTGGACGGCCTTTAAGCTTATCAATGCATGCTGACTAAGAATAACAACAATGAGCAAGCTGGCAACCTTTGCTAAACCCGAAAAAGTCTACATTTTAAATGTGGTAAATATGGGATGATGACGCAAACAAAAAGGATTAAATGCAGCTTGTCAATCGCTTCTCAACGGGACACGAAGTCAATACTAACATTAGGACGTGACACGTATGTCATACATACATACATACATACATATATAGCTGAAGGAGAACAATCAAAGAGATGACGAATTATAAGCAGCTGCGCATATGCACACATTCACGCGTAATTGTAAGGATGCTTGAGATTTCAAGTATGCAACCACACAAATGCACATTCGTTTATGCTTGGATGTATGTATGAGTGAGATTGAAAGACCATCAACAGCCGGAAATGCACTCGAAATGTCAAAGATTAAGTTGATGATGATTTTTTTTATTTGTATTTTCCTTTATTTTTTTCGTGGACTTATTTTTGTTTTTTACATTTTTGCGGCTTTGGATTTTCTGCTAAAACCATTTATAAAAAAAAAAACGCATGAAATGTCGATTTTGTATGGTTTATAACAAATGAAGTAAATCAGTTGCGCATTCAAATAAACGTACGCTATCAACCCCATTCACGAAGTGGCCTTTGTAGTTTAATACAGTGGGCTCGGTGAAATTTTAAAAGGATATAAATTTTAAGGAATCGGTTTAATACGACGTTTCCACGATACGTAATTTGCTCTCCCATTCATCATACGCCACTAATTCTACCTTTCGAATTACGTAATTCACCACAAAAAATTTTGAGAGCGAATTACCATGCGAATGACGAACGAATCGGTGCCTTCTCTAATATTTATCGGAAATATATCGATGTTTTCACCGACCTGGCCCCGTTTTCTGGCACTTTTTCCAGTTGCTGGAAAATTAATTAATAAAATATTCTCTATATAAAATAAAATCTTTAATGCTACTTAAATTTTTTCTCTATCTCCGATATTTGCAGTACACAAAAATAACAAGAAGTAGAGCTGCCAAACGAATTACGAATGTGTGTCGTGGAAAAAGGGTAATATACGAATTTACTTTAGCGAATTACTTAGAGAGCGAATTACAAATCGTGGAAACGGCGTATAAGGGAACGTCTAATCGATTGCGTTTTTATGCATTTCACTCATTTCATTTCATTTTCGTGCGAATTCGTTCATTATTCGCTTCCGAGTAACTATTCACTACGGGCGAATGAAAAAATTTCGGATGAATTTGTTTTCGGGCGGAACTCAGAAAATTAAATGCTGTTTTATAGAACCTATCGCGTCACTTATTCAATGGCTTCTCAATATACATAAGTACATAATTAGACTAGGTTTGGTCGTCGTCCACGGGTGGGGACACACTTGAGCATTTTAAACGCTAAGCACTCCTCAATCGATGAAACGCCGCGAGTCAACCAAGAAGTTCTGCGGACAACTACTATCAATCCTCTGAAGTTCCTCAGGGTTCATTAAAAATACTCTTAAATCTGAAAGGTTGTAAGCCTTTCCAGATAACTGCGCCAGTAAGGATGAGAAGTACTTTTTAGTGTAACAGCGTGAATTCCGACCGGACAGTTACCTGTCAGAATCCTCGCTGGTGTTCCGAAGCGTAGTAAAACTTCAAATCAGTTTTTTCTATCCGCTGCAACTTTCCTCGTCTAATTAAGATTTTAGATATTTCTATGAAGTTAGATCGATATCTTATAACTTGAATCGAAAAAAACATCCAACAACGGCGATTAGTTTTAACCTTCTAAATTGGTTTTTGCAGAAAAACAATTATATAAAGATTTAGACTTTTTTTTCGTAATTCACAAAAATGGTAAACACTGTGCGCCATTTACTCAAAAAGCTATGCAATGCTTGTGTGCATATTTGACATTCACTTAAACACATTGCAACGAACAAAGGCCAAATGACGATAACTGAATGACTGATTGGCTGACTGACTGACTAATTCGCTGGCAGCTTGACTGCCTGAATGGTTACAACTGAGTAACTGGATAAAGCTAAGAACGAAAAAAAGAACGTCTATATACGTACATACATACATTCTAAGTGAATATACATAGATGAACGGACGGAGAGGCTGACTGACTGTCGGGCGCAGTATGGGGCGATAGGAGAAGCGAAAGCAATGGATATGCGAATCGTTCGTGCAACTGAAGTGGTATTGAAATCCTTCAGTTACACTCAAGCGGTTACTGCAGCCAACCAAAGTAAATGACGACGACAAAATCAAAAGCAAAGATGCTATACTAAGATTCGCATTGACTGGCAGAACGCTTATGCGCTGCCATGATTCGGAAAACGCTTCAGAAATTCAAAAGCCGGATTAAAGGTTACACAAATGCGCTGCTTCACTGATTTACTTTGTACTTAAGCGCTCGCATTCACGTACATACATACGTACTCACCGATGTGTATGAGTATGTGAGCAGACAATCACACATGTGCATGGATGTACGTACATGCATATAAGCTGCGGTGAGCATGAGTCCTTTAAGCTGAGTGTTTTTCGACGACCTCCTTGATTAATACCACTTCAAATTGTGTGCACTTGAATGCGAATTGTGTTTGATTGTATGTATGTATGTATGTAATATATGCAAGTATTTGTGATTTTTGAAGAAGCGAAAGTGTTGAAAAATGCACAAAGATTTCCCCGCTTTTTTATTTGCTTTTTATGTGAAAGGATATAAAAGTAGATTTGTTTATTTGTATACCTTCAGCGCAAGGACTTTATCGAGGGTTTTGTGTGTGCTTTTTTTTGTTGGTTGTCGGTCGGAGGGTTAAAGAGCTAAGCGCACATGCTCTTCACAATGTGGCTGCGCAAAATTTACAGTTAAATGCACTTTGTAGAGCGCTTAATCCTTTTCGTAAATCTAGTTGAGTGTGTTCGTATATGGATACATATGTATGTATGTATATATGTACAGTACTGTACATTTATGTATTTGCATGCGGCTGGTAAGTGGAGTAAAGGTGTTCTGTTAAGCTATGTATACGCAAAAATTTATTTCTCCCCTGGTGGTAAAATTAAGCTTAATCATCAACTTTGGGAAGCGCGCACGATTACAAACACGAAGATTAATTCGAGGACTAATGCCAAAAAAAAATACGAAAGCCTACTGATTTAATTTAACGTACAAATATGGACAAGAAGGCGATTACAAATTCGACTGTAAACAGAAGTTAAAGTACGAGGAGGAATAAATAAAAGGACGTACATAAGTAATGATATGAATATGAGCACCTTAGTGAATGAGTGAGTGAGTGAGTATGCTTGTTGCTCTTTCACACCAAAATCAATTAATTAAAAAGTTAAATAAAATATTGCAACACTGTGGGTGCCAAAGGGGTGTGAAAAGGGGTTCAGAAATGATTTGTTGCAGAAATATTTTTCAAGAGTGTTGCCACCTATTTTAGCAATTCAAAATCTATTTAACTTATAAGTAAAATGGAATATTTTCATACGGATGCCAAAAAGAGCGATTTAAGAAATTTCAAAAATATTTTTGAAGAGGATTTCCACCTATTTAAAAACTCAAATTCTATAGAGTAAACAATCTGAATGAAAGATTTTTATACGGGTTCCAATTGGTAAATTTATAAAATACTTTTCAAACTACTTTTAAAAATCAATTTCATGAATAAGCTTTCTATATGAAATATTTGTATGTTGGTGTTAAGCGAGAGAGGCCTAAGGCAGCTTTAATCCGAAAATATTTTTTACGAAGGTTGCCACCTATTAAGAAATTCAAAATCAATATGTATATGTAATAAACAAGTTAAATTAATGATTTTTATGCGGGCATCAAACGAGAGTGGGTTTGAGAAAGCTTTCATCTATAAATATTTTTAACGAAGGTTGCCACCTATTTAGAAACTCAAAATCTACATTCATACAAAGTAAAAAAGTTTAATGGAAAATTTGAATATGAGCGTTAAACGAGCGGTATTTAAGAAAGCTTTATTTCGAAGATAGTTTTGAAGAGGGTTGCCACCTGTTTAGTAACGCAAAATCAAATTAAAACAAGGTTTTTGAATTAAGTACCAAATATTTATGTTAATCGATGTACCTATTTATAAAATAATTTTTAAAATATTTTTAACGAAAAGGTTGCCACCTATTCATTAACTCAAAATCAGTAGAATAAACAAGTTTGATGAAAGATTTTAATTTGAGTGTAAAACGTGCGGCGTTTAAGAAATATTTATTTCGAAGGTAGTTTTGAAAGGGGTTGCCACATGCCCAGTAACGTAAAATAAATTAAAAAAAAAAAAATTTTTTAAAAATCAAACTTAATTTAGTTTATTAGCTAATTGAAATACATTTATACACATTATAACAAAATTCATTTGTTTTTTTTCTTTTTGTGAAACTTTGTAATCTCCTACTTTGTTTTATACTTTGAGCACTCGCTTTGCTCAAATCCCTGTTATCTTTGTTTTTAGACAGAATTATCTACACAACCGAGACATTTAATCCACACGAAGGCTATTGATAAAAAATAATCACACTAATATCAATTTCATAATTATTAGAACATTGCCGATTTAACAATGAAAAATGTAGTTTGATTTGATAATGCTCACCGACAAGTGCTTAAATAAGTAGTTAAGCCAAGTATCTCCATATTAGTTGGAATGTGAGTCTTCTTTGCTACATTCCGCGCTCTCTTAAAATCATGCCGACAAACGTTGCTTTTAGCACAGGTTATTCCTTCTTAGCATTAATGCCACAAAGTAATCACAAAGTAGTCGCCTAACGCTCACTGCCGTTTTACGTGCTTGGCTTTTGCGCGCTACACTGACTCAGCTTTCAGGTTGCCGATATGACTTGGTTTATTGATTTTCATATGGAATTAGTCAGATGGCTTTTATAAAATGCAAACGAAACCAAACAAAAGACTACATAGCATACTCCTATTTGTAAGCTCTGAAATACATACATACCTAAATATTCTCATCAAAATTAAAAGAAATTATAAAAAACGCGATTACAGAAGACAAGTGCGTAGTTAGAGAATCCAATGACGAATATGGGAAGACCGAAGCTTTTGCGCCTCATGCACAAAAAGTTAACTCAAGTTCAGACTCAATTTTTGCACTGGTGAAGTGATTTCAAGCTCAAGATTCTCATAGACTCAATAAGTAATCTAATGAAGCTGTTGAAATTCAACCTCTAAAATTAAGAGGAGTTAAGGTGAACTGCGTTCAGTTGAGTTGAGGTGAGTTGAGTTAAGGTGAAGTAAATTTAATTGAAGTGTCGTCAGGTGAGGTGAGTTTAGATAAGTCAAGGTGAGATGAGTTGACGTGAAATACCATTAGTTGGGGGAGTTGAGTTGAGGTGAGTTAAAGTGTTGTGTGGTGAAAGGTATTGACATGAAGTGAGGTGAGTTGGGGTGAGTTGAGTTAAGGTGAACTGAGAAGAGTTGATGTGAGGTTAGTTTTAGTGAGAAGCGAGTTGAGGTTAATTAAAGTGAGATGTGGTGAGATGAGGTGAAATGCGTTGAACAATATAACATAACATAACTTTACATAACGTAAAATAAAAAAAAACAAAGCATATATCATTCTTCAGTGTTATCTTTTTCTTTGTCTCTGTCTCTATTTTTGTCTATCATTTTTTTATTTGTGTGTATCTTTTCGTTTTTATCTTTATCTTTATCTTTTCCTTTACCTTTAACCTGATTTTAATTTTCATTATTTTATTCACCTACATATTCACCCACTTTTGTCATTATATTAAGTATTTACATTTACCTCCTTGTTTTTCTTTAAGGTTTCTTTACTTTTATTTAAATCTTTGTTTTTATCTCTTTCTTATTCCAAATAGTCAACTTTGCCTTCCTCTTTATAAGAATCCTACAGTCCTTTTCCCACGCCAATGAGAAACCCCAACGGCTGACTATTGTCTTTTCTACTGCGCCTAATACTATGCCGCAAATTTATTTTAAGCACTCTAATGGTGAAAATTGTCATTGTTATTGAGTACTACTGAGCACGCGTCAGCGGCGAAACATTGTGTATATTCTGCTCTAGGCGCAGTAATTGTGACAATAGTCATACGATGAATTTTGTCAATGATGAGGAAATAGGGCTGTTTATCTACACTCGACTCGGCCATATTTAAACAACTTAAAAATAGGAATTCGTCTACAAAAGTACTTAGACACTTCTAAGAAGAGCTGGCCGTATCTAGGACAAGACCTCGATTAATTTACAGGCAATGATTTGGTGGCAATTGAATCGATTACTCAAAGCGTACATAAACATACATATGTATGTACATATTTACTTACTACTTACATATACTTATGTGCAGGTATTAATGTATTTAATCATACATATGTATGTATGTATGTATATATATACAGAAATTTATTTGTGCTGCTGCTGCTGACATCAAAGCCGCTGCTGCATTGATTAATATAATCTGCTTGAAGAAGTCCTGGCTTGGCTGTCTCGCTCGTCTGAATACCCCCAACCATTTGGCCTTTATGCCATCAGCGCTGCTTATGTACCATCCGTTTAATGGCTCACCAGACCGACTGATTGGTTTGGTTGGCAGGTCTTCGATTCGATGTTATGCGTTTTCTTCATCTTAACGCTTAAGCGAAAGATTTTGCTGAGCAGGACGAAGGCGGCAAGAAGGGCGAATGGACGTCTGTACGATATTAAAGCCAAGCTGCTGCGCCAGCAGAGTATTTGCCAGCTACTCAGCTGCTTGTTAAATACAAGTTAATGGTACTTATGGATTCGATTTCGTTGTTGTGATTTTCTTTTCACTTACTTCGAAAGCGAATATGCCTGCTCCACTCCTCTCGCGCTGCTCTTCATTGGCATATCTTCACATTCCTTATGCAAAATCCCGCACCTTCTCATAACCACCGATGATGTTTCTCCCTCTCTCTCTCTGCGCACACCTAAACCATTAGCTGTGGCTTCCCTTTGGCCCGCCTACCCCCTCTTCACTTTTTTTAATCGATCCGAACGTCTTTGTGCGCCTTAATCCGCTACCAATGAACTGCGAATTGTAAATTCTGTATTGTGCAACGATGAACGGCTCTAAATTCATTTGAATATATGCGCGACACACCGAGCAAGAGCAGCGAAAGCAACAATAACAACAAAGCTAATATCATGCCAACAACTACAACAAGATGCATTGGAATCGTTTCAAAATCAGTAGCAGTGGCAACATTAACAACAAGCGGAATGCGGTATGAGGACGATTGTGCACAGGATTTCGCTTTTGGGCCTTTGATGGGGATGAAATTTGATCCTCACTCACAAGCGGCGACAGCGAAGACGCTGGCGGATATGAGGACGAAGTAGAGGCATCGATGGTGATGACGAGCTTGGCAGCAAGTATTTGCATAAAGCATAACCTTTATTATAAGCTGTTGCAGCTTTCTATTCATTGAATGGCTGAACGGCGGTTGAACCGCAGCGGCAAGCAATTGCGCTGCGACCGGGTGCAAAGCCAAAGCCTAAAGTGTATGTATGTATGTGTGTGTGCCTGCGGCTGTAGCTGGAAGGTTGGCGATATGAAGGAGCTTAATTTAAATAGGGATTTGCCGTTGGAATTATGATTTTTTTGTTGTTGTTTGTAAATCTTTTACTTGATGCGTTTTATTTTCCGTAGCTTTGCGCGCTAAGAGATTAAGCAAATTTTTTAAGAGATTTCAAGTTTCAAAATACAAAGCAATACACACACAGGCCAATCTATATGGAGAGCTCAAATAACGCGATTGCAGATTTACTCAGAGTATTTCGTGACAATGAAATAAGCACTCATCGGCTGAGATATCTAGATACTTTTAAGGTGGTGGGGGTTAAGGTGTGAGCTTAATGAATGGCAATAAAACGCACAGAAGCGCAAGTACATATATGTATGCAAATTTATTATACATAAATATATGTATGTATGTATGTTAGGGCGGGTCAAGTTTTTTTTTTTGACTATGCGCATATAGCATAGGTGGATTCTGCGCGTGATTGTAAGCAAAGTTCCCGAAGAAAACATGGGTCAAAAATCAATTTGGGTTTTGCCAAATTGCGAAAATGGTTTTCGAAGAAAATGGGAAAATGTTTACTGTTGCGCCCACTGGGGGAACTTTTCAGAAAAAATATAAGTGCGGAAATCGATTGCTCATACCAAAAAACCCCTAACATTATTTTTTATACAACATTTAAGCATTTCTTTACGAAACTACAACAAAATGCTAAGAAATTTATTTTCGCAATTTCGCAAACTCCAAACCAGAACCATGGTTTCTTCGGCAAAGTTAACTAGAATTACACGTATAATCCTTTTGAGCTATACGCGCATAGTCGAAGAAATCTCACATACAAATTGACCCGCCCTAATAATTAAAAGTATTTGGTTTCAGATCATCATTGATAAGGGATTATCTGCAAAAAGATGATTATAATTAAAAGTGACGGCTTTTAAATTATCGTAACATACGCAAATACACAAATTACAGATTAAAAAAACTTCCAGTGAAATAGTTAAGTGCTTTATTGAACTTTGAGGTATGCAATAAGTATACAATAGGTATATAGTCCTGAACTGTCCTGCAAAATTTTTACAAGTTTTGGTAGAAATTTTAGGCATATCAGCGAACCACGTTTATTATATATTTTTCAAGAAAAAAATAGACACTTATCAAAAATCGCATTATTCTCAAAAAGGCCGCTCACAAGTACAAAGGGCGTGTCAGAAGACAAATTTTAAACAATTTATAGATTTAAAAGTTCCGTAGAAAGGCTACTTACTGTTCATATTGATTTGACCTTAAACAGGCAACAGGTAAATGCATACATACTTACATATGTACATATACATACCTGAATCGGCGAGCGATTAGAGGGGCAGACTACCAGTAAATAGGCTGCAAATGAGGATAAATATTGTTTTCGAGCGTTATTTTGTCCATGAACATTCATAGGCCACTAGCGAACGACGTAAAACTCTAAGTCAATACTTTTGTGTGGTAACAGTTAGACGCGCCCACAAACCACCAAACTTAACCCAGACGACGCGTGCAAATAGCGGCACAAAGGCTACAAACCGCAGCTGTTTTTTTCTAGTGCATTGTACTGCTTTCGTTTTGTTTTTGATCTGCTTTAAATCTACCTGATTTAGAAATATATCGAAGGAGATTAGTGGGCGTTAAAGGGTTAAGGTATCGCACCTCAACAAATTGCTGGTGAAAATTTTTGCATAGCTAATCCTTGTGAATACGGACTGAAAAAATACAAAGTGTGCTGTCAGCTGATTGCCTTCAAGGCAGGAGTGAGCACCAAAAAAAAAATTCCTTAAGGCGGATGAAAGTTATTGCCTTGAGAGCACGGTTGCGGTCCAAAATGTAGTCTATTAACTGTTACTGTATTTCCATTACATTGTTTACAGTCCATTACAGTATTTACAGTTTTCCTTTTTTTATTTAATGTTCATACATTTTTTTATAAAAATATAGCATATTTTACGTGTAAATCCAGTTTTAAAATTTTATGCAAAAAATTTTAAATTGTAATTTTATTAAAAATATTATAAACTTATTTATTGCACTGTCATTAGGTTAGCGCATCCCCTTGTTGACATTTTTTTTTGTTAATTAGCATAAAACTTTAAAATCGGATTTACGCGTAGAATATGCAATATTTTTATAAAAAAAAACTAGTGAATATTAAATAGACAAAAGGAAAACTTTAAATACTAAGGATTAAAAGGGTGCGACATTCACATGACGAGGAGTGTATAAAAAAAATCATTAAAATTATTTTTAAAAATGTGCTCGTGCAATGCAAATTTTTTGCAGCTTAAAACATACACTTCGTTTTACTACTACTTGTTTGGGATATAAAACCAAATATCCAAAAAATTTTTTAAAAACTTAGATTAAAAGTTGTAAAAATTTATGGAATTTCTTTTGAATTTTCCTTTTTTTAATAAATATTAACTTGTAATAGCATAAATAATATTTTTATAAAAAATTAATGAAAAAATTTTATTTTGAATATTTTACAAAAATCTCCATATGAACGCTTGTTTGAGTCACTGTATGCATTTATGTCAAATAAAAACAAAAAGTTAAAGACTTACTTAATACATGCTCGTTTCGACCTCTGAACTAGTCTTAAGGAAATTGCAAAATTTTAATTCTGAAATTATCAAAATTTTAAGATATACAAACAACAATTTACCGTTAACTGCTACACATGCATATACATCTCACGTAACACCAACGCACGTGCAACCATTTCCATAATCTCCTACACGAGCAAAAAGTTCTAATTACGGATTTGATTTTTGCGCTTTCAATCAATTCAGTTTTATCAAAAAACGAAATCTATCCAAATGCATAGTAGAAGCAAAAAAAATGTATAAAAACCGCTCTTTTAATCTGCCAGCACTTTATCCGACAGCAAGTTGCTAACCAACTATCTATCCCGCATCTATCCCTCACAAACTTCTACCTAAACGTATGCTGTTTCTTAAGCTGGCTTTACAATGGCAGTATAAATCTGTGTGCATACAAACATACATACACCAGAACTGACATGCTTTCATATATGTTACCTACCGTAAACACGCACACGCGTTTGCTTGCCATCACAGAGAGATTAAGCTTTGCATGCTTCAGTTAATGCCTCATACCCCTTACCACTACATCCAGTTGCCACCTTGGAAACATCAATTAATCCATAGCAAAAATCTATAGCACACTAATCCGAAGCACACTAAATTTAGACAAACCATGCAAAGGAAGTGCATTAAGCCATAAAGGGTGAGTAAGTGTGTGTGAATTTACGTGCAAGCAGCAGCGAGCTTACACATTAATTCCAACGCCAATTAAAAATGGAAACCTCAATAGACACGACTAAGCAACCGCAGCTGTAAACAGTGCCAAAAGCAATAAAGTAATGCATCACTACGTACGTACATAGCGTATTCACATATGTGTGTTTTGTTCAAATGTACGCGCAGCAATAAAGCAGCCACAAAAAATGAAAAAAAAAACAGTTAAATCCGCAACTAAACTCAAAATCTTGAACATTTATCCGCGTGTATTATGTGGCAACACTGGCTAATTGCCATGCCACATTAAGCTGTCCCCATAAGCGCAACGCGACAGGCGAATAGACAGACTGTTAGCCGGGATGGCTTGTGAGCTAGTCAAAGAAATAGCTTTGTAGTTTGACACTACATACATACATACATACGCAAACGAATAAGCACAGCCAGTGGGAGACGCTTGGCAGCTAAGCGCTTAAATGGTTGGATGAATGCTGACAAGGCAAGTAAAAAAAAATCGTGCAAGTACGAGGGTGCTACAAAAAATACTTAGGCTGAAGAAAAAAATGTTAAAGAAGACTTTTTGGAAGTATGTACATGGGGATTGAGCTCAAGGTTGATGGGGTGGCTCTACCGCATGATCGTCCATCCTATTGTGTATCCTTAGCATGGTGGCTAAAGACTGTACAAAAAACTGTCATACCTCGCTTTACCAAACTGCAAAGATCGGCATGTCTACATGTCACTAGCCCAATAAGAACCAGCTCAACTGCGGCTCTCCAGTAATGTCTGGCATGGATTCCTCTCCAGGAAACAGGACCCACGAAGGAGCTGCAGCTTAGACTATCTAACAACGGCTTATTCACAAAGAAGCTTCATGGGATGATAGCAGGGTTGGAAATATGCTGAATCTATGATTCTATGACTAAGAGATCTGCCTTGACAGAAACTTCAAAGTTATAATCTCTACTTTATTACAGATACGTATACTGGTACTTGCACCATCGCAATGTTAGAGGACAGAGCAGGTGCAGGTATTTTTGGACTTAGCACCAAACTTGCAATTCTCATGGGCAAATGGCGAACTAAAGCTTATCAAGGCCCTTATTAGGGAAGCCAAACGAATCATGGTCACACTGGGTTAAGGACCCTCCCTTTATGTCATACATGAAAAATCTCAGGTCTCTTGCTCTGTTACATCCAAGAAAGGACACAAAAATATGATAAAATGGGCCTTAATCAACAACCTTTTCTGGAAGACCTTTGCAAGTTTTCAGTATTTTAGGATAAAACGTATGTACTCCGTATTAAAGTATTGAGTGCCTATTAACTTAAATACTTCTAGGTCTGAAACTCTTAAATGGCCTCAACAAATCAATTCAAAAATGGCACATTAATAACTGAAGGGAAATAAGTTTAATATACGCTCAACAGAAAGTTCAGAACAATCACTGACTAAGACGAATCATATGGCGCAAAAATTAATAATTAGTACATTCGAAATATTCAATAAAAATTGCAATTAAACAATACCTTTTGATTTGAAAAACATCTGTGTCGCTTGTGTTTAAACTATCGGTTCTCTATATATTCTTAATGATCCTTTTATTTCGGGGCTCTAATTTCAGCGCAGTATTTTTATAAATTAGAAGTTGATACAAAGATTGTCTACTGTTTGAGAAGTGGACGTTTATTCTTTTAAATGTCTTGCATACTCTCAAACGCTATTTGACGACTCATTAAATAATCTTTCTCAAAATCTCAGCAATTATTAAGCGACCCTCGTACGAATACTAATGAAAAACAGTTGCCAACACGCCTGAGTGGCTAGCTGCTGTCGGCGTTGCAGATTTGGGATTTGTAGAATAGTGTGCGCAGTGCTTTAGATTTTGATTTTTATCTATTTTCCGCACAAATATTTGGTTTCTTTTTTTGGTTTAACACATTTACTTATTCACTTTGTTGGACGCGACGCAACATTTACTGTGGCAATAGTGGTGGCGGTGGTGGTGGTGACTTTCGCTTTGCTTCAACAACGACGTGTCCACAATGACGACGTCGACAACACATGTGCGGGATTCAATTTAAAAGGATTAACTGCTAATTTTTCGTGATTCCACTCAATGCCAAACAGTCAAGCAGAGCGTTAGCTAAAACCACACTAACAAAGCAAGTGCACCGGGCAAGCGTGCAACCGAGCAATTGGGTACAGTGTTGCCTTGTTGGTTGTTGACAAATTTGTTTGGCTATATTTGAGTGACTATATGTATGTAGATGTATTTGCCGTTTATGTCTTAACACTGCGCAAAAGAATTAGTTAAGTAAACCAATGGGAGGCGGCAGCAGCATTTGGTAATTTTTAGCATAGACGCTTTGGGAGATATAGAAGAGTTGATGAGTGGCAGCGACTACGTTTTAAAGTTTCAATCATTCGAAAGGTTGGACTTAAACTAATTTCTCGGTTTGTTTAAGATCTCTATTTGATATGCCGTTGTATTAACTACTGTGGTGGAAAATACTCATATAGCTTTTTGGACCTTGAAAATCTATTGAGTCCTCTTTTTCTCGGTTTACTTCTTGTAAGTTATGGGAGTAAAAAAGTTCCATTAAGTCGCCTTCTCGTCGTTGGTTTATTGAATTCTCCTTTGATGATTAAAGAAGCACTTCGAGCATGCTATAGGGCTGGCTGCAATTCTCAAGAAAAATCATAAGAAATATTTTTCATTCTGCCTCATGATGAGTTTCATTTTCCCTGAACCGGTACACTTTTCGTTTCCGTGTATTCACTACGGGCGGATGAAAAATTTTCGGGCGAAACTCTGGATAAGGCTGATTATTTCTGTTGCTTGAAAAAGTACTTTGCTTTTGCAGTAAATATTCTTGTAGAAATACACAAATACATGCATACATACAGTGACCAACAAAAGTATTGGCACAGAGAATTTTTCACAATATGCAAAATTGTTTGTTTACTTTAATTTTTTTACGCAAATTTTTTATAAAAATATAGTTTATACTAAAACAAAAAACCTTAAAATGAAATCTCTCAACTTTGTGAAAAACTCAGGAAAATTTAATAAATTTGCAACTTTTTAATAAGATTTTCTACAAGAACCCCATCCAATTTTAGTACAACAAAGTGCAAGTTTAAAGTTGGTAGAAAATCGACTTGATTTTTGGCAATTTTTTTTAACGCAGTTTCTTTTTAAAAAATAAATTGTCCAACATACTATGTATGCAAATTTTTTGAATTTTCCAGAGTTTTACACAAAGTTGAGA
>NW_023458561.1:53242006-53243308 GCF_013731165.1 Rhagoletis pomonella | reverse complement strand
AATCCCTCGTCTTTTATTTCCACGGAAAATCAGAAAATATAATCTCGCTCGCACCCTGCGCTCCCTTTTTGCTACTCAAAAAGCAAACACTCGGTATGTTTAAGATCTCTATTTGATATGCCGTTGTGTTAACTACAGTGTTGGAAAATACCCATATAGCTTTTGGACCTTGAAAATCTATTGAGTCCCCTTTTTCTCGGTTCGCTTCATGTAAGTTATGGAAGTAAAAAAGTTCCATTAAGTCGCCTTCTCGTCGTTGGTTTATTGAATTCTCCTTTGATGATTAAAGAAGAAAATCAGGCCGCAGAAATGAATTCATTACGTTAATTGTTTTTAACCATAAAGTTAAGCAAAATGTTCGAGTTATCTGAGATCTTCCATAAATTTCTCAGAACAGGTTCCATTGAGAATTGAACAATTCAAACAATCAAACAATCCCAAACCGAGATTTTGTACTACCAACTCTTACTCCCCATTACCCATTAACTCCCAAAGAATTTTGAAAAAAAGTTGACTACAGAGTACTTGTCTGTCAATATTTGTTTTAGAAATAAATATCTGATTAATATATTTTCAACGTTACCACAAAATCAAAATTGCCCAGGAACTGACTGAGCTATTCAAGTTTAAATTACGCAAAAAACTGTCAAAAGTTTCAATAAAATTACAAGCACTTCGAGCATGTTATAGGGCTGACTGCAGTTGTCAAAAAAAAAAGTCATAAGAAATATCTTTCATTCTGCCTTATCATGAGTTTCATTTTCCCTGAACCGGTTCACGTTTCGTTTATCCGTGTATTCACTATGGGCGGATGAAAAATTTTCGGGTGAATTTTATTTGGGTGAAACTGTGGATAAGGCTGATTATTTCTTTTGCTTGAAAAAGTACTTTGCTTTTGCAGTAAATTTTCTTAAAGAAATACATATATACATACATACAGTGACGAAGAAAAGCATTGGTACAGAGATTTTTCACAATATGCAAAATTGTTTGTTTACTTTGATTTTTTTCCGCAAATTTTTTATAAAAATATAGTTTTTACTAAAACAAAAAACCTTAAAATGAAATCTCTCAACTTTGTGAAAATCTCAGGAAAATTTAATAAATTTGCAACTTTTTAATAAGATTTTCTACAAGAACCCCAGAATTTTAGTACAACAAAGTGCAAGTTTAAAGTTGGTAGAAAATCGCCTTGATTTTTGGCAATTTTTTTTAACGCAGTTTCTTTTTAAAAAATAAATTGTCCAACATACTTTGTATGCAAATTTTTTGAATTTTCCAGAGTTTTACACAAAGTTGAGA
>NW_023458561.1:53226912-53241906 GCF_013731165.1 Rhagoletis pomonella | reverse complement strand
TGTATGCAAATTTTTTGAATTTTCCAGAGTTTTACACAAAGTTGAGAGACCTCATCTTTAGGATTTTTTGCAGTATGAAAAAAATGTTTATAAAAAAATTTACGAAAAATATTTAAGTAAACAATTTTGCATATATTGTGAAAAATTCCTTTTGCCAATAATTTAGTGCGGCACTGAATGTATACGAGCATTTTTTTTTTAGAGCTGCATTCTGATTTAAGAAATTTTGATTAAAGAAAATTACTTTTCTATTTCTTGTGCGTAAATTTACATAAATTTTTCGTTGCTGCGGACAGCCCTTATAGCGTGAAGAAACACAGATTGAGGTACCTACATTTCTACGTCGCATTCGCTCAACAAATGGCTATTCTTTTAAATGTTGCGCGGGCCATAAATCTAACCTGAGTCCTACTACTCAATTAGTACGCGCTTCTAACCACTAAGTTACAGTGAATGAACCCCTTAAATGCTTCTAAATTCACTAGAGCCACATAAGCTCGGTATGTGTGAATTTCCCTACAGGGTAACAGTTGCTAAAATCTCAAGCTGGCACACTGCAAACCACATTTATCCTTACGGATTTGCGCTAATACACTCGTTTTTCACCACTCTTAAACGAAGCCAAAATGTTAGATAGGGCCTTTCTATATTAAGGTAACGACATACCTACCTACATATCTGTATGTATATAGTATGAGTATGTAGAAGAAGGAGTGATTTTTGCTTGCCTGCAGGTATGTACATATGTAGGTATTTATTATTTTTGTTGTGACAACATATTGTCGCGAGTATTGTTACGAACTTTCTCTTAGTCTGCCTGTTTGTTTGCTTATTTAACTCTGGTAGTATGTATGTAGGTATGTATGTCCTTTTACTTAATACATCTACTTTTTCCTACCAGCTTGCTTGGACTAAGCTAAGCGTTGCTGTGTGTCGGTTACTTACTTACTAACTCCTGTTGCGTGTGGGGTTATAGAGGTTGCTGCTGTTGTTGTGGATGCATTTCGCATGCCAGATTTGCGATTTTTTTTCCTTACTTCTTTTGTTGTCTTCTACTACTCTGCCGTTGTTTACTCTGTCTATTTGTTTTGCTTCTTGTGTTTGAGTCCCCAACACCCATTTGTAGCAGCAACATTGGAATTAACACCAACAGTAGCGGCGGCAGCGACAGTAACAGCGGCAATGACAAAAGCAATATCAACAACAAACACCAGAAAAACATCAACAACAAACACCATCACACCAGCAAGTACATATACATAGTAAATCTAGTGAACTTCAGAAGGATTAGCCAGCATGAAAGCATCAGATTTGAAAGCTTTTCTCATCGTTGTTTTTCTTCACTTTCCTTTTTCCTACTCGTTGTTACTCTGAGTTCATTTAAACTGTGAATGCAACAATATTGTTTGTGCTAATGCTGTTGTTCTTGTATTAAACTTAGCCTTAGTATGTATGTATGTATGTATATACCCTGCAGAAAATCTGACTAGCTCAGAAGTAGCGGAGAACTAGACCTTTCGCCGACAGTACTAGTTCTAGTTCAATACCCAAGCAATGCTTTCAAGTGTCCAGTTTTACACGGCCATGTCATTGGCGGTGGCAATTGTCGCCCAGTGCATTACTTTGCAATTAGTTTTGCACCGTTTTTTTTTTTTTTTATATATAAGAAACATTTTTCACTATTCCATTTTTGGATATTTTTTTCGTTTTTTCTTTTCTTTTACAGATTCCATGTTTGTTAAATATTTTATAAAAAAAAAAAAACAATTTATTGTAAGCAACAATTTAAATTCAATAAATCTGAAAACTCGCGACCAACGATGCTTGAGTCTGAAGTCTTCTTGCTGAGCTACTTTCATATTGTATGAAAAGTGAGAATTTGTAAACTTACACCGCGAGGTTCAACTGTCCCGCTCTGCAGCCGTTATGCACTAGTTCAGAGATAGTTCTGAAATCACTAGTTCGGAACTAGCGCATTGTCAGACTGTCTCTAAACTTTACTGCAGGGTATGTACAGCGATTATTGTGTTGTTATTTAGTTGTTGCTTACACTGGGATTTTTTTTTATAAAGCGCAAGTTTCTTGTTGTAAATAGTTGCAAAAATTTTTTGGAGAACAAGGAAAGGTTTTGGAAAACTATTTACATATATGCGAGCCGATGCCAGTAGACCGTTGCTGACAGCATCAGCAAGGGCCACTCACTTTACTTGGAATAATCGAGGTATGTATGTATTGGGTTGTTTGAAAAAACAAGAATATTTAAATCCTTTTCAAATCCCTCTGATGACTTTGACTTAAGATCAGGGCTGCAAACCGGTTTTGAACCGAACCGGTTTTTGAACCGAACCGTCGCTTTTTTCCGTCTTCGAACCGAACCACGAACCGAACCATTTTGATTTTGAAATACCAAAACCGAACCGAAAACCACGAAAACAGAGGACATCGCAATGTTAATTGGAATATATAATATTTTATATGTATTTCGGTTAATTTTGGAGTACTCCTTGACCCTAAGGTCAAGACGCGTTTTTTGCAGGGTATGCACATTAGGGCGGGTAATATTTTTTTTTTACTATGCGCGTATAGCATATGAGAATCCTACGTGTAGTTCTAAGCAAATTTGCCAAAGAAACCATGGGTCTAAAGTTAGTTTGGAGTTTGCCAAATTGTGAAAATAGGCCGCGAAGGAAATGTGAAAACTTTCATTGGTGCGCCCTCTGGTGGAAGCTTTAAGAAAAATGCAAGTGCAGAAATGGTTTCCTTACACCAAAGACCCCCTCATGGCAGGTATTCATACAAAATTTAAGCACTTCTTTGCGACACTACAGCAAAACGCTAAGAAATCTATTTTTTGTAATTCTGTAAACTCCAAATTGATTTAATACCCATGGTTTCTTTGGCAAATTCGCTTAGAATTACAGGTAGAATCCTTCTATGATATATGTGCATAGTCAAAAAAATATCCCATACAAATTGACCCGCCGTAAAGTACATACTATACACATACATACTTATACAAAATTAAGTCCATCTTGAAATACGTACATACAAAGCCACATACATATGTAAACATAAATTCAATAATCCGTCTGCTTCATAATCCAGTCAGTCGGGTGAGTGTACTGTATTATCGTTGACTATGTATTCGATAATCCCAGTTGCAAGATTTATGATGTTCTTAATGCCATTTTCTTTGTACGAGAAATATTGCCATCTCGTTGCCCGCTTCTCTGCTGTTTGTGCAATGTGTATATAATAACACTGGATCATATCCTCATTAGACCGTACCACCTAACAAGCACATACAAACACTTCGCTGTACATCTCTGACACTTAAGTACTTTTTCAAGGTAATTTGGACTGTTTACATATTTATTCCGATGAGACCTATATTCGGCAATACAAATTTATATATTCTTAATATTCTACCGGAATAATCAAAAAACTTCATTGACAAATTTTTAAAGATTTTTGGAGAGCTTTAATTTACAGACGTCAGGGTTGAAAAACTGAGATCTGGTGGGTATGTACTAGCATGGGGTACTTGAGGTCAATGAGAAAAAAATGTACCTTCGTGACACGAATATCGATATATCATACTTTAGGTTCGGACTGAATATGCCGAAGATACTATGACGCAAAAAATATATTCAAAATCGCCACCGAATCGAAATACTTCCTTGGCAAAAGTTGAATGATTTTTGGCGAGCTTTAATTCTCTGACACAAGGGTGGTACTTTAGAGTGATAAGAACCGAGATCTGGGTGGTATGTACGAGAACGTGGCACTTGAGGTTTGGAACAAACAAAATTTCTGCTCGAGACAAGAACATTGATGTATCCTACTATCAGGTCCGACTGCATATCTACAGATATGACGAAAAATATTAATAAGGTTCCGCAAAAAATTTCCGGATTGCCTTGCTTTTAGAATCAGGAGTGTACGGCGAACATTTTTCTGGTACGGTCTAATGTAAATATGGATACTGTAGAGATAATTAATTTAACATGGTGACAAAGAATTGCTCAGTTCCAGTCACCAAAATGTGCCTCTAGATTTTCACGCCACAGTGATCAAGGCGCGAAAAATGTAAGTTCATAAATTATAGAAACTCCCAAAAGTGGATTTATTCTTTGTTTGATCTGTTGTTGTTGTTGTAGGAAAAGTAATTTCTGCTTTTCACAGAAATCAGAAATATTAGCAAGAAGGTTAAATTACTGGAATACTATACATAAGTCACTTAGCTGCAAAGAAGCTCCAAAGAGATTTTGTAACATTTGAAAGCGCAAACCAAAACGATTTTGAAATTTGGTAGATAAGTTGTAAATATTGCAATAGACTTTACATACATACATTGGATTGGGTCACGAAAAAAAGTTTGTAACTACAAAGCCATATGAAACAGGAAGTAGCATTAGAGCAAAAGCAACATTTAGTGGATTTTGTTGTTACTTCTGGTCTCTACAGTGCTAAAAAAACTATTCATATGTATTTTATTTATTTAGTTTTTGATAACATAATGTGCCATGTGAAACATAAAAAAAAATTTAAATAAAAAAATGGTGCGACTTTCTTTCTTGGTAAATATTTTTTACTTTAAGAAGAATGGACCCCTCCTGTAGGGCTCAATAAGTAGAGGTTGTGCTCCTAACAAATGCGAACGCTCCAAAACTGCTTTTCAATCGCTTCTTTTTATGGATAAAGGGTTCCCTATGCATTTCGACTATATAGAATTTTCGGGGGAAAAATTAACAGTATTTGACAACTAAGAGACAAAATATGGTAAAAAAGACTTTAAAAGCAGTGAAGATCCCGTTTTCTTCACAGCTCTCTCTCTCTCTGATAAGTTGTTTAAAAGGTAAATTATAGTATTTGTTATTTATGTTAATTATCCACCTCTTTCGACCGGTATAGGGTATTAATTCACTTTTCTCAGTTCTTAACCGGGTAAATTTAATTTGAGTCAGCATAAATTAAAATTTGTTGTAAGTAACAAAATTTTTCACGGAACTTTAAGTATAAGTATCCTAAAATCGGGATATAAAAACTTATCAAGAAAACGCATAAAGACAAATTTTTCAAGTAGTAAACTTTCACTGTTGTAGTTTGTACGGAAACCGAACTAGTCTAATATATAACAGAATTGAATGTGATTGTTTTCGTCCAGATTTTTTGCCTCTTCCATGAAAAATGGAAATTGTTAGTTCGGAGCTTTTTGCATTTAGCCCTTTCATAAAAATTCAGATTATTCCAATCAATTTAGTACATTTGCTTTGAGATTGTTTCGGAAATATAATTTTTCATATTTCAGCACGTTTTGTAGAAAAAGTAGATCGGTAATTGCTTGATTTTATATCCGACTTTCACCAAAGACTTACTTCTGTACTGTATTTTTTTCATAACGAATTCAAATATTACGTTAACTTTCTCGAAAACGGCAAGATTTTTTAGAATCACTACAACAGCCATATTAATTTCGAAATTGTCCTATACAACCTTTTTTTTGTAAATTACTATACATAAAATAATCCAAACGATCTTGAAATAATTCTTGCACGATTTTTTTTTTTAATTTATTGTCAACTGCCTAACAATTGCATGACCCCAATACATGTTTTAATTTGTTCTTTTATAGCTAATTGCTATTTTTTTAGAGCTAATATCACTACAATAATTACTTATAAGAACCATTTCTTCTTCCCACACGAAAGCGACCCAGGCTAATATGCGAATTTTATATCAAAAAGCACAACAAAAAAAAAAAAATATTTGAATTCTAAAAATCTAAGTAAATTAGGAACCTTGAGTGCCAGTGCATGTATCCTGAACAAAAATGTAAGATTTTCTAGTTGATAAACAATTGAATGCCAAATTATACAGAAAAGTCAAATTTGTATACATACTTTAATTTAGACATAAAATCAAAATTCAAATAAGACTTAGCTTGCATAGGTATCCGTCGGTATGTCTGGTGTGAAGTTTTGGCAGCGCAGTTTGAACAATACTATATATTTCTAATACCTAGTCCATAGAAAATATTTTTAGCAAACCTTTTTTTGTATTTAGTGTATTATATTTTTTAACCGGGTTCAAGAGTTTCTTTTATTTATTCTCAACGATATGCATTCGCGTGTTGATGGCTGACTCAGAGGCGCTGGGTTTCAAGAACTATGGCTGGAGCGTATTTTTAGCCAGCTCACCAAGTTTACTAAATCTCTACAGACACTTGACTGATAGTTTGGTTAGTAATAAATACATACATAAGTAAATAGGCATTACATAGCTATGATTTGATTCTACTCTGGATAAGATTCGAAAAAGATGCGGCATGAATCAATGAAATGTGAAGCACACATCCTTTGTAAATTTCCATCACTTATTTAGCTTTACTTATTTATGAGATTATCTTGTAAAAGTCATAGAGAAAATCTTTTTGATTGTATCATTTGAAAAGGAACACTTCTTAATTTTATGTGTTCTCTTCTTTAATTCATTTTAAATTCATATTATTAAATAGAATATTGTCAGTAAGGCCACCACCGTAGCCAGGTAGGTAGTCAGTAGTTCCCGAGACTTGTTTTGATTTTTCCTTTTCTATTTCTAGCTTTTAGTTAGGTAACCTAGTAAAAATCGGGAGAATTCCATTTCGATATTATTGTAAAGATAATCTCATTAAAAATAAGTAGGCTTTCTTCTTGAAGAGAAGCCATAGAGAAGACTTCTAACTCTTTTATTATATTTTAGTTGGTAGTTTTCGCTCTATATAGGTTTTCTACAGAACCTTTTAGGCAGCCACCAAAAGAGAATGGCAAAAAGTTGTTCCAGTTTGCCAAGAGAACTGCTTTGTTTTCTAACACTGCTCATGGTTCCGGTAATGAGCTAGCTAAGTTCTGAGTTTCTTTGGTAACGCTGTGATTCTTAATGGTTTCTACAAAGCCTAGCTGCCTTCGATGAGTAATAACTACAAGAATTGAATTCGATCTGAAACCCTCTTTGCCTTTTTTAAACTTAAGTATATACTTTTTTAAATGTTTAAGCCCTGAACACATCGAAAACGACATCACCACACGACACGACATTAAGGTTTTATCTACATAATCTACATAATCTAAACGCCTTGGCGGCGGCGACATGACTTTTTTGAACGCGGGAGCGGCACATGAATTTGTTTGAGTTTGACATAACAGAGGAAGAGGAAGAATCTTATCTGTCGCTAGAAAAATAGAAATAGATCCAATCTGGCCACAGCTACATTTTTGGCTAGTCGCAGTGTTGCCGTGTCGTCGCCAAAATAATTATCTACATAAGAGTACGTGTTAAAATAATTTGACGTATTTTCCAATGTGTTCCAAGCCTTAGTCCAATTTTTCACCAGTATTGCTATAAATAATTACAGTGTATACTCAGGCTTAGCTCGTCAGAATATTGTTTTTATATATATTTATGTATGTTACCGAACAACTTTGGACCCCTTTAACCGATTTCTAATTTAGTTTCATGATCACTGGATTATGAAGAAATTAATGGTACTTTTAAATTTTTGTATGAGAATTGAAGTCGGTTTTGGTTTTTTGCTTAAAAATTAATTGTTTATTAACTATTTTTAGAAAGATAATGCCGAATTTCCACTAGGCGTTGAAAAGACAAAAATACAAAAAAATAAAACGGATGGAATTAATGACCCGCAGCTATAGGTAGTCAATATAAAGTCGAAGCTAAAGTTAGTTGCAGTTTTTTGACATAATTTTCGATGGGATGTCTGCCAAAAAAGCTGCAATGAACTTTAAAGGCGACTTTATTTCGACTATAACTATCGGGCAATGACTATTATTTTTAATGAAATGGCACCAGTATTTTTGAATGCCCAAATGTTTGTAATTTAATGCCCAGTGTACATAGGAAATCAAATGTTTTTTTCACGCCAGTTATAAGAAACAATATTGAAGAAATTTTTATTATATAACGGTTTCTTGTGCTTTCATAAAAAGACTATATCGAGCCCTAACCGCAAAAATGGGAAAACGAAATTTTTTTCAATTGCTTTTATTTTTTTTTATGCAGGAAAGTTTTTTGAGTATCTAAAAACAATTTTGCAACAAAAAAAAAAAAAAAAAAAAAAATGTCGCTTACATCTTATTGGCAGTATAAATCAAACGTAGTGTTTTTATGCTTTAGTAAAATATTTGTACTGCTTTTTGGTCAGCTGAGCATGTATGTATGTCAAGTGAATATCCTTGCCTGAAGCGACACATTCACAATTAGCCCGAAAAGGTGAATGAAATATGTACGAATACTATGTATAGCAATAACAAAGAAAAGATAATCACAATTTTTTTAGATAGCGAACAGATAAAATCGTTATGGAAAATTTATTTTTACAAAACCATCAAATAAACACATTTGGTTTTTTACGCTCTTCAGTACACAACACATTTCTCAAGAATGGAGCCTTCCACTTAAAAAAAAAAGAAAAGTAAATTTATTAATTTTTTTTTGTTCATAAATGTCTTTTAACCAGCACAAAATGTAATTCATTTAATGGACTTTTATCCAGCTTATCAATTTCACCATAGTTTCAATCAAAGAAATGAAATCACTTCTGTCATCTATTCAGCACCAATCATTCACACTGTTCATTTTGTTTTGTAGTTGTTTTTGCTTTTTTACCATTGCCAATTAATTTTCTTAACCTTTTTTTGTCAGCTTATATAAAAATTCAACAAATATTTGCGTAAAGAATACTAAATAATTTATGGCTTTCAATTATTGCACGCACACAGGCGCTCAAATAAACGCACACACGTATGTACATTCACAACGTAGCACCACCACAATAAATGCTTAATCCCGATTTAAGAAAGCAAAAAAAAACTCGTTGAAAAAAATTTGGAACACACGAAAATCATAACAAAACAAATTAAACACAAATAGCATGTAGCAAAAAAATTATAGGAATAACTTTAGAAACTGCCGTAAATATTAATTGCGCTCACCAACCTTCTTCCAGCATGTCGCACACGTAACTGACGCACTGCATGAGTGCCAACACAAACGATTGCCCACAAATGCACACGCACAGAACGGAAATACCAACATCACCACCACCACTACCAACACCATCGCCAGCCATCGCTGCTACTCTCTGCCATCCATTGAAAGCAAAAAAAAAACCAAATCGTTGATAAACAGTGCAGCGCAACATGTGGCATCAGCCAGCCAGCCAGCCGGTCGACCAGTGAGCGCATGTGGGCCCTCCCCCCATTTGCAATATGTACATGTATATTGTGTGTGTTTGTGCATGCATTAAAGCCTGCGTCTGTGTGAATTGTGTGGGAGCGAAAGTGGCTCCCCAGCACGCACACAAGCATACTTTTTGGCGCTCAACAGCTGTATGCATTCACCATTCGAGGCTCTCACACAAATTGGTTGTTTTTGTTGCGCTCACTTTTACATTTATGCTCTGCAATGCTCACCGCTCACCACTACTATGGCACTAAGTATGTTTGTGTGTGCCATATATATACATATACACGTTCGTTTATCGTGCTATATCAGAGGGGATTATGCGAAATGAATGGAATTAAGGATTAATTTCGAAGGGATGTCATTTAGACGGGATAATTCTGTTTTGTATTTTATGCTCGAGTGATTCACGGCATTTAAGTGTTTGGATGTGGTGGATGGATAAAATTTCTGCTAAAAGTGGAAATGTGTGTACTATGTGTGTGTGTGTTGGTATGTCTGTGCGGCTCACTGGATATACATTAATATATTTAGTATGTGGTGTGTGTACGTCAGTGCGCCGGCTGTGCGTGCGTAGTATTTATAAGAGTAAAAAAGAATAAAAATAAATTAATCCAGGAGGAAATACACTTTCGGTATTATGGTGGTACAGTGGGTCAATTCGATGAAAGATTACAGAAAATAATGAAAAGAATTATTTGAGTCAACTTTGCAGTACATGAATCACTTATTTTACTTATTTGCTTTGAAATTTGACTATACTTTAGCCTACAAATTGGAAAATTGGAAAACACGCAAATACTCGCATATCAAGAGCGGTAATTAGTGCACCATAGGAGGAGCTTAGAATGATATTTCACCAAATACGGGCATGCGGCGTCATTGAATCAATGGTATCAAAGTTTAGTTAGAAGCCAAGGCTTGGAATCGCAGCATTCGATATCGAACGTAACTCGAATCGAAATTTGATTTTGAGATCACGGCATTCGATAGCGAGTGTGCTTTTCCCATTTTATTGTTTTGTCTGATTCGATTCGAAACGAGTAACAACTCGATGACGAATGTCGCGATTCAGCCCAGCATGGACAACGTTATTCCGGTTTGGGATTTCAAAACAAGTTTGTCTTTACGGCTTACGATCAAAGCAGAACGGAAAATCAAATATCAAAACGAAAAGAAATACCAAGTAAAGGTTTTTTAAGGAATTAAATTGACCTTCAAAAATAGGTTTTATTTTTTTTTTCTTTATTTGGCGTGAAATCAGAATGCAATGAAAGAAAAAAAAAATTACTTTTGAAGGTGAGCTTTGAGATCAGGATAATTTTCCATTCATTCAGACCTTCAAAATGTCCTTCGAAAGTAAAGTTTTTGTTTTTTTTTTTGTTTTCTGTTTACCTAAAAACAGATTGTGATAAACTATAAAATTATAAAATATGCCAGGCAATTTATTCCATAAAGTGTGCGTCTGTAAAACTGCATACCTAAATTTTTTCTAAAGGAAAAAATAAAATAATTGAAATTTTAGTGATTTTTTTTTAAACTTTAAATTTTGCAATTTTTTTCCTTTCAAAAGCTTTAAAATACTTTTACATTTATTTACTCCTCTATATCTCCTCGTTGTTGAGAGATTTGATTTTGTCCTTTTTTCCAAAATAGCTGACAGTGCCTTCCGGTCTCTATGAGCACATGAAAATCAGGTAGTGTTTTCATCTGCCAAACGACTGTACGTGCCACAGTGTTGCCAAACTGGAATTTACTGTTAAAAATAGTCTAGATCGTTTATTTTGCAACCGACTTGATATGTTTTTTCTTTTAATAAAGGTAATGCAAATTTAGAAGAGTTTTTTCGAGACTGATTTATGAATTTTTATTTGTTTATATTAAATTTTTAGAGCAAAGAGCAGAGAAAGTAAATATTTTGAAGCAAATCGATTCCTCTTTTCCTGTAAACTAGTAAAAACTGGTTGAATACAATGATAGCGTTCCCCCTAAACGAAAAGAGTTGTAAATGTGCAACAAAAATTTCACACTCTTTTTCAGAATTTAAAATTATGCCAAGCAATTTTTTTGCGGCTGCAAAACTGCGTACCTAAAACTTTTCTAAAAAATAAAGAGAATAATGATTGAAATAATTGAAATTGTAGTGATTTTTTTATTTATTTAAATTTGAAATTTTGATACATTTTTCTTTTTCGTTTTTGGAGAAATCAATAATTAATTGTTTTCAACAGTTTTTTTTGTAACATTTATTTAGAGAAACAGGAGGTCGATTTTCTTCAAAATCAGCCTTATCATGAGTTTCATTTTCACCGAACCGGTTCACTTTTCACTCTTTCGGGGGAATTTTTTTGAGGGGTGAACTCAGGATAAGGCTGAATATAAACATATGTATATAAATTGAAATATCAAGTTTTACCAATCTCCATTACATTTTATTTCCCTTTATACGAAGATTTCTCGTGACAGTAGAATAGCGAGAAGACAAAAATTACTCGGGGAGTAATCATTCACAACAGGAGGACAGAGAGTAGAGAAAAGTTTCACCAAGAGATTGAAAAAAGCGTGGACTGAATACATATAACATGGCAGCTCGAAAAATGTTACGGAAACTAATTTGCTTACCTGAAAAAACCGCTAAGCGTTGTAATAAATTATTGAGTATACATTTACATAAATTTCTAAATATTTTGTACTCGATTCGGTAAAGGTTCGTAATACCACTCCAACGCGGTAGCCCAGACACAAATTTGTAGGTACTTCCTTGTCAAGAAGAACAGCGAAAATTGGTTATACTCAGCCAAATAAAAAGAAAAAAAAAAATTGAAACGGCTTAATATAGCATGGCACTTCGAAAAATGTAGCCAAATTTATAGAAAAATGTGAAAAGTTATGCATTTTTGGATTTCTATGTTGTAATATTTAAAATAATTTTTATAGTAAATTCTATTGTAAATCAATCGTTTTTATTTATTGTATATTTTTGTTTATCGATTTGTTTATCTAAAACTGAATTCAAACGTTTTTTTTTTTTACCGAAAGCTAACACATCGCCCCACTGTAGCTCATAATACCGTCCAATCCATGAAGCGAAGAGTTAAATCCGAAATAATAATCCCTCACGAAATTAAATCCCGCGCCCACATGAAAAATCGCAAACAACAGAAACAACAGCGCCACACAGCACAGCGCTGCGATTGCCGCGCAGTCACTCAGTCAGTTATTTAGTCATTCTGTTGGCCTACCAGACCAGACGCAAAAACTCATCGTCAGTTGGTCGCCTGGCCGATGGATGATGGCAAGTTGCCACTGTAGCAGGCTGAGTTGGCTAAGCGTTGGTAGTACATAGAGTGTGTCGCTCGCTCCCACTCGACCGTTGTTGTTGTTGTTGTTGTTGCGTTATTTCAGCTACAATCCAACCTGACAGACGCGCTGCAAAGTAGCAACGTCGGCGTCTGCAATGCTATGTGCAGCGCTGCCGGTTTAAGGATTAACGCAGACATAAAACGGCTCACGCACACACACCCACACACATACATTCTTATGCCAATACAAAGTTAGTGTGCGTGTTTGTGCATGGCAGCAGTAGATATGGAGTGCAGCAGGAACTCAACTGAGCTGAGTTGAATTAAGTTAAGTTGCCCACCCGCCCGGCGGTGAGTTGGCTATAATGCCCAGTGCAGAAAATCGTTGGGATTAATGTGAAATCTGGCTTATTTCGAAAATATGCTGTCGCTCAGTTGTCGTCACGTAAAGCCGCTGGCCGCTGGCCGCTCAGCAGCTCAGCCGAAATACCACCACACTACTGATCAGTGGCTACAATTGCAAAGTGAATACAAAAAAAAAAAAAATGGAATAAGCAGCAACTTGCTAGGCGTGTGTTGGGACGTAGGAGGCCGGTTAAGCCAAAAATAGGGAAGGCAAAACTTTTCGACTGTGGGTGTCCGTACACATACATACATACATACCGTGTATATGGTTCGCAGCACACAATCGATGCGGGATTACGTTTTTGCCGAGCGAAGGTGGTGGTGATGGCGGCGGCGGCGACATGGATTCAAAGTGGCAGCGAAGGTGGCGAGGTAGACTGAAAGCGCATGGTGAAATGCAAAAAGCATAGAATGAACAGAAAACAGCTGCGGGCGTTATCACAAATCCGCGCGCGTACAGTTGGTAAAAGGCTCACGCGCAAATGTATGCGTACGAATGTGTGCATGTGTGTGTTAGCGTATTTGTGGACTTGTGTTGGGGTGGCTGTAAGATAAAAGTCTGGGTGAAACAGACAAACGCCAGATTTCTGACATGCTCAAGCATCAAGGGCGGCAAAACGATGGGGGCAGGCGATTGATAACGGGCAGCGTAGATACAGGATTACGCCGTCTATTTTTGAATATTAACCGGCATATGTACATACATATGTATGTACGTGCATTAGGTATATGACTTTTTAATTAAGAGGTTGGCTTCAAAATTTCTATATATACCTATGTACATTAGGGTGGACCAAAAATACAAGGGGGAGTGCGGAAGTTTACGCTCTCACCCCCAAGGATTTTTCTTTTTATTGTTAAAAGAAAATATATTGGTATTTTTTTGTAGAAATAGTATTAAATAAACATTTTTATTTTTCGACCTATTTCTCTTTTTTCTCGTTTTTAATATTTTTGTACCAATTTTTGATAAAAACGCTATTTTTGTTGGATGTTCAGCATTCCTTTCAAACTCCTCATAGATATCTTTAATTAAAAAAATGTCATATGCCTAATATGTATATGTACATACATATTTATGTATACACCAATGTACACATTTAGACACGGCTTTACTAAAGCCACCATCAAACAAAGGGAATCCCACATGCGCTTTGGGGCTGCACAGAGCAGTTCGGCCGGAACTGCATTAGATTAAGCATCCACCTTTTTGGTGAGATTCCCTTTACAACTTTGTTTGCTTTGGCGTTTTCTCTTACTCTATGTCTCTCTCTCTATCCCTTGCTTTCAGTTCTCAGTCCACAACATTCATGTACGTTGCCAGTTTGGGTTGGACTGCCTTTCAAATTAATGCGCCAGGATAATCCGTCGATCAATAAAATGTTGTAGACGAGAGTACGCATTCAATGTTTTGCCACAGGCAGACTGGGATAATTGAGAAGGTCGTGAAAGGATGTATGTATACACATTGTGGGTAGTATCTTGGATTGGGTAATGATGTTACTCGGTGTAACGAAATTCACACACATACATATGTATGTACGTACGTAAATATGTATATAAGTATATTGGCTTCAAACGGTTTTTAAGGCGATTAAGTTTTCGTAATTTAGAAAATTTCAATATACTACAGATGTATGTATGCATGTAAGTATGAGAATTTTGTGTGTGGTTGTTTAAGTTTTTTTTTTCAGTAAATGCCGTTTCGGTTGTATCCATTTATTATAATTAATGAATTTTATTGCGCTAATTTCTTTGACGTATTTAAAATTTTTAATCCGCTCTTTTCTTAGTATCCGCTTTAGTTCAGACTAGGGTAATTGACTCGGTTTTTTTCCAAACCGGTTTTTTCTGATACCTATAGGCGGTTTTTTGAAATCTGGATTTTTCGAATATCGAATAAACCGTATTTTCTATGGAATAAACCTTACATTTTCATTTCATACAATAAAATTTTTGAGTTTGGCAGTAGGCACATTTAAGCATTCGGCTACGGCGGCAAGATCAAAAAAAAAGTTAAAATAAGACCAAACGTAAAGTTTTC
>NW_023458561.1:53224380-53226812 GCF_013731165.1 Rhagoletis pomonella | reverse complement strand
TCAACTCCATCTATTGTCGTGATATATTCGTGACTTTTACCACGCTCTTCTTTTTTCATTGTTGCTTCTGTGGGCAGTTTACAATTAGGAAGTCTATTCCTTCGGACTGTTCCCAACGAAAAAATTCCTTCCTTCGCCAAATGAACCATGAGTGGAATGGCGGTATAAAAATTGTCATGATACAGACGATAGTTCTGTTTTCGAGGTATTATTCGGGACAAACGCAAAACTATGTTCGATGTTGCTCCAAGATCAGGTTCAGCTTCTGGTCTAGCCATATTGTTCTCATTTCCCGTGTAAATTTCAAAGTTGTAGGCAAATCCGGAAACTCCAGCTAAAACAAACAATTTGAATCCCCATTTGTGAGGTTTCATCGGCATGTATTGCTTCATATAATGCCTAACTTTTGTTGAGCACATTTGCTCATCAATAGATAGTTCTTTTTCCAAGGGAATGCTTTTGAATTTAAATAGCAGATGATCTATAACCGGTCTCAATTTGTGTAATCTGTCATGTCCTGGTTGATCTCTTGGCACAAATGTGGTGTTATCATTGAAATGCATGTTTTGTCGCAATTTTTCGAACTTGTTTACTGGCATTATTTCTTTGATTTGGGGAAATCCCAGGTCATCACTCCAATATGATCTTATATTGGGGGCATGTACAAGTGACATATACAAAACAATTGCGATATATTGTTTTATATCAGAAGCGCAATATATATTTTGTTTTTCCGGATTGTTTTGAACACTATATAAATTTGTTTGCTGGACAATATTCATTATTAGGTCTTCAGAAAAAAAATAGCTGAAGAATTGATACGGCGTTTCCAAATTGAGTAATTCACCTTCAATATCCGAATATCCATGAAAATGTAACTGAGCTTCATTTAATTGCAGATGCTTTTTCTTCCAAATAATATTTTTTTTCACTTGGCTTTGAGTTTGAAAAACGGCATGAGAACAGGACGGCAAGTCTTCATTATCAGTCCGAGAAGCCGTTGGAGATGGAGATGGAGATGGATCCGTTTCATCTTCATTATCAAAATCTTGCAAAACATTTGGTACAAAATCAGGGTCTTCCAAACTGTCATCATCAAAAGCGTTTTCCTCATCTTCACTTTCTTCACTATTATATTCCATCAAATATTGCGCCAACTCTTCTACTGATTTGAACGGCTTATTCATGTTGCAAATATTTTAGTTTCTCTGTAAGAGAGAGCTAAAACGACAGATCAAACAGAAACTAACTTTGATAAAATTGGTTTTCTTATTCGCACAATGTAGCCAATTGGCATCAAAGCTTTTTATAGCGATTTGATCGTTATAAAAAATATTATGATATTATCAACCGTTTATTGCACAAATACTTACCCTTTTTAAAGTCAACCAGAAATAAATTAACCCAAAACTTTTTATTTAATTGTAAAAAAAATCACGAGTATATGTACACACTTCAAGAGTTCTAGAAAAGTGAATGCTTGCTCTAAAAAACGCGAAAAATTACTTACATTAGGCAAAAACCACGAGTAAATGTACGAAATCATATAAGCAGTGCGTAGCCAAATGGCAACACGAGGAATTCAACTGTTATCTCTTGTGAAAGCAATAATTAAACCGTTCTAAAGAGTTTGTTGCCAAATGGCAACAAAATGCATTTAAGGGTTAAATTTTAGATTTTATTATTATAATAATTTTTTCTTCTTTTCTTTCTATTTTTTTAACAAAGTTTCTATTAATTTTTAGATTTTTTTCTTAAAAAGAAATTATAATTTTGATTTATTTAATTTTTAGAAAGTTAATTTTTTTTCTTTTTCTAATTTAATATTCTTTTAGTTTTTAGATTTTTGTTTGGTTCTAAAGAGAAACACATTTTTTTATCATTTAATTTTTAGGAACTTATTTTAATTAATAAAATTTGTAATAAAGTTTTATTTTAATTTTTAGTTCTATTGTTTAAAAAAGAAGAACATAAGTTTATTTTTTAAGCTTAATTTAATTTCTATAAAACATTTTGCTAAAAGAAAAACACGAAAACCCTTCCCGTTGGCAGGTCTTTCAATAAGTCTTTCGGAAGACAGAAAAGAGCTTTCAAGATAGTTGCCAAAATTCACAATTGTCTTATTTTTGTCTTTCGAAAGACTGTGGTGAGTTGAAAGACAGTTGCCAGAATCGCCCTATTTTTCATAGTGTATCTCCGTGATGTGGTGTAGTGGTAAGCAGTGCGCGCTTCCACTCCGCAATGCCTGGGTTCAAACCCTGGTCAAATAAACATCGCAAAAAATGTAGAAAAAAGGTTTTTTCTTAACAGCGGTCGTCCCTCGGCAGGCAATGGCAAACCTCCGAGTGTATTTCTGCCATGAAAGACAGCTTCTCAAAAAAAATGCAATCGCCGTTCGGAGTCGGCGTAAAACTGTAGGTCCCTCCGCTTTG
>NW_023458561.1:53203874-53224280 GCF_013731165.1 Rhagoletis pomonella | reverse complement strand
CAATCGCCGTTCGGAGTCGGCGTAAAACTGTAGGTCCCTCCGCTTTGTGTGACAACATCAAGGCGCACGCCACAAATCGGAGGAGAAGCTCGGCCAAACACTAACATATGTGTAAGCGCCAATCTATTATTATTATTATCTCCGTGAAAAATATTGCCTAAAAATGCTGTTAGACAATAATTAATTTCACTGCAATTAGTTTTGAATTGAATAGCCCCCAGTGTAAGAGTGCATACATATGTAGGTATGTATCCATACATAGTATATGCTTGTAAAAGTATGTATGTACATCTGAGCTGCATACAAACGTATGTGCCACTGCATGTTGGCACAACGGTATTTACAAATGGCATCAGCAGCGGAGGTATTTTCGGTGTTGCAAGCACGATTTCTGGATTAAAGCTGATTTGTCCAAGCTGCATTGCATGCTGCCGCGTGGTGGACATAAAAATCCGGAAAAGCCCAAAACAAGTCAGTAAATATCTGATGATGCGCGCGGAATTAGTTTTCGAGGCAAAAAAATGAATCGTGTCTTTTTTGATTATTTACGCAAATGCGCTGGTTCATTCATTTGTTTTTTTTTTCACAAATCAGCGTAAATTTTAAGAACAGCAAACTGTGCCCAAATATTATTACTAAAAAAATCTGGACCCTGCCGTATACCCCTGAGTCTAAAGTAAGTTTTTAAGGCAAATTCGAAAAAAAATTGGCCGAACCTAAAAGGCGAGCTTTTTACGATTTTTGGGGACACCTACACTCGGCAATGATTAATAGTTAATTATGCTACATAAGTCATCGCGTGATCCTATGCGATATCCAATATAATTCTTGGTCTAAAAGCTATACAATGTGCGTAGTTGAGAGGACTATCACTGCTACGGAGCCTTTCAACGAATATATAATTTTCACAAAAAAAAACAATTACAACTTTATTATCTGAAAGGTATCATATTCACATTTTGGTGGACATCCTTAGAGAAATTAACTTTTAGAGAAAAATTTAATCAGGTATAAAGCGCCTTCGCGCCGACTAAAGCCCTTGAAACTGCATTTAATCTTCTGCCGACTGATCTTTATGGTAAAACGCAGCCGAGTAACGATGCAGTTAGGCTAAGTACTTTGAAAAAAAAATATAAAAGTACATAAGATTTAGATATTCCAAAAATTTTGGGGATCTTTCTGGAAAATTTTAAACAACCGTACAATTTAATACAGGCCTGGCTAGACTTAGATGGTGGCGTTTCCTGATTTGAATTCTTGCAACCAGGTTATTAATTTGGACCAAGCATACATGAAGGCCACATTTCGTGGCTTAGGTTGCGGCTAATTGTTACTTTATGCATTTCGTTGACTGATAACAGGTCAAGAGGACCCTTTTTTGTTTTTATTTTGTTTTTTTTTTTTTGTCATATCGGAAATACACTGGAAGGGGGCTTCGCTGATGGTGCTTTCGTAGGTTTCGTTGGATTCCTAAAAGCCAAATATCTGTACGTAAATCTGCTAACTAACGAAGCAGCGATCCAGGTGTGAAGACCCCTAATGCGTTCAGTTTTAAGACTTTTTCTGGCCTAGTTACACAACAACTATCGTCATGATTATATTTCTGGAGACAATTGGTCACGCTATTGCTGTAGGGTACATTCATAAGCATAACTACCCTGCAGTGAAACCTCAAACTAGTGAGCAAAAATACTAGTTTACAACTAGAATTTCCTGACTGAAACCGAACTAGTACGAAAATGACCAGACTTGTACCAAGTACAAAACGATTTTTTCATGCCCTGTTTTATTTGACCTCTACAGTTTAGTACAATAGAGAACACAAAATATTATAACTCTTTTGGGTATATAGGAAACCGTTAAAGCGAGTACGTACCCTCCAGTACTGCTGGAGTCAATTGCTACTTTTGAACCGCTACCGAACCGACTCCTATGTAAGTAGCTACTCTATTAACCCATGGTAGTGCACATGGTAGTGCAGAATCGAACCAGTCAGAAGCAAAATAGCGAAAAACTACGTCAGAGGGCGCCCATAAATCACGCAAGTGACTACTTTAGTAACTCCCGGTAATGCAGAGATAGCCGATGGTGACTACCGCCTAGGACATTGCCTTGTAAAAGTAATCGATGAAATACACTGCAAGTAGTCGATCGGTAATTGACGGAGTTTACCAGGTAGCTACCGATTCATCAGTCCTGTAGTCGCTCCCCCGTACTGCAGGGTAGTCGCAATTACACCATACCTGTTAAATAATGATAGATATTCATAATGATTAATTAAATAATTAAAGCATGTTTTTTTGGATAACCGTTTAATGATTAAATACCGATATTAGCACCTTTTTAATGATTAATAATTAATTACTTAAACAAAAAATTTTAATTAATTCGTTAATTTTAATTACATCATTATTATGTTATTTTCGATCATTTTCAATTATGTTTGACTTTTTTTACTTACACGATTTATATAACTATTTGATTAATTTCAATTATCAATCGGCAAGCCAAAGTATAGACAAAAATTAAGAATAATTAATCCCTGCTTGAATTATTTATTACTTTTAAAAATTTTTAAAACGAAACTACTGAAATAGTTAATGAATTAAATTAATTTTAATTAAAACTTTTATTTTTATTTTAGTTCACTCAAAAATTAACTAAAGTATTCGTTTTATTTTTAACTAAAATGTTTTCTTTTCCATATTCAATATTATTAAAAAAGGTAAAAATGTAGTATTTATTGTACCTGAAAGCTTTTACTTTTTATAATATTTAATGAAAAATGCATTTAAATTTATGTTCGAAAGTGTGAAATATTTATGTACTTATTTTTCCTTTTAATTAACACTCAAAAAATGTAACACTAATTATTGGCAAATCTAAGGCTGCTAAATAAAAATGTGTAATATATTAAAGTGTACTTAATCAAAAGTTTTTTATTGTATATTCATGAAATCATTTTATTTTTTGACTTCCTAAGTAGAGGTTTTGGGCCATAATTTGACTCCTATTTTTCTATTTTGAACTAGTATGAGACTGGTATATTTCTGGCCAAAATCTGACAATTGCCATCTCGTAGGACATCCTCATGTTAAAAATACCAGTTGATTGATTGCATGGAAAAAAGATAGTTGGCTGACTAGTTGGGCGTGCGGTTCATACTAGTTGTGAGGTAGTTTAAAAATAGTAAATTTGACTACAGGGTATGTATCTACATACAAATACATCCATACAAAGCTAAGGATTAAGTTTCGCTGCATCATGGGAATGCGCTGTGGAGCGATTAGCATTTGCTGTCCGTGAGGATTAAAGCTTTGCTGCCGTCAACGATGCAGCTGACGTTGGCTGCGACAGCAAAATATATCCAGCAGCGACATAAGCCAAGGGATTAAAGCACAATTTTCTGTTATTCACTTTGTAGATTTCAATGTACATACACATCTGAGTAATGGCTAAAACCAGAGACGTAAATAGTTGGGTGGTGGGGTTTTTGAAATTTAAACTTATTAATTTTGCTTGAAATAATTTTCTTTGTTTGGTAAGGTTTAACATTCGAGAGGACATCACATGGGTGAAGAGACAGAGGAAACACCTGTAACGGCACCGAAAATGACAAAAAACGGCCGGACTGCTGTGATGGCAAAATATCAATAATCACCAGTGGTATTGGTTGCAATCCGAAAGTTAAGTAGGACATCGCAGTTTCGTTCTCAACCGGTTCAGACGCTGGCTGGCTACTGGGGTGTATCGTTGCCTATGGCGATCGAAGATCCGTGGAGCTGTACTAGGCTGCGATCGATAGAATATCCTAATTCTACCCAGGACCTCGTCTGAAAGCTGGATTTATGGAAAAAAAAAACAAAAATCGACTCCAAAAAAAATTGTCAAAAATCAATGCGATTTTGTAACCGGTTTAAACTTGCACTTCATTAGACTCAAATTGAATGAGCTACAAAACTGCATACTCGAAATTCTAATTTTTTTGAAAGTGAAACTTTGAGTGTGAAACTTTGATTTATATGGTTTATATTATAGAATGAACTATATTTTCACAAATAAATAATGCAAAAAATTGTTCATGAAAATAATTGTGAATATTATATCAGAACAAGATGTACACTTTCATTTGTCGCCTAGTGTACTTCTAGAGTAATATACAAATTTCAGGAGCATCCTGTAAATTTATACTTAGAAATGAAACACTATTTCGGAAAAATTTTTTTGAACCACTCTAATGTACATACATATGTCTGTATGTAAAACGCTTCCCTGCAAACCATTTTTTCAGAGTATTCTGCATTGTAAAGAAATTTTAAAGAATTCCTTAAGATTTAATTCGATGTTTTGTTTCTAAAATGAAATAAATTACGCACACTTCAATTTTTTTTACGAAATTTCTGAAGAAAATCTGTGAAGCAACGAAAATAATGGTGCTATGTGAAGAATATCTTTCAGAATTTTTCCAGAATTTTTTTTTTAATTTTCGTACAGAAATTTCTTTACGAGTTCGTGTCAACCACTTCATATAATTTTCTTTGCAAATTCGTAAAAAAATCGTTACAGAAATGAGATACTCCTAACGATTTCCTTAAGATTTCGGGAAATTTCGTTTGCAGGGTATGTACATTTTGAAAATGAAAATACATATAATATCGAATGAAACATTTTTTTTTTTTTGATTTACTTACATATTTGAAATCTACTTAAATATAAACTTTGCGTAATTCAAACAGTAGAAAATGAGAGGCATACATACATATGTATGTACTTATTTATAGATATGAGTACATACAAATATACATACATAACTATAATATATACGCACTCAAGTTGGAGCTTAAAAGGATAATTATCAAATTTAATTAATATTAGCAATACTGAGAACTCTTTAAATGCTGCAGTATAAGAAATGTACATATATACATACATAACTATGTATTTTGCATAGGGAAGTTGAAGGCAAGCCGCAATTTTCATCCTTCAAAATTAACAACTGTGATTTTTTTTTGGGAGGGGGGAAAGGGGGAGAGAGGGTTAGAGTATGGCGATGGTAGAATGTTAAATCCTTTGCTTCAAGTACGAATGATTAACAAATATTTTGTTCATACATAAATATGTGTGTAAAAGTATGTATGTACATATATCTAATGCCATTTGTTTGAGTTGTCACTACTGCTATTGCCATTCTGTCTTGATATTGTGTACGATAGTTATTTTGACTAAATCTTTTGCCAAACTGTTGCCGGTTTCTGATAATGCCACATCAATGTTGCGAGCACGCACAGCAAGCTGCTTGCGTACATATGTATGTGCGTATGTGTATGCAGTAGGGGTGGCGAGGTGAATAGTTGAGCTTAGTGAGATTTACAGATGCATATGCCTATTGGCATTGCAATAGCAGAGCAGCAATAGAAATGGTAGCAGTGCTTGTTAGCTTCAATTCGTTGCTCTACATCTTCCAGGCCAACTCACACTATCAATACTATTACAAAATTTAATCCGTTTATAATACGCACATTTAAGTGTATGCAAAAGGTAAACACACACACACACACACACTTAAAAGCCTAAGCGAGAGAAATAATGGATATTCCAGCAAACCAAATTGTTACTTAAATTTATTTTTGTTTATTTTAAAATAAAATGCACTTCTTACCTTAAAGTTGCATTTACATATACATATGTAAATAGTTTGACTGGGTTTCATATTAACTTTAAATGTACTGTTCCGATTAGGATTGCGTGTTTTAAAGGAAACGAGGCTTTAGACATGGCGATAAACTTTCGTGCAACTTCTTCGATCGGATTTTGAAAAGCGTACTGCGAATTTTCAATTTGACATTTTTTGGAAAAAATTTGAAGGAGTCGGCTTAGAACCTTAATTTTCCGTATGCAACATTTATGGACAATCAAGAAAAAAAAACGAAAAATAGGCGTGATCGATTTATTTTAAAGCATATCTTCCATATAAACCTGACCTCAAAAACGCCTTAAAAATACCATAAATCCCATCATTGTTATATGAGGTTACGTTAAAAGTAGCAAATATGAGAAATTTTTTTTATTTAATCGAAAGATCGAAAATCATAACTTTCTCTATATCTAGAATACGTAGGAAGACAAAGTCGGCATTTATAAAGAATAACTTTTGTTTGCTTAGGTTAGAAGAGGTTAGGTTAAAGTGGCTGCCAGTGACCCCACTAGCACACATAGGCCCTTAAGTTGTGGGCCCGTTGTGATACCACGCGGAGCGTTAGAATCCTCCTGCTCAAGCCATCGTGAGGATTACGCTAAGCACAGAAGTTGCCGTATGCATACCTCAGGAGGCTCATCTGACCAGAATTTTCTGCCTGGAATGGAAAATATTTAATAACAAGCACATAGCCTCCAATGGAGTTTTGTGCAGAGCCCCACAGATGCAGAGCATCGAAGTTCTTTGCACCCTTTGAAATGTTTCAGATAAAGATTTCCTGTTGAGACTTGGCCCCCATAACAAGACGCCAAAGAGTAGAATAGACCTAACAACCACCGTTAATAGCCAATACATGATGCTAGGGGACAGCCTCCAGCGACGCCCAATCGCTCCCTTACAGCTGGAGAGGGCTACCGTCACTTTTTTAACACGCTCTTGTATACTTATTTTGTGCTAAGTTCAGCTTTTTGTTCAGTACTACGTCTAGATATTTTGCGGACTCGCCTAGCTTCAGAATCTTATTGCCTATGGCAGGGAGCTGAAGTGTAGGGATTTTGTACTTGCTGGTAAAGAGAACGGGGTCAGTTTTGTCTGGGATAACACCCAGGCCTTTCTCCTTGATCCATCTTTCGATTAACTTTAGTTTCCCCTCATAATATCACACACAGTTTGTTGAAAATTTCCACTCACTACCAACGCACCACCAGCCTCCCCTCGTTTTTTAAACACCCCGTTTACAAATGCAAATCTCAGATTACAGTAGTTTACAATGATTTTGAACTGTGGCATTTGACTATCATTTGGAATGCAAAATTTGTCCCTGAATCCGAATATGAAATCAGATGTTAAAAAAGTAGAACAGTTTTCGAGATAAAGCTAAATTGCCATTTTTTGAGTTTTGAAAAAAAGTTATTTCACTAAACTGCCATTGTCATTCGATCCCCACAGGTCAGCACCTTTTCTTAAAAATGTAAAGTAGTGTTATTAGCCGTCAAATTTGTTGTGCCGGTTATTCTCAAATCTAATATAAAAGTTATGTTTCTTCACTGTGTCACCGAGATCACTTTTTTTCTGCTATATTAAGCAATTTAAATCTACTTAAATTTAATATTTTATTAAAAAGATACCTTTACACACCCATTTTCTTTACATTTGGAATTTCTCCTCTTATTCGCAAAAATAACCGATAAAACTAGGTTGGACACCGAAAAGTTAACGGTTTAATCTGAGATTATTTTACATTTACAGATTAATTAGGACGAATTTTGTAAGCTCGAAAATGAGGATAATATGCTTAAATGTAAACCTTGTATAAGTCTCTTTATCCTTTACTGAGCTCTACTATGTTTCTTTTTAGATCTCTGCCTATTTTTAGTGCAAGATTAAGATTAGGATTGAGATTAGGATTAGTATTAAGGTTAAGATTATGATTATGATTGAGATTTAGACTGAGATTTAGATTAAGATTAAGTTTAATATTAGGATTAAGATTAAGATTAGGATTAAGCTCAACATTAAAATTGAGATTATGATTTAGATTAAGATTAATAATAGGATTAAGATTAAGATGGTTAAATAGGGGACACAATAGATCAAATCTGCAATAGACCTGAAGACCAGCCCTAAAATTACCATAACCAAGATTATATATAACCAAGATTAAGATTAAGATTATTGTTCTTAATTATGCAAAAAAATACTCATATAATAGGATGAAGCTATACAAGTATTAGGAAGAAGATGTTTGGCTTCAGTCGTGGTTGGGATCGACAGACATTTTTTTTTTTGTGTCATTGAAGCATGTACCCGCATTTCAAGGATTATTACTAGTGTTTCCTATTAGCGAGATTTCCGCCTTCCTATAAGTTGTACTTTCCGAGCTTTTGTTAAATAAACTACCGCTTATTGGAAAACTTGACAAAACTATGCTGTTAGCCCGAGAAGCAAAACTTCATAAAAAAATATATGTGAAACAAAACCTCGAAAAATTTGTGCACTTTTTGTTTGGTGGGATATTGAATGGGAACGAATGTATACAACTAAGCTGCTCAATCCCTTTTGCTGGCAACATTCGGACGAATAGAAATACATACCTAGAGCCGCTTTAGCTACAATCGCAAGTGTTATTGCAATTGTTTTTGTTGTTATTAATATAAACGATGTACATATGTATGTGTGTATGTATTCAAGTTGTTTAGCTGTTATTACCACAACCAGCTTGGCAGCTTGCAACCTTGTTTAGAGATTGTGCGCTGAGCGTAGGTATTCAGCCATGGCCCCAGCAACACACCAGCAACAGCAACAGATTTAGACGCAGCAACGGCAGCACATGGCAGCCATAGAAGGCGGCCGCAACAGCAACAGCAGTTATAGAAGCAATGTATGTAGGTAGCGCAAGGATTTAGGATTTTCTATAGCAAACACATTTGAATCCTCGAAATTTGTCCCATTTCGTAGATAAATTTAGCTATCGAATTCATTTGTAGCTAAATTCGTATTGGCGCACATATAAGCCTACACAGCGAAACACGTAAAATACATATGTACATTTGTATGTTTTTGCGTGTGGGTGTGTGCGCTTAGACAACTTTATATGTAGATTCGTCTGTGAGTAAGTATTTGAAATGTGCTTAAGTCGCACACAAGCAAGCACACAATATTTTCGGTGTCAGTGTGCAATTCACGTGAATAAATTTCCTCCCATACTACACATGTTCTAAAAATGTACGTACACACATATATATGTGTGTATGTGTTCCAGAGTATTGGTGTGATTGCTTGCACAAAAAGCTTTCTGTTGTGCAAATCCTTTTTGCTTATAACTCGAATTCTCCTTCCCAGCTGCTTACTAATCGAACTGCGCCAAAATACAATGTATACATACATACATACAATACGTTTATATGTGCATGCGGACACTCACACACCTGGTCATGCACATACTTTCAAAATCAATTCCTAGTAAATCCACTAGAAGAGGTTTAACTATTGCAAGGCCGCTACCCTGATGGTGTCGGGGAGTCTCAAACTATTTGCACGATTTAAAACACACTTTCGCACCTGTGTATATGTTTTATTTAGGATTTTCGTTTGAATGTGTGCGTCGTTTTCGACCAAAAATTTTGTTTGTGCTAAATCTTTTCACCTATAGGGTTTGCATAATGTTTAGCATTTAAGCTGTCAAGGTGTATGCAGAAGTTCAACGCCGGGGCGGCGATGTTTATGTTAGTTGAAGTGTTAGTGGTGGGATTTGTGAGCAACATTTGTTCTTTTAGCGCATTTAATTTAATGTTGGCGATCGCAAATTCCATTTGTATTTGAACGCATGTTATGTAAACAATCTTAAACAAATAAAAAATAAGTAAAGAAGTATAAGTTCGGGCGAAATCGAACTTTATATACTCGGCGCACGTATTAAATATTTTTTTTTTTACCTTCAGTAAACTGCATGATAAGCAAGAGTATTTTTTCCCGATGTCAAAGAGTTGGACCAAGTTTTGTGGAAATCGATAAGGCGGCTATCGATATTCACTTAGGTAGTCATAAGTGGGTTGTACCACGCCCATTTTACAAAAATCATTAATCTTCGGAGTTTTCGTATTTCAGAAATTTACCGTTAGTCCGATTTCAAAAATTTCCAACACATTGCTTTTTTTGCGCCAAGGCTGGTAAATATGACGAGTATGGTAGAAAGTGATAAACCGGTTACCGAGATACACATATGTATGTAGGCATAAGTGGGCGGTGCCACGTGCATTTTTCTAAAAATTTCCCTAAGTATCATTTTCTGCTAAGAGGTCATTGCATATATCGATATTACTTCAATTAGCTTAAATAGTTACTTATTTACGCAGTTATAAAAAATTTAGGTTATATTTTATTCTATTAATTTTTTTTATCTTAATCCGTTTTCCTTTATCTTTATTTTTATACTTTCCTTTATCCTGATATTTATCCTTTTTATCTCTACTTTATTTTTCATATACATACTCACCATTCCCTTTGTCCTTGTAAAGGTAAAGTTTTTTAATTTACTTTGGTCCCAGTATTAGCTTTTATCTCCAATATCTTCGCTTTTATCATTTTCTTCATCTACATATTCACCTAGTTGATGTGAGATGCGATTAAGTGATAAGATGATATATGATGTGATCTCCGTTAATGCGATGTGAAGTGATGTCATGTAATATACATAATGTGATTTCGAGTGATCCGAGTGATATCATATCATGCCATGTCATGGCATATCATGTGCTGTCATATAATGCGTTGTCATGTTATGTAATGTTAATTCATGTGAGGCTTAGGTGTAACTCCTGGTTTGAAATTTTTTTAGAATATTTTAACTTTCTAACTGTCATATCTTATAATTGGAATTTTGACCAAAAAGCCAAAAAAGTTTTACATGGATATGTAGTCAAAATTTAAAAAATTAAATAAATTCTTCAGTGCTTCTAGCACTTTCATATAAATATCTAAACTATTTAAAACACGTTTATTTGGTATTTACCTCTCCACTACAAAGTCAAAATACATTTGAATTGTATGCAAATTTTTGAAAATCACATTTCATTATAACATTAAGCCAATCAAAGCTGATTCATAACATTTTGCCAAAAACTAAATCAGATCATAAATTATAAACGCGAAATCCACATACGGACGCACAAATTCAAACACAAACGAAAGAAGGAAAATTTATGCAGCTAAACTGATTGGGGAAAAAAAGAATCACACACAGACGTATGTAGCTACACAGCAGAACAAAGAGGTCCAGTTGTCATCTGTTATTGTTGATTTTGCGATATACTAGTACATACACACATGCATATGTATGTACATATTGCTGTGACACTCACACGCAACAAACATGCAACAAGTGTTGATAACTAAAATACAATAGAATGCAACAATAACTGATGTTCTCGCAACATTTCGCTTAACCCGTTCAACTAAGCTCTCATGTCTCATGTTGCTGTTGTGTGGGTGCGCGCCAATAACTATGCTATTCACATACTACACCACACTTTTCGAGATATATGTTAATGTGCATGTGTATTGCCGCTGGATAGTTTATATCCTTGCATAAGGCTCGTCGTCTGCTAGTCGGCTTGTCATTTACTTGAATATGTGCTTATGTATGTATGTACTTATGTATAGTTGGACGTTTGGTTGGCTGGTTAGTTGACTGTACCCTGCTGGATTGTTGGATTGTCGCACTTCTAAACTGTTGTAGCACGTACGAGCATGTATGTAGTATGTATATATGTAGTTCAGCTGTTTGGAGCTGAGCGTTCTCACCTTACCACTCTCACCCATCACTTGACGTGCTAGTATTGTTATTTATAAATGCTTAGATGCAAAGAGCTCTTGCGAAAATCCTTAATCCTCTTCGTATAAATACCTCACCATTCAAAAGCTCTCAAACAACAACACCACACTTTGGAGGCACGTTCCCATACATATTTGCATACATACATACATATATGGCACCTACGGAGTTTATACAAATGTATCTAAATATGCACGTGAGGTGAACATGTGAACAGATGTGAGCACATACATACGCACACAGAGGTATAAGCTCGATGGTGACACATAAAATGCTTAAACACTTTAGTGTAGCATCAAATATCTCTAAATATGTACATTAGACTGCATCACTCCCCATTCAAAAAAAAAAAAAATCGGTACTGTTTTTCCACTGGAATTATAAAATCTATTATATTTTAAAACTTCCACCAAAATATCTGGCAAAAATATTAAGATTTACGTGAGCTGGACCTATTTGAAAATACCTCCAAAAATTTAGTTTTTTATTAATAATAGCAGTTTTTTTAACATTTTTTGAAAAAATTAGCTCAGATGACTAAACAGTTTAAGTTTAAAAAATTTGCATTAAAATACTAAAAACAAAAATTTCCACGGAATCATAATAATGAGATTTTTGATGCTGTTTGAACTTGTTTCCAAAGACTGGCTTAATAAAAACTTGAATAATTCAGCCAAAGCCTTACCAATTTAGACTTATGAGGTATCATTGGTAATCCTTTCACCCTTTTAATTTCTTTGCGAAGGTTAGATAAACGAGTGTAATTTCAACTTGAATTAATATGTGTTGGTATTTGATAAAGTAAAAATTGGGACGTGAATGGGTTTTTTGCAAAGAAATAAAAAGGGCGAGAAAATATCTTTCCACTGATAATTCATAAACCTACATCGGTAAAGTTTTGGAGCAGTTATTTAAGTTGTTTTTATGCAAATGTTTGAAAAAGTTAAAAAAACAGCATTAAAACTCTCATTATTATGATTTCGTTGATAAAAATTTTCAAAATTTTTGTGTAGATTTTCTAAGCTTAAACTGTTTGGTCATCTGAGGGTATTTTTTCCAAAAAATTTTTTACGAAATTATTTTTATTAATAAAAAAACCCATTTCTAGAGATATTTTCAAAGCGGTCTGGCTCACGTAAATCTTAATGAATTTCCGAAATATTTTGGTCGAAGTTTTGTAATCCCACCAGAAAAAAACGAAACTTTTTTTGGTGATGCAATCTAATGTACATACATACATACGTGCGTATATATAAATAAATTCATATACTAATATCTACAAACATAAGTAGGATCCTGTTAGTAAGTACATAGGTGCGTGTAAACTTGTGCTTGCGTTTGCAATGAATGCTATTGATGATGCTGATCAAATAGAGGATTTTCACAAAAATTAACACAAAACCCCTCTATCAACGTTTGGCATATTCTCAGCAGGATATGTATACATATGTATGTTGAGGAAACAAAATAATACCAACAATAACAGCAACAGCATCAACGTCAACATATGCATGAGTGTGTTTTTGTATTTTGAGCTCACCGCTTGCTTACTTAGTTAAATACGCACATGGATCAGTTGAATCGAAGCCATGCGATGCGATGCGATGTGATGTGATGCCAGCAAAGGCTAGCACCCAACAGTTCCTGTCAGGTTTGCAGCTGCACTGCTGAAGGCTGATGTTACTTAAAATTCTAAGCTAAGCTTTTTCAATGGCACTCGTCGTCCTCGCCAATGGGGATGGTGTAAGCTGCTCATACTAGTTGCTGTTGGCGATAGTGCAGCTCTGAGCTGCCCTGCTTAGGCTGAGGATTTGCACATAGAGGTTGTATTTGGAGAATGGTGGGAGTTTTGCAACTCGGTACAGCTACCTTTAAAAATATTTGCTCGTCCATGCCGTTGCAGTGATGTGAGCCGCTTTTGTTTATTTATTTTTTCTATTTTGCGTTAAACTTGTAGGCTCAACATGTATGTACATTAGGGTGGTTCAACAAATTTTTTTCCGAGTTAGGGTTCGGGGCACCTTTCAAAACGTTTCCTTTTGCCGAAAAAGGTGCCAGAGTTTACGTTTCTAATTATAAATTTAATTTCATGAGTATCCGATGCTTATATTTTACTCAATTGGTTAAGCAACCCAAGAACATTTTAAATTTAAATTATCTAAAAATATATAACAAGTTTCAGAGGTGATGGCGACAGTAGCTTTTTATAAAAATTACCAATATTTTTGCCAGTTTCACAGCGATTCATCAGCACATTTCAAGGTCATTGAGCGCCCTGTATTGGTTACAGTAGAACATTGAAAGTTGGTGTAGATATCACAGATATCAGAAGGAATGTCACATATGACATTTTTTCCCCATACAAAAATTGGACCGCTCTAATGTACATATGTATGTTTTTGTTCAATTTCATTTTGACATATGTACATATCGAGCCCTAACCGCCAAAAATACGTAAGCGATTTTTTTTTTTTAAATTTGATTTTTGATGCAGAAACGCATCTACATAGATGCTCAAGGAATATTTCTGCGTAAAAACAATGTCGCCTACGTCTTTTTAGCGGTTAGGGTTCGATAGTTTGTATTTTTCTGATACCCTTGTAGAAAAAATTTTACGATACATATAGATACATAAATGTGTGATTTAGTGTTCGAAGTGCTGCATTACAAAAATTCGATTTTCGGAGGTATTTTCAAATGGATCCAGCTTCAGCTCACGTAAATGTTATTATTTTTTTGAAACTTTTTCAAGTGAGGCACCCTAATGTACAGTAAATACCCGTTACGTACAACAACACAAAAATACAAACACTAAAGCCAGATTTCTTCTTGAGCAGATGGTACTTAACCGGGGCTTGATGTACATGAGAAAATCTAACGAGTGGTATTTGGCAGCTGTCGCAGCTATTTCGTAATTTTAAAATATAAAAATTTTTTAAGTTTAATATCTTAGGTTTCTTCAAAATGTTAAAATTAAACGAAAATGTTATTCTAGCCAAAACGAACGAATCTAGTATAATAAAGCTAGTGTGTTACCAAATGAAAAAAAAATTATATTGAGTAAAAGTTGAGTACACTGAGTAAAAATGAAATTTTTTTATTTTATTTTCGTTTAAAAATGTTCGTATTCAAATCAAGTGAAAATTTAATATCTCCATTATACATACACTACGTATAATGGATAATATTCAATTCAAATACGCCCGTGTTAAAATGAAGCATTTTTCACTGCACGGATGGCGTTTTGCACGTGTCGGCAGCATGTCCCTGCAGGTAATGTATCTAACAATAAGCTGATTAGGAACACTCGAAATTCATTCTAAAATTGTTATATATATAAGAAGAAAGTAATATATATGTATGTGCATAAGGAATACTGTGTAAAAATCTTAAAAGCCAATACGCAACTACGGGTGTATGAGCACGAGTTGTTATTTGTACTTTTTTTAGTATGTATACCTTTTTTCAAGTTTCCATTTAAATACAATTTGGCGATGAAGTCTTGTGCTTTATGCAAAACGGAAGATAATGCGTTTTTGTGGAAAAATTTAACAATTCATGAGATGTGCTCATATGTACTTGTATATAGGTTTTACAATTTTTTAGGCGATATATTAATCGTCGGTTATATGTAAAAGTGGCTAGCAAAGAATGGAAGGGAACATATCCATCTAAACTGATGGTTCAATAATGGAGCAAGGCACCTAAGTCGATCCCTACTGGAGGGACCTAGCAGGTCTACCAGCCCTTACGTCTGTCGAACAATTGTAGTGTATTACAAGCAGATATCTACGAAAGGGTCGCTTGCCTTTTATTGTATACCACAGTTCCCGACGGGGAAGCTACTATCTTTGTCGATGAAAAAAATAATACTTAAAATCATGAAATGTGGTAACGACGAGGATTACTCTGTATGGTGAATGATCGAGTTAGAAATATTAAGAATACACCATCGTCGTTACCAATAAACAAGCGTGCACGCTGTGAGATCTTAAGATTATTATTATTGTGGAAAATTAAGCTTGGAATATATGTGGAATATTATTAAATTATTATTATTGTGTGTGGTAGGAAAAAGACAGAAGACCTTCTTATGGCGTTTTATTTTCTAAAAAAACATGAAAAATTCACTATGAAGGAAATGTTCTGCAACTAAGTGAAACATATTAATCGATTTCTTTTTTTACCGAGAATCAAAGAATTTAAAAGTATATTTTTTTTTATAATTTTTATATGAAATATATTTTTGTATGAAATATGTTTATATGCATCGAAATGTTTACAAAAAAAATGTGACTAATTATTTGATAAAATATTCTTTTAGAAGTTTTTAATATATTTATGGACATTTCTATCGAAATTTTATGGATATCGATAATTTTGTATTCTACATACATATATTCGTACTCATATCGACGCGAGGATCTATCTAGTCCATTTGGAATTCGTGTAATCACTAAATATATTCGCAAATTGTTTCACATCTGGCGCCAAAATATTTAGTTATTGCAATTAAATTTCTTTAAAACACTGTCGCATTCAAATTAATCTATACAAACATGTGCCACTGCGCTGCTAATACTCAAAGAGATGCAAGCTCATATGTATGTAAGTATAAGTATTAGTGATAACAAGTACGAATGCATTCACACTTGATATCAATGTACATATGTTTGTGTATATGAAAAGGTGTATACATGCATATAGGTACGTATGTTTGTATGTTTGACAGCACGTCTTTATGTCCTTTCAGATTTATCGAGCCATACACACAGTTGAATGTGGCGCTGGGAAATCCTTTGGATTAAGGATTTGCAGCATTCGTTGTTATATGTACATTGTACATACATATACTTGTACATTCACACCTATATAAGGAATTGAAATCGTTCACAATAAATTACGAGTACAGAGCAAAGTGATGTAGAAGCGAGTGAGTAGAGGTAAAATACCTCCTAGCAACTTGTTAGGGAGGCAATGTTGCTAGTGACATCACCATCGATGGTTGACACACTATTGACGACATTGTCAGCGCATAATTATAAGCACACGCACATGCATGTATGTATATGTACATACATATGTGCATTACAATTCGAGATGTTACCGCTATTGATGTTGATGATGATAAATGTGCGGATTTGTTGATGGGTAGAAGAAGCGTTTGAAGTGAATTGCACGTGCAACTATTCGAATGCTAACAGGAAGAATCAGTAATACGAAGGTTCATGTGATTGGGAGTGTAATTGTAATATTGTAGGAATGTTAGACTGTTAACACTGAGCGCTAATTTATATGTGCATACCCACATTTGTATGGATGTAGAACAACTCAATGATAATCGCACAAAAATATGTTACTTTTTGTCTATCGATAAACAGCGGCATGTGTATCAGTTGCACCCAGCAGGAAATAGAAGCTCGTAATAATGCCTTACCAGAAACTTACACTTCATCCGGCCGTCATTACCTTGCCAAATTTCCTTTGCTTTACGAAAGACATGGCTAATGGCGAATTTGCCCGAATACCCAATAGGCACGGACCTAGGAGAGTTCAATAGGGCAAAAGGATACCCAAAGTAAATACATTGTAAACTCAATATAGCCACACTTAACCCTTAAAAGCTAAAAACCCTGAGGTCTAAGAATATTTATACTAAATTTTATTTTATTACTAACCTGACGAAATTAAGCACGTCAGAAGTCGAAGAAAACACATTACAAATGGTTTTTTCTACAGACTTAGAAGAAAAATTTGCAGAAGAATGTCTCCACTGTACAATAAATGGGGATCGGAAGAGTGCTATTAGTAGTTTGGAATGGCTAAAAGCTGAAGGTCTTCAAACCTTTTATCAAATACCATAACATCGCTCTTCGTATGTATGTGTGTACTCTCGTCAGCAACAGACAGGATGCCAGTAAAAAGCATAGATAGACGCAAGGTTGATTCGAATTAACGCCGTAGTTGATCTGATCAAAATTGTGCTCTGAAAGACGGCAGTAATGCAGATTAACGAGCCGCGAAGTCAAGGGTTCGGGTCCCACGGTCAGTGATTTTTGGGAGGGGTTAATTTTCGTCTTAACTAATGGATAACATTGGTCATGATAACAATTTTGGTACTAAAAACGGACTGAAAACATGTATTACCTAGTAAATTGCTTACCTACATATTTTCCCACTGGGTACTTACAAGCATACAAAATACACAAACGCCTACAGGATGATTTGGGCACCGAAACACTCGTGCCACTACATTCTACGTTAACTGTCAGCTAGGGAAACTTCCAGCAATGGCTTCTGCATCGTCACTTGCCTGTAACTATACCTAACTATGGCTTCATCCTGTCGAGTATGTTTGGTGGTTATATTGCGTAGGAGTATGCGAATTTCATTTCGTCATTTTTGCTTCATTTGTTTGGCTACAGATTAAGAGAGCCCAACAATTCGTGGCAATATGCGAAATGACTGGGATAACTCTGACTTTAACTCGACAGCACAGCTGGTGGCTGTAGTTTTGGTTGAGGTTTACCAAACTCAATATGCCACCTAATGCTGATGCATATGTATGTATATGTACATACATATGTTAGTGTTTAAGTATTTATGTATGTATGTATGTATGCAAATGCATAGGTGAAAATGCCCATTACCATTATTGACCATTGTTGGTATAAATACACGAACTTGTCTCACTCAATTGTGAGGTGTTTTAGAATCCCAATATTAAATATATGTAAGTGTGAAAGGTTGAAGGGATGGAAGGGAAATCTACTTAAAAAAGCTCGACAATTTTACGAAAGCTTGTTGAATTTTTTTTTTAATATTGCACAAAATTTAAAACTTGGATTTAGACGGGATTTGTTAAAGAATGAATTTATTTTTATAAGGAATAACAAAAACAAAATATTAAAACTTGTCAAAATATGGTGTGGCTATAATTGTTTTGACCACTTTACATATACACTGGCGGCAGAAATAACAGACTCGTCGTACTGTGAAGAGTTTTGGTTATATTTCTTTAGTTTATTTTATGTTTAAAATTTTTTTATAAAAGCCCAGGTAGTTATACAACAAAAATCATACAAAACCGCTTTTCAAACTTTGAAAAAAATTATAGAAATTATACACATAGAATTATACAGAATTTTTAGAAAAATACTTAAAAAACCAAAATATTTTGTAGCCAAATGAAACTTGCACTATATTGCACTGAACTTGAATGGGCTACAAAACTGCAAACCAACAATTTTTTTAAAATTCTGAATAAAAATTAAAAAATTTGTCGAATTTTTATATATATTTTTCTTTCAATGTTTGAAAAGCGGATTTATGTATATGATTTTTGTTGTATAACTACCTGGGCTTTTATAAAAAAAATACGAAACATAAAATAATATCACAAAAACTATAATAAGCGTATCCACCAAACCTTATAAATGCATTTTAAACCATATAAACTTATAATTGTGTAAACTTTGTAAATTAACTGTCAAAATTTACACATTGCTTATAAATTTATACTGATGAACTGAAGCCAATAGATCTGTCACAAGTGTAAACGAAAAGAGAGTATGGGGCGTTCATGTCACCGAGCGCTTAAATTACCACCAATACATCTCATGGCATTCAACAATTTTTATGAATATTCCTACAAAGAAATTTACATATTTATAGCTTTTACTATTTGTATAAAAATTTGAATATAAATCTCAGCGTAATTTTTCGCTTTAAAATATGCCAGAAAATGAGGTTTACGCTTTTTAGGAATCCGCGCACATTACTAGATTATTTTGTTAACATTCCAGCTGTTACAAAGCGCTGCGGTTTAAGCGTTAATCCTTCTAAATTCTAGGTATGTATGTACATATGTAGATACATATAAACGTGTGTATGTGAAATTTCTGTATATATTTGTAACAATTAAATATTTTCCCTTAAATGCTCATTTTAACTCAAATCCTTAAAATCCTCTAACAATTTCATTTGAAAATAAATTCAATAACAGCAACATGCAGCAAAGTCGAGCTTCGGTAAATCCCTTAAATACAAATCGTTTCGATTTGTATTTAAGTTTTTCCCTTTTTAATAATAAACTGGCGAAATGGCTTAGCGATTTGTTTAAATCATACAAGCAAACAGCCAACGTATGTATGTATGTAGTATTTGGTTTTGCGTTCAGATATTAGTTGCTTGTGTGTACATACATACATATGTACTATGTATGTATGTATGTATGTATTTCCGCATTCATTTCCAAACCGCAATGTTACAATTTTCATTAGCGTGGCCGATTAATCCCTTTAATCCCTAAGCTGTTTTTGAATCGTTTTAATACCATCGCTTTGTAGCTTCAAACGAGCGAGCGATGACCATAGTACATATATGTATATATGTAGTACATATATGTATATGTATGTGTGAAATTATGCACCCTACATCGAAGCACCGAACTAGAGAACAAAATTTGTAGTTCGGTACTAGATTTTTATCGCCAAAAGGGGACCAGTCCGATAGTAACTAAATCGACACCAGTTCAAAACCAACGAAAATGTGGTCTGTAATTTAAGAAATTTTTTTTTTTGTACTTTTTAAAACTTAATATCGCTAGCTAACACTGAAAAGCTGCTAAATCCACTTCTTCTAAAAATACTATACTTTTATACAAGAAGCAAGAACAATTAAAAATGCATCGGTTTCTAAAATATCGAACCACCATTTTATTTCTAACCGCTTCTATTCGCTGTTAATTTGCTATGCACAAAATATAGCCACAGAATATGTGATAAGTTCCAAAGAATTCACGAATTTTTTCATTGGAAATCTATGTCTATATCAGCTGACGAATTTAGAACTGATTCAAAACTATCGAAAATGGGAT
>NW_023458561.1:53188389-53203864 GCF_013731165.1 Rhagoletis pomonella | reverse complement strand
TAGTATCTTCACTTCAGCAACGTATGTACTAGAGATGCCGTTTTTAAATCGAAGATTCACTAATCGAGCCGCTCCGATTCGAGTTTATATTCGATTTTTTAGTTCCTATTTGATCCGTGAATACATATGTACATATATATGCATTGATCTTGGCAACTCCCACCTTTCTAACTTGAGAGAGCAAAGACCAAGACATTCACTAACCTCTCTCTCTTTTTTCTCCGACTACAGGGTTTCTCGGAGAAGCCTATTGAAAAGCACTCGTTATAAATTTATAGCCCGTAAATTTTTCGCAGCATCTTTCTCTCGAAAACTGCAAGAGCCGCTTCATTAGATGTTTTCACTGTTTATGCCTCCTCGCCGTACAAGTAGGGCTTATATATCTACTATTTTTTCTGAAAGCATAGCTACATAACGAAACCCATGTAAGTCCGAATTTGGAACTTTGCTCAGGAATTAAAAAAAAATCAAACAATAGGGGTCTTCCCTTAAATTCGTAAAAGCCTCGTAAACCTCGTAAAGCTTGTAAATTTACGAGCATCGTAAAAGAACTGTCAAAATTTGTATGGAGCTCTATTTACGAGCCCCTCGTAAATTTACGAGGCAAATTTGATGCGCAAAGGACCTCGGAAACTTCAGTGTTGCCGAGGGGCTGACATTTTTATACTAAAATGTATGAAATAAAGAAAATAAATGAAAAAAAATTATACGCGAATAAATTGAATGAATTTCATCCACTAACTGTATTGACTTAGGTTTTCTGCTAATTTCCAGCATTTTTAATTGTATTTTAGCCAAGAGTGATAGGGACAAGATGGCGGGGTGTTATTGGAAAATACTACGAAACAAAAATTGCTTCACAAAATCCTGGTTGATCTGTCAAACCGTCACTTTACGCACCTATTTACACCTTTTTGCTTCGTAAAGTTACGAGTTTTACACGGTATACGACTTTACGAGTTTATGGGAATCTCCTAAATGATTCGTAAAAAATCGATATTTTTTTCATAATTAAAACAAAATTCTATGAAGTTTTGTAACTTCTTAAATTTTAGAAAAATAAAGTGTTAAATTTATGATGCTAGGACTAACGGTTGCATACCTAAATTTTATTAAAAAGTTTGAAAGTGCGCCTTGTTGTTGTCACACAAAGCGGAGGGACCTACAGTTTTACGCCGACTCCGAACGGCGATTGTATTTTTACGAGAAGCTGTTTTTCATGGCAGAAATACACTCGGAGGTTTGCCATTGCCTGCCGAGGGACGACCGCTGTTATGAAAAAACCTTTTTTCTATATTTTTGCGATGTTGCTTTGACCAGGGTTTGAACCCAGGCGTTGCCGAGTGGAAGCGCGCACTGCTTACCACTACACCACAGCGGCCGACAATTAAGACTATTTAATAAGTTAAATGATCTATTACAATATGGGTATCAATCAAAATGGTTGCAAAAGGCATAATTTCTAAACTATATGTATCAGGGTTGCCACCTGTTTAAAAACTTAAATTAGGGAGAATGGGGTAATTGAAAATGTATCATAAGAACGAATTTAAGAAGGATTTAGTTTGAAAACATATTGAAGAGGGTTAAAAAAATTTGAAGATCTCCTCCAGATAATTAAGGATTTTCATATATGTATGTATTTAACTCATTTGCCATGAAAAGTGCATGAAAGTGGCGACAAAATGCGCTAGTTGTCCCTTAGGTGTATATGAATACTTGGAAGGATGGAAACCAAACATATAATTTGTGCTATAAAGTTCCAGGAATTAAAACTACTAAAGCAAGCCTGACTTTCGAGTGCAATGGGTTATAGTCGTGCTTCCCAAACCAATACATGGGTTGTGTGCTGGGCTAACCCAGAAAAATTTAAAGCAATGAAAATACGCAAAATTCGCAAAGGAGAGAGACAGTGGCGTAGGCCCAAACCGACAAACGGTTGTTGTGCCAAATAGAAAGAAGAAGCGCGAATAAAAAAATAACTGCTTTTATTTAAACCATATATGTACATATATATATATACATATGTATGCAAAGTAAAACTGCTTCAAATTTTTATTGCAATCTCTTATATGTGTGTGTGCCTTACTTTATCCAATTTCCGCACTCACTTCACTGCACATGACACTCAACACTTCATTGTGTATACCCTGCTATCAGTGAAATCTGCATAAGATCTTCCTGTTGATCCTTGGGATAAACATTAATCACTTCGCCAAAAAATACTTCAATCAAGTTGAAATTAAACCTTATTCCAAAGACGCTGCATACATAGCTTTGGGCTAAACTTGTCAAATATGCTTTGTTGCTACGACACTGCCGTTCGGGTAGGTACTCGTAGGTACACAAAGGGTATTACTCGGAGGCGGTGCGGGCATGTGGTGGTGAAGCGTGTTCTGAAATTTAATAACGCAATTTTCTCCCTACCACTAACCCAGACTCCCTTGCAGCAGTCAATACATGCACTGCATATAATTTCCTGCAAATTTTAAAAACACAAAAAAAAAGAACCAAATAAAAACTACTTTTTTTCATGCGCATTCTTTGGGTTTATTTCTGCAGGGCTGCTAGTGGTGAGTCGTCGCAGTTCGTCAACTTCTTTTCTACAGTAGCCGCATCAAGTTAGCGATCAACGACATCAAGTGATCGATCTCAAGTTATAATCATCTTTCCGCCACAAAAGACAAAAAAAAAGCAAGGAAAAACGCCAATGTAGGGCGGCGGCGGCTGATGAGGAAGAGACAAGTGCTTGGCTTGCGATTTCGGCAGTTATTATTGACAGCAGAAATTCATTTACGCTTTAATAAAAATGTACCACCCCTTCGTGCCGCCCGAGCTGCTATGCTGGCGCTGGCCGACATAATAACTACTACATATGTATGTATATGTAGCGGCATATAGCGGTGTATGTTTTGTTGTCGTCCGTAGTCAACGTTTAGCTGGAGGCGTTAAAATTTTACATTGATCTGTTCGAGTTGCAGCTTTCATTATGATTTAAGTTGATATCCAGCCAGCCAGCCAGCCAGCCACAAAAGAGAGCAGGCGGGCGAGCGGTGAGGGCAGGATACAGCTACCGCGTCGTTGATGCAGATGAAGTTGATTGAAGTTGCAAGTGTGGAGTTTTTGGTTTGATGGCGATGGAAGTAGTAGCTGGCGACGGGCACATGTCAAGCATCATGCACAAATTGACGAAAATTCGATCAAAATTTTAATTGATCGCCCTGCAGTTATGCTGAAATTGCGATCAGCACAGAGTAGCCAGGCTATTCAACCAAGCGGGCCTGTCTCGTGTGTGTGTATTAATAAAAGATGCCACAGTAACTGAGTGTTTGGATGTTAACTTAAGAAATACTAACATAAAGATGCGTAGTTACATGTGTATTGGTGGTTAGTTAGTTGGTCGCTTGGTTGATTACGCGCCAGTGGCGTTGGCTCACCACTTGCCTGTGGTCATGTAGTGCCTGTGATTATGTTAATATCAGCTACTGCACAGATTTTGATTATACAAGTGAGCTCTTCTTCTCGAGATGAATATAGAGTACTTGTAAAAATAAACCGTACAATGTGTGTAGATATGTAAGCTGTCATGTACATTGTACATACATGCATACGTATGTGTTACTCGGAGACCGGAAATTCGAATGCTAATGGCAAGAAAAATGGGATGGCTTAAGTCAAAATTAATGTGATATTCTTGCGCATGTGGATCTAAGTGCTTGCGTTCATACAATGATGACGATCGTGTTAGTAGGACCTTTTAATTTCCGCCAAAATATATACATATATTTTTTTAGTTCAATAAATTTTTAGAAGTTCAACTGGATTAAAGGTTTGCTTAACCTTAGCTTAGGGTTGAAGACTTGCCAAAATCTTATAGTCTGCAATAAAAATTTGAACTATGTTATATAATTTGTAAAGAATCTAGTAAATTTGGTGCCCGAAAACGCACAGATATCTTATCCTGTAGTTTATAAGGTCTTGTGAGCTGCATTCCATTAGGATTATCAACACCCCATAGACGGAAGTCTATGCCATCAGTCTGTGTGTGTTGAGAAGAATCAACACGGGAGGATCCTAATTTTAAGCGATAGCCAGGCGGCACTCAAGGCTCTCTCATCCGCCGAGATCAAATGCTCAATGGTCCTAGAGTGTAAAGGGAGGCTTACTGCTCTGGGGCCACAGAACAGAGGTCCAATAAAATTTTTCATGAATAGGACGAAGGTGAAAGTCAGAGTTGGAGGAGGTGTGTTCTATCACGAAATCTTCGTAAATCTCCTTGTTAAGCCTGCATAATTCCTACATCGTGTTTAAGCCAGAGCGACCGCTATGAAGGAGGCAGTCGATTGGCTACCCAATAATGCAATACCATTTAGAGAGAGTTAATATGTGTCTCCTCTGACGATCGCGACTGTTTGGAGAAGGCTTGACCTCTATGTCCATCGCCTCGGATTACTGGCTGATGGGGCTGGATTAATAGGCAGATCAGCCTTGAGGTCACCTTCATGTACAGTAGGTAATGGGGTTCTGCCACAAACCTGTGGACTTCTTATGTTGCGCTTATAGCCAGATCAGCGAGCGCTACTTTAAATCCCGACCGGCAAAGTGCTCCTGGCTAGAAGCAGACTGCGGGCGATCAAAGGAGCTTTTGTAGCTCGAATTTGATCAGCATTCGCGACGAACTCTCTGGAAAGGACTTCAGCTGACTGCGGACTTTTGTTTGGATTAGTTATAGTATTCTGCTAGCCAAAAATATTAAAAATAACTAAACTTAGGTAATGACAGCTATGTAAGTACAATGTACATTATGGTGATAAAAAAATTGAGTCAGAATTTGAATGCTCGCACCCTCTGGGATTGTTCTATATGGAAGGCATATACCCCCCTTTTTTATTTTGAAATAAAAAAAGTTTGGGCTTGCTCAGACCCATTCGGGGTTTATTTTTTTACATGCATTTTTGTACCACCCTAATGTACATATAAGATCTGAAAAAAGTACGAAAACGCTTAGAAAGCTTAGAACGGTCGGACGAAGGGGTTAGATGCGAACTTACTTTAAGTTTAGTAAAACTCATTTCAATTCGCTTGATGGAAAACCAAAAACATTTTGTGGCAAATTTTGTTACCAACATACATAAATGCATTGCTAACACAAATCCGACAAAATAACTTGACAGAAGTGTCATAACGCCAAATACGTCCTATACAAACATTTGTAAAAAACAAACACACAATACAAAAACAATAATAAATAGCAAAATCACCGAAAAAACCAATCTGACTGCAACTGACAAATAACTTAACCAAACCCGACTCAAATCTTATAAAAAGCATAAAATGCGTGGCAGCCACAGCAACAACGACAACACCACAAATAACAACATAAACAATGTAGCGCACATCAATTAGCAAGCAACCGCAACATGGCATTTTCGGTACCAAAAATCTCAACATACAAAAACAACAAAACCGGCAGCAGCACGAGCAGAAGCAAACTACAATTTACTAAAAATCAAGTAGCAGCTTCTGTGCTTGCCACACTACCACCACATGTACGTGGCAAGGAAAAAAGCGAAGCTACCACTAAGGTTCCATCATCAGTTTGGACATCAACATGAACATCAACGCCGTTGATCAGCGTAAATTGAAACTGTTGTCGATGTTATGTATCTTGCCAAAAAATTGCCCATAGTAATTCTCTACACGTAATAAGTACATATGTGTGTATGTATGTATTTAGTTGCTGTTGCTGTCCGCTTTAGTTGACTCTGTTGGGCTGAGTGGCATGATGAGTCCAAGTTGACGTTTGGCTGTCGTCGCGACGTCGCTTAATAACACACATCACAACAGGTAGTCAGTCGTCAGTCGTCAGTCGTCGATGTCCCCCCTTGAAAATGCAACAACGCGTATTATAACAAATAAAATATAGGTATCTATGCATGTGTGCCCCAAAAAAGTAACAAAATTCTATGCTGCAAGAACATGGCATTCGGCTGTGAAAGCACCAACGTACAGTAAACTCGCCACAAATATGCAATCCCTTGGTAGAAAGCTAATGTGATGGACGAAGTGCATATTTCTGCATGTACAGGCGTATTTTGATGCATAAATATCGCCGTCATATTAACGTGCGCGCGTGTGTGTGTGTGTGCTCAAATTACGTGTTGCAATGACGTTGATAACAATGATCATGCAATGTACGTACGTACATGCATGCATATGTATGTATATCGTGTCAATAGAGGTTGCGTTGCGATGCGCCCTTCCTGAGTTTAAGCTCCAAAAAGTTGTTGCTTATGTAATGGATGTTGGATGAGCTTTAGAAGCTTTTATTTTATTGCTAAATGAGTTCAGGTTCTTGAGCAAATACTTCTGAAAATCCGGTCAAAATTGATAGAAAATTTTAAAATGGTAAATCGGAATATGCTGGCTGGCTAGCAAATGCCTCGCATTTACCCAACAACGCTCGTAGTGTTACTAAATATACAGGAACAGTGAAAACTAATGAATCATTGGTGAGCCTGAGATAACGTTTTAGAACATTGCCGCACATTAAGCGAACTGTAGTAGACACCTGGGCGTTTTAAGTGACCCTACGAATCTAGGATGCGGGATCACATAAACTACTTGGCCTGTGAAGGATGATTCTGACCCATAAATTCTGTACCTAAGCTCACCCGAGGCGTAAACGTCGCGGCAGTTGTAATAAGATATGACTTTCACTTCATCACACTAAAATTATTGCCGGGAAATGGAGTTAGAAATAGGGAAAAAGGTAGCGTCTCGAGTGAACCCATATACGAAAAGGTAGCAGTTAGACAACGACATCCTTACACTGTCAACACCACGAGCAGACCAGTGAAACCGAAAAAAATAGACACTGCAGATGTATCCTAAACCGCGACAGAGCCTGAGAGTAATGCATATTCGGTCTCCGCCTACATTTGTCGATTAATGGCGCTAGACAACTCTACGAGACGACCAGCTTTTGGATCCGAAACTAAAGGAAGCGGAGCTCGGTGTCACTGTCGTCGCTGCTTACGAAGACGATGAGCCTTAAGTGATGGACGAGGACATTCCTCCGAACTCTGAAAATGGTGCAGCTCCTACAAATTAATCTGCAACACTCTTAGGCCGAGGCCCCGCAATGAGCGCCTGAGCGGCTTTTATACCTGAGCGGCGCCTCCCAACCATTCAGAAATGCCGCTTCGTGGCCGCTCATCGCGTGACCACTTCAATAGTATAGCTTCTGTTTTAATTTTAGGCCGCTCTCCGCTCAGCAGCTCGCCGCTTTGCCGCTCAATACGTGACCTTTGCCGTTCAATGTGCACCTCGACAATAAATTAGAGAAGCAAAAATCTGATGCCTAACAGTTTCCACCGAACCCACTACAAGGCGTGTTGAAAGAGGAATCCTCCTAGCTAATTCTCAGCATGTTCTAAGGGTGTCGGACGATATCAAACCAATCATTCTCTCTCGTGCAACAAAAAAAACCCTCGACAGCATCTCGCATAGAGTAGGAAGCTCTTTAATTTTGCTTCAAAATAGCCCAAAGGGAATCCTGGAAAAATTTTTGTGGAAAGATCGAGAAAGCTTCTGAGGACAAGCCATTACGAAAGGTTATAAATATCAAAAATGCTAGAATACCATATTGCAGCAATGTGTTGTACGTTGTGCCTGGGTGTATTGAAGAAAATGCGGCGCGCCCCGAATATGGGAGGAACTCCCGCAGTAAAACACCTCGAAGGAACGTTACTGGAGCGCACCGAATAAGCAGTTAAAATGGAGTCAGAGTGTGTTTGTTGGGTTTTAGTTTCTTTAAACTGATTGCCAATGCCATAGACTGGAAAAATTCGAATTGAATTGAAACTAATTGGAAAAAAGTGTGCTCTACCGACCATTAGCGCAGTACGAAAGCAATCCAAATGTTATCTTTGAATGATTTAAGTTGTTCTTCCAAAAAACCATAAGCAAATAGAAGAGTCTGAGGGAGCTTACTGAGACTCCGAAATCGCTCATTTAAGGATGCGTATAGGCACTCATTTTTCTTATATATTGATACAGCCTTTTTCTACGCAGAAAAAGACCGATTTTCGGAGCCTCCCTAGGAGGATCAGTGCACCTTGCGGACGTCGCTGGTTAAATGGGTTAAGGCATATGCTTCAGAAAGTGGTCGACCTACTAACCCCACTGCTCACTTACATATATAGGATATTCCCATAGGAGAGACAAATTCTGGGATATCCGACGCAGTCTTATATCGAATATCCTCTCGCAATGCCAACATGCCTATAGTAGGCAAAGGAAAATCTGAGAATCTTTCTCCCACTAATAATTTCGCATATGATGGGTATCAGCTGCAGAAGCAGTAAATACATATATAGCACATAGTATTTAGATCAACATTTTGTGTCTTCTCTAAGTATTTTCTATTCTTTTCACATTGAAGTATACATATATGTATATATTTTCCATGAATTAATTAGATTTAATTATGAGATCATAAGTTATGATATGGAAACGATAAAGGAATCTGGCCAAATATTTCTTCCTTATACCACCATTATTCCTCAACGGATAACAATCGACTGCTTCTCATTCTTATCAAGGACTGTAAACGACTGATTGGAAGGTTGAAGATCGCCTAGTCCTACTCGTTTTTATCTTAAATTTTTCAATTAAATATCTATAGTACTTATGAAAAAATATGAAATAAATTGCTCTTTGCTAACTTCAATGAAAAACATAAACGCGCAACTATTTATGTCCTTTTAAGAGCTACATACAGCAAGTCCATTTCTTATGGATTTCTGGCCCCTACATATATACATATGTATGTGTATGTTTGTATATAATACTTATGCCACGCTCAGCACGATCATCTCGGGCTACTGGAGTTTTTAATGTGTTTTAATCATTGCGCGCACATCTTGCTCACCGCACCGGCAGTAGCTATGTATGTTGCAACATCGATAATGATGATGATGATGATGATTGTGCGCTGAAGTCTGGAAGACTCAGTGTCTGGCTGTTAAATATTTTTTACTATTTCTTATAACATGGCTACATATATTAACCTACCTATAGTATACACGCGCAAAAACATACATACATACATTTGCGCAACATGAAAGTTGCCTATACCTATTTGACGATTAAAATATGATTGTCTACATTTAATACTTTAGAAAATGTACTATATTTACATCGATTATTTATGGATGAAATGTGGTATTGCTTGAGACATTCATTGAATGTGTGTAAGGCACGCATATATGTACATATGTACATTAGGGTGGTCAGAAAATGCATGTAGGGGGGTAAAGTCGGAATTTTCATGTTCTCACCCCTAGGATTGTTCTATACCGAATAAATATACGCCTGTTTTTTATTTTGAAATCAAAAAATTTTTACAGGTCGCTCAAAGCCAATTCTTGAAAATTAATATTTTTCGCCCGCAAACTTTGTTTCTCTTCAGGAGATTCCCATTAATAATACCCAACTATTTTCTAGCCAAATTCACTTATTTTGGACCACCCTAATGTGCATACATACATGTATGCAGGTTTAAGCTCGTATACATATATGTTTATAAACATGCATTCATACAAATGTATGTTGGTACATATGTATACTCAGTGGTTGTGGATGCCATAAATAGATATTATTATGCAGTTCGATTATCGTCACTGAGCACTTAATATGCTGCGTAAGTTTTATGGATAAGTTTGTATGTTAGTAACTAAATAAACTATGAATTACTTTATTCTTAATGGTATTGGCAAATCAGAATTTATTAAATTAAATTAGCAGATTGAGTTATTGAAATTATACTTGCCATTTATGGAATAGCTAAGAACACTTAGGATCATAACAGATACGAAAATGGTAGTGCCGTTCCTTGCAATCATACCTATTTAGCAGGTATGTATTATTATTTATGGATTGACTTGGTGTCGATTGGAAAGCGAATTGTTGCATTCTAAAAGATTCCATTTGAAGTGATGGCGTGAACAACAAATAGTTACTTGCTTTTTGTGACACTTTATGTACCATTGAAAGTGAAATATTTAGGTTGACAACATTTTATGTTCAATTTTAAGCAAACGAGTTTTAAAATGAAAGTCTCCATTTATTTATATAAGTTAATCCTGAAATGTTTACACAGGATCACCATATTCGTATGAGCGCGGATTCTTTGATGCAAATGTCAGAATGAATACAAATCTATACTGTCAAATAAAGGAGGATTTCGATTGATATACTTGCATATACCTATGTAGAGTTAACAATATTGATTACAATATGGATAACATGTGAACATATATCCTTAAAATCTCTGTTTGTGTACTAAAACCAATTATACAAAAAATACTTAAATTACAAAATGGCGATTCCAGTATGATCTTCATAAGCGGAGCACCCAGAACCATACCAAACGATGCTCTGAACGCTATTTTAGATATTCAGCCACTGAATTTGGTAGGCACGCAGATGGCAGCGCTCGTTGCTCTTCGCTTGAAAGAGGCATCCCAATGGCAACCTGTAGCCCAGGGACACTCTTGTATTTATATTAAATAAATTTTGTGTCATTCCGAACAGCACAGACCGCTGCGCTTCGATATCGGTTCCAAAAAAAAGCAACGTTAGCAGAAGAATCCCAAGCAGGGAGGAGAGGAAAGAAGATTTCAACTCTGCACCCGATGGTATTGACATTTACACAGAGGGCTCGAAACACGAGGGTAAGGTAAGAGGAGGCGGTTTCTCATTCAAAGATTGCACTGACTGCGGCCTATATCAGGCAATGGGCAAACAGAACAGACTTCACCCGTCTTGGGTCCCTGGTCATAGGGATATAGAGGAAGACTGTATGGCAGATAAACTTACAAGGCAAGGCGCGATCAAGCAGATTCTTCATAGTAAAGAACGCATTGGTATGCATTTTCCCATTTGCATGCTGCTCCTTAGAAAATTTTTATACAAACAAGTTGAAGAAAGATGGAGTCAAAGTAAGGCCTGTCGAATTCCCAGGCAGACTTGGCCTATATGGGACCGAAAGCGGTCGCGAAACGTTTATTCTCTTCGAAGAGAGGATATATCTAGCGTTGTGGTGGCTCTAACCGGGCACTGTCTAATAAGTAGTAATGCTGCAGAAGCTGCATGGACGACAAAAAAAAGGAAACAGTCTTGCATCACTTGTGTAGTAGCAGGCCGCGTCACCTGGGTTCGTCGTTCCTAGCCGATATTAGGGAGGTTTGAGATACCGACGCAAGGTGCCTGATGAGATTCATTACCGACACGAAGTGGTTCAACAGGGAGCATAATTGAACGGATTCAAACTGTGGTAGAACAATGGGCCTTCTATCTATGGCCTAAGTGTGTCGCCAAGGTGGCAGCCACTTCTACCTTCCTACCTAATATCCACGTATTGATAAATTTTGATTAGTATCGAGGTTTTCGGGGTTGGCAAAGAGTTTCTGTATTTCAAAATATGAAAAGGATATTGCAATTTTTCTTGCCTTTAAGAAAAATATTTTTAACTACAGTCGATGTTGTTCTAAATGCTTTACTTTCCATTTTGTTTTTATTTAAAACAATTTCAAACCAATTCTGTCGTAATTAATCACCCTTAAGAGTACCAAAATTTACTTAATTTCTTACTCAGCATGATATGGTGCCGAGAATGTAATCCTTCCCAGTATATTTACACCATTTTTGAAAATTTCAATGATTCTTGCAAAAATATCAAGCATATGCAGGGAGGTATGAGCTGCATGCAACACCTCATCACACAGGACACACGAAAAATGCTTGCGCCTGCCGTGTAATAATAAATTCACAAGCAACTTGCATGCCAATGCGTACAAAATTAATGCCAGCCAGACAATGGAATAAGTGCGAAGCGCAGAAACATTTCTTCAAACTAAGACCTTTGGAATAAATAAACAAAAAAAAACACCAACAACACAACGTTGCTGTAGCGCAGCTCTCGAAAAACCTCGATGATCGTTGGTGACAGCGAGCATAATTAGGGAATGCAACGCCATAATATATATTCAGCGGGCGCATGTTGCATCCACGCATCCCATAGCCTTTGGCTAACTAACGCAATCGCTGCAGCAGCATTGGCCAATTGCCAATGGCACAGCTTCTGTTTTATGATTATTGTTATTATTATGAATGCCCACAATTGGACATGACCAGGCAGTGGACGGCACACATACATATGTACGTATGTATGTGCATATAAACGGGCGCATCGACGTAGTCAAGCCAATCATCTTTTTTTTCGATGTGCTGTTCTTAAGCAAAGCCAGGATGATACGGCAGCGTTTGGCGTGGCAAGTTGAGTGGATTGTAAAAGGAGTAAAATTTGTATGCTACTACATTTTGCCCAAAAATAAATAATTAAATGTTCAGCACAAAGTGCGTGTGTGTGTGTTAGCCTCCTCTTGTCTTGTGGTGGGCAATTTGGCAAAATTCCTGCTGCAGATCAGGCAATCTGACATTCCATCTTGTGTTTGATGACGTTGATGATGCTCAAGTTGGCGCTGTTGATGACAGACGCGCATCGTCTCAACCGCGCAACCAGCGACAAGCGGTCATCTTGTCAACCAGTTTCCATTGCAGTTAGGCGATCCATAGCGCTGCTTATCTTCGAGTATAACCCATATGTACGAACTCCCTTCAAAGCATTGCTTTTTTGCTTTTTTGCCTTTCCAACGAAGGTCTTCTTTCTCTGCATACTTGGTAGCCAGATTCATGCAGCGCATGGCGGAGGAATGCAAACGCATTTTGATTTTTAATTATTTTCAATGAGGGATCATAAGAGGATCGAACGAGCCACGTATGTAAGCATCGATCCCCAGATTGAAGCAACGCAAGTTGATTTTGTTGCGCCTTTATACAGTGGACAGATTTGTGCAAGTTTTTCTGCAACAGAGTAGACGAAAGCACCGACGCCATGATTTTGAAACACTTAATCACAAGATTTTATTTGAGTTTTTGTTGAGTCTAATTAAAAACTGATCGCGCCGGCCGACACGAACGCCAGTCAGTCTGGATGGTTTTTCTGCGGCGGCGCTCCAAAAAAGAGCTGGCAATGCCAATTCCAAATTTTATTAAATCAACAGTTAATGCCCATAGCATTCTACATCCTAATGCCGTACTAGGTATAATGAAAAAAGTAACAGAGTATCTGTGTAGGTGATCGTGTCAAATCCACTCAAATCATCTTGCACGCAATCCATATGAAATGTGCTTAAGAGGCGTATAAAAACCATGCCACCCAATCCCAAAATCCGTACAGTGAAAATGGCATGAGAACTTGAAGCAACCAGCGAACCAATAATCAAAATACGTATGTACGTACATATTGACGTAAAAAAAAAGTCAACGGAAGGTACGAGCAGACATAATCTCAGACGCAGAGGAATGCACACGATGAGTGTTCGTGTAAGGTAACGAAAAAACGCAAAACATAAAACGGAATTCCTGGCGCAATCGCAGAAAAAATGTCGGTTGGCTGGTGTTTTGCACAAAAATGTTGTATGCAATGCGTAAGATGAGGATGTTCCTCAGGTGAGCCCAACAAGTAGTAGCATGATATATGTATGTATACGTGTAGAAATCGTTAATTTTCCGATAAAGATCACAAGATTGACACTTTTTACAGCAGCCAGCAGGCCAGCAACCAACCAGCCAAGCTGCGGTTATCAACCAACAACCAATCAGGCGCAAGCGAATGAGACGGCTCCAGCAGGCATCATTTGACAGTTGGAAGACGCATACTCGTACATGTAAAATTGCTCGTGAAGACGCATAAATATATGGAGTATGTAGTAGGTGAGGAGTTGTTTGAGCGCTCGATAAGTGAATTTTCGCACTTCATAAGGCGTTGCGGTTCGACCGACGATGATGAGCAGTGCCTCAGATGGAGTAATGCAGTGGCAGGAGCGTTAAGCTATGTCCCACCACGCCAAAAAAGGGATGCATGCAAGGAAAGCTCATGTACATAGTTTTAAGAAATGAGATAAAATAAAATGAATAATACAAAGTAAGCAGCAGCAAAAAAGGGAATAAATATAAGCTAAATATCCACAAAGAAGATCCCAAAAATGTATAGAAATTAACAACAAAAACGGTCACATAATCAGCAACCGCAGGGGACGTCGTCGTCAATTGCGCGTGCATCAAGGGTATAAGGTATGCGGGAAGAATCAAAAATTGCCAATCTATATGATGATTGATCGCATTTTGTGACAGACAGTAGCTGATCGCGTGAATTGCTGCACACACACAAACAACGCACAGAACACATATGTATGTTTGTATGTATGACGGCGGCACAAAAACGCCAAACAAAATTGGTATGCAAGGCAGACGATGATAATAAAAAGTAGAAGAAAAAAAGGAGCAAAATTAAGATAGGCAAAAAAGAAAGACGTGACTCGAAGCTTTCTGCGGATTGCCGTATGCTTACATAGATATTTTTATACACTAATACCGATATTGGCAGCACATCAGGCTTGGGGCGGCGTAAAACGCCTGCAGTTATGCTTCGTTTGCAATTGGAACTGCAAATATTATTTCCTTATCGTTAAAAAAACAAGACGGTGATTATTCTCCAAAGCTTAAAGTTTTTGGCTTCTTTATTTAAAGTTTAAGTAAAGTTTATTTTAAAGTTTATTTAAAAAACTTAGTGCAATTTAGAATAACAATATGAGCATCATATAAAAGAGAAAATTCTGTAAAATTAAAAAAGTTTAACATTTTTGGTGCGTAAAGACGAATAAGTACTGAAAAAGTCCTTTTAAAACTTTAGCCATGAATCTTTTCGGAAACTTGCAAATGTATTAAAAAAACATTTAAGGACTAATATACACATCCTCGAATCTCATCCTTCTAACTTTTGAGCTTAATAAAATAAAATTAATTAAAAGGGCATTTTCAATACTCATCGTCCTTGTGAACCAAAGGAGTTTTTTAAATTGTACAAAATTTTCTCTTTTAATTAATACCCTAATAATTTATTATCCTTCATTAACTCAATTTTTAATCAACTTAAAAAATACAGAACTTTGGACCACGTTAACCGATTTTTATAATTCTTTTTTAAGGAAAGTTGATACCTTAGAAGTAGTCGCACTCTAATTTAGTTTAGATCCGATCATTGGATCATGAAGAAATGAATAGTACTCTTGAATTGTTATACGAGAATTGAAGTCGATTTTGTTGTATGCTTAAAAACAACTTCTTTTAAATGATTTTTTTTTAGTAACTCATTTGAAATTTGAAAGTCCTTTAAAAACCCCTGACGTCAGAGAGAAAAACTAAAAACGGAGTTTGGCCGAATGTGGCCAATAGCTTCGTGGGTATATGGATTGTTTTGTGTGTTTTGACATTTTTTTAATTTTAGTCACACGGTGTTATCATGGCATTTTTTGTTCGGATGCTTTAGTTTTTGAATTATTAATTC
>NW_023458561.1:53185523-53188289 GCF_013731165.1 Rhagoletis pomonella | reverse complement strand
TCATGGCATTTTTTGTTCGGATGCTTTAGTTTTTGAATTATTAATTCACTTATTAGCATTATTATAATTTTTTTTTTCTTATTAAATGCGACATTTTTCTTGTCAAATTCTGAATCCAAGCTGCGCCGGGGCATAAAGCTTGGCTAAGTTCTTGTCTACGAGGTCCGTCGGTGGCATGTGTAAAATTTCACGGAGCGCCGCTATTTGTGTTATACTCAAGATATGACGACGGTCCACGCACTGTGGCCTCTGCGTCAATTCGGACAAAGTGGAACCTTTTCCCTTTACGAGAAGATACAAAACACCGCTAATGACTTCGCCTGAACTAAACGGACGACTCTAAAGCTTTACGAATACAGCGAAATTCTTAGAGTTAATTCTCAACAGAAAACTCAGCTGGAAGGAAAACATAGTCCTGCGTTATGAGAAGGCGTCTGTGGCCTTATCATCGTGCAAGAGGGCCATCGGTAAGAGCCCGAGTATATGCCGCTGGATCAAAACAGCGTTGGTTAGACCGATTCTCCTTTATGGAATTATAGTATGGTGGCCGGCCTTGAGCAAGCCCGCAAATCTTAATCTACTCAGCAAAGTGCAGAGGATTAGTACGATCTGCATTAGCGGAGAAATCTAGACAACGCTAGTTATGCTTTGGATATATTTTTGGATCATCTCTTGGCATCTCTTGCTGCACTCCGGTTAAGAGAGACAAGGCAATGCGAATCGAGATTACCGGGTCGCTCTTGCATTCTGGAAAAATATAGCTTTCGGATAGAAACCTCGTCATGAAAATCCCAAGCAGGGAGAAATGGGCAGAAAACTACTACGTATACTTCACCCGGTAGTATAGTAGTTGTAGATGGTTCAAAAATTAACGGTGGAGTGGGAGGCCAGGCAGCAATTAAAGCTGTGAGTTCTGTCACAATTAAATCAACAATTGTGCTGCCGGCGATCTGTGCAAGAGATGGCTAAGTAGAACCGTTCGAACCTCTTTTGGGTTCCCGGTCAAAGGGACATAGAGGGTAACTGTATGGCGGACGAACTTCCGAGGGGGAGTAGGACCAATCAGATTCATCCGGGCATAGAACGCATCAGTATGCCCTTCACCACTTGCAAGCTGCTCTCGCGAGAGAGAGATGGATGCAAGCTACGAGCTGTCGAATTTCTAGGCAAACTTGGCCTAGGTGGAATCGAAAAAGGTCTCGAAGCTTATATTTTCTAAACAGGGAGATATATCTTACACAAATGGTGCTCCAACAGGCTATTGCCCTATAGGTAAACACCTAGAACGGCTCGGAATGCCTTACCATAGATGCTGCAGAAGTTGCAAGAACTTTGAGGAGGAGGATACAGTTCTGCCCGGCATTATCGAGAGGCAGATTGCGCTTTCTGGGGTTTGCTTTCTTTAGCGACTTTGACAAATTGGGGATTTAAACCCCAGGTGGCTGACGAGTTTCATCACGAAATCAAAATGGTTTAGCAAGGTGGTGTGAAAACTTTTGGTCGTGGTATCATGAAGGGCCTTCAACTCGTGGCCTGTGTGTGCCTCTGCGTAGCAGTAACAGCCACATCTACCTACCTGCTTAAGTAAAAAATTATGTCATATGTTTTAATATCATTAAATTGATTATGTTATCTGCACAATTTGGGGCTTTGATAAACGAGAAATGAAAAACCAATTTGTCCACAATTAAGTAACAATAACAATAAAATCAAGGCAAAGCAACTACGATTTCAGTACACAGAATACTTGGCTTTTAAGACCTATTTTTTAATACATACTTATGCTTGTATACATACATGTGTACGTATGTATGTAGTAGAATATAATATTCCTGCACTTATTGTATCGAATACATATCTACATATATGAATCGAGTGACGAACGCCCATTTGAGCAAATGTTTTATGACCATTTGCATGATGGACTGCCTGGGTGCTCAATGATGTACATGTACATATATATGTATATGCGATATATTACGTAAGTAACATTTGTCCATATTTAAAGGGTAAATTGATATAAATTATTTAAGCAAAAAAAAAAAACAAAGTCACTGATATCAAAACGAAGCATCAAAAGTGTGTTAAACTCGTAAACATAAAATCCGAGCACTTCTTTCACATTCAATTAACTGAGGCGATCAGTGATGAGCGTAAATAAGCCACCGATGATCAAGTGCGTTGAAGCCAGATAAAAAAAAACTAGCAAATGTGCAAATTAATATTTATTAATTGCTGTTTGTTGCGTATTCCAGCTTTTCTTTGTCTTTCTACCACAATTTGTAGGCATAATAACTGTAACATTGTAGCAGATTGACACAATTCAAGAAAATATGCTCGTAAGTAAGTACGCTCGACTTTGCCTCATCATCTCATCGCCTCTGCACAATATCGTATATCACTACCAATTAATTTGGTATTCGTGATTCTACTTAACATCGATTGACCTTAACAGATTAGTAGCATATAGAGCTTGAGCGCTGGAGGAATTGCACAATCAAACGGAATGAATGTACATATGCCCGTAAATACATATAAAAAATTATGAGCATTGAGGAATGTAAGAACAATCAACAGAAATGTGTATTAATAAGCGAATTCCTCGCTTAGGTCACATTTAGTATGAAACGCGTGATTGAGGTTGCGGAGATGGAGCGGACGATCAGCGTTGCCACGAGCGTGAAAAAAAAGTATTAACGGGTGATTTTTTAAGAGCTTGATTTGCAAAATCTCATCGGTTCTTTATTTGAAACGTTAGATTGGTCC
>NW_023458561.1:53180106-53185423 GCF_013731165.1 Rhagoletis pomonella | reverse complement strand
TCATGGCATTTTTTGTTCGGATGCTTTAGTTTTTGAATTATTAATTCGCTTATTAGCATTATTATAATCTATTTTTTTCTTATTAAATGCGAAATTTTTCTTGTAAAAATCTGAATCCAAGCTGCGCCGGGGCATAAAGCTTGGCTAAGTTCTTGTCTACGAGGTCCGTCGGTGGCATGTGTAAAATTTCACGGAGCGCCGCTATTTGTGTTATACTCAAGATATGACGATGGTCCACGCACTGTGGCCTCTGCGTCAATTCGGACAAAGTGGAACTTTTTCCCTTTACGAGAAGATACAAAACACCGCTAATGACTCCGCCTGTACTAAACGGACGACTCTAAAGCTTTACGAATACAGCGAAATTCTTAGAGTTAATTCTCAACAGAAAACTCAGCTGGAAGGAAAACATAGTCCAGCGTTATGAGAAGGCGTCTGTGGCCTTATTATCGTGCAAGAGGGCCATCGGTAAGAGCCCGAGTATATGCCGCTGGATCAAAACAGCGTTGGTTAGACCGATTCTCCTTTATGGAATTATAGTATGGTGGCCGGCCTTGAGCAAGGCCGCAAATCTTAATCTACTCAGCAAAGTGCAGAGGATTAGTACGATCTGCATTAGCGGAGAAATCTAGACAACGCCAGTTATGCTTTGGATATATTTTTGGATCATCTCTTGGCATCTCTTGCTGCACTCCGGTTAAGAGAGACAAGGCAATTCGAATCGAGATTACCGGGTCGCTCTTGCATTCTGGAAAAATATAGCTTTCTTCCAGGCTATACAGCCCAGCGTGTTGAAATTTTGGTTTCGGATAGAAACCTCGTCATGAAAATCCGAAGCAGGGAGAAATGGGCAGAAAACTACTATGTATACTTCACCCGGTAGTATAGTAGTTTCCACAGATGGTTCAAAATTTAACGGTGGAGTGGGAGGCCAGGCAGCAATAAAAGCTGTGAGTTCTGTCACAATTAAATCAACAATTGTGCTGCCGGCGATCTCTGCAAGAGATGGCTAAGTAGATCCGTTCGAACCTCTTTTGAGTTCCCGGTCATAGGGACATAGAGGGTAACTGTATGGCGGACGAACTTCCGAGGGGGAGTAGGACCAATCAGATTCTTCCGGGCAAAGAACTCATCAGTATGCCCTTCACCACTTGCAAGCTGCTCTCGCGAGAGAGAGATGGATGCAAACTACGACCTGTCGAATTTCTAGGCAAACTTGGGTTAGGTGGAATCGAAAAAGGTCTCGAAGCTTATATTTTCTAAACAGGGAGATATATCTTACACAAATGGTGCTCCAACAGGCTATTGCCCTATAGGTAAACACCTAGAACGGCTCGGAATGCCTTACAATAGATGCTGCAGAAGTTGCAAGAACTATGAGGAGGAGGATACAGTTCTGCCCGGCATTATCGAGAGGCAGATTCCGCTTTCTGGTGTTTGCTTTCTTTAGTGACCTTGACAAATTAGGAGATTTAAACCCCAGGTAGCTGACGAGTTTCATCACGGAATCAAAATGGTTTAGCAAGGTGGTGTGAAAACTTTTGGTCGTGGTATCACGAAGGGCCTTCAACTCATGGCCTATGTGTGTCTCTGCGTAGCAATGACAGCCACATCTACCTACCTGCCTAAGTAAAAAATTCTGCCATATCTTTTAATATCATTAAATTGATTATGTTATCTGCACAATTTGGGGCTTTGATAAACGAGAAATGAAAAACCAATTTGTCCACAATTAAGTAACAATAACAATAAAATCAAGGCAAAGCAACTACGATTTCAGTACACAGAATACTTGGCTTTTAAGACATATTTTTTAATACATACTTATGCTTGTATACATACATGTGTACGTATGTATGTAGTAGAATATAATATTCCTGCACTTAGTATATCTAATACATATCTACATATATGAATCGAGTGACGAACGCCCATTTGAGCAAATGTTTTATGATCACTTGCATGATGGACTGACTGGGTGCTCAATGATGTATATGTGATATATTACGTAAGTAACATTTGTCCATATTTAAAGGGTAAATTGATATAAATTGTTTAAGCAAAAAAAACAACAAAAAACAAAGTCACTGATATCAAAACGAAGCATCAAAAGTGTGTTAAACTCGTCACATAAAATCCGAGCACTTCTTTCACATTCAATTAACTGAGGCGATCAGTGATGAGCGTAAATAAACCACCGATGATCAAGTGCGTTGAAGCCAGATAAAACAAAAAAAAAAAAAACTAGCAAATGTGCAAATTAAGATTTATTAATTGCTATTTGTTGCGTATTCCAGCTTTTCTTTGTCTTTCTACCACAATTTGTAGGCATAATAACTGTAACATTGTAGCAGATTGACACAATTCAAGAAAAATATGCTCATAAATGTAAGTACGCTCGACTTTGTCTCATCATCTCATCGCCTCTGCACAATATCGTATATCACTACCAATTAATTTGGTATTCGTGATTCTACTTAACATCGATTGACCTTAACAGATTAGTAGCATATAGAGCTTGAGCGCTGGAGGAATTGCACAATCAAACGGAATGAATGTACATATGCCCGTAAATACGTATAAAAAATTATGAGCATTGAGGAATGTAAGAACAATCAACAGAAATGTGTATTAATAAGCGAATTCCTCGCTTAGGTCATATTTAGTATAAAACGGGTGATTGAGGTTGCGGAGATGGAGCGGACGATCAGCGTTGCCACGAGCGTGAAAAAAGTACTAGTTACCAAGCAGAAAAAGTATCAAAAACAAACACAACTGTTATTTTTTTAACTTTTATTTGGAAAAAAGATTAAAATTTCATAATTAAATCCATACTTATAAAAAAAAAAAATTCCTGTCACTTGCTTTAACAAAAACATAGAATCTAAATGCTTATTTGCATAACGAAAAAAACAAAACCTAAACCTAAACCCCTAAACCAAACAAAGTTAATGCGCAACCCGAAGCTTGCACAAAAAAAATTTTGTGAAAATTACTACACAATAAAATTGCGCAAACCTTATTTTGGAGAAACGTTGCTCAAGTAAATATGTGCAAGCAATACTAATGTGCATTGTATATTTTGATAGCTTCAGCTTTAAAATGCAAAACATTAATATTAAAAAATTTAATATTTTTCTATGTTCTTATCCATATTTTACAGCACGAATACAAATTATTGTACAATAACAAAAGCATGAGCAAAATATCAAAATGATTTTGATTTTAGGGCATTAACTGTGCAATTTAGCACAAACAACCCCATACACCACACAAACAATCGACGCAAGCTCGATATTGTGCAATGTTTTTGTGTGTTTTATGGGCCCTGTAACTAATATTACCAACTATTTCATCGCTCAAAGAAGTACAGCTTAGGTTGGGTTAAGTTGACGCTGTGAGCCAATTACGAAATTTCGAATGCGGCTTATTGCGATCCCTGAGAGCTCAGTGTTTGCTCAGAAGTGCGACCCAAAAAAGTCTAAAAGAAAGTCTGGAGATTATTCCACTTCATCTTTCTCTTGATAGCTGATACAAAAGGATCAGATGAAATTCCTTGTCTCACCGCAAGAATACCAATCGCACAATGGGCTGTCAGAACCCCCATCACTAGCCCTTGGGAGATAACGTGTTTTAAAGTGCGCTATAAAAACATTTGCTGCAGCAGTGAAACGTCTTCTTTTTCTTTTTTATGTCACAAAAGAACCCGGTTTCCCTTAGTCTAATAGCAGTTCGTGCTGCGACAATTCTGTCTGCAATATCCGAAGGCGCGGTGTTGAATATATGTATGTTAAGCGCCAGTGTGGGTGTGGTTCCTTATGCTCCGCTAATTCCTGTTTTACAAGTGTAGCTTTCTCTAGTGAGTTCCACCAGACAAGGGCTCCTTGAAACAATATAGGCTTAAAACTGGTATCCTAGAGCTAATGAATTTATTTGGGCGAGAGACCCCACCTTTCACCGATAGCTCCCCTACAGCAGTACAAGGCAACCGACACCTTTCCTATCCTTCCCTCAATGTTAGGCTCCCACGACAGCCGCCGTTGATCGCCCATCTAGTTACCTTGGTCAGGTAATCTTGAACCAGATCAAAAAGGGTGTATAGAAATCATCCCTTAACCTAAAGATCCACATCATCTACATATGCAACAGCCCACTTTTTCCAGTTCCTAGAAGGTCGTTTACAGCCGCAATCCAGAGCAGGGGAGAGAGAATATCACCTTGTGGAGTGCTCCTATTGAGTCTGCACTGAGTGCACACGCTCACCCACTCCGCCGTAACAGTTCTGTCACGATGTAAGCTGTAGATAAGCCTTATTAGGTTGGTTTCAACCCCCAGATTATGAATATACTTGACTATTGCCTCTGGAGTGACATTGTTGAAGGTCTCCTGGATATCGAAGAAGACCCCTACTGCATAATCTTTACGCGTGAAGGCTTCCTCTGACCACTTTACCAATGCATTAACCATATTGAGCTCTTAAAAGACACTCACAAGGAATCGCGTTTCTTATGAGCAGGATCCAACCAATTGCACGACACCTTCAGAGCCCTTTGAAGCTGCGCACGTATGATGCCATCTGTGCACGGCGACTTTAATGGTTTGAACAAATTTATCGCCCAGGCCCATGTGACGATCGTCCAGAAGATCGGGGAAGTACAGGACCTGAGGGGAGATTCGGAGATTCGAATCGCTATCACACTTTTTGACGCAAAACCATTTATATCATGCGTCAAAAAGTGCAATAACGATCGGAAAATTATCGATAACTGGTTAGAGAATCTCCCTCCTGAAGTACAAAATATCACAAAGAAGTACTGTACTTCCGAAAGGAGTACGGTTGGTCACATTATATATTTATTTATTTTATTTATTTATTTATATAGTTACTAAGAAATGAGAGTGAAGTGCCTGAAATGTTAATGTTAATTTGGGGGAATACCATTGAAAATGGGGGAATTTTTTCCGGAATTTGGGGGAATTAGCCTTATCACAGTTGGCATCCCTGATAGTTGCCATATTTTTACCAAATATATCTACAAATTAGCGAATGCGAACTTTCATCCCAGTTTTGATCAACTACTTAAATCTGCTCTACAATCATTAAAGGCATTTGAAACAATGATCGCTGACGCACATTTGGAAAATGACCTTCTCACAATAGCGAACGGCTAAGAATTACCATAAAAGAGGCAACAAAACGGCAAGCCTTCGCATCATCCAGGCCATCGCCCATAAATGCAGCGAACAACCCAATACAAACAAATTCAAAAAACATTTACGATATCTGCGTCTACATAAAATTTCATTGTGCTGATCA
>NW_023458561.1:53174216-53180006 GCF_013731165.1 Rhagoletis pomonella | reverse complement strand
ACGACTTGCTGCGACTATTTCGATTAATGCCACCCATTTCATACATATGTAAACACAACATAAATGCACATATAAGTATGTATATATACTTGCCACAGACATAGACTCGAAGTTGTTTGCAGCAGCAACAATTTCTAGATGGACGTTAGGTACTCGTTCACGATCAGCGTTGTTGGTGTGCGCGCGCATTGAATATTGAATGCTGCTGCTGCCGCTCAATGTGCTTAATTGGTGCGATTTAATTAAAATCTTTTACTACCGCGCTCAAAGCTTGCCTCTCTACAAACGACCAAGCGCTTCACCAGCGTCATTACGCGCTATTGCAAATGCGATCGCTTGTGAATGTATGGACAAACATACATACATACATACTTATGTACGTAGATATGTCCAATTCCAGCAGATATCAGTTGCAAACACCAGCTGATGCTTTGAATGCGAAAAAAGTGTTGATTAGTTAGTACTGCGTTATTTGCGCTGCGGCAAGCGTGACAAGATCACTTAAGTCACATTTAATGATTGATCAATGAAGCAATTGGAGATGCGACGCAATGCGCTGCGATGTGTTTGTTTGTCTATTCCATTCTATTAATATTGGAATGCCAAAGTGCGCTACCAGGGGCGGACGATGGTTCAAGTAAAATATTAGAATTTGCATATAAAACAATTGATGGCGGTGCTGACGTCGGTCGCTTGTTGGCTGGTGATCGTAGCGGTGATGATCGCGTTGTACAATTTTTTTTATACATACATATATTAGTGGTCAAGTGGAGCACATAAACACATGTGAATAAACTGATCAATGGCTGAGTGAGTGAGCGGGCGCGCGTGAGCCATTGATACAATTGGAATATCAATGTGATTTAATTGTTTATAATAATAATTTGAACGAGATTTCGGTTTATTATTGATTGCGTAAATCGTAAATTTTGTTCAAGGAATTTTGTATGTGATTTCTTGAGAGAGAAGTCTATGAGATGTGGTGATCATCTTCGAAAAAGCAGCTACAACTTCTACCGTTCACACTTTGTTCTCAGTGAAACTCAAGGTATAAATGATCTGATAAGAACCAACGGCGCTGACGCTGGGTGGTCTGCAAAATTATGGTACACTGTCGGCCTGAATGATGCCTTAGATGCCTAGGTTTTTGGACCCAAGGCTTGCTCTAGAAGCAACGAAAATAATTCTAGATTCTGCTGAAGTTGCAGCGAAGCTAATCATTTCACTGGTACTGTCACATGCCCAGTATAAAAAATGGGTCAAAAAGGGTTTGATACGAAGCTCCTAAATTCAAGCTAAATCAAAGAAACAGATTATACACTGACATATACGAGCAGGGGAACCACATTTTCCGCTCGGACTTCAGCGAGCCCGAAAGAACAACTGGTGTAATGAGAAGAAGCTGCAGAGAAAAAAGACGCCGCCTACAGGGCCACGCTGCGATCAGGCGCAATGGGAGCTATGTGCAAGCGCTGTAGGGAACTGTAGAGAGAAGCGAGACGTATTTGCCGCAATAAGTAGAAAGAGGCCGAAATACGTAAACGCGAAGAGCTTGAAATGCTAGTCGACAGGTAAAACGGCTGAAAATTATACGCGCCAACTACCGCGGGCTCAGCATATTAAGCATAGGCTACAAGGTCTTATCGAGCGTGTTGTGTGAAAGACTGAAGCCCACCATCAACGAACTGATTGGGCCTTATCAGTTTGGCCTTAGAGCAGGCAAATGCACAATTGACCAGGTATTCACAATACGAAAAATCTTGGAAAAGGCCCACGAGAATAAGATCGACACTCACCATCTATTTTCAGCTTCTAAAGCCGCTTTCGACAGCAATAAAAGGAGTTGCCTTTACGCCGCGATGTCTGAATTCGTTATCCACGCGAAAATGATACGGCTGTGTAAACTGACGTTGAGCAATAGCACCTTATCGCCCTATCATGTGATTTCTTTAATATGATGTTGGAGAAGATTATAAGAACATCAGAACTGAACCGCTGGCGTACACCGATGACATCGACATCATCGGTAACAAAAACCGCGAAGTCTGTTCTGCCCAAGTTGGATAAGGAAACAAAGCGAATGGGTCTGGTGGTCAACGAGCACAAGACATTAGTATTTCCTGTCATCAAACAAACAGTCAGATGAATTAAATAAAAAATATAATAATTATGAGCGGGACGAAGTTTGTCGGTCTGCTTTTGGAAGTACGATTTGGAACGAATTTATGTCATCCCTTGTGAAATTTGGCTTCAGCGTTGTGCCGTCTGAAGTGTATTTTTTCTTTCGTCCCATTTTTATTAACTTTAAACGACTTTAAGTTGGATTTCTCTGCTGGCTAAGCAAAACTGATATACTAAAATAGGTTCGGTTTAAGTAATTTGAATTAGACTAAACAAAAAAAGGAGAGTCTAGGTTAGCAAATAACGGTAGAAGTTGAAATATTTATACGTTACACTGGCCAACAACATTAATAAATAGTAGAGTATTTTTATTTTTTTATTTTTTAAAATGCACAGGTAAGCAAAAAGTGCAACATTTCTGCATATTTCTAACTTAAAAAATTAAAAATAACTGAGACAATTTCAAGTCATAGCCACTCGCTGTGTATGTTTTTTTAATTGTTTTTCTAACTCGTATTTATAAAAGTCATAGTCTTACCGTTTATGCTAAAAGAGCAATATGTACCTTTTTTACATATTATTCAAAATATTATACCAAACCCCTTTATTCCATTATAGATGTCTAAAAAATGCCAAAAATGAGTATTTTTCCACACTTAAGTAAAAATATCTCAAAAACTGGAGCCAATCTAATATTTATAATTTCAGATTCTGATTCTACGGAAAAAGTCCGTGCCGCAAACATTTTTTGAAATTTTGTTGGCCTGTGTCAGGTCATAGTTTTGACAAAAGACTTCGCTTTCAGATGCCAAAGCGATGGGCAATTCGGTCGTATTTCGAAGGCAAAAAGAAGAAAAGAAAATGAAATGCAGACACTGCCGAATTACCATAAGCATTGTTGGTGGCTCTCATGATAATTTAAATCGCCGTATGAAAGCCAAACAGCGTTTCGTGATTTTGAAGAAAGACGAATGAATGAAGACGACTACTGAATTGTGTCGTTATTGCAGATGACCATCGACGTTTAGGAAGGACTTGTTTTTTATTTTACATTTAGTTCAATATTTTATATGTATGTATATAAAACTTACATTTTGGTTGTTCTGTAACTCAGATCCTACTATCGAAGTAGTTGCATTAAGTGGACTATAGTTCAATTAGATGAACCAACTAAGACTCGGAAGAGCTAGTTCATTGGGCTGACCGAACTAGAAGTGAACTAATCTTTAAAGTGAACTAAAAAATCCAATTCTACCTCACATGAATACAAGTCATGTGATACAGTAGTCGACAAAGCATTTTCATCAAACCAATAATAATGAGGAAATCCAACAAACAACTGACCTCAAATTGCAGCTGACACTTGTGCTCGCAACAAATATTCAACTAACCGCGAAGCAAGCTTCAAACACGCACACACACACGATAGGTTGGTTTTTGATAAATACCCAGCCAGCAAAGAAACGTAATTTTTGCCGACAGTGCAGTTTAGTTCAAGTTTCCGTATCCGAAAACGAATAGAAAAAACTCCTACTGTTATCATCAATCGTATCCGGAAAACGTTTGAAACGTTCGAAAAAGATGATGTCATTTGAAAGCAATAATTGTATTTTATTTGCTAAGGCTAAACATTTGAAAGCACGTATGCGTAGTTGGCAGTAGCTGAGCGTGCAGAGGAGTGTGCCGCTATTTGTTAGCTTCCAGAAGGTGCCGAATTCCGTCAGGTGCTTCCTAGTTTTATTTTATTTCTTTTGAGCCATGAAAAAGTATCTGTGAAGTGCAGAAGGAAGGCGTATTGAACGAAAAATTCAATCAGACAAATTTCAGAAAATTAAAGCCGAAAACGTATCCGTTCCACACACTGTTGTCTGTACATAAGTTCCTGCCGCACACTTTAGTGGGAAGACGGATCGTCAAAGTATCCGGAAATGGAATCAGTAAACGGACAAAAGTCCGCACTTCATCCACTTTTTTGTCCTTTTTCGGATTGGTTTTCGGATTTTTTGCTGGCTGGGCAACAACGTATTGAATGCATTTGTGCATAACTAGGTGCCCTTGCCAAATTCGATTTCAAGTTCACGTACACATTTCCTTTCATTTTATTTTATTTCGAAAGGTGTAGGGGTTCAATTTTATTTATTTTATGCCTACTCCCTCTCCTTTTTATTTGTATTTTGCAAATGCACATACATTTGTAACCTGTGTTGCCAGATACAAATATCCATTTAGAGCTAGAATATGCAGAAAAAATGGCCAGAAAAGGCCAAATAAAATATTTTAGAGCTAAGAAAATGGCTATGTAGTTTCATTATTCATCGGTTCAACATTTTTTTTAATTATTTTAGAATGAATTTCCAACATTTTATTTGTTAAGGTACATGGGCACATACAGTTTTTATTCTAAACAAATAGTCTGAGCTTAAAACTCGCAAAAGGAAAACATAAAAATAGATACATTATGAATTCATTAATTACACTAGTTTACACGAAGGAATGACTTCGCTAAAAAGTGTTCTTTTATACTTATTTAAGAGCGCTAAACATGAAAATCATGGCGATTTCGTTTCTACAAAAAATGTTGCCTTCTCATCGCCCTCTTCTTAGTGTTTGTGCGTAGAGGGCAAAGAGATGGTTGTATTTTTCGATAAAAACGAAATTGGCATAAGTCTCGTTTACTTTCCCAAAAAAGGTTTTCGCGATATTAAAAAAAAAAAAACAGAAAAGCTAATGCAACTAATCTTCTTTGGATATCTTTCGAAAGATATATTTAGCCTCATTGCGCTGATATATATTTTTGTCAATCGGAATAGTACCTACTTTTTGAGTTCCCGACCTTTAAACTCAAAAGATAAGGAAATTATCAAGATTTTTCGAAAATTGTTTCTTTTATGTGAAGCATAAGAGCGCCCAAATCAGCAGCAAATGTTAAACTTTTGAAAAATTTAAATTTTTGCTCCTTTGTTGCTTTTTGCTCAAAATGTGTTTTCCCACACAAACGAAAGAAATGTTTAATGTAAGGTTTAAAATTGAGTTAAGAATTTTGGAGCCTCAAAGGGCTGTTTCAAATTTAAAAGGGCTAAAAAAAGGCCAGGGACTAAAGCAAAATTTCTGCGGCAATTTAAAATAAAAAGAGCTAAATCTAGCTCCAAAAGCAGCAAAATGGCAACACTGTTTGTAACGTTTACAAACATATGTATATGTAAATGTGTGTTGTAGGTATAAAGTATTGGCAATACTACAAGTTTTGAATACCACCAAAAATGTTTTAGAAATGTGGCACTGTAGCTGGTGAATATTGTTATTTTTTGTTACCGGCGAATTGTATGTACTGTCTCATACACATCCATTAAATTATAGCAAAAAACAAAAAAGCGTTGCAAATAGTGAAAGGAAAAGGCTGAAAGGAAAATTCTTTTTGTTTTTGTTTAACTAACCTGCAAGTGCTTATGCACATCTAAGTTGAATTCTGTTTTTGTTTTTGCAGTGTTGCGCTTGAGAAACTTTTCTCCACGCCACACCAGCTAAGCGGCAGCTCTTGTACTATGCATGCTTGTATAGGTTCTTGGTTCTATGTATTTATGTATGCCTATCTGTTTGCCGATGCCTTTGCGTGCTTGCTTATAAAAAAAAATTATTAGGTGCACATATGCTCATTCTGTTGCAAGATGA
>NW_023458561.1:53168539-53174116 GCF_013731165.1 Rhagoletis pomonella | reverse complement strand
TCATCTTGCAACAGAATGAGCATATGTGCACCTAATAATTTTTTTTTTTTATAAGCAAGCACGCAAAGGCATCGGCAAGCAGATAGGCATAAATACATAGAAACAAGCATGTATGTATACAAGCATGCATCGTGCAAGAGCTACCGCTTAGCTGGTGTGGCGTGGAGAAAAGTTTCTCAAGCGCAACACTGCAAAAACAAAAACAGAATTAAACTTAGATGTGCATAAGCACTTGCAGGTTAGTTATACAAAAACAAAAATAATTTTCCTTTCAGCCTTTTCCTTTCACTATTTGCAACGCTTTTTTTTTATTCTTTGCTATAATTTAATGCATGTGTATGAGACAGTACAGACAATTCGCCGGTAACAACAAACAAATAACAATATTCACTAGTGCCACATTTCTAAAACATTTTTGGTAGTATTCAAAACTTGTAGTATTGCCAATACTTTATATCTACAACACACATTTACATATATGTTTGTAAACGTTACAAACAGTGTTGCCATTTGGTGCTTTTGGAGCTAGATTTAGCTCTTTTTATTTTAAATTGCCGCAGAAATTTGCCTTTAGCCCCTAGCTCTTTTTTTAGCCCTTTTAAATTTGAAACAGCCCTTTGAGGCTACAAAATTCTTAACTTAATTTTAAACTTTACATTAAACATTTCTTTCGTTTGTGTGGGAAAACACAATTTGAGCAAAAAGCAACAAAGTAGCAAAACTTGAAATTTGTCAAAATTTAAAAATTTTCTCGTATGTCCACATTTTCGTTATAAAATTGTTATTATTTCTTTTTACAAAGTTTATCAACTGAGAATAATGAATAAAATAAACAATTTTCGAAAAATCTTGATAATTTCCTTATCTTTCGAATTTAAAGGTCGGGAACACAAAAAGTAGGTACTATTGCAATTGAAAAAAATATATATCAGCGCAATGAGGCTAAATATATCTTTCGAAAGATATCCAAAGAAGATTAGTTGCATTAGCTTTTCTGGAGTTTTTTTTTTAATATCTCGAAAACTCCTTTTTTGGGAAAGTAAATGAGACTTATGCCAATTTCGTTTCTATCGAAAAATACAACCATCTCTTTGCCCCCTACGCACAAACACTAAGAAGAGGGCAATGAGAAGGCAACAGTTTTTGTAGAAACGAAATTGCCATGATTTTCATGTTTAGCGTCCTTAACAGGTATAAAAGAATACCTTTTAGCGAAGTCCTTTCTTCGTGTAAACTAGTGTAATTAATGAATTAATAATGTATCTATTTTTATGTTTTCTTTTTACGAGTTTTAAGCTCAGACTATTTGTTTAGAACAAAAACTGTATGTTCCCATGTACCTAAACAAATCAAATTTTGGAAATTCGTTCTAAAATAAATAAAAAAATTATTAACCGATGAATAATGAAACTACATAGCCCTTTTCTAAGCTCCAACATATTTTATTTAGCCTTTTCTGGTCCTTTTTCTGCATATTCTAGCTCCAAATGGATATTTATATCTGGCAACACAGGTTACAAATGTATGCACATTTGCAAAATAAAAATAAAAAGGAGAGGGAGTAGGCATAAAATAAATAAAATTGAACCCCTACACCTTTCGAAATAAAATAAAATGAAAGGAAATGTGTACGTGAACTTGAAATCGAATTTGGCAAGGGCACCTAGTTATGCACAAATGCATTCAAAAACCAACCTATCGTGTATGTGTGTGTAAAGCCTGCTTCGCGGTTAGTTGAATATTTGTTGCGAGCACAAGTGTCAGCTGCAATTTGAGGTCAGTTGTTTGTTGGATTTCCTCATTATTATTGGTTTGATGAAAATGCTTTGTCGACTACTGGATCACATGCCTTGTATTCATGTGAGGTTGAGTGGGATTTTTTAGTTCACTTTAAAGATTAGTTCACTTCTAGTTCGTTCAGCCCAATGAACTAGCTTTTCTGAGTCTTAGTTCGTTCATCTTATTGAACTATAGTTCACTTAATTCAACTACTTCGGCAGTAGGATCTGAGTTACAGAACAACCAAAACGTAAGTTTAATAAAATATACATATAAAATATTGAATTAAATGTAAAGTAAAAAACAAGTCCTTTCTAAACGTCGATGGTCCTCTGCAATAACGACATAATTCAGTAGTCGTCTTCATTCATTCGTCTTTCTTCAAAATCACGAAACGCTGTTTGGCTTTCATACGGCGATTTAAATTATCATGAGAGCCACCAACAATGCTTATGGTAATTCGGCAGTGTCTGCATTTCATTTTCTTTTCTTCTTTTTGCCTTCGAAATACGACCGAATTGCCCATCGCTTTGGCATCTGAAAGCGAAGTTTTTTGTCAAAACTATGACCTGACACAGGCCAACAAAATTTCAAAAAATGTTTGCGGCACGGACTTTTTCCGTAGAATCAGAATCTGAAATTATAAATATTAGATTGGCTCCAGTTTTTGAGATATTTTTACTTAAGTGTGGAAAAATACTCATTTTTGGCATTTTTTAGACATCTATAATGGAATAAAGGGGTTTGGTATAATATTTTGAATAATATGTAAAAAAGGTACATATTGCTCTTTTAGCATAAACGGTAAGACTATGACTTTTATAAATACGAGTTAGAAAAAATTAAAAAAAAACATACACAGCGAGTGGCTATGACTTGAAAATGTCTCTTAGTTAAAAAAATTTTTAAGGTAGAAATATGCAGAAATGTTCGACTTTTTGCCTACCTGTGCATTATAAAAAAATATAATATTGCTTTTAATGTTGTTGGCCAGTGTAACGTATAAATATCACAACTTCTATCGTTATTTGCCTTTTTTTGCCTAGTCTAATTCAAATGACTTAAATCGAACCTATTTTAGTATATCAGTTTTGATAAGCCAGCAGAGAAATCCAATTTAAAGCCGTTTAAGGTTAATAAAAATCGGATGAAAGAAAAAATACACTTTAGATAGCACAACGCTGAAACCAAATTTGACAAGGAATGACGGAAATTCGCTCCAAATCATACTTCCTAAAGCAGACCCGAGGAACTTCGTCCCGATTAAAATTATTATATTTTTTTATTTAAACCATCTGACTGTTTGTTTGATGACAGGAGATACTAATGTCTTGTGCTCGTTGACCATCAGACCCATTCGCTTTGTTTCCTTATCCAACTTGGAAAAGGCAGAACAGACTTCGCGGTTTTTGTTACCGATGATGTCGATATCATCGGTGTACGCGAACAATTGCACGCTCCTGAAAAAATTGTTCTTGAGCAGTTCAGTTCTGCGGCTCTTATTATATTTTCCAATATCAGATTAAAGAATAGGGAGTCGCCCTGTCTGAAACCCCGTTTTCTAGCAAACGGCTCAATTCGGATGGAGCTAGTTGTACTGCTCAACGTCAGTTTACACAGCCGGATCATTTTCGCGAAGACAACAAATTTTTTTTTATTGCTGTCGAAAGCGGCTTTGGAATCTGAAAATAGATGGTGAGTGTCGATCTTATTCTCGCGGGCCTTTTCCAAGATTTTTCGTATTGTGAATACCTGGTCAATTGTGCATTTTCCAGGTCTAAGGCCACACTGGTAAGGCCCAATCAGTTCGTTGATGATGGGCTTTAGTCTTTCGCGCAACACGCTCGATAAGACCTTGTAACCTATGCTTAGAAGGCTGATCCCGCGGTGGTTAGCGCGTATGGCGGGGTCGCCTTTCTTTTGGATTGGGCAGAGCACACTTAAATCCCAGTCGTCGGGCATGCGTTCATCTGACCATATTCTGTATAAGAGTTGATGCAAGAGCCTTATTAGCTCCTTGTCGCCGTACTTGAATAGCTCAGCTGGCGCAGGCCGTCAGCTCTAGCAGCTTTGTTGTTTTTCAGCCGCGTAATTACTATTCGTACATCGAATCCGTCATCATCGACAGATGGATCGGGTTCGTCTTGCCCACAACTCCTCGTGCTACTACTATTCAGTAGGTTGGAAAATGGTTTCCTATATAATTTGGTCTGCAAACCTTTCATAAGTCGCCTTACTCTCAGGTATAATTTTCAGCCGGTTTACCTGTCGGCTAGCATTTCAAGCTCTTTGCGGTCACGTATTTCATCCTCTTTCTTCTTATTGCGGCAAATACGTATTGCTTCTCCCTTCAGTTCCCTACAGCGGTCGCACATAGCTCCCGTTGCGCCTGATCGCGGAGTGGCCCTGTAGGCGGCGTCTTTTTTCTCTGCAGCTACTTGACACTCTTCATTGGGCTCTCTGAAATCCCTGCGGAAAATGTGGTTCCCCTGCTTGAATTTAGGAGCTTCGTATCAAAGCTTTTTTAACCACTTTTTTATACTGGGCATCCGACAGTACCAGTGAAATGATTGGCTCCGCTGCAACTTCAGCAGAATTTAGAATTATTTTCGTTGCTTATATAGCAAGCCTTGGGTCCAAAAACCTAGGCATCTAAAGCATCATTGAGGCTGACGGTGTACTCTGATTCTGCAGACCACCCAGCATTAGCGCCGTTGGTTTTTATCAGATCATTTATACCTTGAGTTACACTGAGAACATGGTGTGAACTGTAGAAGTTGTAGCTGCTTTTTCGAAGATGAACACCACGTCTCATAGACTTCGCTCCTAAGAAATCACATACAAAATTCCTTGAACACAATTTACGATTTACGCAATCAATAATAAACCGAAATCTCGTTCAAATTAATATTATAAACAATTAAATCACATTGATATTCCAATTGTATCAATGGCTCACGCGCGCGCGCTCACTCACTCAGCCATTGATTAGTTTATTCACATGTGGTTATGTGCTCCATTTGACCACTAATATATGTATAAAAAAAAAATACAACGCGATCATCACCAATACGATCAACAGCCAACAAGCGACCGACGTCAGCACCGCCATCAATTGTTTTATATGCAAATTCTAATATTTTACTTGAACCGCCCCTGGTAGCGCACTTTGGCATTCCAATATTAATAGAATGGAATAGACAAACCAACACATCGTAGCGCATTGCGTCGCATCTCCAATTGCTTCATTGATCAATCATTAAATGTGACTTAAGTGATCTTGTCACGCTTGCCGCAGCGCAAATAACGCAGTACTAACTAATCAACACTTTTTTCGCTCTCAAAGCATCAGCTGGTGTTTGCAACTGATATCTGCTGGAATTGGACATATCTACGTACATAAGTATGTATGTATGTATGTTTGTCCATACATTCACAAGCGATCGCATTTGCAATAGCGCGTACTGACGCTGGTGAAGCGCTTGGTCGTTTGTAGAGAAGCAAGCTTTGAGCGCGGTAGTAAAAGACTTTTAATTAAATCGCACCAATTAAGCACATTGAGCGGCAGCAGCAGCATTCAATATTCAATGCGCGCGCACACCAACAACGCTGATCGTCGATCCGCTGATCGTGAACGAGTACCTAACGTCCATCTAGAAATTGTTGCTGCTGCAAACAACTTCGAGTCTACGTCTGTGGCAAGTATATATACATACTTATATGTGCATTTATTTTGTGTTTAAATACTTGTACACATGCATACGTATGTATGAAATGGGTGGCATTAATCGAAATAGT
>NW_023458561.1:53149744-53168439 GCF_013731165.1 Rhagoletis pomonella | reverse complement strand
AAAAAAAAATTATTAGGTGCACATATGCTCATTCTGTTGCAAGATGAGCGCGCTTTGCTGCTGTCCAATTATAAGTCAATTAAATAGGTTATTCCATAGTAGTCCACCGCTGCTGATGGTTTATTATTTTTTGTTTTGTTTTTTTTTTCAGTTAGTTTTCCTTTGGCTTAGAGCCAGTTGCGCTTGGTTTTACTGCGCTATTCAATGCAGGGGACACATTGTCATGCATAAGTGAGCACTAAGCAAATTTATTACCCTCCTACTTATGGTCGAAGCGCTTAGCCTTCTGCCACATAGCTATGCTCTTCTGTGAAGGATTACCCTCTGGCCGGTGGCAATTTGTATACATAAATATATATATACAGAGGTGTATGTGTATTACTTATATGAATGTGTTTGCTAGTCCCTAGGTTAATATTTTTTTACGTCTATTTGTGTGTTTGTAAGTTTTAAACACCAGTTGTTCATGTGACATTTTAAGGAAATGACTTGTCTGGCTGTTTGATGAATTTTTATTATTCTTTTTCATTTTTTATTTTATTGAGTTGTGCGTTTCTAGTACTACTTATTATCAAAATTTTATTAGAGTTGTAACGGTCAAAAACTTGTAATTACCATAAATGCCATGTCATTGGAAATTTGTTTTGGATAAATACATTCAGTATGCCATTGATATTTACGAGCATATTAAAACAGTATAATCAGCATTCAATATTGGCGAAAAATTAATTCACGCTTGACATAGTGAATATCATTAAAAACAGTCACTTATTAACCCTCCGCACTCTCAGCACTTTTGAGTCTACTACTAATTAAATTATTATTTTAAAAGCCATCGATATACTACACAAAACAACAACAGTGATCCACCTTACTTGTGATTCTCAGGTTGAGTTCGTCGATTATCTAAATAGACTCATTCGGAATAATTTCGAGTTAATGGGGAAACAATAGGAAAGCGCATGGAAGAAAAGTATGTAAGGCAAGGTATTATTTCCGATTTTGCAAATCAATTAGTAAAAGAGCCAAAAATTCTTTATAGTATAAGATGTAGTGGTCCGATTTTTCCAGTTCCGGCAGTGAAAGCAACCTAATAAGCCTCTTCTATAATTAAGGTGGAGTTCTCCCACCTACATACTTTCTGAATAGTGGTCAGAAATGATTTGGTAAAGGAGCTGAAATAGGGGCTGTGGGGTTATACCCCATGCAGCATCGTGAAACCTATGTTAAAGGGTAGATTTTTGGACACAAGGTTACCTAAACCTGGTGACTCGTTTGGGTATTTTCGCCCGCAGCAATTGTTAGAAACCTAATATTAAGTTGCTACCAGGGACCGAACATAACAGTTATTGATGAAAACTGTCATTGAAAAATTCACTATGAAGGTAATGTTCTACAACTAACCGATACATACCAATCGATTTCTTTTTCCACCGAAAATTAAATTTTAAAATAAATTTTTATTTAAAATTTGCATGCAAAATTAAAAAATAACAATTATTTTTGATTTTTATTTTACAAATCCAAAATAACAATTATTTTTGACTTTTATCTAAATAATCTGCAAATAACAGTTAATTTTTATTTTTATATTATATGTCTTAGATAACAGTCATTGAAGACTTTTGTTTATAAAACCAAAACTAAAAGTCAGGGACTGATTTATATTAATGACTTGTATACATAAACGTCTTCAGTAACTGTTATCTAAGTTTCATGATTTAAAAAACAAAACTAACTGTTATTTGCAGATTATTTAGGTAAAAATCAAAAAAAATTGTTATTTTGGATTTATAAAATAAAAATCAGAAAAAAACTGTTATTTAAGGAGTAATTGAATAAAAGTCAAAAAACAATTGTTAAAGAGTGATTTTTATAATAAAAATTGGACCTGTTACGGTCCCTGTTACAAGTATTATACATATTAGTATGAGATGTGGTCTTTCGGCCAAAGTAAACCATTCGCTAAATAAAAGTCTTCAATAACTGTTATCTAAGACATTTAATAATATAAAAATCAAAAATAACTCTTATTTACATATTATCTAGATAAATATCAAAATAATTGTTATTTTGGATTTATAAAGTTAAAATCACAAATAATTATTATTTTGTTTAATTTTGCATACAAATTTATTTTCAAATTTGATTCTCGGTGAAAAAAAAAAATTTATTGGTATGTATCACTTAGTTGTAGAACATTTCCTTCATAGTGAATTTTTCAACTGTTATGAATGTTCGGTCCCTGGTTAAAACTAGTCAAATTTTAAGAGAAATGTATTACTGTTCCATACAAAATACCACTAGACTACATTCGTGCAGCCTGTGAAGCATTACCGCACAGACGCAATGCAAACATATATGTACAAACATTATAACTTACATTTATTAAAATTGTACATGTTTTTCTAATAAAATAATGTTTGTAAAAAAAAATAGACAAGACAACATATAGCATATTTAATTGCTAACACTTCGAGTGCCAACCTTTGTATATAACTTTTTGGTAAAGATTGATAAATAACTTTTCCACAAAAGCCATTTAGATTTAAAAATAATATTGGGTATTGAGACTCCGAATTTTTGGTAGAATTGGAGTAATATTTAGGTAGCAGAATTTTGGCTATCCATACTGCAAGAATTTCCAAATTCATCGGCTACCTTGACCCACTTAATCAAATATCCGTAAACACACCAAAAAAAACCTTAAACAACCACCACGGCTTACGCACATTGCGCCTTTACGATTGCAACAAAAAATGGACTAAATAAAACGACAAGAAATAATGTTGCACATGCACTTTGCTGTCTCACATGCGTTGTTGCAACATATGGACGCACTTATTATCTAAGTAGGGCTCTCGGTTATCGGCAGCGTGGCTTGTCGCACAATATAAACTGCTTTTTTTTTCTCAATTACTCGTATTTTTTTCTTGCATTTTTTTACCTTCTTATTTGGTATAGTTGTTGCAAATAGCTAAAATTCCTTTACTCATGTGCAACGTCAATCGCCTCAAGGCATTTGGCGGGGGACAAGTTGCGGTAAGGCGACAAGGCAGGGTCACTCCACCACTGCTGAATGACTTTGTTGAAGGGTAAATGATAAGAGTGCATTTCCTGTGAGTGCATTTGCCATACATACGTATGTATGTATGTATGTAGGAAGAGTGCAGCGCGCAAAAATGCAAAAGTGTGTTCGTAGGAGTTATGCAGATATTTGTATGCTCGCATGAAATGCATAACTGCTTGAGGCATGTTCGAGTAGTAAGTGTTGTCAAGTGGCAACAGGCTGAAATTGCTGCTGTATAAGTTACACGAAGGCAAAAGTAGTCAAAGTTGTAAAATATTCGTGCATAGGTAAGTTTTTTTCTTACAGTTGAACTCCTGGGGATGCCAATGGCTGAGATGGTCTAGCGATTTTGTGGTTCGCATGGTGGCAGCGCGTAATAGGTGGAATATTGTATGTATATATGTATATGTATATCGATTTATGTATAAATAAGCATATAATGTTAGCACATGTATGATTGTGTGTACATATATATCTATCAATATTATGGTGTAGGTAATAAGCATGTAAATCTACCTGAATATTTTAGGTAGTCTCAATTATTTGAAATACTTACACTCTTTCCACGACTAGACAGTGGAAAGTATATATATATATATAGAAGTAATGAGTACTGAAACATGTGTGCAAGGAATTGCTACATCATGGATATAACTTAACAGAATAAAGCCAATCGAAATATGCATAAGAATTTGGATCGATTAGTGCGGCTGCAGTTTTGAGACCATCTGAATTATTCGCATTTAATTACAGATTTTCTCCAATATTTCCTAAGTTATCTTCGTGCTTTTGTACTGACAACAAAAGCAACTCGCATGCCTAGCTGTTGCAACTTGCAAGTAGCAAGTACGAGTGTGTGGCATATAGATAGCATCGGCAAGAAAAATTCCCAACGTAGTCAAGATAAGCGTTGCATATCGCATTACATATTACACATGCGGCTACTACATATATATTGCTTTGTTTATTGCAAACTAGCAACATCTTGCCACTTAGCCTTGTTGCTCTATTATTTTTCTTACTAATTTGTTGCTCTTGCATACAAACGCACTTGTACACACATACCTTCTATTGGTATGGCAGCTTTCAGGTTTTCAATGTTAGTATTAGAATTACGCAGGTCCATACATATGTACATACTCCATATATGTATGTATGTATACAAATGGATCCATTCACGTTAAACGTCCCAGGCGCGCTGAGCGGTGAAAAACAAGCTTCTTTTCGTCTAGCGGGGAACAGGATGAGCGGGGCGTAAATGGTACGAGGCGCGAGACGATGTTTATCATATCGGTTTCTTTTTCTTATAAGATAATCAATGTATTGTTAAAATAGTCCAAATTTAAGAATTCCGAATTTTTTTTGTAATCAAATTTTCAAATATCAATTACAAAAACTAAGTGTGCTTTAAGCAATTTTTCGAAGGTGAGTGGCAATATCGTTTTCGATAGATAAGATATCTAAAGCATTTCATTTTTCTTGGCACATTGTAGACTTTAAGTACGTCTTGAGTCAAACAAAATCCAGGGGGAAATCCAAACATTAGGAAAGCGTTTTAGAGCGGGCTAAACCAATGGTTGCGCTTCGTCAACATCCTACTGTGATAGGAAATTTTGCAAAATGTGTAAATGGTCCACAGTCTTACAGGACGATGAGCGAGAGTCGCTAACTGTGCAATATATGTAAAATTTTGATCCATATTCATGGGGGTTCTATTTAAAGGGGTACTGCCTAATAGAAGTCTATGTTATTCAATATAGATAAGTTTGAAGTTTCTTCTTCGGTAATTGTCGGAGGTGAACAATTAGGTGGAAATTGTTTATGTATATAAATTCCATATCAAATTTTCTAATGGCACTTTCCATGAAAGCTTGTTGACTTTTCTTGTTAATATTGCACTAAGTTTGTATCTTAGATTTTTACGGTTTTGGTCAGGGACCATAACAGTTACAACTTTTATTAAAAACATCGCTCTTTAACAATTACTTTTTGACTTTTATTTTATTACTCCTTAAATAACCGTTATTTCTGATTTTTATTTTACAAATCCAAAAAACAATTATTTTTGATTTTTATCTAAATAGTCTGCAAGTAACAGTTATTTTTGATCTTTAAATCATATGTCTTATATAACAGTTATCGAAGACTTTTATTTATAAAAGTCATACATAAAAATAAGTCACTGACGACTGATTTATAAAATGAAAAGTCGGTGACTGATTTATATTGATGACTTTTGAAAGTAAAAGTCACTGACTGATTTTTATTGATGAATTTTATAAAAAAATCTTCAATAAAATAATTGTTATTTTGGATTCCCAATATAAAAATAAAAAATAATTGTTATTTTTTTTTAATTTTGCATAAAAATTTTAAATAAAAATTTATTTTAAAATTTCATTTTCGGTGAAAAAAGAAAGCGATTGATATGTATCACTTAGTTGTAGAACATATACTTCATAGTGAATTTTTCCATGACAGTTTTTATCAATAACTGTTATGTTCGACCCTTGGTTTTGGTTGAAAAATAAACTATAAGCTTTTGAAAGAATAAATAAAATTAAATAAAAAATAACAATTTTTCAATATGTTGTGCGTTTATAATTCTGACATGCTCTCCATATGTTGCTATTTAGTCGAATTGATGAGGCACGTAGCGTCACCTCAGAAATCTTTTGCTGCCCACTTCATTGTTTAGTTGCATGTACACATATGTATGTGCATGTATCTAACACTCTTCGAGATCTCCCCTGGCATCTTTACTTGCACTGTCATACAAACATTGTACATACATGTGGATGTATATAAGAACCCCGAAAGGAAAAGCCCTGTCGGAAAGATTCGCCCAGTTGTTCGAAATATACAATCGTAGTTAAAGTAGTTATGTATCTAGACCGAATATAGTCGAAAAAATTAAAGCAATGTAAGGTGAATTGTACAATGTCTTGCAGAGGCGGACAGCGTGTACTTTTAGGCACATTACTATTCCCAGATCCTACAGGGTATATATAAATGTATCTATGTGCATATGTACTGTCATCTATCAATAAGAGTCTCTTATAAGCGTAGTTGTATGTACATATCGTATTGTACTCGTATACGTAGGCATATATACATATTCATGACTGCTATTGTTTGACGAGTGCGTTGCATGTTGTGTTCTGTTTTACTTGCAACATTGCGTCAAGTGCATGCCAAACGTTTATGTAGGTGTTAAAAGACATGTCTTTCCACACTCTGTTGGCATAAATATGTGCAAGCACTTTTGCAGTTGTTGTACACATAAATGTAGTTGTTGCTAGCTGTTACACACATGTAGTTCATTTGCATAGCAAATTTTTGCTTGTAAGTTTGTTAGCAACATGTGTATATACATATGTACATACATAGTAAGATGTTGCAAGCAAACACCTTGAAGCAGTGAGCCAATTGTTTATGCCACAACAAATGGTTATTAGTAACTTAAGATAAAATCTTGCATGCAACACTAATACGAGTAGTTAAGTGTCTAATTACATATCAATTAGCAAAAGTGCGAGATGAAAATATGTACATTTTGAATTTCCATTAGTTGACTTAGAAGATGTTACCACAAAAATGCTCAGCTAAATGCAATAAAATGTCGGGCACTCACAGCTGCGTAAAGCAGTTGCACAAACCAACTTCTATATCCTTGCGAAGCTAGCATTCACATGCCCTCCGCCGCTAGCTTTTTCATATCTATGCCTGCGAATTTTTGTTTTGTCCACTAACCGCGCCCCTTAACTGCCTTGGCCATACCTTTACTCCTTACCTTGCAACGTCGTTTTCTATACTTATTCTCCTCTGAACTCAGTACCTGGCCGTAATTAACCATGTGTAACATAGCCTATGGCTAATGTGGCAATAAAGAAAAGCCTGTCAGCCGTTTGCTGTCAATTCAAACAATCACACGCACACTCTGACTTACATATATACATTCGCATTGAAACTCCTGTGCGTCAACATTCATTGCATTACGTGCAAACAAGTGACGTAGCGCAGTAAAATAAAAACACAAAAAAGTTGCAACAACAATGTTTTAAATGCATTAAACTGGCACTGGTAATAATAAAATTAGCCACTGCATTAGAAGCGCATTAAAAGGCTCCGTTCTTTTAATTGTGTATTAATAAGTGTAATGTTAATAAAACCATAAATATTTATTGCAACACTCTTGTTGAATTTTTTTTCATTTTTTTGCTTTTTAATAAACTAAACTTGATTAAAGTCACTGGCAAATTAGCAAACTGCAAAATGCTATTTAGTTCTGCTTGACGGTAAATTAATTATTAAGTGTTTTTTATGTGCATGCAAAAATAATAGTAATGAAAATTTATTATTTGATTTAGCTGCATTTAAAATATATATTTAATTTGCATTTACTTTTTAATTTACGGGTACATAAATGTAGCGGGGGTGTATTAAATACAATCCCGCTAGTGTTTGTTGCTCATTGCTGATAAAACGGCTGGGCGTACATATTTAAAAGAAATTTGCCACACAGAGAGGCTATTATAGCCTGGATTGGAATGGAATGGAATTGTGGGTGGCCGGAAAAAGCAAAAAAAACAAGCACTCAGGCAGTATTGCCTATTGTATTTAAGGCCTATTTAGATACAGAATTTAGAGGAAAGGGATATATAGGGCGGGTGGCAGTTCATTGCTCCTCTGCAAACTTACCACACTCATTAATACATTTTAGGCGTTTGTTGAGGGAAAGAAAATGTATCTCGTCCATTCACAATACATCCGACCCAAAGATGTACCATCTAAGGCTGGCGAAGAGAAAATATTCTGTTCTATTCTAATTCTCTAAACAAAATTTACGCAATGAGTCGTCGATGATGCCTACGGTGACCATAAGTCATATGTCATACCCATGGATTGGGCCTCGTTATTAGTCCTATCCGTGCTTGTGGATCACTCCTTCTTTGTCTGAGAACGAATTTTGCTACCATGCTGTCAGGCATTTTCAGGAAACACTTGGCTAAAAGTGGCTCCAGTCCAATTGGACTCTCCAAAGGCCCTAAGTTCGCCAATTCATCGGCCAGTTTATTGCCTTGAACACCGTAGTGTCCTGGCACGCACACAAGTTCAAGCTTATTGTAATGAAGTTCAGCCTCAATTTGCATTCCTGGACCATCTTTGAAGAGGTGGGAGTGGCTTCCAAGGCCTTTAAAGCAGCTTGGCTGTCACTAAGGATCCTCATTTTATGACCGCGCCATTTTTCGCCAATTATCCAGTTTGCCAATTTTAGTATTGCAAAGATCCGATCGAAAGACCATTGCCATTGCATCCAAAGCAGTAAAGCATTTAAAGCCATCTAGCTTCAGCACCATTTTTACTCTTTGAGCCGTCGGTATAGAAAGTTTCCACGGAGCTTCCCAAGAGAGTGTCTTTTTTTCCATAAAGTGGCCCGTATGAAACTCCGATGAAGCCACCTCCCCGGGACTGCTTTCGCATTTCATCAGAGGGGGGCCGTGGCATACAGAATGCATCACTCTGCACTGTTTCCCACCCACACTTGCCACTAATCGGTGAACGAAGAACACAAAGTTTGCTAACGCTTTCAAATCTGAACATTAGGTGTCTTAAAACAATAAAAACAGAATTATGGATCACTGGACATATGGCCACCAGGTATATAGCCTTTCATAACAGTTTCTTCGGAACCTGTAAGTTAGGCTAGGTTAGGTTTAGGTGGCGGTCCCTTTTAGACCGCGAAAGTTGGTCCTTTGTGACACTACTGAGGATGGTAACTGCTAATTTAGTGCTGAGAACGCAGTTTCGCAGGCGGCTAATCTTAATCCCGAAGAGCTCCTCCGGATTTGTCAGAGAGTGTGAACCCAAGTGCCTAAGCCACAAACTTGCAAAAGCTTTGCAGTCTTTTAGGGAATGTTGAGATAACTCCACCTCGTCGCCCTCCGTACAGCTGCGACAAGCGGGGTCCGATAAGGTATTTAATCTCAATGCGTGCATCCCGATAGGATAATGCCCTGTTAGTACGCCCACTGGAATCGAGGGACCCGGCTTCGCGAGTCCAAGGGGATCCTTGGACCGCCCTCCGTCTACCACCGGCCAGAGAGGCCGTCTCTGGCCAGTTTATAAGCCGCAAAGTTTCCGGCGACATCACTATGTCTTGGCACCTAGATTGGAAGCTGTGGAGATAAGGGAAATATGGATCATAGATAGGAAAGCAAGATCAAGGAATCCTATCTATCCAGTGCTCCGCACTCCAGAGAAAATATTTCAAATTACTTAGGGAACATTTCTTCGAGAGCCTAGATAGCTTAGGAAAAGCTCCATTAGAAGGTCTGCTAAGAGTCGCAAGAACATTGAGATATGGGTGAAGACTATTCTGAGACAAAAGGCTTATGCGGCCTCAGAGTGGACTCACACCAGAGCCTGTCTATCCTAATCTAACCGAAGCAGACAATTGCTCAATAACGACGACATGTCCTTATATCGACAGTCTTTGTGGTAAAATAACTGACTAAATAAGTATTTCTCTGATCTCTCTAATTTTTTCACTGCCGAAAGCCTTAATATTTCTTTTGAATAACTAGGCAGAAAGCTGCCTTCTGTGACCATACATTGGGTCGCAGTGATCTTTACCGGAAATGCTTTTTGGGGTTTATATAGACCTTATTTGGTAGCTCAGCAGTCAGAGGCACGCTTCTACTTTGCTTGTTAGTATTTAATTTTTTTTACCACTCAGCAAGAGGAATGAATGCGATCCATGCACATATTCAGTGCCTGCTTCCTTATAACATCTTACTTCAAAGTAAATTTGCTTATCTCTTTAAAAAAATCTTTCTTTTCTCCATTGCAATATACGTAACAACCATTTACAGTTATGATATCCTCTCCAAAGCTAACCCTTTAACGAACATCATGCAACTAATCAAGCATTTTGTCTGCAGCCACAAATGTGAAAATAATAAAAAAAAGGACGATCTACTGTATTTCGAAAATTTGAAAAATATTAGTTTAGGTACTAAACCGGAAGCATTCGTTAATTTTATGTACTTCGCTTTATTGGACAGCGGAACAGGCAGGACAGCTCGAACATGCAGACAGACAGGAAGTTAACTCAATTTAGTGATGGGTTAAAATACGCCTAAGCACAAACAAATGACAATGGCAACAATAACAACAACAAAATAATAAAGTAGTGGCAAATAAAGTAGCAAAGCATTGGATGCTTCTAAAATTCTAATAAAATACAAAAGAACATATGGATAGACGTTAGCAAAAGAGAGGCAAAAAGAAAAACAGCAACAAAGAGAGATAAGCTAATAGAGGGGCCAACATATGTGAGTGCTATTGCAATGTTTTGTGTTTTTGTACAGTAATGCAGTCTGGCGGCTTTCAAGCAGACAACACAAAATTAGTTTATCGATTGACTTTGTTGTTAACTCATTTTGTGGCAGCAGCAAAAGAGTTAAGTTTGAGCAATTAGCTAAGCAATGGAGGGGTAACGGATATGTAAAGAATGGAACACCAGCTGATTTCTTTAAAGCAAAAACAAAATACATATCAAGACTAGCTAGTAAGGATACTTTCTAAGCACTTTCCTTTCTAGCAGCTGCCAGCAGTTACTTTTGCTAATTTTTGTAGAGCGATTGGCTCGAATTCCTAGCGCTTTACAACACTAGATGCGGCTCTTGTTTAAGCTGTCACTTTTTTTTTATTTGTATACACATTTTTTATATGTATGTATGTTTGTATATTTGGACATCTGCATAGTCAGACAAATGCAATAAAATAGTTGAAATAGCCCCTTCAGGTGAGCCAATTAAAATAATTACAATTTTTGCAATTTTCCTGTAATAGGTCACTGCGTACAACTCAAGCATAAAGCGTACTAAATGTTGATACAAAAACACAAAAAATTCTGAACGTCTTTGTATATATGCATGTATGTAGCTATGTGTGCTTTTTTAGAGCCTACAAATAAATAAATAGCAAACAAATGAGTGGCATTTACGCCGGGAATTTTGTAGGCCTTTTAATTTCACTTTTCAAAAAATGTCTGAAGTTTCCTTTCAGATATGCATGTGTATACATATATTTGCAGTTTTTAAATTTTTTATTTTTTGATCACTTTAGTAGATTATAAAAAGGAAGAAGCAGATATACCAAGTACATATATACACACATATGTAGTTGGTAACAAGTGAGTATGAAGAATAATGCGGCAAGGCCTAAGGCTCAGATCACTGGAGTCAGATAAATGTCGTTTTAGATACATATAAAACCAAATGACGTTGCCACAACGCCGTAAACGCAACGTGTGTGCGGCAACAGCTAATATTGACCAGCACACATATCCATGCATGCAAACTAGGGTGGTCCAAAAACAGTAAAGTCGGAATTGTAATGCGCTCACTCCCTAGGATTGTTCTTTATCGAAAAAAGTACACCCCAATTTTTTATTTTGAAATCAAAAAATATTTAGATGTCGCTCAAAGCGCTCAAAGTTTTCCCCGTATTTTTATATGGCAAAAAAACAACTTTTCGTAGAAATGGTATAGAATTCTTGAAAATCAATATTTTTCGATCGGAAAACTCTCTCTGGTTCTCTTCAGGAGACTTTCAATAATAATACCGAATTATTTATTTAATAATTTTTTAATACTAACGATTTTTTATTGGTCCCTCTTTTGCATTTTTCGGGGTTTTTGTGGGTTTTTGACGGACCTATAAATTATAGTTGCGATAAAAAAATGGTTAAATAAACATTTTCGTATTATTACTGGGAATCTTCTGCAGATAAACAGAGTTTTCCGATAGAAAAATATTTGTTTTTAAGAATTCTATACCATTTCTACGAAAAGATGTTTTTTCCCCATATAAAATACATGGAAAACTTTGGGCGCTTTGAGCGACCTCTAAATATTTTTTGATTTCAAAATAAAGCAAATAGAGCTATATTTTTGTCGGTATAGAACAATCTTAGGGGGTGAGAACATACAAATTTCGACTTTACTTTTTCACCTGCATTTTTGGACCACCCTAATGCACACAAGTCGTAATACATTTATGTTGCTTGCAAGCGAGCACCTCAACCACGCGTGGGTTTAAATGCGCCAACTTCACTTTCATCGCTTAATGTAGACCGGAAGCGCTTGAAACGACCAATTTGCATTGTATATATGTATGTACGTATTGCAGTGGGGAGGAAGAAAAGACAAAAGACACACACACACACTAAATAAAAAGAATGTAAACAAAAGTGAAAAGATAAAAAAACTTCCGCAGTTTTATTGAAAGCAATAAAATAGGTACGCAGATATTAGGTGCGACTGAGCGCTTTTTGTAGTCAAATTTTTTTCTCTTAAAGATATGAGTGGCAGCAACAATTAAGTTTTTTTTCTTAAAGGGAAGTTAACCGTTGTTTGCTTGTGCGGAAAGTGTTGTCTGCAGAATTCCAAATTATTGCTATTTCATCCTTTTTTATGCTGGCATGTCCTGCGGTATTTTAGTATTTCGCGATATTTCGATACATTTTTTTATATTGTTTTTATTTGGCCTACATATTTTTTGGTGTAATTTTTCGATTTTCGATTCTTATCCTGATTCACAAGTTTTATTTTTTCTGCAGGTATACCTATAGTAGGCACTACTGAAAGCGAAAGTGTTGTGAATATAATACATACTTTTTGTGAAGCAGCAGTTTTTCTGTGCTCGGAAAACCGAAGGAGACGCAAAAACTTAAAAAAAAAGTTGCCACCGTCAAAAATTTGAATCAGTTAAATTGATAAATTAAGGTAAATTTCCAGGAGAAAGACCTTCGAAAATATATTAACTAACATTCCCCATTCCTAAAAAATAAATATGTAATGCTTCATAAATTGAAAATTCATAATTGAAAAAATCCATTTTATTTTTCATTAATGAAGCCATAAGAGTTTTATGAGGAAGTAACAACACAAAAAGACTTTAAAATATTCAATAAAATTAAAAAAAAAAAATTAGGAACTCTCTTCGATTTTTGAGGGTTACGGTTTTTTGTGGCAAATGCAGTTTTTCGCGGAAATTTAGTTTTTTGAAGAAAGAATCTGGCAGCACTGACCGTAGCTTAATTAGTAACGAACTAAGGAACTTTTGAGTTAAACGAATATTGCACCGATTCTCCGACGTTAACGTATGCATGCGAGTTCTCACTGAAGTCATCGAAATGAAAAGGATTTAGAATTGATTCATCATAAATATGGCTCCGAGTGGAAGTATGTATGCAATCTTCATACAAACCTTTAAAACCTATATGTAGGATATCGAGGGCTTATATTCAATACCCTCTGTCTGCAATATTCACAAAAATTTTTTGCCAGAGACATAACTATTATAAAAGAAAAGAATAAAAGTCATCCAATAATTATTATATAAAGATAACAATTTTTTGAGTCATCTATAATTATTATTCAAGGACTTATATTATAAAAATCCTTTCATAATAATTATTCGAGAGATAAACATTTTTAAGTCTTCAAAGACTTTTATTATTAAAGTCATTTCATAATAATTATCATTGAGATAAATATGTTTAAGTCTTCAAACACTTTTATTTTGAGACTTATATTATAAAAGTCGTTTCATAATAATTATGAGTGCGAAAAAATTTATTAAGTCTTAAAAGACGTGGCTTGTTCAGGACCATTTCGGGATTAGTTGGAGCCCAGCTCGGGGCTAGTTGGGGACCAGTTCGGGACTATTTGAAGAGTAGTTTGGGATCAGTTCGGGACTCTATATATAATAAAGTCCCAATCTAGTCCGCAAATGGTCTCAAACTACTGCCCAACTAGTTTCAAACTAGTTCCAAACTGTTTCCGAACTGATGCCCACCTAGTCCCGAATTTTCTCACAACTAAGCCCAAACTAATTTCGAAATGGTCCTGAACATAATTATTATTAAAAGACTTTTATAATAAAACTCTCAAAATAAAAGCCTTTGAATACTTAAAAATATTTATCTCGCTGATAATTATTATGAAAATACTTTTATTATATAAGTCTTAAAATAGTGGTTATCGATGTCTTAAAAAATTTTGTTCACATATAATTATTATCAAAAAACGTCCTCAAGCCCAATACAAAATGTTGAATACAATTATCAAAAAACTATTTTTTTTATAAATTTTACGAAAATTTGGATGACTTGTTTAAAACTCTACCATGCAATAATTATTTTTCTGGGTGTCGGCTTTTTTCTGATATTCAGCATCATCTGTGACTTAACTGTCAACTCTGATATTGGACCCAAGGTATAAAAAGGGAGCTGAGTATTTACCCAGTCTGTTCTGGTAGGGTTGCTTTTTGAAAACCAACATTCAGTTATTTTTGCTTAGCACTTTCTTGTCTGCAATTTCCAGAGATATGAAACCATTCGAACTACATAAACCATTGCCAACGCTTCTAAAGCATCGGTAAGCACAATTCTGCGCGCAATCTGCCTCTTCGCGGCCCCTCGCTTGCCCGTTATCACAAGTAATAAAGCAAAATTTATGAATGGCATTGCACATAAAATTAGTAATTAAAACTATTTTCATGCCAGCATTTATGGACGAAAGCAATACTCGTTCATAAGCGAGCTTAAATATGAGGGAATCTGTCGAAACGAAATGAGTAAAATGCCATAACTATGTAATTCTCCAGCAACGATGCTGACAAGGAGGCTTGCAGAGAATCAGTTTGGCAGAAAGGATAAGGTGCTGCCAGTGACATTCCCAACGATCGCAGTCGTGATGGTGATGATCACGATGATCATGCGCATATCAACCAACACCAGTTTCATGCAGCTAAAACCAAAACAACAACAAACACAACGCCAAGCCCGAGCATGTCGTGAGGGAAAAAGCATGCGCGTTGACAGCTCGATCGACTGAAAGGCAACTAACTACCACAGCGAGCAGCAACTATGTACCTTAGTGGCAGCAGTAGCAATGGTAGGTAGTGTCAGCAACATATTTCTCATTGCTGCTTGAACGCATTTAAGCAACGTTTATGATTATGGCACGCGATTGTCATTGCGAATTGTTGTCAACGCACTTGCTGGCTATATGGTTGGATCTGGCTTGGATGGGGATGTGGCGGCGGGTTGGATGCCAGGCAGTTAGCAAGAACAAAATTGCATGCGTAGCAAAGCAACACGCCAACATGACATAATGACAGCCATACAAGTGCAATAACAACATAGACAACAGCACTGAAGTTAATATTTTCTACATACATACATATTTGTTGTTTTTGTTTTTAGGTTTATTTCTGTTTTCACTTACAATTACAGCAAAGCAAAACATTCGCAACATATTTCGCATTGTCGACGCACATTGCTGATCACATTGGCAACAACACGGTGCACAAATGTCGCAGCGGCAATAAAATAGGCGACACGCCGCCGGACGGACGGAGCGAAAATAAAATGACAGCAACTTCATCGACGTCAGCCGCAGCGGCAGCGGCGGCGGCAGCGGCAGGACGACAGCAGACAGTTAGCCTAAGTTATCCAAGCCGACAGCTACTAATTGTGCGTCAATGGGCGAGTGCGTGCACAAATGTTGCTGCAACATGCTGCATGTACAGCTTGCCGCACGATGCAGCTGCAACAGCGACGCAAACTATGCGCACAACGTTAATGGGCGGCGCGCAAATTAAATGCTCACGCACAGCCCACAGTTCACAGTCGGCCTGTTACCGGGGCTGCTTGCCGATGATTTTGCCGTCGGGCGCGCGGCCGTTAGTGGCGTCCACACGGTGAGGCAGGTGCATTAATGGCGAGCATCACATGCCGTCGCATGTGGCACGTTACACATTGTCTGTCTATTATTACCCGCTGCGTCGCCCGACTGTGTCACACCTTCAAATCAAATAATAACTTTTGCTGTTTAAGTCTTTTGATTTCTATTTTGCAATTCTTTCTTTTGTTCGCGTCTGCGACTCTCCGAACTCCCTTCCGCATCTAACTTTACCATTTGCTTGCAAATTAAAAATATTCATTGGCGTGAATTAATTTTATTGCCCAATTACTTTGCGATACTTTGGTGCTGCTGCTGCTGCTGCTTTTGCTTTAGCTGGTCGTTTCATGCGCCCTTCCTGTGTCATAGCGTTGACATGTTGCATGCAACCACAGATGTGGTAAGTGTGCAAATCGAAAGAGAAGACTGCAGTTGACAACACGTCGCCAGTTTTATGTGATCGTTACCAGTTTTTGCGCCGATTTTTGACATATTGAAACTATTAAACGTTTGTTAACCCGCTGAAGTTGCTTCAGTGTTTCCCGTGGACGCCCACTTTTGCCTCGGGCCTTGCTGTTCCTGCTGCAAGCCCGCCACATTTCGCATTATTGTCGCACTAAACACAACTAAGTAATTTTTATGTGTTTACAACAGCAAATTGTCAACGAAATTGCGTAGGAAAATTAGAGAGTAAAGTTTTGCGCTGTCGTTTCCGAGGATCTGCAGAGTTGCACGTGGCTGCTGCATGTGCGCGTGGCGGTAAATGTAAACTTGTGCCATATGTTCTAAAGAAAATTCCATATACGTAACGTAGGCGTGCGTATTTTTGTTTTTATGCGCACATTTTCCGCTAATTCTTTTTTAAATCTTAAGTGTTAGACAATTACATATTTTTGAGTGCACACTAATTGCTCTATTCAACTGAAATTTACAAAAAACGAATGTTTTAGCATTCAAAATTTCACAGTAAAAACTAATTGAAATTCTAACGAAACCGTAAGTTATTTGTCGCAGCAGTAATTACGGTAAGGTACATACTCCACTGGAAGTCGAAATTAGAGCCTGCGATACCTGCGATTACCACAAAAAAGCAGTGAATATCTGGGACTACGGTTGGACCCAAAACTAACGTTCCAGGCACAAATACAATATTTATTCGGCAGAAAAGGCAAACATAGGCGGACAAAGAACAGCGGCTTTAAGAGTGGCCTCTGCGAACGGTAGCAACGGGCTGAGCCCTTTATGAAGAGAAGAAGAGTCAGTAGTTAGGTGTTGGCTTCAAACATGGCGGACCTGGAAGCAGGGATAGTTGATACTGACCAAATAGGGTCCAGGGTAGAAGGAGGGATTGTTTTAGTGGCTATACCACTCACGTAGGACCGACGATTTTTATATGGTGCGACGGAATTTTAAACTCTTTTCTCGCAGCAAAAAATTAAATTAAATTAAATTTCTTACCTGGTGAAACTGTGGTCTGCGAACAGTGGACTTCCGGTAAATTCAACTAAGCCGGAACTCGTCTTGTTCACTTCAAAGTTTATGTACCACACACGACTCTTCCCTCAAATGGAGTCGTTCGCCGAATTGCCGAGAGATTGTAGTTAGAAGGAGGCACTCTGCATCAAGCTTAAATTAGACTGAGGACTGTCTTACCTCTTTGTCGAACGTGTCTGAGTATTTCCTCTTAAGATTTGTATGGCTGCCAGGCCACAGTAATATTGCAGGAAAATGAGATACGAATGAGCTTTCACGGGAAGGCACCATCCATCTGACTGAGAAATGAGAGAGTGGGAGAACTTTTGACTAGATGTGAACAACAACTCTGCGGCAGATGGGCCTTGTGTAAGCTCGGCCAGCGAACGCTATGCGAAAACTATAGCATGTGCTACAGCAAGAAATTTATGGCCGAGGGTGGGCCGGAAGCGTTCAAGGTAACGCCTTAGGCTCATAAAACCGCGGTTTTAAATTCTGATGGGTGTAAATACAGAACAATGGTCGATTGGAATTCCAGCGGTGTGACTCATTAAATAAATATCGCACTGTATCCTCACTTTCGTTACTACCTTGGGAGCGACGAAGTGCTATCATCTTAACACTTTATCTTGAACTGCCTAACTTTTGCAAGAGGAATTGTAGAAATCGGTTAACTTTGGACCACAGTTATGCGGTAACATACATAAAAAAAATAAAAAATTAAATAAAAAATAAAATAAAAATATTCCGATGAATTGATAATCTTCTCATTTTAGTGCAGGCGGTTAAAAATAGCGGTATATTATTTCGGTATAGAAGAATCCTAGGGGGTGAGAGCATACAAATTCCGACTTTACTTTTTCACATGCGTTTTTTTTGGACCACCCTAATGTATACTCAAGCAAACGCACCTATAAAATGTCTTCGTCATTAGGATTAATTATGTGTGTGTTCACACGTTTTTAAAAACACTCTAAAAGAATGCAAAATTGCCTTCATGCAAGTACGCATGAACATCCATGTGCATGTGTATGTATGTATGTATATATGCATCTTTGATGGCCCCAATGCAATTGCAGTTGCCGCTGCCGAAAATACGCTCACGTCAGATTATCCCATAATTTATGATGATCTCAAGCAAGCGATCTTTCGAGGATTTCACAACAGTGAGGTTTTCCTGCACTGTTGGGTCACGCGGTGCAACAACAACAACAAAGAGAGAAGTATAAGTATAATTATCTAAAAAAAAAGATAAGAGAGATCAATCATTCGAATGTAAGCGAGTGAATAAATGACTGCAAGTAGATATGTTGTAGCTACCGGGCAAACTACATACACCGGTGGCTGAAATAATAACGGGTGATTTTTTTGAGGTTAGGATTTTCATGCATTAG
>NW_023458561.1:53131250-53149644 GCF_013731165.1 Rhagoletis pomonella | reverse complement strand
AAAGCTCATTTATATATGTAAAAAGTTAGGCGTTTAGGAAGAAATAAGTATTAAACATAAAATAAACAAAAGAATCAGAGCCAAAACTGGCCAAAATAAGACGTTTCTATTATTTCAGCCACCGGTGTATGTAGTTTGCCCGGTAGCTACAACATATCTACTTGCAGTCATTTATTCACTCGCTTACAGTCGAATGATTGATCTCTCTTATCTTTTTTTTTATAGATAATTATACTTATACTTCTCTCGTTGTTGTTGTTGTTGCACCGCGTGACCCAACAGTGCAGGAAAACCTCACTGTTGTGAAATCCTCGAAAGATCGCTTGCTTGAGATCATCATAAATTATGGGATAATCTGACGTGAGCGTATATTCGGCAGCGGCAACTGCAATTGCGTTGACGTCATCAAAGATGCATATATACATACATACATACACATGCACATGGATGTTCATGCGTACTTGCATGAGGGCAATTTTGCATTCTTTTAGAGTGTTTTTAAAAACGTGTGAACACACACATAATTAATCCTAATGACGAAGACATTTTATAGGTGCGTTTGCTTGAGTATACATTAGGGTGGTCCAAAAAAACGCATGTGAAAAAGTAAAGTCGGAATTTGTATGCTCTCACCCCCTAGGATTCTTCTATACCGCAATAATATACCGCTATTTTTAACCGCCTGCACTAAAATGAGAAGATTATCAATTCATCGGAATATTTTTATTTAATTTTTTATTTTATTTCTACAATTCCTCTTGCAAAAGTTAGGCAGTTCAAAATAAAGTGTTAAGATGATAGCACTTCGTCGCTCCCAAGGTAGTAACGAAAGTGAGGATACAGTGCGATATTTATTTAATGAGTCACACCGCTGGAATTCCAATCGACCATTGTTCTATATTTACACCCATCAGAATTTAAAACCGCGGCTTTATGAGCCTAAGGAGTTACCTTGAGCGCTTCCGGCCCACCCTCGGCCATAAATTTCTTGCTGTAGCACTTGCTATAGTTTTCGCATAGTGTTCGCTGGCTGAGCTTATACAAGGCCCATCTGCTGCAGAGTTGTTGTTCACATCTAGTCAAAAGTTCTCCCACTCTCTCATTTCTCAGTCAGATGGATGGTGCCTTCCCGTGAAAGCTCATTCGTATCTCATTTTCCTGCAATATTACTGTGGCCTGGCAGCCATACAAATCTTAAGAGGAAATACTCAGACACGTTCGACAAAGAGGTAAGACAGTCCTCAGTCTAATTTAAGCTTGATGCAGAGTGCCTCCTTCTAACTACAATCTCTCGGCAATTCGGCGAACGACTCCATTTGAGAGAAGAGTCGTGTGAGGTACATAAACTTTGAAGTGAACAAGACGAGTTCCGGCTTAGTTGAATTTACCGGAAGTCCACTGTTCGCAGACCACAGTTTCACCAGGTAAGAAATTTAATTTAATTTAGTTTTTTGCTGCGAGGAAAGAGTTTAAAATGCCGTCGCACCATATAGAAATCGTCGGTCCTACGTGAGTGGTATAGCCACTAAAACAATCCCTCCTTCTACCCTGGACCCTATTTGGTCAGTATCAACTATCCCTGCGTCCAGGTCCGCCATGTTTGAAGCCAACACCTAACTACTGACTCTTCTTCTCTTTATAAAGGGCTCAGCCCGTTGCTACCGTTCGCAGAAGCCACCCTTAAAGCCGCTGTTCTTTGTCCGCCTATGTTTGCCTTTTCTGCCGAATAAATATTGTATTTGTGCCTGGAACGTTAGTTTTGGGTCCAACCGTAGTCCCAGATATTCACTGCTTTTTTGTGGTAATCGCAGGTATCGCAGGCTCTAATTTCGACTTCCAGTGGAGTATGACTTCTTCTTAAAAGCAGGATCTCCGTTGCTAGCGTAAGACATCGTCTCTCTAGCCATATTTAATTTTCTTTGTGCCTCCTCGATGTTCCTTGCCGTAATTACTGCTGCGACAAATAACCTACGGTTTCGTTAGAATTTCAATTAGTTTTTACTGTGAAATTTTGAATACTAAAACATTCGTTTTTTGTAAATTTCAGTTGAATAGAGCAATTAGTGTGCACTCAAAAATATGTAATTGTCTAACACTTAAGATTTAAAAAAGAATTAGCGGAAAATGTGCGCATAAAAACAAAAATACGCACGCCTACGTTACGTATATGGAATTTTCTTTAGAACATATGGCACAAGTTTACATTTACCGCCACGCGCACATGCAGCAGCCACGTGCAACTCTGCAGATCCTCGGAAGCGACAGCGCAAAACTTTACTCTCTAATTTTCCTACGCAATTTCGTTGACAATTTGCTGTTGTAAACACATAAAAATTACTTAGTTGTGTTTAGTGCGACAATAATGCGAAATGTGGCGGGCAAGCAGCAGGAACAGCAAGGCCCGAGGCAAAAGTGGGCGTCCACGGGAAACACTGAAGCAACTTCAGCGGGTTAACAAACGTTTAATAGTTTCAATATGTCAAAAATCGGCGCAAAAACTGGTAACGATCACATAAAACTGGCGACGTGTTGTCAACTGCAGTCTTCTCTTTCGATTTGCACACTTACCACATCTGTGGTTGCATGCAACATGTCAACGCTATGACACAGGAAGGGCGCATGAAACGACCAGCTAAAGCAAAAGCAGCAGCAGCAGCAGCACCAAAGTATCGCAAAATAATTGGGCAATAAAATTAATTCACGCCAATGAATATTTTTAATTTGCAAGCAAATGGTAAAGTTAGATGCGGAAGGGTGTGCGGAGAGTCGCAGACGTGAACAAAAGAAAGAATTGCAAAATAGAAATCAAAAGACTTAAACAGCAAAAGTTTTTATTTGATTTGAAGGTGTGACACAGTCGGGCGACGCAGCGGGTAATAATAGACAAACAATGTGTAACGTGCCACATGCGACGGCATGTGATGCTCGCCATTAATGCACCTGCCTCACCGTGTGGACGCCACTAACGGCCGCGCGCCCGACGGCAAAATCATCGGCAAGCAGCCCCGGTAACAGGCCGACTGTGAACTGTGGGCTGTGCGTGAGCATTTAATTTGCGCGCCGCCCATTAACGTTGTGCGCATAGTTTGCGTCGCTGTTGCAGCTGCATTGTGCGGCAAGCTGTATATGCAGCATGTTGCAGCAACATTTGTGCACGCACTCGCACATTGATGCACAATTAGTAGCTGTCGGCTTGGATAACTTAGGCTAACTGTCTGCTGTCGTCCTGCCGCTGCCGCCGTCGCTGCCGCTGACGTCTATGAAGTTGCTGTCATTTTATTTTCGCTCCGTCCGTCCGGCGGCGTGTCGCCTATTTTATTGCCGCTGCGACATTTGTGCACCGTGTTGTTGCCAATGTGATCAGCAATGTGCGTCGACAATGCGAAATATGTTGCGAATGTTTTGCTTTGCTGTAATTGTAAGTGAAAACAGAAATAAACCTAAAACAAAAACAACAAATATGTATGTATGTAGAAAATATTAACTTCAGTGTTGTTGTCTATGTTGTTATTGCACTTGTATGGCTGTCATTATGTCATGTTGGCGTGTTGCTTTGCTACGCATGCTATTTTGTTCTTGCTAACTGCCTGGCATCCAAACCGCCACATCCCCATCCCAGCCATATCCAACCATATAGCCAGCAAGTGCGTTGACAACAATTCGCAATGACAATCGCGTGCCATAATCATAAACGTTGCTTAAATGCGTTCAAGCAGCAATGAGAAATATGTTGCTGACACTACCTACCATTGCTACTGCTGCCACTAAGGTACATAGTTGCTGCTCGCTGTGGTAGTTAGTTGCCTTTCAGTCGATCGAGCTGTCAACGCGCATGCTTTTTCCCTCACGACATGCTCGGGCTTGGCGTTGTGTTTGTTGTTGTTTTGGTTTTAGCTGCATGAAACTGGTGTTGGTTGATATGCGCATGATCATCGTGATCATCACCATCACGACTGCGATCGTTGGGAATGTCACTGGCAGCACCTTATCCTTTCTGCCAAACTGATTCTCTGCAAGCCTCCTTGTCAGCATCGTTGCTGGAGAATTACATAGTTATGGCATTTTACTCATTTCGTTTCGACAGATTCCCTCATATTTAAGCTCGCTTAAGAACGAGTATTGCTTTCGTCCATAAATGCTGGCATGAAAATAGTTTTAATTACTAATTTTATGTGCAATGCCATTCATAAATTTTGCTTTATTACTTGTGATAACGGGCAAGCGAGGGGCCGCGAAGAGGCAGATTGCGCGCAGAATTGTGCTTACCGATGCTTTAGAAGCGTTGGCAATGGTTTATGTAGTTCGAATGGTTTCATATCTCTGAAAATTGCAGACAAGAAAGTGCTAAGCAAAAATAACTGAATGTTGGTTTTCAAAAAGCAACCCTACTAGAACAGACTGGGTAAATACTCAGCTTCCTTTTTATACCTTGGGTCCAATATCAGAGTTGAGAGTTAAGTCACAGAAGGGTTTGAAGAAGAGAAAAATTTTTAAAGTCATCGATAACTATTATTTTGAGACTTTTATAAGAAAAGTATTTTCATAATAATTATCATTGAGATAAATATTTTTAAGTCTTCAAAGACTTTTATTTTGAGACTTATATTATAAAAGTCTTTTCATAATAATTATCATCGAAATAAATATTTTTAAGTCTTCAAAGGCTTTTATTTTGAGACTTTTATTATAAAAGTCTTTTCATAATAATTATGAGTGCGAAAAAATTGTTTAAGTCTTAAAGGACGGGGCTTGTTCAAGACCATTTCGGGCTCAGTTCGGGGCTAGTTGTGGGAAAATTCGGGACTAGTTGGCGCTCAGTTCGGAAACAGTTTGGAACTAGTTGGGTAGGAGTTTGGGATCATTTGGGCACTATATTATATATAAAGTCCCGAACTGATCGCAAACTACTCCCCAAATAGTCCCGAACTGGACCCGAACAAACCCCGTCTTTTAAGACTTAAAAAATGGTTACGCCCTCATAATTATTATGAATCGACTTTTATAATATAAGTCTCAAAATAAAACTCTTTGAAGACTTAAAAATGTTTATCTCTCGGATAATTATTATGGAAGGATTTTTATACAATATAAGTCCTTGAAAAATAATTATTGATGACTCAAAAAATTCTTATCTTTATATAATAATTATCGATTGACTTTTATTATTTTCTCTTATAATAGTTATGTCTCTGGGAAAAAGTTTTTGTGAAAATTGCAGACAGAGGGTATTGAATATAAGCCCTCGATATGTAGGTTAGGTTTTGAAGGTTTGTATGAAGATTGCATACATACTTCCACTCGGAGCCATATTTATGATGAATCAATTCTATATCCTTTTCATTTCGATGACTGCAGTGAGAACTCGCTTGCATACGTTAACGTCGGAGAATCGGTACAATATTCGTTTAACTCAAAAGTTCCTTAGTTCGTTACTTATTAAGCTACGGTCATTGCTACCAGATTCTTTCTTCAAAAAACTAAATTTCCGCGAAAAACTGCATTTGCGACAAAACAACTGTAACCCTCAAAAAACGAAGAGAGTTCCTAAATTTTTTTTTTGTTTTAATTTTATTAAATACTTTAAAGTCTTTTTGTGTTGTTACTTCCTCATAAAACTCTTAAGGCTTCATAAATGAAAAATAAAATGGATTTTTTCAATTATGAATTTTCAATTTATGAAGCATTACATATTTATTTTTTAGGAATGGGGAATGTTAGTTAATATATTTTCGAAGGTCTTTCTCCTGGAAATTTACCTTGTTTGTACCAATTTAACTGATTAAAATTTTTGACGGTGGCAACTTTTTTTTTAAGTTTTTGCGTATGTATTACATTCACAACACTTTCGCTTTCAGTAGCGCCTACTATAGGTATACCTTCAGAAAAAATAAAACTTGTGAATCAGGATAAGAATCGAAAAACGAAAAATTACACCAAAAAAATATGTAGGCCAAATAAAGACAATATAAAAAAATGTATCGAAATATCGCGAAATACTAAAATACCGCAGGACATGCCAGCATAAAAAAGGATGAAATAGCAATAATTGGGAATTCTGCAGACAACACTTTCCGCACAAGCAAACAACGGTTAACTTCCCTTTAAGAAAAAACTTAATTGTTGTTGCCACTCATATCTTTAAAAGAAAAAAAATTTAACTACAAAAAGCGCTCAGTCGCACCTAATATCTGCGTACCTATTTTATTGCTTTCAATAAAACTGCGGAAAAGTTTTTTTATCTTTTCACTTTTGTTTACATTCTTTTTATTCAGTGTGTGTGTTTTTTTCTTTTCTTCATCCCCACTGCAATACGTTCGTACATATGTACAATGCAAATTGGTCGTTTCAAGCGCTTCCGGTCTACATTAAGCGATGAAAGTGAAGTTGGCGCATTTAAACCCACGCGTGGTTGAGGTGCTCGCTTGCAAGCAACATAAATGTATTACGACTTGTGTGCATTAGGGTGGTCCAAAAATGCAGATGAAAAAGTAAAATCGAAATTTGTATGTTCTCACCCCCTAAGATTGTTCTATGCCGACAAAAATATACCTCTATTTGCTTTATTTTGAAATCAAAAAATATTTAGAGGTCGCTCAAAGCGCCTTAAGTTTTCCATGTATTTTATATGGGGAAAAAACATCTTTTCGTAGAAATGGTATAGAATTCTTAAAAACAAATATTTTTCTATCGGAAAACTCTGTTTATCTGCAGAAGATTCCCAGTAATAATACGCAAATGTTTATTTAACCATTTTTTTATCGCAACTATATATAGGTCCGTCAAAAACCCACAAAAACCCCGAAAAATGCAAAAGGGGGACCAATAAAAAATCGTTAGTATTAAAAAATGGTTAAATAAATAATTGGGTATTATTATTGAAAGTCTCCTGAAGAGAACCAGAGTTTTCCGATCGAAAAATATTGATTTTCAAGAATTCTATACCATTTCTACGAAAAGTTGTTTTTTTGCCATATAAAAATACGTGGAAAACTTTGAGCGCTTTGAGCGACATCTAAATATTTTTTGATTTCAAAATAAAAAATAGGGGTGTACTTTTTTCGATATAGAACAGACTTAGGGAGTGAGAGCATTACAATTCCGACTTTTTTTGGACCACCCTAGTTTGCTGGTCAATATTAGCTGTTGCCGCACACACGTTGCGTTTACGGCGCGCTGTGGCAACGTCATTTGGTTTTATATGTATCTAAAACGACATTTATCTGACTCCAGTGATCTGAGCCTTAGGCCTTGCCGCATTATTCTTCATACTCACTTGTTACCAACAACATATGTGTGTATGTACTTGGTATATCTGCTTCTTCCTTTTTATAATCTAGTAAAGTGATCAAAAAATAAAAAATTTAAAAACTGCAAATATATGTATACACATGCATATCTGAAAGGAAACTTCAGACATTTTTTGAAAAGTGAAATTAAAAGGCCTACAAAATTCCCGGCGTAAATGCCACTCATTTGTTTGCTATTTATTTATTTGTAGGCTCTAAAAAAGCACACAGCTACATACATACATATGTACAAACACGTTCAGAATTATTTTTATGCTTGAGTTGTACGCAGTGACCTATTACAGGAAAATTGCAAAAATTGTAATTATTTTAATTGGCTCACCTGAAGGGGCTATTTCAACTATTTTATTGCATTTGTCTGACTATGCAGATGTCCAAATATATATACATACATACATACATATATAAAATGTGTCTACAAATAAAAAAAAAGTGACAGCTTAAACAAGAGCCGCATCTAGTGTTGTAAAGCGCTAAGAATTCGAGCTACTCACTCTACAAAAATTAGCAAAAGTAACTGCTGGCAGCTGCTAGAAAGGAAAGTGCTTAGAGAGTATCCTTACTAGCTAGTCTTGATATGTATTTTGTTTTTGCTTTAAAGAAATCAGATGGTGTTCCATTCTTTACATATCCGTTACCCCTGCGTTGCTTAGCTAATTGCTCAAACTTAACTCTTTTGCTGCTGCCACAAAATGAGTTAACAACAAAGTCAATCGATAAACTAATTTTGTGTTGTCTGCTTGAAAGCCGCCAGACTGCATTACTGTACAAAAACACAAAACATTGCAATAGCACTCACATATGTTGGCCCCTCTATTAGCTTATCTCTCTTTGTTGCTGTTGTTCTTTTTGCCTCTCTTTTGCTAACGTCTATCCATATGTTCTTTTGTATTTTATTAGAATTTTAGAAGCATCCAATGCTTTGCTACTTTATTTGCCACTACTTTATTATTTTGTTGTTGTTGTTGTTTTTTGTTGCCATTGTCATTTGTTTGTGCTTAGGCGTATTTTAACCCGTCACTAAATTGAGTTAACTTCCTGTCTGTCTGCATGTTCGAGCTGTCCTGCCTGTTCCGCTGTCCAATAAAGCGAAGTACATAAAATTAACGAATGCTTCCGGTTTAGTACCTAAACTAATATTTTTCAAATTTTCGAAATACAGTAGATCGTCCTTTTTTTTTATTATTTTCACATTTGTGGCTGCAGACAAAATGCTTGATTAGTTGCATGATGTTCGTTAAAGGGTTAGCTTTGGAGAGGATATCGTAACTGTAAATGGTTGTTACGTATATTGCAAAGGAGAAAAGAAAGATTTTTTTAAAGAGATAAGCAAATTTACTTTGAAGTAAGATGTTATAAGGAAGCAGGCACTGAATATATGCATACATCGCATTCTTTCCTCTTGCTGAGTGGTAAGAAAAAATCAAATACTAACAAGCAAAGTAGAAGCGTACCTCTGACTGCTGTGCTACCAAATAAGGTCTTTATAAACCCCAAAAAGCATTTCCGGTAAAGATCACTGCGACCGAATGTATGGTCATGGAAGGCAGCATTCTGCCTAGTTATTCCAAAGAAATATTAAGGCTTTCGGCAGTGAAAATATGAGAGAGATCAGAGAAATACTTATTTAGTCAGTTATTTTACCACAAAGACTGTCGATATTTGAACATGTCGCCGTTATTGAGCAATTGTCTGCTTCGGTTAGATTAGGATAGACAGGCTCTGGTGTGAGTCCACTCTGAGGCCGCATAAGCCTTTTGTCTCAGAATAGTCTTCACCCATATCTCGATTTTCTTGCGACTCTTAGCAGACCTTCTAACTCGAAGAAGTGTTCCCTAAGTAATTTGAAATATTTTCTCTGGAGTGCGGAGCACTGGATAGATAGGATTCCTTGATCTTGCTTTCCTATCTATGATCTGTATCTCCCTTATCTCCACAGCTTCCGATCTAGGTGCCAAGACATAGTGATGTCGCAGGAAACTTTGCGGCTTATAAACTGGCCAGAGACGGCCTCTCTGGCCGATGTTAGACCGAGGGCGGTCTAGGGATCCCCTTGGACTCGCGAAGCCGGATCTCTCAATTCCAGTGGGTGTACTAACAGGGCATTATCCTATCGGGATGCATGCATTGAGATTAAATACCTTATCGGACCCCGCTTGTCGCAGCTGTACGGACGGCGACGAGGTGGAGTTGTCTCAACATTCCCTAAAAGACTGCCAAGCTTTTGCAAGATTGTGGCTTAGGCACTTGAGTTCACACTCTCTGACAAATCCGGAGGAGCTCTTCGGGATTAAGATTAGCCGCCTGCGAAACTGCGTTCTCAGCACTAAATTAGCAGTTACCCTCCTCAGTAGTGTCACAAAGGACCAACTTTCTCGGTCTAACTAGGCGCTTTAAAAGGGACAGCCACCTAAACCTAACCTAGCCTAACTTACAGGTTCCGAAGAAACTGTTATGAAAGGCTACATACCTGGTGGCCATATGTCCAGTGATCCATAATTCTATTCTTATTGCTTTAAGAAACCTAATGTTCAGATTTGAAAGCCTTAGCAAACTTTGTGTTCTTCGTTCACCGATTAGTGGCAAGTGTGGTTGGGAAACAGTGCAGAGTGAGGCATTCTGTATGCCACGGTCCGACTCTGATGAAATGCGAAAGCAGTCCCGGGGAAGTGGCTTCATAGGAGTTTCATACGGGCCACTTTATGGAAAAAAAGACACTCTCTTGGGAAGCTCCGTGGAAATTTTCTATACCGACGGCTCAAAGAGTAAAAACGGTGCTGAAGCTAGATGGCTTTAAATGCTTTACTGCTTTGGATGCAATGGCAATGGTCTTTCGATCGGAGGTCTTTGCAATACTAAAATTGGCAGACTGGATAATTGGCGAAAAATGGCGCGGTCATAAAATGAGGATCCGTAGTGACAGCCAAGCTGCTCTAAAGGCCTTGGAAGCCACTCCTACCTCTTCAAAGATGGTCCAGGAATGCAAATTGAGGCTGAACTTCATTACAATGAGCTTGAACTTGTGTGCGTGCCAGGACACTACGGTGTTCAAGGCAATAAACTGGCTGATGAATTGGCGAACTTAGGGCCTTTGGAGTGTCCAATTGGACTGGAGCCACTTTTAGCCAAGTGTTTCCTGAAAATGCCTGACAGCATGGTAGCAAAATTCGTTCTCAGACAAAGAAGGAGTGATCCACAAGCACGGATAGGACTGATAACGAGGCACAATCCATGGGTATGACATATGACTTATGGTCACCGTAGGCATCATCGACGACCCATTGCGTAAATTTTGTTTGGAGAATTAGAATAGAACTGTACATTTTGTCTGCCGCTCTCCAGCCTTCGCCAGCCTTAGATGGTACATCTTTGGGTCGGATGGATTGAGAATGGACGAGATACATTTTATTTCCCTCAACAAACGGCTAAAATTTATAAAGGAGTGTGTTAAGTTTGCAGAGGAGCAATGATCTCCCACCCCACCTATATATCCCTTTCCTCTAAATTCTGTATCTAAATAGGCCTTAAATACAATAGGCAATACTGCCTGAGTGATTGTTTGTTTGCTTTGTCCGGCCACCCACAATTCCATTCCATTCCAATCCAGGCTATAATAGCCTCTCTGTGGCTGTGTGTGTATTTAATACACCCCCGCTACATTTATGTACCCGTAAATTAAAAAGTAAATAGAAATTAAATATATATTTTAAATGCAGCTAAATCAAATAATAAATTTTCATTACTATTATTTTTGCATGCACATAAAAAACACTTAATAATTAATTTACCGTCAAGCAGAACTAAATAGCATTTCGCAGTTTGCTAATTTTCCAGTGACTTTAATCAAGTTTAGTTTATTAAAAAGCAAAAAAATTAAAAAGAATTCAACAAGAGTGTTGCAATAAATATTTATGGTTTTATTAACATTACACTTATTAATACACAATTAAAAGAACGGAGCCTTTTAATGCGCTTCTAATGCAGTGGCTAATTTTATTATTACCAGTGCCAGTTTAATGCATTTAAAACATTGTTGTTGCAACTTTTTTGTGTTTTTGTTTTACTGCGCTACGTCACTTGTTGGCACGTAATGCAATGAATGTTGACGCACAGGAGTTTCAATGCGAATGTATATATGTACGTATGTAAGTCAGAGTGTGCGTGTGATTGTTTGAATTGACAGCAAACGGCTGACAGGCTTTTCTTTATTGCCACATTAGCCATAGGCTATGTTACACATGGTTAATTACGGCCAGGTACTGAGTTCAGCAGAGAATAAGTATAGAAAACGACGTTGCAAGGTAAGGCAAAAAAGGTATGGCCAAGGCAGTTAAGGGTCGCGGTTAGTGGACAAAACAAAAATTCGCATGCATAGATATGAAAAGGCTAGCGGCGGAGGGCATGTGAATGCTAGCTACGCAAGGATATAGAAGTTGGTTTATGCAACTGCTTTACGCAGCTGTGAGTGCCCGACATTTTATTGCATTTAGCTGAACATTTTTGTGGTAACATCTTCTAAGTCAACTAATGGAAATTCAAAATGTACACATTTTCATCTCGCACTTTTGCTAATTGATATGTAATTAGACACTTAACTACTCGTATTAGTGTTGCATGCAAGATTTTATCTTAAGTTACTAATAACCATTTGGTGTGGCATAAACAATTGGCTCACTGCTTCAAGGTGTTTGCTTGCAACATCTAACTATGTGTACATATGTATATACACATGTTGCTAACAAACTAACAAGCAAAAATTTGCTATGCAAATGAACTACATGTGTGTAACAGCTAACAACAACTACATTTATGTGTACAACAACAGCAAAAGTGCTTGCACATATGCCAACAGAGTGTGGAAAGACATGTCTTTTAACACCTACATAAACGTTTGGCATGCACTTGACGCAATGTTGCAAGTAAAACAGAACACAACATGCAACGCACTCATCAAACAATAGCAGTCATGAATATAAGTACGTATGTACATATATATGCCTACGTATACGAGTACAATACGATATGTACATACAACTACGCTTATAAGAGACTCTTATTGATAGATCACAGTACATATGCACATAGATACATTTATATATACCCTGTAGGACCTGGGAATAGTAAAGTGCCTAAAAGTACACGCTGTCCGCCTCTGCAAGACATTGTACAATTCACCTTACATTGCTTTAATTTTTTCAATTCTATTCGGTTTAGATACATAACTACTTTAACTACGATTTTAATTTTCGAACAACTGGGCGAATCTTTCCGACAGGGCTTTTCCTTTCGGGGTTCTTATATACATCCACATGTATGTACATGTATGTATGACAGTGCAAGTAAAGATGCCAGGGGAGATCTCGAAGAGTGTTAGATAGATGCACATACATATGTGTACATGCAACTAAACAATGAAGTGGGCAGCAAAAGATTTCTGAGGTGACGCTACGTGCCTCATCAATTCGACTAAATAGCAACATGCACTCCATGTAAGAATTATAAACGCACAACATATTGAAAAATTGTTATTTTTTATTTAATATAATTTTTTCCCTAAAGCTTGTATCTTATTATTTAACCAAAACCGGGGACCGAACATAAAAGTTATTGATAAAAACTGTCATGGAAAAATTCACTATGAAGTATATGTTCTACAACTAAGTGATACATATCAATCGCTTTCTTTTTTCACCGAGACTCAAATTTGAAAATAAGTTTTTATTTGCAATTTTTATGCAAAATTAAAAAACAATTATTTTTAATTTTTATGTTATGAATCCAAAATAACAATTATTTTTTATTTTTATATTATATGTGTTAGATAACAGTTATTGAAGATTTCTTTTATAAAATTCATCAATAAAAATCAGTCAGTGACTTTTACTTTCAAAAGTCATCAATATAAATCAGTCACCGACTTTTCATTTTATAAATCAGTCGTATTAAAGTCATTATCATTTTTCGCAGTTAAGAAGGTGCTGAGGAAAAAAAAGTTTACTACGACATATACAAATGTATGATTTAAAAACAAAGGTCAGTGACTTATTCTTATTTATGACTTTTATAAATAAAAGTCTTCGATAACTGTTATATAAGACATATGATTTAAAGATCAAAAATAACTGCGACTTGCAGATTATTTAGATAACGAAAATAATTGTTTTTTGGATTTCTAAAATAAAAATCAGAAATAACGGTAATTTAAGGAGTAATAAAATAAAAGTCAAAAAATAATTGTTAAAGAGCGATTTTTTTTATAAAAGTTTTAACTGTTATGGTCCCTGACCAAAACCGTAAAAATCTAAGTGCAAACAAACTTAGTGCAATATCAACAAAAACAAGTAAGAGCAGCGCTGTCTTCGGCTATGCCGAAGGCTTCATACCTTTCATGAACATCTGCAAATTTTACTTTGACAGATTACTGCTTTTGAATACATCTGCATACATCGATAGAGGAGTTACATACTTATATAAAAAATCGCATCTAAACAATCAGAGGTATGGAAGATATACTTTATATGACACCAATCTAAGTGATTTTCACCGCTATGTGATCGGTATGTAAACCGGTAACACAATTTATTGGGTTTAGTTTCCTACATAAAGGAGATATATCGCAAAAACTGGTATCTGAACAATCAGTGCTATAGGAGATAAAGCTTATACAGCATAGATTTTGACGATTTTCTCAGTAGACTTTGTATTATTATTTATAAAATATCTTACGAAATTTATCGGTTTTAGCTGTTCAAATAAAGAAGTTTTACAGTAAAATCCCATATCTGAACAATCTGATGTTTGGAAGATATATGTTGTAGTCATCCGATCCTTGTTATTTTCACTGTAAGTATTCTGTTAATAATGAGTGAAAATGGTGCGAAACTTCATGTTCCTAGCTGCATAAATGGAGGAGTTATGATAAAAGACCTCATATCTGAACAATCAGTTGTATGGGGGCTGCAGGTTATAGTGACCCGATCTTTATTATTTTCGAGGTAAGTCTTCTGTTGATAATGAGTGAAAACAGCGCGAAATTTCATGGTCCTAGCTACATAAATGGATGAATTATAAACGAAACGAACAATCAGTTGTATGGGAGCTATAGGTTATAGTTACCCAATCTTTTTAATTTTCACTTTAAGTTTTCTGTAGATAATTATTGAAAACAGTGCGGAATTTCATGTTCCTAGCTATATAAATGGAGGAGTTATAACGCAAAATTTTATATCTGAACAATCCGTTGTATGGGAGCTATAGGTTATAGTGACCCGATCTTTGTAATTTTCACTATAAGTATTCTGTTGATAATGGGTGAAAGTGCTGCGAAATTTCTTGTTCTTAACTACATAAATGGAGAAGTTATAATGAAAAATCTCATATCTGAACAATCAGTTGTATGGGAGCTATATGTTATAGTGGTCCGATTCTTCCGGTTCCGACAAATGATTAATACATTATAAAAATACACCCACCTACCAAATTTCATCCGGATATCTCGAAAACTGAGAGACTAGATTGCATACAAACAGACAGACAGACGGACAGACGGACAGACGGACAGACGGACAGACGGACATGGCTAAATCAACTCAGCTCGACGTTCTGATCATATAAGTATACATTTTCATGGGTCTATCTCTTTTTGTTCTGGTACTTACAAACATCGGACCAAAGTTATAATACCATTTCATGCTCATGAAAGGTATAAAAAGTCAACAAACTTTCATGGAAAGCACCAACAGAAAATTTGATATGGAATTTATATACATAAACAATTTCCACCTAATTGTTCACCTCCGACAATTACCGAAGAAGAAACGTCAAACTTATCTATATTGAATAACACAGACGTCTATTAGGCAGTACCCCTTTAAATAGGACCCCCATGAATATGGATCAAACTTTTACATATATTGCACCGTTCGCGACTCCCGCTCATCTCCCTGTAAGACTGTGGACCATTTGCACATTTTGCAAAATTTTCTATCACAGTAGGATGTTGACGAAGCGCTACGATTGGTTTAGCCCGCTCTAAAACACTTTCAAGAATACAAGAATACAAGAATTTATTTAATCATTTAGTACAAGTGAGACTTTTGTCTCTTACAGTACATCAACTAATGGATATATATCATAACTCATGTAACAATATCTTAATATTAAGAAAATATAAGTGTTTACAGAAATAGATAGTATAGATTAAAATAAAATAGTTAGATAACTGTTTTTCGTATTTCAAAAAATTCCGACAGAGCCAATTTGAAGCGCAATGCATTGCGTTCATTTTTTATAAAATTTGGTAGTGAGTTCCATAGTTTGATAGTACTGACGAAAAACGTTCTTGATGATGAGAGATATTTATAGCGTGGAACGATAAGGTTACATGTTCTGTTAGACTGCGCAAAACATAGATTTCGGAAAAGGTATTCTGGCTGCTTTTCATTAATTAATTTATTTAAGAAAATTAGGTTGTGATAGTTTAGGAAATTAGTAAGATTGCAGTCCAGTATTTTAATAGAAAACTCTGATATATGATCGTATTTTCTTTTAGCGAAGATATATCTAGCACAATTGTTCAAAGCAAGTTGCAGTTTTCTCTTTGACTCGTAGTCAATATTACCAAACACAAGCCCTCCAAAAGAAATGTAAGGAACTATGAGTGTTTTGACCAGCATTAATTTTACATTAGTGGGAACGAAGTCAGCAGTGTACCATAATTTTCTTAACACAAAGTAAATTTTTGATAAGATGTAATTAACATGATTTCTACAACCAAGATGAGAGTTTAATTTGAACCCTAGGCTATTAACAACCGACTCATAGTTGATGCTCGTACCCTGCAATGTGACCAATGGCAAATTATTTACAAAGAATGGGAAATACAAATAGCTTTTGTTTTGGACGCATTTAGATTTAAATAATTGTCTCTCGCCCATGAAGAGATGCGCTCAAGATCCTCGTTTATTCTATACACCAAATCATCTGATAATCCAATTGGACGAGATAAATATATTTGTGCATCGTCAGCATAAAGATGTATTGAAACACTCTTACAGCAATGAGTAATATCATTAATAAACATACTGAACAAAATTGGTCCAAGTATAGATCCTTGAGGTACCCCGGAGGAAAGAGACTTCGTCTCAGAGCAACCACTTTTAACATCTACCTTCTGCCAACGATTCCTCAGATAGCTTTCAAGTAATCTCAAAGCACTACCAGAAAATCCAAAATAATGTTGTAATTTGAACAGAAGAATGGAATGATCTACTGTGTCGAAGGCTTTAGAAAAATCTACAAGTGTCAGCACAGTCAGATCACCTCTGTCATAAGCAGGGCGAATATCTTCAATTACCTTGAGTAATGCTGTTGCACAACTATGGCTGGCCTTACAGCCCGACTGGCATTCCGTTAGAAGGTTGTTTTTGTTAAGGTGTTCAGTGATCTGAACCACAACTAACTTTTCCCAGATTTTAGAAAGAGCAGGAAGTATACTTATGGGCCGAAAATCCATTGGTGAAGCAGCCGATGGCTTTTTAGCAATAGGAATAACTTTTGCTATTTTCCAAGCATCGGGAAAAACTGAGGCCGTTATTGAAAAATTAATTACATGTGTCAACATAGGAGCAATGTGAGGTGCAATGAGTTTCAGAAACCTAAGATTTATGCCATCCTCGCCAACGGCATTGGACTTTATGGAATGCAAAGTTCTTATAACATCATCCTCTGTTACTGCGATAAAGTTAAACATGTTTAATGAAGTATACAAAATATCTCTATTTACTTGAAAATTACCATTACTTCTAAAATTACTCGACTGCAGAAAGAAGTCGTTCATGGTGTCAGGGTCTAAATCATATTTCGACTCGATTTTACTTCCTACACCCACTGAATTAAGGTTTTTCCATAAGTTTTTGGTAGGTAAATTAGTGTCAAGCTTTGATTGAAAAAACATTCTTTTGGAATTTCTAATTGTCAGCGTGGCATGATTTCTGGCTAAACGATACAAATTCCAGTTTTCATTTGTGGGATGTTGCTTCCAAATTTTATACAACCTACTACGTGTTTTAATAGTAAGCAAGACTTCTTTTGTGAACTTTCGTAATGTTTGGATTTCCCCCAGGATTTTGATTGACTTAAGACGTACTTAAAGTCTACTATGTTCCAAGAAAAAGTAAACGCTTTAGATATCTTATCTATCGAAAACGATATTGCCACTCACCTTCGAAAAATTGCTTAAAGCACACTTAGTTTTTGTAATTGATATTTGAAAATTTGATTACAAAAAAAATTCGGAATTCTTAAATTTGGACTATTTTGACAATACATTGATTATCTTATAAGAAAAAGAAACCGAGGTGATAAACGTTATTATCAAAGGGCGCCTCGTACCATTTACGCCCCGCTCATCCTGTTCCCCGCTAGTCAAAAAGAAGCTAGTTTTTCACCGCTCAGCGCGTCTGGGACGTTTAACGTTAATCGACCCATATGTATACATATATGGAGTATGTACACAGTGGCGGATTTATCGTACAGGCAACATAGGCTGAAGCCTAGGGCGGCAGAATTAAGGGGCGGCAAAATTTAAGACAGCTAAATTAAAAGAAAAAAATTTATTTGGATTCAGCTGCACTTGAAATTGTGTTTGTGTCTGTAAAATATTATTAATGATTCATCTCATTCAATACAATTCAAAATTAGAATTACGCTGCGAATTTTTCCTTAGTATAGCAGTCGTTGAAATTTCCATTTAACTTTCATTCACGCGGCTTAGAAACCTGACGGCGCGCCTGCGCGTGACGCAAAGAAACAGCCGACACGCTGCCCCGAGAACGAGAATCATCTAAAAGGTTACCACACTTGACAACACTGCCGAAAAACGAGCGTGCATTTTCGAGAAAATTCTTGATTCCAAGCCCACCAGTTTTTCATAAGTGTATCATAACGTGAATAATCTGAAGGTCAGCTTCCGTCGTATGTCAAATTAGGCAGTGTATCTGTGTATGGTCTTCTGTTTGTCTTGCGCGAGGTCAAAAAATCTTCCGGATGAGCGATTTTATTTTGTATACTCGCATAGCGCTACTTCA
>NW_023458561.1:53112486-53131150 GCF_013731165.1 Rhagoletis pomonella | reverse complement strand
TTATTTCTTCCTAAACGCCTAACTTTTTACATATATAAATGAGCTTTTCAAATTTTGTTAAAAATAAAAAATAAAAATAAAAAAATTCACCTAAATTTCAAGCTTTTAATGCACATTTTTTAGAAACATTAATTAAATTCTGGGAACTTATTTTCTGTATTATTTTTTATTATTTTTTTTTCTTAATTAAATCTCTAAAAGTAAATCCTTGAAAAAAGTATTTTCGCTTTCATTTAATTTTTAGAGACAATTTTTTTCTTTTTCAATTTAATTGTATTTCTTTCTTAATTTAATTTTCGTTCAGATTATAGCTGTTAGTAGTTAAAAAAGAAAAATATATTTTTTTTAATTTCTTTTACTTTTGAAGAATTTACTTTATTTTTTTAGTTTAATTTTTCTTTTGATTTTTAGACTTTATTGTTTAAAAAAGAAAAATAGGTATATATTTTTTTTGTTTTATTTAATGTCTAGAAACTTAATTTATTTATTTTTCCTTTTTTCATTTAATTTGTTTTTAGTTAATTAAATTTTTTTAAATTTACAGATTTTATCATTTTAAAAGAAAAATATATATTTATTATATTTCATTTAGTTTTTAGGATAATATTTCTTTTTAAAATTTTTTTCTGTTTCTAATTTATTTTTAGATTTTTTTGTTTTAAAAGAAAAAATATATTTTTTTAATCATTTAATTTTAACCAAATATCTACAATTATTTTTGCTTTATTTTTTATAACTATTTTTTTCTCTGCTATTTATTAGATTTTGTTTTTCGCAAGACCGTGGGTGAGTTGAATGATAGTTGCCAGAATCGCTCTGTTAGACAAATGTTGGTAATTTTCTGCAGTTTACTATATAACGAGTTAGACTTAAAAAAATATAAAACATTGATAGAAATGTAGCCAAAACAGATCGAAACGTGGCGTTTCTATTATTTCTGCCACCAGTGTGCATAAGCACAAGCAAACACAAACCTATGCCGTAGGTAAGTGTCACTATAATACCACAAAAGTAGAAGTATGTACATATGTATGTGAATAGCTACGTGTCCCATCGGGGCAGCTGTATGACTCGATGACAAAACGAAATTGTGTCATTCGAATGTAATAAACAGGATATAACAACAAAAAGTGAAAATGAAATGAAAAGCAAAAAAGTCAGCAGACGCTGCAGACAAAACAAAGTGAGAATAGAAAAAAATGTGATAACAAGAAACCGGAAGAACGACGCGAAAGGAAGCATAAGCGTCTACTTACATATACTAACACACAAACAAAGGTACTTACTCACTTACTCGGTGAAATGAGCTAAGGGCAATAAAAGTAACAGAGGAAGCGGCACAAATGTTTTGTTTACCATTTTTGTCGTTGTCGTTGTTGTTGTTGTAACAACCGTGTGTAGGTTGTTGTTTGCGGCAGTTGTTATCAAAAAGCATATACACACACACACACAGTTGGAGAACACGCACACACCAAGTGTATTTGATTTGGAGATCACGCCGCGCCGTAAGCAGAAGGTGAAATGCCAGTGGCAAGAGTGAGCCAAAGAAGGAAAAACGAAAATCGCTTGCAGGAAAATGCAACTGCAAATAAAAGACTTGAGGAAAAGAGATTTACAACAAACGCAACGCTAAGATTAAAAAAGTTTTGCAGCGACAGTAGTTGGGGAAATGGCAAAAAAGACGTCAGAGGCCGCCGTTTCCCGCTCTCAAACAATGATGGCTCGCTGTCTTCTTTTTTTTCTGCTTCCAAGCAGCTAGGAGTGGCACCAGCTAGCCGCCTAATAATTGTAGGGTTCACAAATGCAATTAATAACATCGTATGTTCATACAGATATATGAATAGAAAAAGCGCAATGAGAGTTTTCTTGCAAGATAGAAAAGAGGAAGAGTACCAAGAAGAAATAATAGTCAAATAACCGGCTAACCGAATGTCCGACCAACTGTCTACATACTATTTAGCTCCCACCGATATCCACATATGTACATAGATGGCCAATTCACCTGTTTATTGTGCGTTTAGATGAAAAATTGACGCATGGACGCGCGTCGAGACCTCTGTTACCGGCTACTGTATGCAGTTTGTGGCGCAGTGGTTGGTTGCACTGCTGGTGGTGATATTTGTAGCAACAACCTGCAATATTGGCGTACATATGTGTTAAATGTTTAGTATAACGCGCGCGCATAATAGCAAATATGTAGAGGGAGGAAAGCAACTGTCGAATAAAAACACATTGTGAGGGAAAAACAAGAAACAAAACAAAACAAAAAAGAACGAGAAGCGAAAAACTACAACAGCCAACTAATAAAAGAATAAAGGGAGGGTGCCACTGCGACAATGAAGATGCTATCTGATAGATTTAAAAAACGCAATGTGTGCTGCAAAAAATTTGTTATAGTTAAGTATATTTTTTTTTCTTTACAAACTGTTGTGCTATAAACATAGCGACAGACAGCCGTAAGGCAGCTCGTAAATGTCAACTTCAATGTAATTGTAAATTATACAAAAAACTATGCGCTGTTGGTTAACCTTGAAGATTATAATAATGTTGCCACAAGCGATGTGCGGTTGCAGTGGAGTTGGCTTAGCTCAGCTCAGCTAGCCATATGTCTTGGGACATCAGTGAGCTAATGTGGCGGGGAGTAAGCTTTGGAAAACCTACAGGGTAATTCTGGCAACTATCTTGCAACTCACCACAGTCTTTCGAAAGACAAAACGTCTGTCGTAAGTCGATTGTCAATTCGAAAGACTTATTGAAAGATCTGCTAACTAGGAGGTCTTAGTGGTATATTGTTCGACTTTTAAAAATAATTTTTTAAACATTAAAATAAATTTAATATATGCATACATATTTTTGTTTTTAAAACAATAAAAAATAATACATAAGGTAAAATGTTATTATAAAAGAAAAATAAAATAAAATGAAGAAAATCAAAAATAAATAAAAAATATTTTTAAAAATTAAATGAAATAAAAAAAAAATTGTTGTTTAACAATAAAATCTAAAAATTAAATTAGAAAAATAAAAAAGATGAAAATAGTACTTAAAAAATAAACACAATTAAAAAAAATATTTATGTTTCTAAAACAAGAACTAAAAATTTGAAGAAAACAATACATAAAAATTACAAAAGTTACAAATTTAGTTACATTAGTAATTAATTTTTCTTTAAAAAAAATAAAATCTATAAATTAAAACAAAACTAAATTAACAAAATAAAAATTACATTGAATAAGTTTCTAAAAATCAAATGCAATTAGAAATATAGAGTGAAAAAGAAGAAATAATATCAGTTCCTAAAAATTAAGACATTAAAAAAATGTCCTTTTAATTTAATCAAGAAAAATAATTAATTTAAAAAAGGAAAAATACATAAAACAAATTTAATAAAACTATAAAAAAAGTAAAAAAATCCCCTGACCGAGGATATAAATAAAAATTTTTGGAAATTCAAAAACAAATCTTTCGACTTTTCTAGGAGATATCGTGTAAATCAGTAGTCAATTCACTGACTTCTTTATAGCAGCTATTCCTGCTTGGAAAACATTATCGCAATCTGGGCCCGAATCGCGACATTCAATAACGAACGCAACTCAAATCGTAATTTGATGTTGACATCACGGCATTCGATAGCGAGTGCGCTTCGTCTCTTTAAATTGTATTGGGGAAAAAACAGCTCCCATTTTATTCGATTCGGTTCGAAACGATTATTCGTTTCGAATGCCGCGATTCGGGCCCTGAAAGTCTAAACTTGGACTTTTTGTACAAAAAAAAAAATATTTAAAAATATTGGTAACGAATACGATCCTATTATCAGGACTAAACTAGCTAAACAAACTGAAGTGATATCGAGAATCCACATATTAGGTTAGGTTTAGGCATGGGTAACACTGCGCTGCGCGGCACAATTGCGCTAACACCGTAGCCGGAGTTGTCGAGCCAACACCAATATATGAAAAGCGCTATCGCCATTAACACCAAAAAACACATGAGACACACACAAAGTTCGCCTTAATTCTTTGAAAAATTACACGTACTTTTTTTATGCTATGAAGTGGTGAGAACGCCAGAAACTTATGTATCTTGGCAAATTGAAAGCTTTTACTCAAGAATTATGAGAATATCGTAGCATTTACTTCATTCCTAGCAGTTAAATTCGGTTGGCGGTACAAGCGTTACTCAGCGCCGAAAATTAAAGAAATAATAGACATGACACCACTATATTGTGTATGACACTGAATGACGACGGGTACTGTGGTGACACTCAGACACTGCGCTATTGTGCTGAGCTAGTGCGCTGACACCACAGGTGGCGTCGGCGTTATTGAGCTAGCGCCATAAAAATTGCGCTGTTACCCATGACTAGTTAGGTTACTACATTCAATGATATGCATAGATTAGCTTATATTTAATTCTGTAGTACCTAAGCACTGAAAACGCCCCCAATATGAAACAGGGAAAAGAGAATTACATATTATAATAAAATATAATAAAATAATCACTTTCTTTAAAGCAAATATATGTACATAGATGTGTACATATTTATGTATGTAAAAGAGTAAACAAATCTGATTGTAAATCGCCCACACGAGTGAAGTGACTAATGACACAAAACCTCTGTAATTTGTATGTATGTATCGAAAACAAATTCAAAAAGAGGTGATAAGGGGGAAATCACAGCAAAAAAAAGGCAGCTAAAACAGCAAAAGCGGAACTGGATTAAGTTAAGATAACACGCAATTTGCAGTCGGGGGTGTCTGTTCATTTATTAGTGAATAATTTTGTTGTTCGTTTGTTTTTTTTATTTACTAGCATTACCAGTAGAAGATAAGCTTCGGCGTAAGCGCACGCAAACTCATCACCCAACTGGCGCAATCACAGTTGCACAAATTAATATGAACTCATGGCAATTCGCATGGTTACTAACGCTGCTCGAGAGCCTATAAGTTTGTATGAGTAATTGGATACGCAAAGGTACAGTTTAACCCTGCCAGTCTGGTCTGATGTTTGCGTAATCTACCTGGAAGGCGATACAATATGCATTTAGGCAGCCGTTGACTGAGATTCAGTTAGAGCTAAGTCGCGCATGCGAGGTCTTACTGTACGTATATAATAATTTATGTACATACTACCCAGATATGTATATAAATTAACATTAATATATACATACATACATACATACATCCATTTTCAGCGCAAACTTGTCACCTGGTGTAAATGTACAAATTCATTGGCAACTATCAGCGCTGCTAACACGCAAATCGGCGATAAAACTAGCGTTTTTACTTATATACTCTACACGGCTACACACACATATATACATACATATGTATGTATAAATACAGAAAAAAATTAATAAATCTGCCGATATTACATCTTGATTGTTGAGGAACATACAAATTAATTTAATTAAATAGTGGAAATGGCATAATTCCGATTATCATTTGACTAATCAATTGCATTTAAGTTCTTATTAATGAATGTGGCGGTCAACCTAAGGACAGAATATGATGATAGGGCAATACGATGTACTTTTATTGAGGATGGCCTTAAATTTTCTGTAAATATTTATTGGTTCACCTAGAAAAGTAGATGTGTATGCATGTATTAGCTATAGTTGTACCCGGTGAAGGTTAGGTTGGGCCAATCTGGCTTGCATTGAGCCGCACATAGACTGGTAGGTCCTTAGCGATGTCAGTTGGGGCCCCTTTTTACCCGTTAAAGTAGACATCACAAATGATGTCAACGCCGATTGCGAATAGGGTAATTTTTCATCCTTTTATATCCAACAAGGCGAAAGTAATTTTCAGACGAAATCTGAGACACTTGAGTGGAAAATCGACCTATCTCGGCAGCCAGTTCGAAAACGCCCTATCTCAGAAAATTTTTCAAAAACACCTTACTTCATAATTCGGTGCTAAAACGCCTAATTTCAAATATTTTCAACATATTTTCAGTTGAGGTGGGGCGTTTGTGAACCAAATTCTGAATTAGGGCGTTCTTGAAAAGTAACGTAAAATAATGTCAGGGGCAGGTAATAATGTACCTTTGTATTATTTAGCATGTCATTGGTCGGTAATAATAGCAACTTAAATTTAAATCTATTAAATATATTCTAGCACGTCTCAGTCCTTTACCCACAAAAGCGGCTATAGCTTTTTTTCTATTCGAATTAGTAAGAGGGCACCTTTCTAAAATCTTTATTAAATGAGCATTTTTTTTAATGTAATGTGCAGTTATAGCTTAGTACATATATTTGTTTCACGACAGATAGTCAAAGTTGGGAAAGAAAATATCCAAAAGTTAAACATCCCAAAATAGTCGTAATTTTATAATGGTTCCTTAATATATTTTAACTACATTGTACTTGAGTATGGAGAAGCAACTATCTGGAAATATTTTACATAAAATATCTACTAAGTATAAGCTTGTTTGTAGATGCAATTAAAATAGTACATACTTGAAAAGGCACGATTTTTTTTAATTCAAAATATTTCAATATTTCAAAAACGGTGACACTTTTACTTAAAAAATGTTTACTTATCAGGGAGCTCACCCCCCAATACCCTTCTCCTCATGTTTAGCAGGTTACTTCTGGGACACCCTGTATATAGATATATAGATTATCTGATCACAAGGTTGCTCCAGTGCCGCGTTATTTGCAAGCGTATTTTTAATCACCTCCTATTCATTTACTGAATTCTAACTTGGGAATTTAATTCAATACTGTAACTTATTGTTATTTTTACATAAAAAAAATATAACTATGTCCTTAAGTTCACATATAAGTATAACTGTTCTTTCGGCTCAACTAACATCAAATAAACATTTTAACAATATGATTTAATTTAAAACGTCAAGAATTCAAATTTGTATTATCTAGATACTTTTAAAATAGTTTGACTCCTCGCACTGATGAATGGAAATTAAAACATAACAAAAGCGAAAATAGTTTCACTGCACATAAATACCAAATTTGCATTGAATAGACTTTAAAATCTTTTTGTTCGAATAAAATTTAAACACAGTCAAAGAATTCACATATTTTTTTGATAATAACTGGATTTTTCCATAAACGATCACAAAATCGTAATTCATGAGCAATGTTTATTAAGCATATACCACATATGTATGTATGTAAGTAAGTTATTTTTACTTTATTCCACAAATTTATCAGTGAGTAAAATAAAATAGAAATCATACATTCGAATAGCTTAACACTTCTACTTTGGATATGGCACAAATCTAATCAATTTCTTATTAGCTTGTCAGCTACAAATGTCGCTCACATACATACATACATACATACGAGTTTGCACTAATAAGTGCCAGCTCAGGTGATAAATACGTACCTAGGAACACATGATTAAGTGCTATATCCATGATAAAAAATAATTAAGTACAGACATATGTATGTTTGTGTGTATATAGGTAAGCACGTACGATCATCACAAAATTCCCAAAATAGACGCAAAGCTAACGCAGATATGTATGTCGCCGAGCGTAATTATTTACACGAGAATAATAAATCGAGTTTTTATCAAAATCTCATTAACAACTCATTTAACAAAATTTGAAGCGAATGTATGTTTGTATCAGGGAATTTATAAGTAATAAACAATACTCCCGCTGTTGTTGCCTTTATATCCGCGGTTAAAGGCATTCTTTGGAATTATACCATCATAAATTCTCGTGGATGATAAAACTATTCGGGGTTAATCTAATCGCATTAAACATGCAGACAACTGAACATACAAATAATTAAGCTAAATTAAGCGGCGGTAAAAAATGTTTGTCACCTTTGCACGGAACAGCCGATATGGATATGCACATACATATGTATGTATACATATAGTATGTGCATACCTATGTCCATAAACATATATGTAACAGCGCTTAGCGATTACCGATATTGTATTATTGACTATTGACCATCACTGTGATATTTCACATTGCTGCTTTTCCAAGATAAAGCTTTGACGCACAAAAATGCACACATATGTACGTATGTATGTATGTATGTATGAACATTAGAGTGGTCCAATTTTTGTATGGGGAAAAAAATTTCATCCTAGAAAATGGGGGACCCCCTTTATTTTTGTTGCCATGACAACTGAAGCTTGTGATAATAGATAAATTAAATTACTTAACCAATTGTTTGATTAATATATGTGCACAATACTTGTAGAGTTAAAGATGAGCATCATGACCATCCTCTAAATGTATACTTAGAAACGTAAGGTTTGATACCAGCACGTCTTTCGGCAAGAGGAAAAATTTTGGAAGGTGCCCCAACCTCTATCTCGAAAAAAAAAATTTTTGGATCACTCTAATGTGCATATGTATGTATGATAAATTAAGCTTATCTTTATTAAATATATTAATTCGTTAAACACCAACAACTTTTAGAGGCACTGATTTGTATCCATGGAATTTGTTTACTTAAATATTTTTTATATCAGGAAATGTGTACAATTTCTAATTTAGGGTGATTGATTAAGATGAAGATGGATAGTTAATGAACATTTGTACAAATTTACATTTGTATACATAAGGGACGTTTCACGTCAAATGTCGCAGGCGCCTTCAGTGGTTCAAAACGAGCTACTTATCGACTAACTGGGAAGCAAACCAAAAAATGGTTATACAAATTTGCCAACTATGACTTCCATAGAATTTTGTACGGGCTATCCGATGGTGCTATGCGTTTTTCTAAAATGTTGACATTTTCACAGTGAAAATCCAAAAAGAAAATTTACTTGTAATTTTTCACCTTACTAATATTATAAATGCAACAGTGAGTTTGTTTATTTGTTACGCTTTCACGCTTTAACTACTCAACCGATCATCATTAAATTTTGTACACATGCCCCGAGAACCCCACCCAGCTGACGCCCACACTTCCTGGGCCTCCCCTTAGCTGAAACGGACGACAACGTTGACGGATGAACCGACCTGAGCGGGGTTTAGTAGCCGCTACAACAACAACAACAACAAAATATTGATTTTTATAAAAATTCTCATTATTTATCGAATTATCGAGTTGTAAAAGAAAGCGACGCACGCAAAAATATATCATTATTTATTTATCGAAGTATTGTTTTTTTTTTTTGAAAAAAGGCGCTGCTGACGAGAATTTTTAATACAAAATTGCGTGATTTTTTATAAAAATTTGTATAGGTGAATCCGCACTTAGGGATTATAACCCTCACTAAGTAGAATTCTCCTTTCTGTTTTGCGAAGAAAAGGGGCTGAACACCTATTGCAGAGAACACCTTTCATTTAGCCTAACTTGAAATATAGCATAGATCTATTCTCGAGGGTACAAGGGAGCGTGGCACCTCCCACCCAAACGGAATTTTTCATACTGCATATTGCAGGAAATATTCCAAATTTAAATTTATCGAAAAAATAAAAATCAAGCATTGACGATTTTCCAGAGACCTAAAAATAATAATCTTAGTACATATTTGATGATTTTGTCGGTCCCTGGTTTAAATACAATTAAACATGTAGCGACTACGTATTCGGCAGTTATTCAGGCTTTTCAACTAGACTATTCAACTGCACTTTTTTACAAAATTTACAATTATCCAAACGATCAAACGAAAATCGACGATTGTCAATTTTCGAATTACATATGTATATCCTTGAGCATTTTGTGATGCCCAAACACTGCTTCCTGTTTGCCCATTTTTCAGGCACCGTCAGGTATACGCAGTAGCACATGTACTTTAAAATATATGCATACCTACATACCTACATACGTATAAATATATATTAATGTGACAAATTTTAATCTTATTAGGCTACTTAATCCGCACATCAGCATGTACACACAGGAGCACATACATGCATGTGTATACATGCCCATTAGGGTGGTTCTTAAAAATATAAAAATTTAAAATTTTTAGGAGCACCCCTTGATTTTGTTATGCCTAGCACATAAAGATATTTACAAAAGTTTCAAACCTAAATTTTAGAGATACTCCATGCTCTGAAAAAATTTGTATTAAAAAAATCGCATTCTCAAAAAATTTGGCTTGATATTTGACATTATATTTTAACTAATTTACAGGAATTAGAAATTCGCCGGTTATAGCTGGTTTCATTGGTTTTTGCGATTTATACAAAAATTCCGTTTGTTCAAACTCTGGTACCTGTATTATTATTTTTTTTAATTTGGAAATTCCCTGGATGTCTTTATTTTGTAGAACAAAACAAAGCGGTGCCCCATAATGTTGACAACCCTAATGTAGGTACATATTTACCCTCGAAACTAAACCCACATCCTTTTACGCTGCATACAAACAAATGAAATTTCTTTGAGACGCTGCAGGCAAGAATTATACGGGTTTCCTTCCTCTTATGCTGTCGACAAAATTTTCGAATCATTCAACTATTCAACTTTAAATCTTATAAATTGTCAATTGCCAGCGCGCTATTTACTCAAAAACAAGCAAATGAGAACACACGAACATACACACATGTACATATACATACATACATACATACGTAAGTTAATGATCTGAATTTATTCCTTTTTATTTTGCAATCTACGCTAATTCCTTCCTCACTTCCTTACGCACATTTTATCCTATTACAGCGTTTAGCCCCTTTCAACTTTTCAATTCACTTCGCTTGCGGGAGCATTGCAATGCATTGGTATGTATGTATGTAGGTACGTGTGTATGCACCATGTGTGTGTGCTTGCGATTTCGTCATCCATAATCCTCTAATGGCTGTTGATTACTGTGTCACGATCATGTTACATGATCAATTTCTCTCTGTCGCTATACATACTTAATTACATACAAGTATGGTCTTTTGTAAGTTAAGAGCATATAAATTCTAGGATAAAAATTCGGTGTAGTCTAACTGGTGATTAACTGATCTTCGTATAGGTCGATCTTCCACTCAGCCGTCGATATGTAGATCATTATGTATGTGCGGCAAAATTCGTCAAATGTAACAGGAACAAGTTTACGTTAGCGATTTTATTTATACTCTAAATACTACACTACACTAAAGTATAATTTTTTGCTACATTTTTCTTTGCTAAAAATTTGCAATGCAAAAGTTTTATTGCATTTTTCAAACAATGCACCATTTTGAAATTTTCACCCAATATACTATACAGCCAGGCAGATGCGATCTACCTTAAAATTGGATTGATGCAGATGAAGCTTGCGAAAATTTATTTATAAAGCGATCTTCATCGGCACAGACATTTTCTTTATACAAATATATTTTCTTATTTGAGATCGAGGCTTGCTGATCTGCTATTTTGCTTGTTGACCATTTTATAAGACAATCAGGCCGATTCTGAATAGAAACTCCCCGGGAGTTTTCTCTTTTCCTTTTCCTACTATCATGAATAAAAATTCTCTGAGGATTTTTTATATTAAATGGCGGAGTTGAGCTCTCAAAAAAGTGTCAACAGCTTTTTCGATGTTCGAATTTCCTCCTCCTAAGTTTTCGGGAAATGGAAAATGTTACTCCTGGGAGTTAATTATTAAGAATTGGGCTGAATATTTTGCGACGAAATCTCGTTTTCTTATTCTATCTACCTAAGGATCTGTTTCAACTCGCTCTCATTATTCCTGTCTCGCCTCTTCTTCAATATAGATACACATTTTCATATTTAAGAATTTTTTTCTTTATCTCAACGCTCCCGTTGTTGTCGCTAATGTGTGACTTTTGTTGCGGCCCTTTCACAACGTAGAACGATTTTATTTTATTTTTTTTTTTTTCAACAGAGCAACACGTTCGTTGACACTATAGCCGGTGGCTTCTTTACTCAACGACATTAATTTTGTGTCGGATTTTAAGCCGGATTTAGTTAAGCAGCTCAACTTTGCGCCAAACATTAAAGCACTTCCTCCTTTACCGTACATACATACGCTTTGTATGTAGTAGTAGGAATGTGAGTGCGCTCAAGCTTACGATCTTGCTCAAGTTACATGACGATCGCCGTGGAAGCAGACGATCACCAAATGCCACATGCTTACATACAAATCTACAAAGTTTTGTTTACCTCTTGGCATAGGTACTTTAAGGCGTATCACCAAAAAAAGTTTAGCGAGTGCCAGTTTTATTTGAATACTTACATAAGTCAAGAAAAATTGTTGGGTGTACAATTTTTTTTTTATGGATACGCTAAATCGCGTTTTTTGCTATAACATTCTTATTAGCTATCCGATTATTAAAATTTTTATGTCACCGAAAAGGCCTCGCTCAGGACTACAATTAAATAAAGTCTAACCTCCTTTAGCCAGGTCGTCATCGTTTTTTGAGAGCTTTAGATTTATAGTATAAAAATAAAAATCGAGTGATAGTAATTCCAAAATTAGTGAATGTATAAATTAAAAAAAAAATTGATATAAAATAAGCAAGTTATAGGAAAAAACGCGATTTTTCGATTTTTGCGGGTGCCTAAAAAAATTTTTATTACACCCACTGACACACGCTAAACTTTTTTTCTTTCTTGTGTCGCGATACGGCTTAATGTACTTATACATACTACACACATACATATGTATGAACGTGGCTTACCATTTGGCTTAGTTTTCATTCGCGTCTTCTCATTCGCATCCATTCATTTTCTTCGTTTATAAAACTTAATCTCTTTTGTATATGCTGGCATGATCACCTCTTATGCCACTATGATCACCTGTTACACTCAAACGTCAGTGAATATGTATTTATGCATTTAATTGTGTGTATATGTACATATGTTTCTACACGGCTAGGGTACATGCATACATACATACATATGTATGTACATAGATACATTATCTGATTATGTAGTTGACGGCATATATAAGTAGAATATAGTACATATTCGCGTTGGTCATTAGCTCAGCACACCATTCCATCCATACACAAAGCAGCCACTAGCCGTCAGCTAGCAGTCGCAGAGTTATCGGCCACCAACAACCAATCGCCCATCCGGCAACCGGCAAACTAAGTCAGCTTGAGCGTCTTATAAGCTGATCTTTGTTTACCTTTTACACATATGTAGTATGTGTAGCTGTACATACATACACTTAGTAGAAAAACGATGTCAGTAATACATGCAATAAAGATGTATATACAGTGAGTCACAAAAGTATCTTGCATTGATGTTTTGAACGATATTTAGCATGTTTATCATGGTAATTTTTTTCGTAAAAACAAAAGCCTTACATATAAATCAAAATTTCCTACTCTGGAGAAAATTCTGAAAATTTTTGTCAAATTTTAAAAGTTTTATAAAAACTAGGAGTGCCATTTACAGTCGAAATTCGACAGTTTTTCTAATTTTTAAGAGCCTTGTAGAGATTTTCTAACTTAGCGCTGAAATTTCGATAATTTGATACATATCGATAATTCCATGAATTTCAAAAGCACTAATAACTCAATAAAATTCGATAACTTGACTAATTTCGATAAATCTCGATAACTGTGCATTTCGAGGGCTCGATAAATTTCAAATATGTATATGTGTAATGACATAAATCGATAACTCGATAAAATCTGGATACCTCTATAAAATTTCGATAACATGGTAGGACGATAAAATTTAATAAGCAGTGATAACTTGATAAACTTATTTAAACTCCAGATTTCTATAACATATTTTTGAAAATTCCATAAACTTCGATTCGATAAATTTCAGTAAATCTATAAATATCGACAGTTCAATAAGTTGGAAGAATCCGATGTATTACGATAACTCTTGATACCTCTATAAATATCGATAAATCGGTAAGTTTTGATAGCTCATATTTTTCGAGAGCTATCGGCAAGTTTCAATAACTCGTTACGTAAACTTATGTCACCTTGAAATGTCGATAACTCGATATATTTTGAAAATTATATAAACTTTGATTCGATAAATAGGCAAATTTCAGTAGATCTATAAATACTCATAACTCGATAAGTTGAAAGAACTCGATGGAGTATGATAACTCGATTAACATTCTATAACTTCTTTAACTCTATAAATAATAATAATTCAATAACTTGATAAATTTCATTAACTTGACCAATTTCGATAATTCCATAAATTTTTTCAGCTCGATAATTGTCCATAAATTTCGATGAAAAAAATTTCGGTGTCTATAAATTTCGACCACTCAATAAACATTGATCAATTTGAATAATTCGATACAATGCGATAACACAATATACATTGATGGCTCGATAAATTTCGATAACCCTAATCTTTGCTGATTCGATAAATTTCGTTAACTTTATAACTTTCGTTAAAGAAAATATTTACGACTGAATTTAATTCGATTCCTTTCGAAAAATTTCATAAATCTTCTTGCCTTTTCTGTAATTTACTCGATTTTTTTGTATAAAAAAAATTATTAAAAATTTTAAATTTTGTATAAATGAATTTATTTCGATTCCTATCGAAAAATTGCAGAACATTTTCTTACTTTTTTTGTAATTTACTCGAATTTTTTGTATAAAAAAGTGATTCAAGAAGTGAAATTTTGTTGAAAATTTGCTGAATTTGCTAAGTTTGTGTATGTGGTAGAATAGGCTATATTTTTATAAAAAATTTACGAAAAAATTTACCATGAAATTTTTTTTGAATATATGTAGTTAGGAAAAATCAATGTAAAGTACTTCTGTGAGTCACTGTACTTACATATATACATACATACATATATATCGACAATGAGTCCGCCCATCTGCCACATAAATATATACATACATACTATTCACACTGTTCACCCTTCACTTAGTGTACCATCCGCCCTTCAAACAATTCACTTGAAAGCGTTTTGAATTCGCTGATAGTTTGCACGATCATGTCTGGAACTTAAGCTTTAATGCAATGCGATTTTTTCCCCACCGCTGATCTGTTTGTTGTTATTATTATGGCGTGCACTTAAGTCACTTATACGCTTGGTAAGCCCCAATATGTATACAAACTCGAGTAAGCTTTCTATATATGTATGTGTAGTGTGCATTCATACACACATATGTTCATACACACATATGTAACTAAGCAGGTAAGCAGCAAGTAGTTAATACTTTAAATAAATCGAGGTTACAGATTTTCGTTGACTTCCTTTCGTTAAATGGCACCATCACTTCTTCTCGAACTAGCCTCTGCAGCGAATTAAATCATTTTTTGTTTTTTTTTGGTGCAAAGCAGTTGATTCTAAAAATTAAAGCCGTTCGTGGTTGGTTAAAAAGAAATCCAGCAGTGAACGAAATTCCGTTTCTGCTTTCAATTCAATCGACCATCGCAACAATCGCGGCCCAAGTAGATTTAAGTTTAAATTTAAGCAAGTTGATTTGAGTACAAGTGTACAGATATGTATGTATGTATGTATGTATGTATACTATAGCCACGTACATACATACATATATTGCACACACATACAAATGCATACTTGTGCTTGTATTTGTGGCATTATTTATTTATTAAGCGCGTAGGGGCGTATTAAGTAAATCGGATTTCAAATATGACTCGTAAAAATATGCGATTTGTACAGGCTTAGTAATTTTCCATGGCTTGTGTAATCCTTTTCAGTTCAACTCAGTTGGTCAGCGAATTTCATTAACCTTTGGTGTTTTAATAAGCCATGTATAAGGTATGTGTATGAATGTGTGTATATATGAGAAAAATTAATGGAGTTTCTTTTAAGTATTTTTCCGTAATTAAATAATAATAAAAAAAAAAACTTTTTAAATTAAAACCTTACTTGAATATAGAGTAATAAGTAGGTAAAAAAAAAACTATCGAACTACGCACAAAGTGGTCACTAACTAGTCAGATTTAACAATATATATATATGTAGTATATATAGCTATTAGAAACATTATTTCTATCCCTCCTGCTGAAAAGTAAACGCTTTTGTTTTAGAAATATTGTAAATATTTTATTGTTTGTTTTAAGGCACCTGGACGTTCCAGTGCTTATATAATGTCTCCGTAAAAGGTAAATCAGGCAGAGTAACGACTAACGGGGCAGGGGAAGCAGAGCTTAGGAATTTTCGACGTCTGCTACAGCTACAATGTAAAAAGGCACTAGTTGGCTGTCGGCTTTGTGATGGGAGAGAGACTTCGTTGCCAAGCCTAACCGTTCCGGTAAACGAGCGTCTCGCCACAATCTGCTTTTAAGTCAGATAACTCAACCAAAGACTGTATCTTTAAAGTTTTGAAGCGCACATATAGCGCTGTTGACTCCTCCGGGGATCGAAACATGATAGTCTTTAGCGACAGCTATACACACATAAATATCTATCAAGCTACGTGGCTGTCGCCCGATCGAAGAATGCGGAACCATATCGATCATGTTGTGATTGACGGATTGTACAAACCCAGTGTTTGAGATATACGAACAATCTAAAGGAGCAACACTGACTCCGACCACTATCACACTCATAACATACAGGCGCATTTTTCGAAGTAGTAACTGGGAAATTCAGTTTATTGACAGCTGAGATAGGTCGTTTTAGAACTATTTTGCTTGGATAGGCCATTCTTCAACCAAATGCTGAAGAAGGGCGTTTTTTAGCCATTTTCTGAGATAGCGCATTTTCGAACCGAAAAAAAAAATTTTAAAACTTGTGTCTCCATACACTTAAAATTGTGTAATATTACCTACCGGCAGGCCATATTAGCAGGAAAATCCTCTCTCAATGAATTAAAATCACACTCTATGATTCTCGCACTATTTGTATGCCCGTCCTAATGTACATATTTAATTATCTGATGAGGGCCCTTGAAGTGTACCAGAGAAAGATTCTGCGGAAGAAAACTATAGATTTCGCAGATACTAAATATTGCTCAATGGATTTTTTTATTAAATCCAGTGTTGCCGTTTTGGTAGAATACTGCCAAAACTGGTAGCTTTTCATTTTTGGCAGAATGGTTGATTTCATTTTATTTTGGCAGATTTTTTCCCAAAAAATTGATGAGCTTACTTAAGCTGTCGGATTTTTATTTTAATGGAAGCAATTGACGCATGTTTTAATATTTTTTTTTTTGTTGACGGTGTCTGTCATTTACTTCCATACAAAGTATTTATGTTCGACAATTTTTTTTGTATGGAAGAAAAGAATGGCACCATCCTCAAAAAAAAGTTCAATAATCAGCACGTATTCTCAGCCACCCAATGCTTGCACTTTTTCGAGCTGGAATTTAATGAGCTATAAAACTGCATATCTAGAATTTTTCTTGAAATTCTTAATAAAAAATTTCTTGTTGTAGTTTCTTTTTACTACAAAGTTAGAAATTTGGATTTATGTGGTTTTTGTTAGATAATAAGCTGTGTTTTTATAAAAAATAATAATCATTAAACAAACAACAGAAGAAAACTGGTCAAAATATGTATCGTGCTCCTATTATTTTTCACATGACCAAGAACAAATAAAATGTAATTATACTTGGTATTTACATACCTTTTTTCAGTATTTACAATTGAACTGATAGGATAATTTTATTTGGATTTTCCAGCTCTCCTTGAAGCTTCGAATGCAGATGGGCGTGCTTGGGAAGGTTGTCCTTATTTCGTTCCGATGACTTTTCAATTTCCGCACTTTGTGAGGCATTAGGGAATATTCATAATCAAAATAAAGTCCACAATAAAGTTAGCTGCAACTTTTTGACGCAATTTTCAAAGGAGCATCTGTCAAAAACGATGCAACTAACTTTAGAATCGATTTGAATTCGACTATGAATATGCTCCATTTTCAGTGAGTTATTTATTAAGGAAATATAATAAAACCAAGAGCTTTGTGCCTTGCGCACTCCCAATTGACTTAACAGCCACCTCAAATATAAGTCAACAAATTGCAATTTTGTAAAATAAATCTAGGAATTATGAAAATTTTATAAATAGCATAAAATTATTGTTTTTGTGTTTTCTCTACATATATAACCACACGTAAGCTATAGGAAATGACTTGGATTTATTTTTGTAAATTTCTCACACCGATACACCTGTGTCACGCAACAATCAGTGGAGCATTAAATCAAATCGCAATTAATGACACTGATGCACTGAAAATTTCTAAATCCATATAAAAATAGATATATACACACATACATATGTATGAAATCAATGAAATCTCATAAATGAGGGAGGGGAGAGCAAATTACATGCAGCAACAATCAAAAAAAAACAACTAAACAACTTTAGCGGCATTGAGGCAATGGAAACGGCGAAGAAGACAAGCAGAGCAACACCCCAACCAAAAAAAAAATCAACTAAGAAGTGTTGAAAAAATAAATTAACACGCGTAATCATTTCGTAATCACACGCAGCGAACGAAACGATACAGGCGAATTGGATAATAAACTGAAATCAAGTGAAATAATAATGCGCGGCACACAAATGAAACACCTTGTCAAGCGGTGCGATATATGAATGTATGTATGTGCACCAAGGTGTATGAGTGAAATTGTGTTAACGTATATACATACATACATACATATATACATAATATATAAGATTCAATCGCTCAGACGCACATATCATTCAGCTTATTAACTGTGTGAAAGATTAGATGAATTGTGGATATGCTACAGTATTCCGTTGGCATGCATATGTAAGTATGTATGTTTGTGTAAAGCGTGCAGCCTTTGGGGAATTCGGGGGGAAAGTGTGGTAGATTGAAAACATGATTTAATGAACGAAAACATTTAATGACAT
>NW_023458561.1:53079494-53112386 GCF_013731165.1 Rhagoletis pomonella | reverse complement strand
AAAAAAACACAGTTTTCCGATCGACAAATATTGATTTTCAAGAATTTTATACCATTTATGGATAAATTTGAGCGCTTTGAGCACTCTCTAGATATTTTTTGATTTCAAAATAAAAAATGGGGGTGTATTTGTTTTTCGTTATAGAAGGTGGCGGCATTAAAATTCCGACTTTACTTTTTTGGATCACTCTACTGTAAGTACATACATATATACACTTGTATATTTCCATATCTGTCCCCACTACGGATCTCGTTAAAGCGCATAAGCCCCCATAGGATTTGTTTGTTTTCCAAATCATATTTTCCAACTACACATCATAATTTCACAATTCACAAGAAAAAAGCGAAAAAAACAAGATGCTTGAATTTCGGGAAAAATTATAAACTTAATGAAATAAAACATTGGTGTGTGAATAACACAAATAAAAAATATTTAATACAAATCATTTTTAGTGGCTAGAAAATGTAAGCAACAAGTTAGAGGAGAATTAATGGCATGCCAAAGTGACATAAACAAAAAATGTGAAAAGCCATTCATACATTTGTATGTATATACACTGACGGCAAAAAGTATTGGCGTAAGGAATTTATTACAATATGTATATGCAAAAATTTGTATTCTTATTTTTTCCAATTATTTTGTATTAAAATGTAATTCATACTACGAGTACAATAAAAAAATGTAATTTCTAATCTGTGTGAAAAACTAAGGAAAATTTAATAAATTTCTATGTAAATTTTCCACTTTTTAGTAAAATTATTTTAGATTTTTTTTTTTTGGAGAATGCAGTTTTTTACCTCATTAAATTTGAGTATACCAAAGTGCAAGTTTGAAGTTTCGTCCTGGTTTTTGGCAATTTTTTTATGCATTTTCTTCCATACAAAAATAATTTCGAGAATACTTTTCGTATAATAAATACGCAACACCTTCAACAAAACAAAAAATTAACGAAATTTTTTAGCAACTTTAAAAGTTAGAAATTTCCGTGAGTTTTGCACAAAGTGTAGAAATTATATTTTTTTGTTTTTTGTTGTACTCAGTTTGAACCATAATTTTATGAAAAGTTAGCAGAAAAAATTAAAATCAAGATTGTTGCATTTATTGCCCGAAATTCTCTGTGCCAATATTTTTGGTCGTAAGTGTATGTAAGGTGTTCGAATCTGTCCAAAAACACCTGGCAGAAGAAAATAATCGCAATAGGAATCATGCATATCGTCACTTGAAATGCAAAAAGACGTAACTAACAAAAAAATCCAAATTTACTTTTGGTTTCATATGATGGAGTTCATCTAATGACAACTCCAACATAATTTCATGAAAAAAAATTATTAAGACATATATGTAAATATGCATTTTTAAATGCTCGAATCTCGATCACCCATACTTGTTGTGTGTAAATATATTGTACATACATATATGCAAATTTATTTAATTATGTAAATTCAAATGTCACATTTTTTTACTGTGTCGTTAATTAAGGTTTGTGTTGCAAGGTGGCTCTTAGGCAGAGACTTCGTGACTGTTAATCTATTGCGTTGGCTAATACCACAAGTAATGGAAAATATGTATACGTGCATTGAAACATACATACATACACACACATTCAAGAAAAACCACATTCATGCAGATTTGAAAGCGGTGTATGTAAATCCATTTCGTGCTCACAAATCCGTTGGGCCAAAACCGCTCAGCAGCTCAATGCATTGCAACGGCAATGTGCGCTTAGCTTTGCTGAATGTCCAACGCCAGACGAAGGTTAATCCACCATAATCCGCAGAAACGAAATCTCAACGCGCAGTGACACAAATTTTATAAGATTTGCGTGCGGGGAATAAAATTAACGATGGGTGTATGTTAAATCTTACATGTACATAGGTACATACAGTGACTCAAAGAAGTCTTCACATTTTGAACATGTAATAATAATTAGTTTGCGCTTACACTTTTTTTCTAAGTTTTTCCTGCAAACTCTGGCTAGAGAATAATTTTAACGAACGGGCAAATACAAGATGGTCTGCGGAACCCACGTGCAGAATAGCAAAGCATATTTGGCCTAGGATGGATAAGCGCAGATCTAGCCCTCTACTTCGCTTGCAGCGACCACTGCTCCAGCATGTAATTGGAGTTCGCACCAGGCATTGCCTGATGGGAACCCTCGCTAGTAGGATGGATATACAGTCGAGCGAGTACGGTCGTAGCTGCCGTGATGTAGAGGAAATCGAAAGGGTAGAGCATTACCGCTCGTTTTTCGACTATTCCTTTGAATTTTTGACTGAACTGGATTCAGCTAGCACCTACGATTTGGTGCGCTTTATTAGGACTACAAATTGGTTTTACTTCTAAGGTATGAGAAGGGACGTAATGAGCCTCTGGTATGGGCCCACAATGGCCTAAATGTGTCCTTCTCCTGTGCTGGATGGGGACAGTCATGATAACCTAACCAAACCTAACCTGATCTGGATTTTTAGAAAAAAGTTACAGGCGACTAAAAATCGCGTTGATTTTTAATAACTTCGGCACACAAAAAAAAATGAAGTGTGTTTTGAACCAGACCCACCTAACGACATGTAGGTGAATGCAGCTATACCCAATGAGAGCCCGGCATGCGGAGAGTCGTCACATGACTCATGGCACCTCTACGCATGCCTCCAAAACCCCACCCAGCTAACGCCCCCTGTCTCTATGGTATGGACAGACCTGTTGGAAGTTGCACACGTTGACGGACAAGCCGACCCGAGCGGGGCTCAGTACTACTAATAAGTTATCAGCCGCTACACCAACAACAACAACCAACATGTATTTCGACCCGCTGAATCCGAATCCGAGGTCGCTTTTACTCGTACACCCTCATAATTTCGATTTAATTGCGAATTTTTTGCCATTTATTTTCGCAATTTGACAAAGGACCATATTTTTATAGAAAATTCACAATATTAATAAGAAAAATTAACGTGTCAACGTTTTTTTGAGTCACTGTATTTATGTATGTACATATATACTATAAATATGTACGCTTTTATATACAAACGTAGTATCTATGCAATGACTTTAATTCACTTACGTTCGCAAAAGAAATGCTTGAAGCAAACCAGAATATTATTTGCTGCTCTCCGTATAAACACATACATACACCTACAGCTATTGCTTCTATTTCGTAGTTTCTAATATGCATTTATTTAATGCGGATTAACTTTAATCCGCAGATGGACTGCCAAATATATAATTATAATATTTTTTTAGGCCAAAGCTTAAGCTCTAAATGGCGTTGTGTAGAATCGTAAAGTAACCTACAATATAAACAACAAAGCATACATACATACATATATCGCTAGCTTAGAGTGAAACGTTCATTTCTAAAATGTTACAGCAGAGGAAAAAACTTTTTGTATCCATTTTTCAAGTAATTTGCAAAACATTTAAGGCTGCATTTTGAGTGTTTAAAGCAAAGCAAAACTCCATACGGATTAGAAGGATTCGATGTTTCGTATTGTTTTTGTCTTTTCGAGATTCTGTGCCTCCTTTGAACCTATGAAATTTGACTTTCATTGAATATAAACGGGAAGTAATAAAAGAAGAACCTTAATTGCTTTGGAGACGATGCATTTTTAATTTCTCGTGCTTTTCGCTCTAATCCAGTGATATGTATTACGCATTAGGCTGAGTCGCAAAAAAAATTTAACTCAGCTAGTTTGCTTTTTTGTTTTGTCGAAATTTATAGCATGGTGAGACGCAAAGTTGATCCGGATTAACGCCTACGATCTTTTTTATACATAACTGGCAGCCATAGATAATGTTTTAGATTTTAAGGTTATCTGATCTGAGAGGACTCGTATAAGGTTGCCCCCTTTTCGAAATTAGTTACAAATTAATTAAAATATCATAATATGGATACCAAATGGAAGGTATTTTAAAGATACCTAATTCAAAAATATTCTTAAAAGGTTTGCCACCTATCTTGAATCGCATATTTATTTAATTTTTTTATTTAGAAAAAAAAGTAAAATATTACTTTTCATGGGTACCAGCAGGAGGTTCTCAGACAATGCTTTCCCTATATACAAAATGTTATTCCTTAGAATAGTAGTGTAAGGTTGCCACTAATTTTCGATTCTACACAATTTATCTAAAACATCGCAATATTGAATGAAAGGTATTGTTGAGAACTTTGGTCAGAAAATATTTTCCATCAGGGTTGCCACGCTTCTATGTAGTAAAATTTTTTATTTTTTTAATTTCAATCAGCATTTTTTTATGTATACACAGTACATATATGCTCAAGATATATACCATTCATTGCAGCGTATTTCGGAATAGGGTTGCCACCTACATTTTTGGAGTAAGAAATTTACTTCATAGATATCGAAGTCCAGTTTTATTTTTTTTAATTTCCAAAATACCAAGTCTTGAAAAATTTAAAAAGTTTATGCACTCCGGGCAAAGCTCGGTCAACTCGGAAAACACTTTTTCGTAGAAATGGTGTAGAATTTTTGAAAATCAATACTTTTCGATCGGAAACCCCTATTTCTCTCCAGTAATAATACCCAATCTTTTTATTTAACCATTTTTTAATATGAAAAATTTTTATAGGCCCCTCGAAAACCCCCAAAAATTTAATGTAAAATTAATTGTATAATATTTTCAGGTCAAACTTATGATTTTCAAGGTTATTTCAAAGGCCAACATAATTCCTTCATCCAACGAGAGTATTCGCTGTCTTTTTTTGTTCTCAGGATATATGGGTTTTCCACAAAAAAGTTCATTTTCCACGCTGTGCGCCAGGTTACCACATCTTTTCAGTATGACTGCCTTAATTTTAGCATAATACTGGCCGTTCATTGTTGTCCCTTTAGGGCAAGTTATAAAGTTATCTCACTAGTTATCCCAGCAAATGGTAGCCATATTCTTAGGGTATATGAACTAAGGCTTAGATAACAAAGCGGTTTGGGTGAAAAGTGTAAAACCATCTCATCATCTGGAAATCTCTGAAGTTAAACTTTTTTCTTTCGTAGTTTCTTATTGTAGTTAAATCATTAGCATCACATGCGTGTGATTTTTCACTTTTTATTCCTTTTGTGGTTTTTTCCTTAAGCCTATCAACCTACGTATTGAATGGATTTGATTAAATTCCAGTAGCGCGATGCGCATATTTAATGTGTCCAAACTTATATGCCTAATGACGAGCAAACGATGTGTCAGTAGCCCCTGTAGGAAATTTAAGTGAATTGTTATACTTTAAAAAACAATATGGGCTGGTTTATATACAATTTTTATATATTTTCCTCGAAGAAGAGTCATTTTGATCCTACGGGTAAGCTGATCGCAAATGTTTGTTGATTTTAGTGCACTTATTGATGAAAGACTGTCTGTGCATATAAGTAGATAAATCTAAATTTCAAACTTTGCACAAAAAAGCAAACAAAATTTTATCAAATCTCCGAGATTTTAATAACCTCGAATTTCTAGAAATTTCACGCATTTTTTTCCGAACCAATTTTTTATATGGATGAAAGTGTGCAATAAAATTGTCAAAATATACCCGGATTTTTTAGCAACTTCGGGATTGCACTTTATTATACCAGAATTTAATAAGCATAAAACTGTATACCAATAATTTTTCTGGAAATTCTTTTATAAAAAGATGGATTTTTATGGAAATTTTCTAATTTTTGTACAATGTTTGAAGTTTGTATTTTATAAAAGATAAAAATCATTGCGCGAATTACGCGACTATCTATGCAGTTTTGTTGTAAGGGTTTTATTTAAAACTGAAAAACCAAGATCTAGATGACGTATCTTATATCCTTACTAGACACGAATAAAGGCGCGAGCTCAAAAGTTGACCGCGAAAAACGACGCATAAAAAACTTCAGCGAAGAAAGACTCTTAACATAGTTGACGGCGAAGAAAGACGCGTAAACTTATTTTCGCGGTCGACTATGTTTACGGGTGTAACAGTATGTAAATTCCCAAAAGAGTTTTTGGGGAGTGATGCCTAAGGGACAGTTCTTGACCAGGTATAAATCTATGTTTACGCGTCTTTCTTCGCCGAAGTTTTTTTAGGCGTCTTTTTTCGTAAATTTTTTATACGAGTCTCTTTTCGCCGTCAAAACACTAGCGCGCCTTTATTCGTGTGTAGTGACGATATGTATTATTAATTAATTTTAGTTTTTTTTTCTATTCTTTTGTACTTAATCGTTTAACACCTTTTTAACTTTTATGCCTCCAGTCATTTCATGTCTATTCATTCATTTATAAGTTTTTTTTTCGTTCTTCGTTTAACGTTTTTTCTACTTGCGATCTAAGTTTACGCTTTGAAACTGCGTCTATTGCGGCATTTTAATTTGGATCTCGTTCTCACTTTTTCTATATATGTATTTTTTCATTATTTACAGCGGCCGCTTAATGCTTAGTATTTGATATTTAAATACCATAAATGCATACATATGTACGTACATACGTACAAATTTTCTTACTCCGCTTCTGTTTCTTATTTTTGTGGCGGCTTAAGCTTTACTATTCCTCTGTCGTCGTTTTTATCGGCAGCTCGTTTAAGCTAAGCTTCATTCTCTTCAATTCACCTTCGCTTCGGGTAGCACCTTTGCTGCTTCTTTGTTTTTGTTGTTTGACAGTTCATTTTTATTGTGATTATTATTTGAATGAATGCGCTTTAAATTTATTAATTATTCAAATCCGCACAGATTATAATAATTTATAACGTTAAGTTGTCGCGTTCACTTATGGCAAACGTTAATACGCTAAATCGGTCATATGCGTGCATTTGTATATGTATGTATGTATGTGCATATGATTACCCAGTGGGAAAATTCTTAAGGAACAACACAAATTTTTGTTTGTAAGAGATGGTTATCAGGATGTAGAGAACAAAGGTGGCGCCCATCTCGGTACCGCTATCCTGCTCTCAGCGAATTTGTCAGAATCGCTGTTTGTATGACGTCACACTTGTGCAACTTGTTTACTGTTTTCTTGCAAAATTTTTTCTTCTTTTTCCATTCTTGCTCGCAAATGAGCCAGTGTGACGTCACACAAAAATTATTCCCAAAAATGCTCTCAGATAGGCGCAATCTTGTATTCTATCATTATTGTTAGAGCGATCGCTTCACGACACGAAATGTAAAGCCTCCGAGTATAATTCTTCTGTGAGAAATATGTAAGCCGATTGCGGCATAAAACCGCCACCTAGATATTCCCTAAGTCAAAGCAACGACTTGCTTGTAGTAGGAATAATAGCTCTGATCCAATACTCCATGAACTTACAGGTTTTTACACGAACTTACAGGAAATTACAGGAAAAATAATCTCGTACTGCAAACTCCTCCAAAAACCTGTAAATGAGAGCGAGTTTTGTAGAGTTGTGTAGAGAATGAAGTTGCAATATTGTACCCGAACTTTTTCCTCTGGTAAAATCATGAAAAGTATCAAGTACTAGTTGACGTTTTTACAGGAAAAATGCTTTTTTTGTTCCCGTACTTTTTGCTGTTACTCACTTTTTACTCTTACTTCAGAGAGTAATTTTGCTGTTTGACATTTTTACAGGATTTTGTGCGAACAGTATTGGACCAGAGCTAATGTGAGGTCTATCAGTGGATTACCCTACCGGGTGCCATTCACACACACACACTCTGTTTTTGAAACAGGCTCAAGTTGAAGCTGTTACTCAGGTTTATAACATTGTTGCTATTCCTATCGCCTGCTACGCTTTAGAGCTGGAAGAATGGCGTTACAATTTATTACCACATCTACGGATTTGCTGCTAATGCTAATCTCTAATAATAAATATTCAAGCATTTATTGATTGCGAATATATATTTTTTTTGCGAAGCATTTGAATTGAGATGAAAAACAACTAATGAAAAATAGATATATATGTAAATGTTAAATACATGACTCAAAGCATCTAAAATAAGCATATCCCCTTTCCAATATATGTGTAGCTTCAGATAGTAAGTAGAAGAGCAATCACTTTGGCGATATGTTCAAAAACATTTAACGCTTGCTGTTAACAAAGTAGATAGCCTTAAAAAACTATTGATCAGAACGCGAAAAACGTTTTAAGTTAATTACATATGTACATTCACATGTAGGTACATACATTCACGCGCTTTTCATCGCTAACCAAACGCCGCCAATGATCGTACATAGGTATTCAGGTCTGGCAAATATAACTTGATAAATGTGGGTTAAGTGCATGAGTAAGTTCTTACCTATCTACAACTTACAGTGTGCTAGTACCTAACTACATACATGAAGCTACATATTGATAATACGCTTAACTTTGAAAGTACCGCTTTACCAAATATGTTTTAATTTCGGTGTCAAAACTTATCGCTAGTAGCTATTTTAGTGACAAGATTACAGAAGTAATTAAAAATTTGGATTTATTTTTTTTTATATCGAATTCGGGTTTCCACCTGTTTTAAAATAGAACGCAATTCAGATTATTTAATGAATTGAATGGATTATTATAATGGAGGTATCAATCGAAACGGGTTCGAAAAGGTTTTATTTGTATACTTCATTCATGTAGAAGGGCTGCCACTTGTTTAAAAAAATAAAATTCAAGAAGAAGATAAAGAGCAAGACGATGTGAAGAAGACGATGAAGATGAAAATTCGGGTTAGAGATAAAGAATGAGATTCAGTTTAAAACAAACACTAAGCTAAAGGCAAAGACGAAAACCTGAATAAAAGACAAATACATACAAAGATGAGAAGAAACACAAATATAAAGACAAAGAAAAAACTAGAGCGAAGTACAAAGACCAATACAAAGTTAAAAATAAAGACGAAGGAACAAGTAAATATGTATGAAAAAAGATAAAAAGAACAAAAATAGGTAGAGATGAAGATAATGGGTCAGGTGAAGACACAACTGGAGAAGAAAATATTTTATATTATCTTAATCTTAGCTCACCTCACCTAAACTTACCTCGATGCGTCTTAGCTCACCTTATCTCGTCTCACCTCTCCTCAACTCAACTTAACCCACCTCACCTCACCATATTTCGCCTCAACTCAATTCCCCAAACCTCACCTTCCTTCACCTCTAATTATCTCACCTCGCCTAAACACATATAGCCTCACCTCAATTGACCTTATCTCCTCTCCTTATCACCTTACATCAATCACTAGTTAACAGAGACTCAGAATAATATTTATTCCATGGTGGAGTTTTAAAAAAAGTTAAAAAAGAATTATAAAAGTCTTTTGACAATAATTATATGTGACACATGTTTTTTAAGTCATCGATAACTACTACTTTAAGACGTATATAATAGAAGTCTTTCCATAATAATTATCAGCGAGATAAACATTTTAAAATCTTGAAAGACTTTTATTTTGGGACTTATATTATAAAAGTCTTGTCATTATAATTATCATTGAGATAAATATTTTTAAGTCTTCAAAGACTTTTATTTTGAGACTTATATTATAATAGTCTTTTGATTATGAGTGCGAAAAAATTTCATATATAGTCCCGAACGGATCCCAAACCTAGCCCCAACTGGTCCCAAACAATCCCCCCCCCCCTACTGGTCCCGAACTGGTCCTCAACTAATCTTGAAATGCTCCTGAAAAAGTCCCGTCTTTTAAGACTTAAAAAATTGTTTCGCGCTCATAATTATTATGAAAATACCTTTATAATATAAGTCTTAAAATAAAAGTCTTTAAAGACTTAAACATATTTATATCTCTGATAATTATTATGAAAGGAATTTTATAATATAAGTCCTTGAATAATTATTAAAGATGACTCGAAAAATATTTATCTTAATATAATGATTATTGATTGACTTTTATTCTTTTCTCTTATAATAGTTAAGTCTCTGCTAGTTAGTATTGTAGATGTGAATGTCGCCTGGATAAAAGATTGTCGTAAGCGCTATTTTTTAACGTTTTTTAGTTATGGATGCAATTATATATGTATATTAAAATAAGATCCTTCGATTTGTGTTTTGGTTATCTTTTTTAGTTTCCAAATCTTGGAAAAAACCCACGAGAAAATAATCGACACTCACTATATATTTCTCGACTTCGAAGCCGGCCCCGCAGGCTTGGCTATGTCGTTCGAAGGAGATAAACGACCGGCCAGCTGCTTTGGACTCGGCCGAATGGCGCTTAGGCGGTTACAGCGCCAATAAATAAGAAGAAGCATATCCATAGCGGGAAAAAATTATCTCGCTATCGAAAAAATAATAATAATGCTCGTCCAAAAAAATACATATACGACAAGAACCCTGATCAAGTTTTTTTATACCCGAGCGCACTTGTGCACAAGGGTATTATAACTTTGTTCACATAACGGTTGTTTGTAACAGGCAAAACGAATCGAGATAGATATAGACAAATGTATACATAAATGATCAGAATGAAAAGAGAAATCGATTAAGCGGTGACTGTCTGTCCGTCCGTCCGTCCGTCCGTCCGTCCGTCCGTCCGTCCGTCCGTCTGTGCACACGATAACTCGAGTAAAAATTGAGATATCTTAACGAGACTTGGTACGTGCACTTCTTTTGGGTATAGGACGGACGGTATTGAAAATGGGCGAAATTGGACAATAACCACGCCTACCTCCCATATAACGGTAATTTTCAGAAATACGAAAACTGCGATATTTTAGTAACTACTGAAGATAATTCCCTCAAAATTAATATTTACAATGATTGTTTGACGAAAAATAAGAATATTAAAATTTTTTGGAAAATGGACGTAGCCACGCCCACTTATGGTTACATGTATATATCTCGGTAACCGCTGCACCGATTTCTTCCAAACTTGGCATAGTTGTTGGCCCTGGCACAGCGTACCAAACGGCCGAAAATTTTTAAAATCGGACAATAACCACGCCCACATCCCATATAACGGTAATTTAGAGAAATACGAAATCCTCGATAAATCATTAAATATTAAAGATAATTTATTCGAAATTGATGGTTGCAACAATTCTTTACCAAGACGTTTCCGTTTATGATGAAATTTTGGAAAATGGGCGTGGCACCGCCCACTTATAATCATATATATGTATCTCGCTAACCGTTCTAGCAATTTGTACCAAACTCGGTATGGTTATTGTGCTTGCCACATAAAAGCAAACCGTTGAAAATTGTTGAAATCGGACTAAAATTACGGCTTTTCATATAACAGTAAATTTCAGAAATGCTTGAAATTTCAATATTTCGAAATTGAAGGACGCTAATTTACTTAATATTTATACACTCCGGCTTATCATGTAGCGGTAGCTTTCGGAAAGGTGGAAAACATATATTTAATACTTGCGCCGGGTATTTAATGTTCGGCTCCGCCCGAACTTAGACTTTCTTACTTGTTTTTTATTATTTAACAAGCCGCGATCCACAAAGTACACCTCTTATGGGCGCCATACACCATTTTTGACACCTGTCTGCCGCACACGTCAATGCTCCAAACTCACCACGTGATGAATGCTTATACGGCATTATTTATGTATGTATGTATAAGAGCACTAGAACTGCGCAACGTGAGCGGCAGCATATAAAAATCAAGCGAAAGTTATCATTGAATTGAAAACAAAAAATAATATTCAAAATCCATTATCAACGAAGAAATGAAATTAATTCGTCAAAATATTTAGTAAATTTGATTATGCATGGCTTAGCTGCAACAACACCGCATCAACAAAATGGCAAAAATAAAATCACAAATGATAGCGAAATGTCGAAAAGCACCAACACATACAACAATCAACTGCAAACGTAGCAGCAATTGAGGAATCGAAGGGGTGGAGGGGGAAAAACAAAATCGACAGATTAAGCCTAACAATTTATGAGTCGTTTTAACGCTTCGTTTCGGTACGCTTTTTATGCACATACCTATGTATATTTTGGAGCAATGAATTGTCTGAGTATACTTATTTCTGTACCTACAAAAGATATATGTATAAATCGTACAAATGCAGATATATAACTACATATCCATGTTCATTTATACCTACAAACAATTTATTGTATGTACACACATATGTACATATATACATACACACAATATAATCTACCCATCCATTTTTGTGGCAAACAAAAAAAAGCTTTTAAAAAGTTACGAAAACTACATAGGAGTACCTAGCACACATTATCAGAAAGCGATTAAAACAGTCGAGCCAGAAACGCAAATATTATCGCGACAATAAAATTAAACGCTTTATAATTAACAAAAATACACAAAGTGATTTGTGAGGTTTCACACTACAACAACCACAATGAAAAGCACATTGTCAGTTAATACATAAGTTTCTTAACTTTTTTTTATTTTTAGTGTTAATTTTTTTTTTTGTTTTTTTACTACACACTTGACAGTTCTTGAAAGTGATTTTTTTTTTGGTATCAAATAATGGCGTAAATGAATCGATCCTATTGATTTGATAATTCTTTATAATATTCTTAGCACTTATTTATCGGTTTTTTTTTCTTCTTCGCTTTTGTTGCTACTACTGCTACGCAACAGATATGTATTTTTTATTATCTTAATCTTGGCGCGTAAGACAGTAACACAGCCAAGCGCAGTTACTATCGCATATCGACTTTTGTTTTACTTATCGTTTTTATTTATTTTTTTTTTTTTAACTTTTTAACGTTGGAAATGTCAATGTTGGATTAGAGCAAATTTTATTTGTGATAGGATTTGCGATGAAAGATACGCCAATGCGAGCGAAATGCGTGATAGTCGAGTGTAGTTTGAGGGCCGTTGTCATGTGGCAACCGATCGTGGTGCTGGTAAAATCACGGCAACAAGTTGGAGCCAGATTTTAGAGCTGACAAGTAGACGTTCACAAACATTATGTATTTAGTTTATTATCAAGCAGCCATGTGTACATATGTACATATATATACGTGCCGCCGCGTGTATCGCACCGCTAATGCTTATAGGTACAATATTTACTAACTATTGATTTTTAAGACCATTTGAAGTATAAAGATATCTGCGGACTAACTTTAAAAATACAACAACAACAACGACTAATACTGCACCATAGCGTCGCACAATGGGAGAGCCCCATATAAAATGTGGCAGATATGTATTTAGTAGTATTTACTACTTTGCTGAAAATTGTTACGTCGAGTGATTTTGCCTGTGAATGAAAAAATATGAAAAATATTTGATTTTAGCGGACTGCCACGCCCACTACACGAAGAGGCGGATATGTTAAATTTTATCCGATTTTACTGAAATTCGATTTGTAAATTAGACAGCCATTCGAATTCTTGATTCTATCGTAGTAAGTACTAGTAACGATCTTCCAAAACAGCAAAACTTTGGTGCAAAATCTGTACCAAATTCTGTGGATTGGCGACCAACCATGCCCCCTACCTCCATACTAGTGGGCGGGAATGGGAAATGTTATCCGATTTCTGTGAAATTCGGTTATAAGTTACAAATCGATTTTAATAAAATCGGGTAGTATTTCCTATTCCCGCCCACTAGTCTGGGGGAGGCGGCGTGGCTGATCGCCGATTCACACATTTTTTATATTTAGGGGTTACTAGTCCTTGCCACATTAGAATAAAAAATTCGAATATCTGGTGGGCGTGGCAGTTGACCGATTTTGACTATATTTCAGACGTATGTCTTTCCACATAATCTAAGTAAAACATAAACCGAATTTGATTTGATTGGAATTGGATAACATTTGTCTTGCTATTAGTTTAAAGTGTAAAAAGTATTTTTGTGCCAATTCCCCTTCATCGCATGGCGCCGCAAGCTACTTACACTTCCAAGAGAAACACTAAAAAGACATAATATCAGAGCAATGTCCTTAACTCGGCAAGGACTAGATAAAAGAGGACACGATTTGGAGCCACCCTTGCATATGTACTATAGAAATTGATATTAAATATGAGGACGAATCCAGTTGCATTCGATCGGTAAAGTGCGTATTCAAATTCCTATGCAACACCGAATTCCTGTGTCCTTTGGTAATTACTAGATTAGTTTTTTTCTGGAACAAATCCTTAAAACCTATTAGTAAACATGTTTAGAATCGAGTTAACCACTCAGTTGGATATTTCCACACATTACGAAATTAGAACTTTCCGTCACTCTCAGAACACTGTGCAGCGCACATTGGAAAGAAATTCTACGGTCAAAATAAAATGCCTCCTCTTTTTGGGTGATTTTTATTTTAAATTAAATGTAAATACATACATCTATTTGAAGGCCACTTATAGATCAACAAGTAAGATTTTATTTTTCAAACAATTATGAGTAAAATTCTATAAAAAATGCTGAATATTAATTTTTAACCTTTTGCTTAACCTTAACCTTACCTTCAACGAATGTGTCGTTATTCATTACATCGAAGTAAGCGTTAACTCCCAACTGAGTGAGCAAAGAAGTTTCACTTGAAAAACTTTGTTAATTTTCCCTCGAAATATATGTATGTATTTACCTTTAATTAATTTAAAAAAAAACAATCTCCCAAAAAGGTTAATCCCAAAAGTAGATATTTTATTTTGACCACAGGGTGGCATTTCAGAGCCCACTGTGCGCCGCACAAGCACAAAATATTTACGCCATTCCAATGACATCAGCATAAAGCTTAATGCGGCGATTTATTTATTATATAGATTTATCCTTTTTCATATTTTTTCAATAAGCTTGCCATAAGCCACCTACATATGTATGTATATTCATATATGTATGCATGTTTATGTGTGTAGTACATTTCCATGCATGCTTGTGCTTACGCATACGCCTACCTACTATGTATATGTACATGCACATGTTTATACGTATATACGTGTCGTATACGCAACCCTTCCCTTGCCGTTCGCTTGTTCGTGCTGCGTTTGAAGCGCGATAAAACTACGCTAATCCCCACATACAAAATTAATTTATTAAAACCCGAAGAAGTCAGCAGTTTTGTGAAACCGATTTATAAATACATATGCATTTGTACATACATACCAATGTATGTAAGTATATACTGTACATACATACATATTTACACATTTGTACTATGCCTGTTTGGTTACACAAAGCTTTTGTGTTCGGTTAAATTTTCGGTATGCATATATGTATGTATGTAAGCTTGTAAGAATGTCGGTCTGGTTGTGTCGTTTCATTGCATTGCATTGATTTCAAGCTGCGGTGGACGTTTATCGGCGCTAAATGCACATAATCCCTCTTTCACAAGTTTTTCTTTTTATACAAACATTTACGTAAATAGTGCATACATATTTACGTACATAGCTTTTGATTTTTCGCTGTTGGAATTTGTAGATATTTGTGTATTAACGGTCACCTAATGAATCTATTCTAATTTTTGTTGAAAAAAGTTGACCTATGAAAATTTTTCTTTGCACTTCTTCAAATTTTGACCTAGGAAAACGAGTATAATAATCAAAGTTTTAAATGCTTGAATTTCCTTTTTCCTGAAAGCTTGACCGAGCATTATGGGGGAATATATTCGCAACAAGGCATACTTGTCATAAAAGGCGACTAACATCGTTTGGTGTGACTGTTAAGAATGGCATTAAATTCGCATCGGGAATAACAAGGATAACGAGAGAATTCTCCTAGAAAGAACAGGGAACGTAACTACGTGAGTAAACTGCATCTTGATGAAAAAACTTAAACGTTATAAATACTCCAAGTGACAGTCACAGGAATAAAAATCCACCAGAACTTGCGGCAGGGTCTCAAAGTCTCAGCCATCACCCAAGTCTATAGGGTTTAGGCAGGGGGCCTGAGCAGGGATTCAGCTACAGAGATCTTAAGTATTTTAATTATCAGTGGTATTTGTACGGGAGCCTTGCCTACAACGCCTGACGCTGCTCTTGACTCTCTGCTACAGCTACCATTACTTTACTCCCCCTAAAAGGCCTCATAAAGAATTAAAAATTATAGTTGTTGTGTTTGCATTACCTCTTCAAAGATTAGGTATGATTTGGTAAATAAAGTCGATTTAAACCAGATTTTGGAGATTTTTAAAACTAAGAGAATAATTTTTGTCGCTTACTGAACGAAGTAAAATGGACCGACTAAATGGAATTAAAGCTGACATAGAAGCCCGCACGGATACCCATTAGGTTCCCGACCAGAGAAGAATAGGATGCAGGACTTCCCATTGGCAGAGGGGGATGTATATGCATCTACACTTACGATTGAAAGGTGGAACATGGATGACTAATTGAAGGACCTATAGATAAACCGGTCCTTTCCTCTACCGAACGACTGCAGTGCCTTCCTAGCGAAGATCTACGCTATAGAGAGGGCGGCTGCCTTTTTTTTTACTTAGTAGTAGAGCTCCAGAAGTCAAAGCCACTATTTTCGTCGACAGTCAGGCAGCACTGAAGACAATAGGATCTAAAGTAGAGAAATTTTATTGAAATGTCGCACCACTGAGCCGTAGAAATGTCACTCTAGGCATTGGGTTCCCGGACATAGCAATATGAAGGGAATGAGTCGGCTGTTAAGATGGCCAGATACGGCTCAGAGATGCCAATAGAAGAAGTTAGGAAAACTGATGAATACACCGTGGCTGCGACGAATGACTTGTGGAAAAAACGGGAAGACCATAAGACCTTAACATTATTATGACCGCGGCTTAGTAGAAAAAACACAAAGGACATACTGAAACTCAATAGATCTGCAGTAAGGGTCCTTACCGACGTCATCACAGGACACTGTGCTATAGCACCAAAGCTTCAACGGTGTCGAATAACAACAAGTACTTCCTGCAGCGGCTGTCATAATGAGGATGAGGAAGAGTCAATTGATCGCTATCTGTGTTGATGTCCAGGTCTACAGACGAAGCGACTCAAGCACTTGGGTTCACGGTTCTTCACCAGTCTGAGCGAGGTAGCAGAGGTGGAACTGTTCATTAGGGATAGTAATTGGTTCAGTAGAATAATGACTTAAAGCTACACTTTCGATTATAGGTACGTGTCTGCTCCAGACACTCACTAAAAGAGGGCACTCACAATGGACAATTCTATCTCCGAGTGAAAGTATGGAATATTCCACACAGGCCCTCCTAACCTAACCTAAACTTAACCAGTTTAAAATGTACATGAAAACAATACACTGAAGGCTATAAAACAGCTCTGCCTTCTGCATGCGTGGCTTTGTGCTTTAGTTCCGAAAAAAAATATTTCCAAATTAACTTATATCGTGGAACAGATTAGAAGCTGTTTTACCTCTGTAAGTAGCATTGTCTCTATCGCGATATTTTTAGATTATAGCCTCATCAGTTGCAAACTATCAAAATACCCTTCAGGAAAATTTCAACTCAAATCTGATACGTTGCAACTGTAACTGTGACATGACACACATAGAGAGTTTACGCCGCCGTCGATTAGCAGGTAAATGCCTATAAATGTCAGTACGAAAAGTGGCGCAATTAGAAGTCAAACTTTGTCAAAGAAATTTGAAAGCTTTGCACCACTTCTCTACGGAGTGTATTCTTTTACTACTTGATTTAGTCTTTTTTCCTGCTCGGTTTTTTTGTCATCTTAACGTTTTTGTGTGTGCTTAAGTAGTGACCCTGTATACGCGCGATAAGCCAACCAAAAATAAACTAAGGTAATATTAAATCAGAATTTATCAAAAAAAATATGTACTCATAGATAAAATAATTACACACTTGGGACATATCTACTTAATCAATTATATTGCGGTAAAACAAAAACAATCAACAGATGTCTCACTTTATGTTCAACAGGCAGTACTTACACACACATAAGGCAGTACATAAACTTACACACATACATACATACATATGTATATAAAAAAAATATAATAAAAATTATAGCTTTTATTGGCATTTGCACGCGCAATCGCATGACTTACGATTAAAATTCAATTCGCTTTTATATTTTATCAGATATTTTTTTTTTGGATTAACTGCGCGGTCGATTGAAGCGGCAGATATATACATACATACATACATATACATTGTTGCATATAAACTTACACACCACCTTCGATAACGTTAAGCTTACTTATTTACATTGTTTGTCATACCGCTCGCTTGTTTGTTGTCGGTTGTTTGGCGGGGGCAGCGTTGTTGGGAAGTAACCCTTTAACGCTCAACGTCACAACGCTTACGCTTTATGCGCATTTGCTTAGTGGGTCAACAGGATTATCTTATCTGCGAGGCGGTGTTGAGTGCGGCTAAAAGCCCAACAAAAAGCGTAGGCTGACAACGAAATAACCAAAAACGTGATTGTGAGATGGGGGGACGCATGGCAGAGTTAGCATACTAAAGCGCTAAATAAACGTGCATAAATAGCTATGTAAACAGCCGTATTTTTTTTTATGTCTACATACATACATATTTGCAGTTTGTGCACATGTGTGCCTGTTTGGATCCGCAAAATGCCGCAGATGTGAGTCAAATGGCTGAGTAACATTTAGCTGTTTGTTTGCCAAAAAATTTTGCTACAGTGTGTCACAAAAATTAAGCTACACTAAGTAAGAAGTAAATTTGGTACTGTTTGGAAAACAACAATTGTGGACCGATTTTTCAATGTCTTGAATGCAACACATAAACTTGAAGATTTGTTGCTTTGTTCTAGCGCAATGGTGGCCGAACTCAATAGAAAAACTAAATATTTTATGCAACCGAAACTGGGAATCTATCAGTCTAAAATCACGAAAGCCAAGATGTTTTCATGGTGAGGCTTCTGCGTAGGCGTATAGAGGAGCTATGAATTCTCTACATTTAGTTGCGTTTTCGGGAAGAGCCTTGCTCTCTCTCATATGTGTTTGTTAAACAGAAGCAGGAGAAGCCTCTGATTTAGATCGGGGGGTTGCGTCACCGCCTTGAGCGACTTGCTGAACAAACGTCGCACAGTGTCTGACTGGGGAACCAAGCGGGACGAAATACTAAAAATGAAAGCCTTTAAGTCGGTAATTTGACCGAATATAATTCCTTAGGAATATTTAATAAAAAGGCTCCTCAACTCTAGGATCTATATGAACGTATTGTATTTTGCAGCTGTAAACGCTACGGTCCTGAAATTACCAGGTTTTGTTTCAATCTACATTTTTTCTAAAATATGTAGTAGTGAAGCTTGTGGCGTTCAATCGTGGCATCTTAAAAACTATTAATTCTTCATCTATAATAGTGAAAAAACATACATTTTTATAAGTATAAGTATAATGTAATCATATTAGATTTTATAATTTCAGACGAAATGTCTGCCAAATTTTACTAAAAATCTATTGACATGTTGGTATTACTTAATAATATATATAAAGTCAATATATAAAAGTTAATATATAAAGTCCATATGTACACACACAAACTGTAGCCAATTTTTGTCAACTTTGTTTTCAGTTACCACAAAAACTCGTATATTATACAAAAAAAACCGATTAACAAGTTTCGAGCGAATTCAATAATGTTTTTAAAATTTGTCCGCCATATTGGATGTTTAAAACCTGACTGAAGATTTGTAATTACTGGCAGGATAAACTAGTAGATACGAAGTGGCGTACAAATCGATCAACGTGAATCTGTTAAAATAGTTTTTTTGCCGATAGATTATCTATTTAAACCACCGTGCGTCGCCTAGCATGGGCGACTCTTTCAAGCCCTTAATATCAGAGTCCCAGATGGAAGATATTGAAGGAGTTGCGTAGTTGGTTGGTTGCAATCTTTACTAGTTGATTTGTGCAACCGGGTGGCACTTGTTTTGTTTCGGTTAATAGCTCATGCACCGCACGATCAGTGACAGAGTTGTCGCGGCGGACTGTGACGGTGCCACCATCCAGCGTAAGTTTAGCACTGAGTACGAAAGCCCATATAATTTTTTACAGTGTTCGTCCGGAGAAAAGCAGTCGAGAAGAATACGCTAATCAGAAATCTGGAGCGACTCCAATAGGCCGCATTGGCGCCAATGAAATCATACTTGCAGGAAGGTTGACCAGAAAATAACCCTCGAGCCACTTTCGTCGAGAGAAGTGAGAACTGAAGTCACTTCGACTATATGCACACCGTGCCCCTGCTTGAACTAGTATCTTAAACTTTCCTTTTCTAACCTAACCTAGCTATCACATACGTAAATATACAAAGTTTATAGATTTCTGCCTAATTATGCCATTTATGTAGTACTAGGAAAAAAGTTCGGTAAATAACTAACTATGTTGGTTAAAAAGGCGATTTTGGTGTAGATTTTTTTCAACAGACTCCAATTCATAAATTATCCAGAAGTGATGAAATATAGCACTTTCCAACGGTTTATTAAAGAATTTGAACCATCTTAATTCTATATGTATTTGTTTTCACTTTATTTACCATATCTGAAATAATAATCACTACACTTTTATGTGCCACTGTAAGTACTACGTACTCAGTTTTTTCCATTTTTTAACTCTTCACGAATTTACGAGAAACAGTAGCTTTGTTCCACATGAGTCCGCGAAATAACACGGGTGCCCAAAACAGCCCAGAAAGCGTTCCCCACTATAGAAAAATGGGTAATAGAGAGCGAATACGTTCCACTTTTGGATCGTAAATGTCTTCCTCTTCGTGCCCGAAACAGCGCGGAATTTTTTCCGGGCATAAATTCAAACTGCCGTAACAGTTGTTGTTTGCATACATCCGAAAGCAAAAATTTTATAAAACACAAAAATAGAAAATAACACTAAAGTTAAAAAAATGTAGGTAAATACACATAAAATCATTGCCAGGCAAGCGTGGACAACCACATTGTTTTTTAGCTGATTGCACTTTTTTGCGTTCCTCACGCTCGGGCACTTTTGGGTTGTGAGAGAGTAACATATTCGTACTCTCTAATTACCGCAACAGCCCGGAAAGCGTGTGGAACAAAGCTAATAAAATTCAATATTGAAGTTGTTGTTGCGTTCATAATTGAAATTTTTTTTATATTTTCGTACACATAAATTTTTTCAAGTACCCAAATAATTAGCACAGATTTCTTTCGCCTCTTCCCAAAGTATAACCAAACGCTCGTAAGTCGTAAGTACGTACGTATGTATATATGTAAGTACATAAATAATATATGTAATATATGTACCTACATATAAACATACATATTTATGAACATATGTTTGTATGTACGTTACCACGCTAATTAACCGTTAGCAATACAAATGCCTTGCCTTAACGTTGCTGCTGCCGTCTCGTATCTAGCCCCTCTGCTTTAGTTGTCGACTGCCATCGTCAATATTTATTTTGGACAGTAGAGTGTCTGATAAGGATTATCATAATCTGCGCTAAAAGCAGCAGCGCAACGGCACAGAATGATATCAGCCCACTTAGGCACATTCACAACCATACAAATACAAATACAAATATGTACTGTAACTTTCCTTTTCACCTTTGTTTGCTCAATGCAGAGTCGGAGCTAAAACAATTGAAAAACAAAAATAAAGAAAATACAGTCTATTCATACAATACAACAAAAGTGCAGAGTGTTTTTACTTTTTCTTTTATTCATTGCGTGAGCTATAACATACAAACGTACATACATAATTAGGCAGGTATGTATCTACATATGTGCATAAGTACAAATGCATTTAAGATTTTATTTTTGGTTTTTATTTGTGCACCTGCACGTGTTTGCGTGCACAAGTACGTTTGTGTTGAGCTTAGATTTGGTGTGACAAGTATTTTTAGTATTTAGCTCTTTTTTTTGCATTTATCTTTGCTGTTTTGTGTTCGCTATGAACAAGAGATGATAGGTTAAATTTCGTCTACTTGCTACAAGTTTTTGACTGCGTATGTGTTGTAACAGATGACAAATTCAGTTAAATTACAATTGCATTTTTTTTTATTTTACAGTTTTTGTATTGCATAATCAATCACAGCAGCACCTACTTCTGTGAGAAATTTTCCGAAGAACCAAGGGTTAAAATCAATTTAGAGTTTGCCAATTTTCGAAAATAGGTTTAATACCGTTTTGTTGAAATTTTGTAAAGATGTGCTTAAATTTTGTATAAAAACATGCCATAAGAGGTTTTTGCTGTGAGGAATCCATTTATGCACTTATATTTTTTTTTTTTAAGTTCGACCAGTGTGCGGAAAAATGAAAAATTTCACATTTTCTGCGAAGCCTTTTTTCGCAATTTGGCAAACTCCAAATTGATTTTAGATCCATGGTTTCTTCGACAAAATCTTAGAATCCTCCTATGCTATACGCGCATAGTCAATAAAAATTGACCCGCCCTAGTGTACATAGGTAGGTGGTGCAGGGATGGGCCTTTTTGAAGAAACTATTATTCAAATCAAAAATAAAATTTTATTCATAATTTTTCTATGTTTAAATGACGATAAATTGTTTTTTTTTTATACAAGTCATTTCGAAAAAAAAATAAGTTTTCATTCATCATCGAGAAACTTCAAGTAACGAATACATTTTTATTCATCATTCAAGTCATTGCGTATGAAGACTAAATTTTCATTCATCATGCAAGCAATTTCGGGAGATGAATCAAGTTTTGTTCTTCATTCCAGTCATTTGGAATGGTGAATAAATTTTAATTTTTCATCAAGGTACTTCAAATAACGATTGAATTTTTATTCTTCATTCAAGTCTACTATATTAACAAATGCACTCTTTGTTCGAAATTACCTGAATCATGAATGAACATTTTTAAGAATTTAATCAATAAAATCGAAAATATCAAAAATGGAATTGTCATTTATTTCCCCAGGTATTGTTAAATGTTCAGTTTAAAAGCGTACTTGAAATTGTTTTTTAATTGAAATAATTTTTACTCCTTCGTAAGGCTTCACTGGTTATTGTTGAATCGAATGGGGGATAATTGAATGATTTTCACCAAAACGCACCACACTTCAGTTACACTAGTCAGCTCTTGCATCGGTAAGTGTTTTGAGCCACTATACGGAATAACACCAATTTATTAGAGTGGGTTGCAGTTTTTATTAGAGAAATAAATCGACGTACAGTGAGGAAATATCCTTAAAAACAGTCGGAAATTAAAACAAAAAACAGATTTTAGGATGCCATCATCATATTACTATATAAGAATACTAACTAAGGTACTTTTTGACAGTATCTAAAAAAACAATAAACGGAATTGTTTTTAGTGAATCACAGCGTTGCCGTTCTATAAATTTCGAGCGGAGAATAAATATAAACTTGCCTGCATATACATATCTGTGTGGACCTATTTCTTTCTTTTTAATCTTCCCCAACCAAAGCGTAGACGCAGACGGGTACCTAGGCCGTTCGAGCCGCCAGTGCGACTTTGAAATTCATACACCCGAAGAGCAGGTGCGGTGCGGATTGGAGCCTAGGCCGTTCCAACCGCCAGGGCAGTGCGGCTTAGAAACCTGTGCTTTCATACCGCCCCTTGAATATGAAGTTTACTTATTAAAGCGTAGACGCGGACTTGACCCTAGGCCGTTCCAGCCGCCTAGGCAGTGCTGTCTCGGGAAGGTGTGCAGTCAAGGCGTAGGCGCGGACTGGAACCTAGACCGATTCAACCGCAAAGTCAGTATACATACGAATAAGGGTTTGCAGTTCGTCTCTGATGCAAGCCAACTCAATGCAATACCAGCGACAAACAAAAAAAAATCAGCTATAAGGCGTACCGTAATTCCACGGTACTTTTTTCTTACTACTATTTTTAAGAGCTGAATTATAAATTGTATCGGTATCTAAGAGATAATTGAATAAATAGTTTAAAAAAGGTATTTCGTTTTAAACAGGACCATACAAAACCTACTAGATGTAGCCCAGGGCTGAGTAAAACCCACTGGAACGAACGGGCGAGCCTAATGCTTAAACCGCCTCCCGACGTAATACTTAACCCCCCTGGGGATCGGTACTTGGACAGTAGGAGGCTTGGTTCGGGTTAAAGTCCCACAATGACTGGTATAGGCCTTCGATGCTTCCCCCTCCTAAAAAAAACCTATTCTTCTCTTAAATATTAACAACGTTTTGTGAGCTATTTTTTCACAAAAATGCTTAAAAAAAACTCTTTGAATCAAAGTTCCAAACTATATACAAAACTAAGGAAAGTTCAACGCATTTTCATCAAAATTTTAAACATTTTAATCAGAATTAAAAAAAAATAATAACAAAAAATCTGGTACGCAGTTTCATTGCATTCCTTTGAATTTTAGTATAATAATATGTAAATATGAAGTGGCTATGAATTCGAGGAAGAAGGTTTATTTTCTTTTTTTGTGCCCTTTTATAATCAGACAACATTGAATAAGAATTTTTCACCGTGTATAAACAGTGACTTAGGTTTGCAAATTATATGTTTTTTGCGAATAAAAAAGTAATAGCAAAAACAAAGCCGACTTCAAATCTCCTAACAAAAAATTTAAGATTTTCGTTAATTTCTTCATGATCGAATGATCTGATTTAAGCCAAATTAGCACCACCTGTGAGGTAACACCTTTGCTTAAAAAAAAAATTATAGAAATCGGTTAACGTGGTCCAAAGTTATGCGGTAACTTGCATAAAAAAATAAATAAAAATATTTCGACGAACTGACAACCTCCCTCTTTTTTGTGAAGTCGGTTAAAAAGTAAAAATAACCACTCATGCTCATATCGCACACTTAGATCTAAAGTGAGCTAACTCAAAATTCAGAGATGAAAATATAACTGCTTGTACTGGACATACAGATTCAACGCAAGTAATACAAAAACAGGTATAACAGTAGTTTTTTAGTTAATGTATATCATAAAGAAAAAATATTTTCATTATTTCGATGTTTGTCCTATGAATTGATTTATGCACAAAATCGCCCAAATTTTTTGTTTTAGTTGATCGCAGTTTAGACTAGGTGTGCGATATGTATGTATATCCGTAGTTGCGTATGTAACGTATACGCCCTGTAGCACCATACGCAGTCATCTAACACGTTTATACGGCGTTTCCACGCTTCGTATTTCGCTCTCATATTCGTAATTCGCTCTCCCATTCGTCATTCGCCTTGCCAATTACCTTCCGAATTACGTAATTCGCCATACAAAATTTTATGAGCGTTACCTCATTTGTAGGTAATTCAAATCGCATAATAACAAGAACAAGAACTAGAGCTGCCAAACGAATTACTAATGTGTGTCGTGGAAACAAGGTAATTCAGAATTACTTAACGAATTACGAACCGTGGCGACATCGTATCACTCGCACGCCTTAACTTAAAAGCCATATTATTTAAAAGTAATTAAAAATTGCCGTTTATGATTTTTACACAGAATTCCTTATGCACATATGTATGTAGATACATTAGACTGTCCCAAGAATATATAGAAAAAAATTCGTTTGCAAATTTTGATATGCATACCCTCCGCATCTGTGCTTTTTAGTCTAAATAGCATACATAGATGTGAAGGTTTGTGGCAGCAGAATAACTGGTGCCGACTTTTAGTTTAAGTTTTAGTCAATAACTTGCATTAATCGTCCATGAAAACTTAGGAAATGCGAAAAATTCGATATGTTTCCCATACTTGAACGCATTTCCAGTAAATCTGCATCTTCAAATTTTTAATAAAATGGCAGGATTTCTCCCAAGGAAATCGAAAAAATTAATTGAAGGAAAATATCCTTTGCAATTTGTATGCTTCATGTATATTCATAGGATTTAAATTAAACCAAGACTCTTCAAAATGCATTCAAAATTAAAAATTTTGAAAGATAATATTTTTAAAGAACATTTTTAACATGTTCCAAAAGGATAATTGCAAACAAAAGTTATAATTAATCTTTTTTTGAGTTTTTCTTTTAGTTGATACCGATTTATCCATATTTTGTGAACTTTTGGAAATATATTGTCATTTAAAGTCCTTTGGAAAAAGTTATAACTACCTGGGAAACAACTAATAACGCAGATTTACTAAATATTATGCCCTAAAGGCCAGTATGCAGCTATTAAGAAAAGCAAAAACTCCATATAAAGAGGCGCCCAAGAAATGGCTAAGAAACTTTCGTGTGTAAAATTTTCTTTAGGCAGTAAGCAGTTCTTAAGAAATTTACTACGAATTCTACTACGTGCTAATTGTCATCTATATATTTAATACGCGAAGGCATTTCTTGTTGCCTCCTTTAAAAAAATTATATTAAAATTATCTAAAAATAAAATAAAATATTACAAAATGGGCATCATGGAAATGGTTTTGAAAATCTTTCTTTCTTAACTTAACTTTAGGAGGGTTGCCACCTACTTAAAAAATCAAATTAATTTTGAACTAAGGAAACAAATGTTCCAACATATGGGTGCAAAACGACAGGGGGCTCAGAAAGTAGCAGTTCGAAAACATTTTGAAGTGTTAAGAAGTCTTTAGTTTAAACATTAGAAGAGGGTTGCCACCTGTCTAAAAATGTATTTAAAATTACTACATAAGTTAAATGAATTACTAAAATATGGGTATCAATCGAATCGGTTTGAAAAATCTGTATTTCTGAACTATATTTAGCGTGGTTGCCACATGTTTAAAAAATAAAATTCAGCTTAATTCATCAGTTAATTAAAATATATATCGCAATGTTAGAGAAAGAATATTTAAGAATATCTTAGCGCGAAAATACTTTTGGAGAGGGGTGCCACCTGTTTAAAAAATTCAAATTAAATTTTACGCAAATTATTTGCAATATGAAGCGAAAGGGTGTTAAAAAACTTGGTTTTGAACATTAGAATGTTTGAAGAGGGTTGCCACGTGTTTATAAAGTCACAATCAAATTATTTCAGAAGTTGAATGAATTATTAAAAGATGGGTATCATTGAAATGGTTTTGAAAATATTTAAGAGAGTTGCCACCTGTTTAAAAAATCCAACTCAACTTAAATTAGGGCAGTTACCTAATTCAAATATGTGTTTTAAAATTTGTTAAGAAATCTTTAGATGAACACTAGAAATATTTTTTGGGTGTTTGAAGAGGGTTGCCACCTGTTAAAATATTCAAATTATTTCAAATGTCAAATGAACTATTAAAATATGGGTGTCAATCATAATGCGGGTTGAAAAGGTTTATTTCTGAAATATATTTAGGAGCGTTGCTCTGTATTCTATAAGCTACATTCAAATTATTCAATTGTTGTTAATTGAATTTTAAGTTGATTGAATTTTCTTATGGATGGACATCAATTGAAAAAGGTTTTAAAAGGATTTCAGGTGGGTTTTGCAATTCCCTTCCGAATAAATTTCAACCAAATTCACTTCCAACTCAAATTAAACATTTTAGAAGTTCACTCGAAAATAAATTGTAAGTATAACCTGAAAAATAAAGACCTTGCCTTTTTTGAAATTAGAAACTTTTTATCGGTACAGGGTCATTTAAAATTTGATAGTATTAAAAACCTACAATGCGAAACGGCTGCACGGATTTAAAAGAAATATGACACTCGAATCGCTTATACCTTACTAATATTTTGAATAGTTTGTAGGTTTTTGAATTTCTATCTTCGGGCGCTTTAACGTCGTGCGTGTTTACTAGTTTGTGAAAAATCCTCTTGAGAAACGCGTAACCGGTGCGTAATTTTTTACTTAATAATGGTTTTTCGTTGAGCACAATCAATCAAATGCAAAAAAATTCTTAAACCCTAGTGTAATATTTTGGGTTTATGCATTTGGCTCTGTGTAAAAAAAGCTCACCTCTAAAAATTATTTTAATGGTCAATACTGTATAATCCTTACTAATATAAACGCGAATGGTTTGTTTGTTACGCTTTCATGCTTTAATTACTCAACCTAGCTACTGTTTAAGTTAGAAAACCTCTCCAAGGCTTTTAAAAACTACAAAAACGGTCGAATTTCAACAGTAACTGACGCTCTAGTAACAATAATAGATTGGCGCTTGGACCATATTTTAGCGCTTCTCCTCCGATTTGTGGCGTGCGCCTTTATGTTGTCACACACAGGGAAGGGATCTGAACCTACAGTTTTATGCCGACTTCGAACGGCGATTGTATTTTAATGAGAAGCTGTTTTTCAAGGCTGAAATACACTCAGTGGTTTGTCATTGCCTGCCGAGGGGCGACCGCTATTAGAAAAAACTTTATTGTTTATTATTTTTTGATTTGTTCGGAATTTGGGCTCAAACCCAGGCCCTGCGGATTGCTAGCGCCCACTACCAACCACAGCGTCACAGCGTCCGCCAAGTTATTTTTACAGACGAAAAAAGATGGAAAAAAACTAGCGATCCATCTAATTTTTCGCCAGTTCTTTGACAAATAATATTGGATCAGATTTACAGATTTTTAATAATACGATCACCGATTATCTTTATAACTAGCATTTGAATATTTCTGTTGGAAATCCTTTTTGAAGGATCTCAAATTTCGTCTTTAAATATCGGTTTATAGGTTTAAAATCTTAGTACAAGCTTCTTGTTTTCATGTCTCCTAGTTTTATTTTAATACTTTATCCATAAAGAACATAATAATGAAAGAAAAAAATGTAGTTAATAAAAACGAAGAAAACTTAAAAAAAAAATATCACAATAAGCAGGATTTATACCAGATGCTCTCGGAGCATTGGCACACGGCGGATAGTTTCAGGCCAATCTTGAAACACGAATTCAGATGAGTGCAGGTTTATTTATTGAATTTCAGTAATCTAAAGCTTTAAAAATGTCACACATGTTTTTGAATACTAGTATCGCCCAGTTGTCGAAATTCATTTTTCATGTTGTTGATGATTTGAAGTCTATTGTATTCCAAAATATATGTAAAGATCTCTGGCCCGCCTACCTGACTAATGTTTTTAGATTAATATAATGTAATAGTTCTAAGCTAATGTATAAAAATTTGTTTGGCAAAACTAAGGCCAACATATCGTCACCTGAAATTCAACAAGTCGTAACTAGTAGAAAATTCAAAATTCATTTTTTGATTGACATGATGGATTTCATCGAATTACAACTCTCACATCATTTATGGAAAATATAAAAATTTCCAGTCAAGACTTTTTCCATTTCAGTTACCATGTTGTTACGTCTTTTTGCATTTCAGGTGCCGATATGTGTGTGAATTTCGTTGAAAGATAAAATCACTTTCAGAAACGCCCGGACGGAATCCCGGACGTATCGGAAAAATTAACACTTTGTGCACTGCTCCTTCTAAACACTTTTCCAACGAAATCGGTTAAGAAACATACTTAGGAGAAAATTGTTACCAATAATTCATTATTTATGTATGTATATATATGTAGATAGTTCAAACAAAAGAAATATATAGAAATTTGAGTTGTTGAAATTTCATGAATTAACAAAGCAAATGATTTCACAATTAAAGGCTGTCTGTAGTTCTGAAAAATCAGAAGAAATATTTTTCATTGTTTCGATTGCTTGAAAAAGTACCTTGCAGTAACTGTAAATTTTCTTTGAAGAAAAAATTCTGTTATTCACTATCTACTGTGCCGTAAATTATGCAACAAAAACTTATTTTATGCAAACAACACTGTTTGCAATGTCCTATATGCTATTCAGCTCTTTGGCGGATTCACAATATCCTATCCAGTATATTTTATTTCGTCCAATCATGCTGCAATTCTACCAAATCGTAGTGTTAATGGGACCATTGGAAATCATTAAAAAGCACAAGGTTTAAGAAAATGTTTGCGAGATTCTCCCCATGCGGCGATTTTGTTTTGTTTTTGTTTTTTTTTTTTAACTATCATACAACGAAAACTTGACTTTTTTCAGACATTAGAATACACTTTTTTTAATTTCACTTTACGTTTAATATAAAAGGGCGGAATTGTTCACAGAGCACAGGGCGGTGTTTTAAGTAAATCCGGCCCTGACAATATCAGCGATGAGGATTTTTATGGCTGCCAAGTGATAGATCGATTATAAAGCTTGAGAATCTATAAACTTATTCCCAAAGGGTATTTTTCAGTTACCAAACGATATCTCCTTTAATATTTTATCAAATTTAATTAATGATATCTTATTTTGAAGCGGAGAAGCTCACGTACATACGAAAAAGAGCCACGGAAATAAGTCTATGTACTAAGCAACGATACTCTCCGATTTTGAAATTGCCACCAGCCACACTATACAGTTTCAAGGACAGACTAACCATCGAAGCGGATCATTGTTTGCCGCCATGGAATGAAGAGAAAGAACTTCTTCAAATTTATTTCGTTATTCGATTAACCGTACTATGAAACGCCAGATCACTGGGGGAAAATCCAAGAACTTCTATGTGGTCATCAGCGTTGCCGTTTTGGTCCAATTGGACCGAAATTGGTAGCTTCATTCTCCTTTCGTAGTTTGGTTGATTTGCTGAAGCTTTTGGTATGCAAAAGTGTTTTGAAAATTCAATCGAACTGAGCATTAAAATTTGTTCACTTACTTTGCGTTTTTTACATGTTGAAAACATTGCTTTCACTTTGCTTACACACACTATTTTCTGCAAACAAAAGGTCACTTCCCAAAGCTATGATCGATCATCTGTTGAAACTGAACGAAAAATTGTCTATCGTCTTGAAAGAAAAGTTGGTGATAGGCAATTTGAAAAGTGTGAGTGTGTTGGTAAAAGAGGGTAAGAGTATGCAAATTGAAACAAAATTTGGATTCTTTTTTTACTGAAATGCATAAAATATCTGATTTTGCTTTTACAAACATAAAAAATGTTTGATATGAATTGAGTTAATCTCAAAGGTATTTACATTTTCACAAAAGTTTTTTACGCAATACGTCAATTCTTTTGTTTAAAAGCCCGAATTTGTTTTGTTTAACTTTAAAGAATGGCATGAATGGTTAACCAACACTGTAAACAATATTATACTGCCAATTTGTGTAGCTGAAAACCCCACAAATTCAAGAAATCTCGTTTAAATAATGAACAAAAATTTGGTAGTTAGGAAACTGATTTGGTGGGCGTTTTGGTACCTAAAAATAAAATCAAGTGGCAACACTGGTGGACATTACAGTATCGTTGGGTTATTTAAGACTGCCATGGAAGTATGCCTTCCGACGACCTCCAAACCATGATATTAGCAGATAAATCGTGACAGTGAATTGTTGGGGAAAATGTTATACCAAAATGTTTCAATAAAAAAAAAAAATGATTTTGGGTGAGAAGAAGTTCGCCGTGTCTGCTAGTATATTTTAATAGACTTTTATCAAAGTTGATAAATCTGACTTTTCCTGGTAACTGCGACGAATATTCTTTTCCATTGATGTATAAACTCGCCACAATTGAAGCTACTCGTCGGCCGCTACTTCAGAAAGAAGTTCTTCCACACTTGTAAAATAAATCTTTTGTACGAATAAATGCCAAAAAATGTTGACTCACGCAGGTCACAAGAACACAAATGAAATAATCACTTATTAGACTCACCTGTGGTCCGGCATTAGCCGCTACCCAAGCCTCTGCAAATGTTTCCATTGCGCTCTGGAAATCCATTATTTATTTCAGCTTCACAAAACTGCGACGGTACTTCAATGTAGTTGCACTTATTTGCCGGCGCAGTCAAATCTTCTTAGTAGGCCACACAATTTTTGTTAAGACGAAGTTTTTTAAAATGTTGATAATTTTCTAAGGAAACACATAATTTTCCAGAATTCTTTTTTTAAATAACACTGTTCATTGCATTATTTCACCTTCTGTTAAGACGCAAGTCGAGGTTTTTTTCATACTTATTTTTTTTTTGCCAATTAGACACACTCGCGCGTATTGTGCAAATATTCGGAATGAGTTGAATCACATAAAGTCAGTGGCGCTTGACCATTTGCATTCGCATTGGAGCATTAGACCATTTCGCCGTTATTATTAATTTTCGCTGCAATTGTTTTCCGTAACTATTGTTGTTACTGTTGCAGCATGTGCGCGCTTGATTGAGTCAAAGCAGCAGTGGCATTCACGCGACATCATTAGCAACTCATTGCGCCGACAGTTTTGGTTAGTAAAATCAGTAGGCGGGCGGGTAAGCAGGATCTTTGCTGTTTGGCTAAAGGTGTGAGGAGTTTAGCACACTTTTGCTTTTAGTATTTGCTTAGATTTGTTTGTGATGGCAATGCTAGAACGTCTACTTGCAACATGGATGCTTAGCGCGCAACAAACTCACTGACGGAAGCGTAACTAACGCGCCTAACGAGCCAAAAGCGCTGAAGCATCGAATGCAAGCTGCAGCTGTTGCTGCTGATAAAAGTCGGAGAGAATGCCGCTGGCTGGACTCTGCACTATGTACCTACAAGTTTTGCTTATTTCTTTTATAGGGCCGCTTTGAGGTAAGTATATCGGTTTGCAAATGTCGATATTTGGTTTGCGCGAATTTTATTTTGAAAATTTTCTGATTTTCTTTTGCACACTTGCTTAGAACTCACATGGATTAGGAACCATAAAACGACTAGTTTCGAGCAAGACAATGTTTCTTTATAAATTGTAAGTTGAATACCAAAATATTCTTAGTTTTTTTTTGTTTTTGTTTTACAACTATTCTGTTTCAGCACTTCACAATACCATATGCCGCTTTTGGTTGCAATTAACGTATTATGTTTCGCTATCGCACTATTATTTCCATTGATCCACTGTATATTTGTCCGTCTCTATATCGACACGCACACTTCACACTTGATCGGGCGCCAGTCGACGACTGACTGTCAACATGCAATGTCAATTACTTCAAATGATAAGCTCAGCTGCGCCAATTTAGCGTCCCCACAGCCACTGCCATCGCCGCCTCCATAGCCACTTCACACCAAGAATCGGCCCCCCTTTTAACCCGTCGCTTAATTCGTATTGACGCTTCAATTGGCTTTTGTTGTATTTGTTATTGTTGTGCTGCGATTGTTGTTAATAACACTGATTTCTAATGTCGCATCAATTCATACACACACTTTAGTTTGTGTTCTATTGCGGGGCGCGCGCAACCCTTCTTGTTGTTCTGTTCATTGATAGCATTTGATTCGATAGGCAATAACAATTCCTCCAATTTATTATCT
>NW_023458561.1:53072860-53079394 GCF_013731165.1 Rhagoletis pomonella | reverse complement strand
TAGCATTTGATTCGATAGGCAATAACAATTCCTCCAATTTATTATCTATCTATTTCACATTTATTGTTTTTCTATATGTACGTGCGTGTGTATTTCATACGTGCATTTTACGTACTAGTACTGTTAATGCTTTCAATTTTTGTTTTGATATTGTATTGTTTATTAGATTTATCAGTAGTTATATCGTGTTAAAAACGAGCAACATTACATCCTTCTACACTGTCTGTTGCCGCACAACTGATTCTGTTTCGCGCTCTCAACATTTCACCTCAAATTTACCTTTTGGAGTGTATTGTTTTGGCTGTTCGTATGTGTGTTTGAATGTGGCCGCTTGTGTGTGTTTGTGCCGCGTTTGCTCTCTTGGCAGGAGTGCGTTGGTAGTGGTGCGATGTGCTCTCGAAATTTTCAGAGTTTTTGGAATGGTATTCGGAGCACACATACTTTTGCATTTCGGTCTCAAAATGTTCTTTCTTGGCCAACAATATGCTCTCGAATTCTCCTGCAGTTTTAGTTCTCCCGCTTCGTATGAGAATTTCCATTGTTTGATAACGAAACCAATACTTAATGTTAACTGGGATCTTTTTATTTATTTATTTTTCAGAATGCGTCTATTTTAATTCGGCTTAAATGACTTAAAAAGTCGTTTAGTTGTTTTTTCGCATGTAATGGTTAGTCTATAATTTAGATTCGAGTCCTGCCAGACATGCGGAACACAACGTTTCAGGAGGTCGTGATCAACTTCTCCAGCGAAGTGAATAATGTACCTGGGACTCATCTGAGGACCAAAATCTCTATGGAAGAAACATGCAGCCAACTAATAAGTCAGAAAAGCTACAATCGTGTGCATGCGTGTGACAGGCCAGGTACTGTCGTTCACCCCATGGGAGGAGCATCTACAAACAAGCCACATCAAAGCGAGATTCTTCAACAACTAGCTCATCTGCGCCCATTCCCCGAGGGAAGAGAAGAACGATGCGGCCAAGGATCTGTTCTATGAGCGTTTGTAGCGTGCTTAAAGATTTCAATGCCAGGGTAGGAAAAGAAGCGAACTTTAAAACCACTGTCGGAAAATTCAGCCTCCACGACGTATCGTTCGACAACGGACTGAGGCTTATCGACTTCGCCAGGACCGAAAACATTTTAGTATGCAGTACTAGGTTCAAGCATAAAAAGATCCATCAAACTACGTGGCTGTCTCCGCATCGAAAAACGTGAAACCAAATCGATCATGTTGTGATAGACGGAAGGCACGCTTACACTGTTTTAGACGTACGCACACTCCGATGCCCAAACATCGACTCGGACTAAATTCTTGTTGCAGCCAAGATGCGCCCAAAAATGCAAGGAAAGCTTAATGTCGAAAGGCTACAGACGGCAAATGCATTCGCTACTCAAACCTCACAGTTGCTCTCAGAGAGCACTCTTCAACAGACCGACATACGCGAGCAGTGGAACCACATATTCCGCTCATTAAGTACGACCACCGAAGAAGTAGTTGGTTTTCAGCGAGCTCGATAGAACAAATGGTACAATGACGAGTGTCAAGAAGTTGCAGAGAAAAAAGGCCCCGCCTACAGGGCCACGCTGCGATCGGGCTCAACGCGGGCCATGTTGGACAGGGAACTGAAGAGTGAAGCGAGAAATATTAGCCGCAATAACAAGAGAGAGAGACCGAAATACGTCAATGGGGTAGCTTGGAATGCTGGCCGACAGGAAAAATGCCCGAAAATCGTATCAGAGAATTAGGGGACTTACGGAAGGTTTCAAGACCGGGGCGAACTTTTGTAAAAACAACAATGACGACCTAGTTACATACTGATGTCCAGAACGTGCTTAAATTATGGAGCGAACTAGGGATGCAAACGATGCATCGATGTTCGTCCAAAAGTATCGATGTTTTGCTGGACGATACATCGACTAGAAATGTGAAAAACATCGACATCGTTCACTCACTCCGTTTGTATTACGCCGAACGACTAGTGACAAGCTAGCGCTTGTTCTCGGATGCTGGTGCAACTATCATTCAGGATAGAAGCAGGCTTTTGGGGGCTAGATTATCAAAGCTTCTTTTCTGAACTCTTTTTAAAATGTTTATTCATATTTAAATAAAAAGATTTATATCTTTAAGATATATCATAATTACGGTGACCATCCGTCCCTTATTTTAAAGGACAATCCTTTATTTTAACCCCCTGTCCTTTATAATTTTTTTCAAAATAAAGGACGCCTCTTGTCCTTTATTTCTTAAACTGTCCTTTAAATCGGCTCTGCATTTTTCAAAGTTAATAATTTCCGAGTTGATAAATTTTTAAACGCAGAATATGAAAAATAAAAATGTCCCTTATAAAATATAATGAAAACCTTCGCCAGTTTGTTTTGCACTCCACTGGCGGGTTTCTATTTAATCGGTAATCTTTGTACAATCTATAAAGCACAGGGAAAATTGTGCGCAGGATCACGTTGCATGCTGAGTTTCCAGTTCCACTGAAAGATAAAAATAAACCCCCTGCTGGACAGTGGGTCGAACTGGCATTTAGTGTTCTTAATTCACTGGAGCCTTAATTTTTCACTTAATATGATTAATTTTTATTTTTTTTTTATGAAAGCTTACGATATTTGCAAGAAACCAGTTGAGCCTGATTTCTGAACTTGTATTTGAATATATAAAATTTTTTAGTGCAAAACGCAGATAATGTAGCAATTTTGAAGAAAATGTATTCTAGTGTTCCAGCTAATAAATGTTACATAAAGAAAACTATTTGAAAACAATTGTATAGTTCTCCCAAAACAAAAAAATACACAAAAAAAATTTTGAAATGTCATAAAGAAATATTCACCAAAATAAATATGTATGTTTTTATTTTGTTTTTAGCGAAAATTTGTTGAAAAATTAAGGCTGCGGTGCATTATGAACATTAAATTCCAATTTTGAACCACTGTCTGCTGGCCAGAACTTAGAAAAATTCAACAAATTTTCACTTTAATTTTGAATTTTTTAGTCCGAATATTTTAAAAATTTCTTGGTATGTAATTCTAATAAAACAGGTGCAAGTTTTAAGCGGCTAAAAATCGCTTTGATTATTAATGATTTTTCTCTGGCCGCTTTTACGTTTTTTTCATATAAAAGGTGCAATTTATAAAGCTGGCATTAATTTTTTTAATTTTGTTTGCAAAAGGTCTATCGCATTTAATTATACAAGAAATTTAATTTTAAATGTTAAAATGTGGAAAACCCCGCCAGCAAAATCAATTCGTTAAAAGTCAAGGCGATTTTTTATTGGCTTTTTCTAAAAATTCTGATCAAAATGTTCAAACTTTAGATAAAAATGTGTTCAATTTTTCAAAGTTTTGTATGAAGTTATGGTTTGAAGCGGATATGGGAATCTAGTTCTTTCGAGTTTAAAAAATATTTCTGGCTACATTTTATTTCGCGTAGTAGATGAGATATTAAAACATCGGTAAAACATCGATGTATCGTTTTTATAACCGATGTTTTTTAAGATCGATATTTGTTGCGGGAACATCGATGTTTTTAAAAGCGATCTTGCATCTCTAGAGCGAACACTTTTCTCTCCCAAAACTGATACGGCTAAGTAAATTGACGTTGAGCAATACCACCAGCTCCGTCCAAATTGGAAAAGATCTCTCCGAGCCGGCCTTTACGCTTTGGCGTTGGCGAATACCGCAGACGATATAGACATAATGCAGCGAATTAAAATTCAGCGGCTCCGCTGGCTTGGCCATGTCGTTCGAATGGACAGAAACGATCCTGCTCTGAAAATATTCAACGCGGGCTGCGATGCTGGTAACAGAGAAGGAGGAAGGCCTCGTTGAAAACGAACAATTAGTGTTTATAAAATGGTTGCGAAATTTTATTTAAATTAAAATTTGGAAAAGATATACTAAAAAGGTAAAAAATAACCACTCATGCTCATATACCCGTACTTGCGTATACAACGTATACGCCCCGTAGCACCATACTCCTCCATCTAACAGGTTTACTGGCACGCCTTAACTTAAATAGTCATTTTATTTAAAAGTAATTAAATATTGGCATGCAATATTTTTACACAGTATTCCTTATGCACATATATGTATGTATGTATATTACATTCTTTATATTTATAACAATTTTAGAATGAATTTCGATTGTGCCACTAAAAATTTAAATAATGCAATTTTCGTTTCTCATATTTAAAACAATGTATTTTTTTTTTCATTTGGGTACACACTAGTTTAATTGGTTCGTTTTGGAAAGAAGAACATTTTCACCGTATAATTTTAACATTTGGGAGTAACTTAAATTATTAAACTTAAAAGTCGTAGAATTTCAAAAGTTACAAAACAACTGCGACAGATTTTCTGCATGCTGCCATTTTTGTTTTTAATTTCAAGGTAAACTCTTGAAATTTCACGGATCAAACAATTATTAATTTTTTCGACAATCAAAAAATTTTTATGTTCGGAACTTTTTCTCTTAAAAATATCTTTCAAGGCAAAAATGTTCCAAATCTAGTAAATTTTTTTATTGTACTTGTTTCTGGAATTCCACTGATTGCAATAAATGCAAGAAGAATGCTTTAGCGTTTTTTTTCTGGCGTGAGAAGGGGGTGACACTAAAAAAAATGAGATTTGCTCATATGTATACCTTAAAAATTTTTCTAAATTCCCACACTATAGCCGCATGTGCACATTAGTATGGTCCAACCTAAAACCATTGCAAATTTGAATTAGCTTCAGTTGTCATGGCAACACTAACTTTTTATAAAAGTCAGCAATATGTTTGTCAGTTTCAAAGGGATTCAGTACCGCACTCCAAGGAAGTAAAAGAAACTGATTTTGTTTTTTAATTAGATACAAATTTGTCGCAGGTTTAATAATATACAGGGTTATTTCAAAATTTCAACTTTCAAAGTTTAATCAATTTTCACATTTGGTATAACAAATGGCAGATGGAAAGACACATATCTTTGCCATTTTTGAGAAGTTTGTCATCTGTTAGGCTGATCGTATTCTCCTTATCAAGTTTATTAATTCTATGGCGAAATATCAAAAAAAAATTAATTTTTAATTACATCTCTATATCATTAAACGTACGATGTATGAATTTATGTACAAGCATACATGCATATTTACATACATATCTATACACTCAATTCTTAATCCTTTTTTTTATAACGCAAAGAGCGTGCATATTTCTTCAGAGACCGGCTTTTTCCGACAGCTGCTCTCATATTTGTATACATGCGTATGTATGTATGTATTGGTGGGAGAAATTTAAAAACAAAACACACGCATACCGCTATAATACTAACAGAGAGCCAAAAGTGGTTATACGCTCTCAGATATGTGCTTATGTGCTCCCCTCATTGATAAGAGGGAGTACTGAGCGTATTAGTAACAAATACAAATTTGAAACGAGGAGAATATTTCAGTCTTCTACTAAAAATAAAATGTAAAACAAGTATTGCATACAAACACAGAGTTTTATATAAAAAATAAATTGTTTTAAGTATGTAATTAATAAAAATCTATTAAGTATTATTTTTTTAATTTGCCATTTTTATATATCTATGTAGATGTGTGTATGTACGTATGAATACTAGCATAATCTGATATACATAGTGGTGCTCTCAACATGCCGGCGTGCTGCATGCACCTGTTCGTTTGCTTTGCATACGCGACTCTCGCAGCTGCTTATTCGATTGGATTTACTTACGCGCCCGATGAAAGAGTCCGCTATTGCGCTGCCATGCAATTGTATGGATGGATAGACAGTTGGATGAATGGGTGGATTTCTGGATTCCGGTTTCAACCACCCTAGCCTAACCAGCGGATATGATTATGCAAGTGCGAAAGAGGCAACGGATATACTTAGATATTTATGTACGTTATTTGGCAACATGTTTTGGTGTTCGTGTGCTTCGCTTTTGCAAAAGTGGCAATGGCAATGGTGGCGTTGGTGATGTTGCCCGTTACTTGTTGTTGCCATTAGTTCTTGCGAAAATTCAAGCACAGCTGTAGGACGATATCAACGAGACTACAAGCCAAAGCTAAAGCAACACCCACTCCTGCTACAAGTTTTTTGTTGTCTCATTTTTCCTTGCTGTTTGCTTGTGTGTATAGCTGCGTAAACACACATAAATACATATACACATAGTATGCACTTGTGTAGGAGTGTATTGTGTGTGTTTTCAGGTTTAGTGGCAAGTGTGCAAAGACTTTTGTAGGTCCCTTTTTCGATTAAGCACTGTTGTTGTCGAGTGGGTTAGTGTTCGTGTTTGTGTTGTTGTAGGTAAGAGAGCAGATAATGCGCGCGCATTACATGCGATTAGGTGCCGTACGAAGGATTTAACCAACCAAATACAAAAGATGTACGGCATATGGGACTTTGTAATGGTATGTATATGGCTGGACATTAAATAATGTTTTTATGTGTACATATATGTACATATACATATACATATGTTCGTGCATATGAAGTCGCTTACGTATTTGTATGCATGTACTATGTACATGTATATATGTATGTAT
>NW_023458561.1:53069234-53072760 GCF_013731165.1 Rhagoletis pomonella | reverse complement strand
ATACATACATATATACATGTACATAGTACATGCATACAAATACGTAAGCGACTTCATATGCACGAACATATGTATATGTATGTATATGTACATATATGTATACATAAAAACATTATTTAATGTCCAGCCATATACATACCATTACAAAGTTCCATATGCCGTACATCTTTTGTATTTGGTTGGTTAAATCCTTCGTACGGCACCTAATCGCATGTAATGCGCGCGCATTATCTGTTCTCTTACCTACAACAACACAAACACGAACACTAACCCACTCGACAACAACAGTGCTTAATCGAAAAAAGGACCTACAAAAGTCTTTGCACACTTGTCACTAAACCTGAAAACACACACAATACACTCCTACACAAGTGCAGACTATGTGTATATCTATGTGTGTATGTGTGTGTACGCAGCTATACACACAAGCAAACAGCAAGGAAAAATGAGACAACAAAAAACTTGTAGCAGGAGTGGGTGTTGCTTTAGCTTTGGCTTGTAGTCTCGTTGATATCGTCCTACAGCTGTGCTTGAATTTTCGCAAGAACTAATGGCAACAACAAGCAACAACGGGCAACATCACCAACGGCCACCATTGCCATTGCCACTTTTGCAAAAGCGAAGCACACGAACACCAAAACATGTTGCCAAATAACGTACATAAATATCTAAGTATATCCGTTGCCTCTTTCGCACTTGCATAATCATATCCGCTGGTTAGGCTAGGGTGGTTGAAACCGGAATCCAGAAATCCACCCATTCATCCAACTGTCTATCCATCCATACAATTGCATGGCAGCGCAATAGCGGACTCTTTCATCGGGCGCGTAAGTAAATCCAATCGAATAAGCAGCTGCGAGAGTCGCGTATGCAAAGCAAACGAACAGGTGCATGCAGCACGCCGGCATGTTGAGAGCACCACTATGTATATCAGATTATGCTAGTATACATACGTACATACACGCATCTATATAAAAATTGCAAATTAAAAAAAATAATACTTAATAGATTTTTATTATTTAATTACATACTTATAACAATTTATTGTTTATATACAACTCTGTGTTTGTATGCAACATTTGTTTAGCATATTATTTTAGTAGAAGACTGAAATATTCTCCTCGTTTCAAATTTGTATTTGTTACTAATACGCTCAGTACTCCCTCTTATCAATGAGGGGAGCACACATGCACATATCTGAGAGCGTATAACCACTTTTGGCTCTCTGTTAGTATTATCGCGGTATGCGTGTGTTTTGTTTTTAAATTTCTCCCACCAATCCATACATACATACGCATGTATACAAATATGAGAGCAACTGTCGGAAAAAGCCGGTCTCTGAAGAAATATGCACGCTCTTTGCGTTATACAAAAAAGGATTAAGAATTGAGTGTATAGATATGTATATATATATGTACATATGCATGTAAGCTTGTACATAAATTCATACATCGTACGTTTAATAATATAGAGATGTAATTAAAAATTCAGATGACAACCTTCCAAAAAATGGCGAAGATATGTGTCTTTCCATCTGTCTTTTGTTATACCAACTGTGAGAATTGATTAAACCTTGGTTGCGTTCAAATTTTGAAAAATTTTTGTATATTATTAAACGTGCGACATACTTTTATATAAATAAAAAAAGTTCAGTTTCTTTTACTTACATATGGGCATTTCCAATCCTACGTTACGTGGCATTTGTAAGCTAAAATGTAAAAAAAAAATTAAAAAGTAAAAATTTTAAAAAGCTTTTTCTATATTTGCATAGCAATTAAATGGCCCCTTACTAAAAAAAAAACTTACAATTGTTGGTAGAAGGGATTAAAATATATTAGTAAACATGTATGTATATGTAAAGATATAGATATTATTATAAACATATACATATGCATGAACATTAGAGTGGCGCAAGATTTGTGTGCGTGAAAAAATGTCATTGTAGGAAACGGGGCACTCCCTTAGTATTTTCAATAGTAACTCTCAATTTTCTACTGTAACCAATACAGGACGCTGAATGTCCTTGAAGCGTGCTACTGAATCTCTTTCAAACTGACAAACATATTGCTGATTTCTGTAAAAAGCTAGTGGTACCATGACAACTGAAGCTAATTCAAATTTGAAATGGTCTTAGGCTCGACCACACTAATGTACATACACATATGTATATGGATATAGTGTTGGCATTTAGAAAATTGTGTAAGATTATATCTTATATACGTATGAGCAAATCTCACAAGTTATTTTTTTTTAGTGTCACTCCCCTCTCTCGCCAGAAAAAAAACGCAAGAGCATTCTTTTTGCTTTTATTGCAATAAGTGTAGTTCCAGAAACAAGCACAATAAAAAAATCAAGTAGTTGAATGATTTTCGCCTTAAAATATTTTTTAACCGAAAAAGTGGCGAAATTAGGTACAAATTTTTTTATTGTCACTAGAAAAAATCATAATTGTTTTTATTTAATAACTTTGGGAAGTTTTCAAATAGAATGATTATATTGGAGGCAATGAAAGTGGAAAGTGGTGAAGTTTCAAGGGTTTACCACGAAATAAAAAAAATGGCAGCATGCAGAATATCTGTTGTTTTGTAAATTTTGAAATTCTACTTCAAGATGTTAAAATTAAACGCTGAAAATGTTCTTCTTGCCAAAACGAACCAATTAAACTAGTGTGGCGCCAAATGAAAAAAAATACATTTTGTAAAAGATGACTATGATTTGAGAAACTACAATTCTATTTTTACAATTTTTATTGGCGCAATTGAAATTCATTCTAAAATTGTTATATAGTTACATGAAGAATGTAATATACATACAAACACATATGTGCATAGGGAATGCCGTGTAAAAATCGTGCACGCTATTACTTACTATTAATTACTTTTAAATATTATGACTTTTAAGTTAAGGCATGCGAGTAAACGTGATGACTGCGTATGGTGCTACCGGGCGTATACGTTACATACGCAACTACTGGTATATGAGCACGAGTGGTTATTTTTTCCTATTTAGTATATCTCTTCCAATTTTTCATTTAACTATAATTTCGCAACCATTTTATAAACACCAATTGTTAGTTTTCAACGAATTTTACTTACTATGTTTTATAATAAATACCATTAAAACACGGTGCTGCAAAAACAAAAACCACGAAATACACCCGAAAAAAAAAACTTATTTAGGGACGGTTTCTCAACATATGGTTAACACTAACTGCAGTTTAAACATCAATATCGACGCCATAACGTATAATAGGGAGTCAATAACTTCGATAACCATGTTTAACCTGTAGTTAGTGTTAACCAAACATTGAGAAAGTTGTCCTAAGTGTATGTTATAGGAAGGGGCGAATACATGATGCAAATTTGTTTCTTTTAGATCCTGAACCTTTATTTTCATTAAAAATTTGGTATTTTCATTATGGTTTATTTTTATCAAGTCAAATATAGAAAAAACTAAACTTTATATTTTAGCAGACATTTTAACGGGTGATTTTTTTGAGGTTAGGATTTTCATGCATTAGTATTTG
>NW_023458561.1:53064150-53069134 GCF_013731165.1 Rhagoletis pomonella | reverse complement strand
TAGCATTTGATTCGATAGGCAATAACAATTCCTCCAATTTATTATCTTTCTATTTCACATTTATTGTTTTTCTATATGTACGTGCGTGTGTGTTTCATACGTGCATTTTACATACGAGTACTGTTAATGCTTTCCTTTGTTTTAGATATTGTATTATTTATTAGATTTATCAATAGTTATATCGTGTTAAAAACGAGCAACATTACATCCTTCTACACTGTCTGTTGCCGCACAACTGATTCTGTTTCGCGCTCTCAACATTTCACCTCAAATTTACCTTTTGGAGTGTATTGTTTTGGCTGTTCGTATGTGTGTTTGAATGTGGCCGCTTGTGTGTGTTTGTGCCGCGTTTGCTCTCTTGGCAGGAGTGCGTTGGTAGTGGTGCGATGTGCTCTCGAAATTTTCAGAGTTTTTGTAATGGTATTCGGAGCACACATACTTTTGCATTTCGGCCTCAAAATGTTCTTTCTTGGCCAACAATGTTGGTATCTTGTATGCTCTCGAATTCTCCCACAGTTTTCGTTCTCCCGCTTCATATGAGAATTTCCATTGTTTGATAACGATACTTAATGTTAACTGGGACTTTTTTATTTATTTATTTTTCAGAATGCGTCTAAGTATTTTAAGGATTTGAAATATGTGAAAGTACTCTTTATCCCACTCAGCGTATACGACTGACGTATCACGTGATTTTCTTTCGTATGGTTTTCGATCCGTGAACGTATGTTACCATTCGAGTCCGACGCCAAATACTGTCGTTTACCCCGGTGGACGAGCATCTATCCACAATCTGCATCAAAGTGAGATTCTTCAATATCTCGCTCATCTGCGCCCATTCCCCGACGGAAGAGAAGAACGATGAGGCCAAGGATCTCTTCTATGAGCGCTTGTAGCGTGCAAACGAGCGCTGCCCCAGCTTCGCTTAAAGATTTCAATGCCAGGGTGGGCAAAGAAACGAACTTAAAAATCACTGTCGGAAAATTCAACTTCCACGACGAAACGTCCGACAACGGACTGAGGCTGATCGACTTCGCCAGGGCCCGAAATATTTTAGTATGCAGTACTAGTTTCAAGCATAAAAAGATCCATCAAACTACGTGGCTGTCTCCGCATCGAAAAACGTGAAACCAAATCGATCATGTTGTGATAGACGGAAGGCACGCTTACAGTGTTTTAGACGTACGCACACTCCGATGCCCAAACATCGACTCGGACTAAATTCTTGTTGCAGCCAAGATGCGCCCAAAAATGCAAGGAAAGCTTAATGTCGAAAGGCTACAGACGGCAAATGCATTCGCTACTCAAACCTCACAGTTGCTCTCAGAGAGCACTCTTCAACAGACCGACATACGCGAGCAATGGAACCACATATCCCGCACATTAACTACGACCGCCAAAAAAGTAGTCGGTTTTCAGCGATCTCAGTGAAAAAAGATACCGCCTACAGGGCCCCGCTGCGATCGGGCGCAACCCGCGCTATGTGGGACAGGGAACTGAAGAGGGAAGCGAGAAGTAAATACGGGAGTGGGGAGAGCTTGAGATGCTGGCTGGCAGGAAAAACGCCCGAAAATTTTATCAGAGAGTTAGGTGACTTACGAAAGTTTCAAGGCCAGGGCGAACTTTTTTAAATACAACAATGACGACCTAGTTCCTGATGCCCAGAACGTACTTAGATTATGGAGGTAACACTTTCCGACCCTTTTGAATGGCAGCACCCAGAAAGTAGTGGAGAAGACGGACCTGAGCATCCATTTGATGACGATGGAGTCGATATCTCAGCGCCTGACTATAACAAGGTTCGAATAGCGATTAGGCGGCTGAAAAATAAGAAAGCTTCTTAAGCTGACGACTGGAATTTAACCCTCAAACCGGCAACTTTGAAATAGTGATCAGAAATGGTTGGGAATTTTTTTCTGGCAAAACTTGGGCATGATAAACTTAATTTCGTCATCTATATAACATTTTGTCGCTTCGTTTGACTTCCAGGAGAGATAAAAGAAACAGGGACTCATCGGTTAAAGCAAAAAATAGGTTTTATTCCAAAAAGTTTAGCAGAGCAATGGAATCTAGAAAAATGTGTTACTTTTTTGTGTGCTATTCCAAAAAGCATTTTTTTTTTAGGCAGATCAAATGAATATAAACTTCAAACTTCGCAAATACATTGAGTTTGCGACTTTTTACAAAATTTAGGAAGTTGATAGTTACCATTGAAACGAACGTCATCAACACGATATACAGATTTTCTGCCAACACTCAGAGCAGCAGGTTGCGATTCATCTTGTGGAATAGAAGGTTGACTTGTTGAAGATGGGCCACTAACCGAACGCGTCTGAGTGTAGCTCACAAGACCAGCAGCGATCTGTTCTCGGAATTCAGGTATCAATGAAATGATAAAAACGGCGGTCATTGCGTCCATCCCCATCTCGGAACGACGGGAATCTTTTTATGACTTCAAACCGTTTCAGTGGCATCGTTTTGTGAATGGGTTCGAATACATTCTTGATCAACTAGATCTCTAAATTCGGGGAGCGATAAACCGACATGTATAAATGAATGCCGATGTACTGGCAGATATCATCGACATTCACATTGAATCTTAAGTTTATATCCTAATTTAGTTAGAGCATACCCATGGGCGTAGCCAGGTAGGGGCAGGGGGTGCTCGAGCCCCCCCCCCCCCCCCTAACTTTCAAATTTTCCTTATATATATATGCAATAGTACCCTGAAATGCCAGCTTAATAGGGTCGAGCCCCCTCCTAAATTTCATTCTGGCTACGCCGATGAGCATACCGATTCGTCTCTTGAACAGTCATTTCAATTATTTCTTTAGGGAAACATATAGAAATAATTGCGACGGTCTCGAGAGCGCTTTTATGTGCTCAGGTAAGCCACAAAATGCCACCTCATTTATATGAAGATTAAGGTTTGTTTTGCGCCAGATAACTTTGCTGAGTTCAGCAGAATCTCTGTTAATTAATTCAATGCCCGCAATAAAAAATCCATACGATCACAACGTAAAATCAATTTTCCAAATATGTGAGAGAAACTCTTACTTCCAATCAAATCACCATTGGTTGGTACAACTGCTGGACCGGTAGCTTCTGCTACACTACTAGTCTCCACAGAATCCATAAATTCAAGAATTTCTTCGCCTGATAACTTCGACAATTTCTCACGCGACATCATGGGACGATTTTCACATATTGTTATTTAGACACTTTGTGAAAAACAGGTGAAAAATTTATAAAAAGTATTTGCCTTACCGGTAAAAAGCACCATAACGAAAACGCAATAGAAAAATGCGACGCGTAAAAAAAATCGCGCCGAACGACAAGAGTTCCTTGAGGCACACTTAGGTTTTTTGCTATAGAACATAAAATCCAACTATTTTCAACGCCGTAGATACAAAATCGTGAAGCTTGTGGCTAACACTTTACGGGAATAAAATTCTTGAGTTAAAAGAACGTCTCCAAAATAGAAATTTCCGATGCTGAAAATCAGAAATTTTTTAATACGAAAACATGACCTTCTCCTCCACCTATTTATTCGCAAAAAACGGATTACAGAGGGCAAACGGCCCGTCGGATTACAATCTAATTTGAGAAGGAAATGTCATCAAAAATATGATCAAGAGCGTTGATCTCACTTGTGTAATGAAAAATTACATCTTCATATGCAAAAGGGGATTTTTGTGATCCTTGCCTTGAGGCACTTTTACCGGTTAGAGGGTTAAGTGTGCTCTGCTCAATCCACAAGAAATTCAACCCCGCCATCAGCCTTCTAAGCATATAAGCGGAATCAGCCTTCTAAGCATATATTGCAATGTCTTATCGAGCGTATTGTGTGATAGAGGTCTTCCCCAAAACTTATACAGCTGTGTAAATTGACATTGAGCAATACCACCAGCTCCGTAAGAATTGGAAAAGACCTCTCCGAGCCGATCTTTACGCTTTGGCGATGGTGAATTCCGCAGACGATTTAACGATGAGCTGTATGAGCTTTACAACGATATAGACATAGTGCAGCGAATTCAAATAAAGCGCCTACGCCGGCTTGGCCGTGTCGTTCGAATGGTCAGAAACGCCCCTGATCTGAAAGTATTTAACGAGAAGTAACAGAGGAAGAGGAAGGCCGCCTATGCGTTTGAAAGACCTGGTGGAGAAGGACTTACTTCACTTGACACTTCCAATTGTCGTCAGTTGGCACAAAAGAGAAATGGCTGGCGTGCTGTTTTGGACTGGGCCAAAATCGCTTAGCCGGTTATAGCGCCAATAAAGAAGAAGAGATTTTCATAAATAATTAATGAAAATTTTTTTATGAAAATAATTGTAAGTATTATATTAGAATAAGGTGTACACTTTCTTTTGTCGCCTAGTGTTACGCCTTCTTGCACTACATATTTTTCTTGCCTTTTAGTCCTGACTGCTTTGCTTATAGTACATACTACAAATGTACATGTATACAGTGCCGAAAATATAAAAATAGGGAAGAGACATTTAACATTGTTTGCCTACTTCTGTTTCATTTATTAAGGCCCCTATTATGGTTGACCACTCAACTTGTAGACAACTCAACTATTTATTGCTATTGTCATTCACAACTCTTTTCAGTTGACTGTAGCTTATTGAAAAAGTCGGAAATTCGATCAAATTTTGATATGTTAATAATATTGTGCTTTATTAATCATATTAAAATAATTGAAAGCAAAAAAATGGAAATCAGTTACGAATTATTTTTACCGATGAGCCCGAGGATGCTGGTTCCAGCCAACTACGTTTTCCAAGTTGAGTTGAATTTAGAGCTGGAGAAACATCGATGTTTTTTTCAAAATTTGAGAATTTGGCTATTTAGCCTTACACTCTGTAAATTTTCGCTTGACAATAAATTCTATTAGATATAACGGGTGATTTTTTAAGAGCTTGATAACTTTTTTTTAAAAAAAAACGCATAAAATTTGCAAAATCTCATCGGTTCTTTATTTGA
>NW_023458561.1:53033917-53064050 GCF_013731165.1 Rhagoletis pomonella | reverse complement strand
TTCATCTTCATCTTCATCTTCATCTTCATCTTCATCTTCATCTTCATATTCATCTTCATCTTCATCTACATCTATATCTTCATATCATTTTTGACACCTCAATTTTGAAAATCGAACGAACTGTACAGAATTTATGACTTGGTGTAAAATATTCAACGCAACCATCTCCGAACTCGTGTAAGAAGTTTCACTTCAAAAACTCCAAATTTAACGACAAGTTCATTTATCATAAGCAGGGAAGGGATTTTAAGGACCTAAAAACCTATAAAAAAGGCAAAATAAAATAACGAAATAGGCTGGAAAAGGCAAAATAAAATAGCGAAAAAGGCAGGAAAAGGCACTAGGTGTTGAAAAAAGGCAAAAAAAAGGCAAAACAAAATAGCGAAAAAGGCAGGAAAAGGCACTAGGTATTACAAAAAAAGCAAAATAAGGCACCAAAAAGATAGAAAATACGAAGAACAATCAAAAAATACATTTATTTTAAAAATGTTTATATTACAAGTAAAAAGAGAAAAACTAGGAACTAGTTTCATTATATGAAAAATTTGTACTTTGAATCTTTGACTATTTCATCCTTTCGAGTTTCTAACTCATAAAACTTTAATCTGTATAGTTGTAGTAACATTGAACCACAACCCTGCAAACCATTTTTTCAGAGTATTCTGCATTGTAAAGAAATTTTAATAAAATTCGTTAAGATTTAATTCGATTTTTTGCCGAATTTTCTAAAATTAAATAAATTACGCACACTTCCATTCTTTTACGAAATATCGGAAGAAAATCGGTGAAGAAATAAAAATAATGCTGCTATGTGAAGAATTTCTTGCAGACTTTTTTTCAGAATTATCTTTATTTTTCGTACCGAAATTTCTTTACGAGTTCGTGTCAACCACTTCATATAATTTTCTTTGAAGATTCGGAAAAAAATCGTTACAGAAATCAGATACTCCTAAAGATTTCGTTAAGATTTCGGGAACTTTGGTTTGCAGGGAAGATGCATTTTGAAGTTTTCTGGCAGCATTTTCATTCGATTTTCGCGAAGAAAAGCCTTGAATATACCAAATGTGTGCTCGACGTAAGTTGATACAAGCGGCGCCCAATTTAAATATGGAACGTTTGAAACGTTCATATTATCAGGAATAAGGGCGTTTTCCTCGCCCTTTGTAATTTTATCCACACCCCTTATTGTCTCCAAGCCTTCGTTAGCTGAGAAAATGGCTTTGAATTTTTTCAACACCAATTTGGTAAGAGGTCTCTGCGCTTCTATAAGCCGCATGGGCAATGTGTATATTTTTTAATCTTAAAAAAAATTGTAAATGCTATAATTACTTTTTTTAAAGGTAGAAAGGCAAAAAAAGGCAAATATCTTAAAAAAGCCAAAAAAAGGCAACATCAAATGTGTATATATGAAATCAGGGAAAGCTAAATCGTGGACATTTTAAATCGAATATACTCTATCTCTTTAGCAGAAAAAAAGGCAATTTCCATAAAATCCGTTCCCTGATCATAAGTCATATGTTCGGTTTCTATCGCAGAAACAACGGTTATTTAAAGTGCTCTAGAAACTTAAGGTTTTCTTGCAACAGAATTATTATTGAGTAAAAATTGTATATAGAATTACCAAAAATTTATCGTTCTAAGGCATTTTTTTTTTTAAATTAGCTTATGTTGATTTAGTAACAAAATGCTCGAATGACGTTTTTTTTGTTTTCTTTAGTCATAAACTATTGTCTATCATTTAGTAAATGAGAAGTATTGGCTGATATCTTCTAAGTGTTTATTTGATTCCAATACAATGGCATAAAGGATTTTCCATGCATATAACTTTTTTGTCATGTCATCAGATGTGTACCGTTCGTTCGATTTTACAAAGTCAGGTATCAAATTAAAGAGAAGGGCAATAACGTTTTATTTTTTCAAAAAGATTTGCCACCTGATCAAAAATTTATTTCAAATTAATTTTAAGTTAAATCAATACAATACAATACAATATGGGTATTGATTGAATAGGGTTTGTAAAGGCTTTATTTCTTAATTATATATAGCAGGGTTGCCACCTATTTAAAAATTAAATTCAATATATGACATAAGTTAAATAAATTACTCCAATGTGGATATCAATCAAAATTTCTCTAAAAAAATTTTATTTTAAACTGCATGTGGGAGAGTTGCTACACCGTTAAAAATTTCGGTTTTAATTTTAAACTTTTTGGACTACATACATATATGATCAAACTAAATTCAGTTCCAAATACAAACCTTCCAAGTTTAATAGAGAGAGAGCACATATGTTGGGTTTAAAATTTAAACAGATCGGTTTAAATTCTAAACGCAAACATTTTCATAATTACGAATAAAAAAAATCTTAAATTTTATGCTCCATCTGATGGGGATTGAACGCGGACAGTCTTGGTAGCAACCAATTGTATCAAGCATATTTGCACACTCAGCTACAGCCACGCATGTAAATGTGCTTTCATATGTTGAGTTTGAATCAACACCGCTGTGTTATTTTTGCAAAAACATCGATTGTTTTTGGGCGATAGTCGATAGTTTCGATAGTGCGGGTGCATTGAAATTTTGTGATCTTTACTTAAATAAGTGACGCTGTAAATTGAACTAAGGAAAATATTTAGAATTTCACGCTTAAGATGTAATAATTACCTATGTGCAATTATATAATACACATTTTGTTCGCAGCTGAAGTTTCCCTACATATACAATAGTATTTTTCAAACTATCCAATGGCGTCACTATCGATAGTTTTGAAGTTCTACTCTGGCGTTCACCCTGGTGGACGTATGCCTAGCCCCGATCCGCATCAAACCAAGATTCTTCAATATCTCGCTCATCTGCGTCCATGCTTCGATGGAAGAGAAGGACAAGGCGTCCAAGGATCTCTTCTGTGAGCGCTTGGAGCGTACATATGAGCGCTGCCCCCGACACGACATTAAAATCGTTCTTGACGATCTCAATGCCAAGGTGGGCAAGGAAGGGATCTTTGGCCCCACTGTCGGAAAATTCAGCCTCCACGACGAAACGTCCGATAACGGACTGAGACTGATCGACTTCGTCGGGGCCCGTAACATGGTATTATTTAGTAATAGGATGCAGCATAAAAAGATCCATCAAGATCTTTCAAAGATCAAGCATTTCTGAAATTTATTGTTATATGAAAAGCGGCCGTAATTTTGGTCCGGATTTCAACAATCGTCGTATAGTCGAGACTTGGATTGCCGAACTACTTTGGAAGTACTTTGATAGAGGGCTGGCCAATACCTTAAGTGCAGATACATTTTCGTGGACCCCATATTTTTTTATGCTAACGTAGACCCCCGTCGAGTTTCCCGTGCATCCCTGGGGGTGCACCTGGACCACTTTGTTAATCACTGGTCTAGACTAACTGAGCTTTTGGTGTTTACGCTGGCATGCAATTTTCGGTTTTATCAATTATTTTGTTACAGTTTTAATGTTGAAGAAGACTTCATATTTATTACGGCTGGAAGTTCTATCCAGACTTTTTAATATCCGGATTGTTCGAAATTCGAATATCTAGTTAAAGAATCTCATTGTCCGGATAACGATATAAACTGTGTTGACTGGATGCCTGGATAATAGACGGATATACAAAAAACAAAATAATACACGAATATCCGAACGGATATCCAAATACACGGATACATAGTTCCAGCCAGTGTTCGGACTACTGAAACTCGATTCCGGAGTAAATCACTTGAAAAAATTGTTTAACAACAAAATTTTCGTAATCGATTTGCATTTTTCTTTTTCGCTTTCGTGCGAATTGAAAGTATTGCTTGAACCTAAAAATTATGCAGTTCAACAGAGCTCCTGACGTTTTCCTTTGGTAATTAATCGAATTAGTTTATAAAGTGGATTACTTTTTATCGGCAAGTTTATACTTAGCACAAAATTTTTTTTATTATATTTTTTTACTTGTTATTTTTTTTTTATATATTTTTTACTCAAGCATTTTTACGCTGATACAGATTTTTAAAAAACTTTTGGATTATTTGCTCCCGAATCATCATCGCTCCACGGTAACTGTTGTGCATGGAAAAGCACTCAAAATGGAAATACACTTATCTATCGCTGGTAGAAATTCGTTTTATTCTTTAAATAGATTTGCAACTTCAACATCCTTCATATCTTCTTCGGACAAGTTTTTTTTTCTCTTTCTTCCATAAATTGTACCAAAGAATGTGTTCACTTCCCATACCTAGATCATAGATACGGTTGAAAATGCTGCGCATCCTTTTTGGACCTTTTCACTGGAACATTTAATCGAATACAATGGGTGCAATCTAGATTTTAGACAGCGAAAAAGCTGGAGTATTTTTTCATTGGAAAAGCGTAGTTGTAAAGAGGCCATTAGTGAATCCAGATACGGTATTAAATATTATAGACCGTTGCCAGTACTACTTACTACTGCTTTTTTTTGTTTAACTGCCAAATGTGGTCGAGAAATGTCTACTACTATATCAGCTGTAATCATTCGATATTTTTTAATTAACTCCGAACGTCGATGAGGTCTATTGTGTTCATTTGCAAAATTTTTGCTGTAGATTCCAGCTTCATTTAATATTTAGCAATTGTCATTAACCCTTTCCTGCCCATGGTAGCCATATGGATACCAACCTTTATTTTCCTCATTTGGGACTGTGGGCTATTCAGTAGCGATGGTGGGTAAAAAGGAATAATTATTAGAAATATATATAGTATATTTATTTGATGTCGAATCATAAAAAGACCCGAAAACTGTCAACTTTTAAGAATATTTTAACTAAAACTAAAAATATTTTTTCCTACGTCAAAAAAGGAAAGAAAAGGGTTAAAGCAATGATGAATATCGGCCTTGTTATAGCTGCACACAATTGATATGCAGACTTTCTTGTGGTGAAGTTTCCCTGAATTGACAAATTTTCTAAAGCTTGCACAACTTTAGGAAAATTTGTGAAAATTTCCGGATAGCCTTATATTTTTTCAACCATATTGTTTCACACAAGCGTGTTATACCAGGAGCATAATTCTTGCGTGTCATTGATTCGAGCCTCTCCCCCTGCCCCTACCTGGCTACGCCCTTGCATACATACATATCTAAGTACATATGTAGTAGGTACATACAGTGGGGAGCAGAAATGAGTACATGGTGATTTTTGTTATACATTTGTAAAGTTTTTAAAGTTATTTTATCATAAAAATGTGATCGATGCTTTTACCAAAACGATGAAAATCAAACAATTTTAACTTTTTAATCTGCTTTTTTAGAATTTCCAGTACGCAGTTTGGTAGCTCATTAAAGTTTTGTACAATAAAGTGGAAGTTTTTGCCGACTGATTTTTAATTTTTTTTTTGCTGAAGGCTTTAGCTGTGTTTTCATATTAAAAGTGCAATTTATAAAAACTGCCGTTGATTTTTCAATTTTCTTTGCAAATGATCTTGCGCATTTTCTTCCGTAAGAAATTCATGCTTATATCGAAAACAATGCAAAAATCTGTCTAAAAAAAAAAATTCTCTAAAATCAATGCGAGTTTGCAGACGCTTAAAACTCGCTCTTTATTATACTAAAAAATTGGGAGTCTAAAAAATCTGTTTCAAAAATTTAAATTTTAATGAAAATTTGTTAAGTATTTCTAAGCTATGTATAAAGTTTGAAAGTTTGATTAAAAAATAACAAAATAATTTTTATTAAAAAACCTAGCAAATATTAACAAAAATCACCATGTACTGATTTCTGCTCCCCACTGTAAGTGTAGCTCCTCCATTTAACTTAATCCAGCTTCGCACATAACATAAGGAACTCGACGCAGTTCGTGTTTCATTATAGCTTATATACTGCTTGTACCTACTTACATAAATAAATATGTACATACCTACAAATCCATATGTAGATATACATATTTGTGTACATATGTATGCTTGTGTGTACCCACATATGTACATTGGGCGCTTCTCACTCATTCGTTCATTTACACCTCAGAATGCCTCTTCTCATATTTGTTGTTATTGTTATTGCATTGGCGCAGATTATCGCGCGCATCGTCGGGTTTGTTATTTTTATTCTCCTGGCTTTTGCTTGTTTTACCCCCCTACCCCCACCGACTACTGCGAGGGGTCAGAACAGCCAATTGTTCCAGACACTAAAACCCCCATACATAACACACACAAACGCGTCAGGAGTTTCTATTCAAACGTACATATATTTGTATTCTCCCCCACCCCAAAAATTGTGATTTTAATGCTCTCGGCTGCGAGAGAGAGCGCTTGCTTAGCGCCTCGGCTATAACAGCTGGAGCTGAAACCAGAACCGGGGCCAGAGATGGAGCCGACACCGTTGTGCTTTAGGTGTGACAGAGTGAGAGCTAAATGCGATAACCCACCCCCTGTCCCTTAAAAACCTAAATCAACTGCAACAACAAAACCAAAAACAAGTAGCAACATAGCCGCCAACAACTGTCAGCTGAGTCGCGAGCCCACTCATTCAAAGCAAAAAATGAATACAAAAAAAAGTTGAGCAGTATAACAATAAAAAAAAATATATATATATATGTAAGTATATTGCTGCCACTTGCTGTATTAATGTTTGAGCAACAACACCAACAGTGGAGGGAAAAAAATCAAGAAAAACCTGTTTGCCATGACTCCGCCTTCGCTGCGAGCTGATTGGCTTAGCTCGTTTGTATCTCATCGTTTGCGCATTTTGTTGCTTTTGTTGGCCATCGTTTATGTGATAGCTGCTGGTGTTTGTTGTTATTGCAATAGTAGCTGATACCACCTTACTGTTGTTGTGTTTAATGTTTGTTTTAGCGCCTTTGGTGCTAGGGGTATAGAGTTTATCTGCCCTGGCACACTGAGTCGCAGGATTTTTGCAGAAAATTTCGGTGCCAAAAATTCGACGCTCCACGCCCTTATATGTATGTAGTTATGTATGTAAGTCGGTTACACACACACCCACGCACACACATATCAATTTCACCTCCTACACTCCTTAGGTTCCTGAATCTTCAACGGATTGTGCAATGCCGCAATGTAGTGCTCTCATTGCGGTTACTGTTGTATGTATCATTGTAGTTGGCGTAGTTTTGTGTCCTACACCGCCACCCCGCGCGCCGCGCGATGCCGGCTTCATTCACCCTCCTTCACCTAGAGCGTCGCTCAGTTGCTTGCTTTCCATTTATTTTGCAATTTATTTCGTTTATCTTAAGTGGTTTTTGTGATAATTTTATATGTTGCTGGTGATGTTGGCGGTTTTGTATTCTTTTATTTGCTGCTGCTGCTGCTGCTGCTTCTTCATATGGCCCACTTTTCCCCCTCCACCCCTCCATCACACCGCTTATTCATCGCACTTCGCGGCATCAGCATCCAGTAGGTACTGTTGTTAAGCTTTGCTTTTGCTTGGTTTCTTCATTGCCAGCTTTTATGTATTTTCTCATTTTATTTGTGAGGTTCTTAAAACCCCAGCGATTCATTATCGTGGAAAGGCTTTTGGCATTGCATTTTCCATTTGACGCTTAACCAGCAGCGGAAAATACTCGGAAACGACAGCGCACTCAAATGGATGCCAAGTGTGGAGGAGAAGGGATTTGCTGCGCGGTGCGCACTGCCAGCAGTGCCAAGCATTAAGTACCAGCATTAAGTGGCATATTAAATTTAAATATTCCATTTTGGCATACTTAAGCATAGAAACTTTTAATCGCTGTTCTCTCGAGCTGGTGGCCCATAATGGATACTTTTCTTGAAATGGCTGCATAACGATCGTGACGAGATTTGCGTTTAAATGCTCTACGACGGCAAGGAGCGTGGCACAGGCATTTACAAATAAAATATTTACTTACGAAAATGATCGAAATAATCGTTCTTCAGAGGGCTTTTATAAAAAAGTAATTTCTACTTGCTATTTTTAGCTTAGGGTGCGTTCACATATAAAGACGGTGTTCACACTGAACGAAAAGGAGCGGAGCTTTTTGTATTTAATCGGTCGTAACGATATCAGAAAACTTACCTTCATAGAAAAGCGCCTAAAATATTTGTTTTAATTGCTTCAATCGCTTTTTCTAAAAATACATTTTCGTTTAATTAAATTGGTTTTTTGTTCGTCTCAGAGTCATGAAGCTGAAAAATCATAAAGGAAATTGAAAAAATAATTCGCTTTCAGCTTCAAAACGCTCCTAGAAAAGCTTGCTGTATGAACACTTCCATATAATAACATTCGTTTGGAAGTTTGGAGCAGCTCCGTTCGGCTTGGGCCCGCTTCCTGTGTGAACGCACCCTTAGGTCTTCTTTCAGAGAGCTTTATAATCTAGAGATACCGTTTTTAAATCGATTAAATCGATTGATCGAGCCCTTTCGATTAGATTTTTTCTCAATTGATGCATATAGCATTTCATTCAAGGTTGCCACTTTGGTAAATTGTTACCAAAATTGATAGAAAAAGTTTGGGTTGGTAAAAAGGTAATTTTTTCTTATTTTGGTGGATTTTTGTTGGAAAAAACGTTTCGTTCACGCTTTATTTTTCATACAAATATACATATACATATACTTTACATATAAATGTATATCGATAAAAGGCGAACATATCGTTCTCCATTCAAAACTCATTTTACTAGAATTCTGGGGAGCTTTTGATTGCCTAAATATTTTAAATGATTCTTTAAATAATTTCACACTATAGCTGTTGACAAAAAAATTAAGGCCATATTTTATCAATGGAAATTGTTAAATGAAAAAAAAACTTAAATAAAAAATCAACGGGAATTTTTAGCTGCACATTTTTGGTTATACTAAAATAAGATGGGCTATAAAACTCTATACCTTAATTAAATTGTTCTAAAAATTCAGAGTCTTCTCGATGTTGCATATAGCTTCAACCGTATATTTTTATTTGTTTGTTTGAAGCGCAAATAATATTCTTATACAAAAAAAGAAAATACCAAAACACTTTTATGTATATGAGCAAATCTAAAAAACAGGTAACCTTTGTGTTATTTAGCTTTATTTTCACTGTTGTAAACTAAATCAAGCTGGTTTCTTTTGGATATAATTCATTGACGTATACTTGAAGCCTCAAAAAAAATTTGGATCAATTTGCTGCATAGCTTTTGAAATATAGGTGTTTAAGTTAAAAAAATAATGAAAACAAGTGAACTTTTTATGGAATTTTTAAGAGGGGCACAATTAATTATGTCATATCTTTTGAAGCACACCATATTCTGATTTGAAATTAAATGGGCATTTAGCACTTATGTGTACACTTCATATGTGGTAGGTAAGAAAAGTGTGCATTAAAAAATAACGAAAAATCGCAAGTAAAGCAAAGTCTGTAGCTCGACATTTCACAATTTTCAAAATTTGCGGTTTATTGCGTATAGGTTTTGAAGCATTTAATTTTAAGAACTTTTTAAGTATGTTATTGTATTCTACAAACAATTACGAATAATTTGATACCTTAGCAAGAGGTGTGCTTTCAGAATAAACTAACTTTAAAAGATAAAATATTCTGCGATCTTGAGCGTAATTTTTATTTCAAAAACACCTTAATTGAAGGCACATTTGGAAAATACGTCGAAACGATCTAAATCTTTCTATAGCTGCTAGTACTTATAAAATTACATATACCTGTAAAATGCTTCAAAAAATGTTTCTCTAGAAGCGTGTAAAAACCCCGATTTACTACTTTTAATGATGCTCCTTCTTTTAGTCGGAATATTTCGAGAGTGTATCAAAGCAACTTCTTTTCGACAAATGTTCTGATAGTTGTTCTTACTTAATTGGAGCCTTCTAAATTCAATGGCGTCCTCAGTTTTACCCTGTTGGCTCCACTTTTCGAGATAGCGGTACTTGAAACTTTGCTTAAATTTTAACTATTTTATAAAAAAGTCCCTGAGTTTTAAAGATATTTTACTAAAATTTTGCACATAACCGTTTCTTAATATAACCTCAACTATTCCATAAAATCAGCGAAATCGGTTCACTAAAACATCTAGCTCCCATACAACTGATTGTTCAGAGACGTTGTTTTGCGTTATAACTCCTTCAATTAAACAGGTTAAAATTTAGTATAGTTTCAATTTAACATATAGCATGCATACAATTTATTATTCAGATATGAAGTTAGAGTTATAGCGCAAAAATACATATCTGAGTAATCAGTTGTATTGGAGCTATATGTTAATGCGAACCTATTTCGATAATTTTAAGGAATAATTAAGGTAATATTAAAAAACTGTTATGTGCAAAATTCTAGTAAAATAACTTCAAAACTGAGGGAGTTATTTACAAAATAGTTAAAATTTAATCAAGTTATCAAGTACCGTTATCTCGAAAACCGGAGCCAACCTGGTAAAACGGCCATTGAATTTAGAACGTCCCAATTAACTGAGTTCAACTTTCAAAAATTTTGCTCAAAGTTTACAACTTGAACAGCGTAATTTGAACCCAGCTTATTCTTTTGTTTTCTATTTCATGTTTATTTCTCGTCTAACTTTAGAAGCACTTGATAAAAATCAATTACACTTATATTAATCGATCTATTAAGAGAATACGAATAAAATGATATATAAAACATAGGTGTGCTCACAAATTTAAAAATTAAAATTTTTATTTTGAAAATGTACCTATTTGTTAGATTTGCCCATATACTGGAAACACGTTATGAATATTAGCCAAGCCGAAAATATGCCATTCATATGATCTCAAATACCGTATCATTAGTTAAACAAAAAGTTCTTTAAAAACAATTTTAATTGCTATTGAAATAACTAAGAAAATATAGAACAAAATAATATTTTTTATTAAAAAACTTAAAAAAAACTAACTGGTAGCTATTTTCTAGGTTTGGTAGATTTTTGGATTTTTTTTTTGATAATTTTTTGAATTTTTCATATCCTTGAAGATTCCAAGTCCTTAAAAACAAAGATAATGTCGTATTTGCATATGTGACTTAGGTAGGTGTTACGCAGACGAATCTTGTATTTGACAAACAAGATCGTACAATGCTGCTCAATGAATAAATGTTAAATTTCTTCACCATAATTTTTTTTTTTTAACAAACTCTTTTTATACATAAATATTTTCTTATAACGTCATATGTTTAAATGGTTCTCCATACAAATTAACGCTTGCTACAAATATAGACTTCCGACCGGCTACGCGAGTCTTCAATCCCGTGCGTATGAAGTTTTAGGAAAGTTTTCCTCGAAATTAATAAATTACGCAAAAATATTCGTATGCGGATGAAAAAAGGAATTCAAGTGTTAAATATGCTCTCGTCGGAGAGGATTGACGGCCATTACTAAATTAAATGTCGTTCAATTTCAAAATACTTGCAAGACCTTTGGAAAATCATTGGAAAGAATTTGAAACTGAACAGATGTTCCATGTATCCTGCTTCGACGAGAGGATGATTGTGAGTCCCTATTAGGAATGTTAATTTCAGGATCCCGGCATTCCGGCATTTTAAATAATCCCGGGATTTTCGGCATTTGTAATTTGCACTGATGGTAATAATAGAAACTCCTTTTCTGGACCAGTATTGGCTGTATTTCTTTTCTTATTTAATAATTAATATTTTTTTTTATAAATGTCTAGCTCATTATACATACAACACCATGCGATAGTAAATTTTAAACACAAATATCAATATATTCGCGAAATCATGTGCCAAATATAGTAAAATTGCGTTTTTAGTTTTTCACTCAGAAGTCAGTGATTTAAAAATAATTTAAAAAATTCAGTGAAATGTGCTTAGAGAAGATGTATGGGTATCAAATTAAGGAGGAAATCCTGTAAAATTTAAACAGAATCAAGATTTTGGTGCAGAAGGACTGGTACGCATTGAAAATGTTCTTTTAAAATTTTATCCTCGAAATTTCGCAATATTTGTTTTTAAAAAAATTATATCTCAAGGACTTATATAAACTCGTCTAATTTTTTCAACTTAAAAAATTACCTATTACCTAAACTCTAAAGAAATTTCCTCTCCCATTTGGTACCCATATTTTTATTCTACATTGCATTGAATTTTTGAAATAATTTTGGAAATTAATCTTATCTTTGAAATTACAAAGGATGGATGCTACGTCTGAAGGTTAGTAAAATACGTTGCAAAATTTGTGAAAAGAAATACTGTAACAGGAATTTTTAACAAATAAAAATGTAAATGTATTCTTTTCCTTTATTTTTAAACCAAATTTGAGCTGTTAAATGCAACAGTAACAACACGCTGTTGGATGCTGTCTTCAAACCTGTAGTTTGGAGTTGGCGTCTACGTAGAAAAGTATTAGCTATAGATTAAAACAAAACTCAGAACTCATTACTGCTCCTCATATATATATTTTTTTTTTAACACGCTTATACATATTAGCTTCACCTCCATGTAAAAATTTCGAGCTTTTTAATTAGCCTTCACATATAGATTTTTAATATTCAGTTTTGTGGCCCATTTAATTTTAGTATAAGAAAGAAGCGGGGACTTACGGTTGATTTTTGGAAATTTTCTTTTGTTGAAGGTGTTGCTCATTTTCTTCACATCATCGAATATACTTGGTATGGAAGAAAATAACGGGCACTGTCAAAAAAAAAAAATCTCAAAAATCAACGGCAAGTCCTAGCTACTTCAAACTTGCACTTTGTGACACTTAAATTGACTGGGCTATAAAACTGCATACCCAAAATATTTCTAAGAATTCTTATTAAAAATCCCGAGATTTACCAGACGCTTTACTGGATCCGCCATTTTAAATTAGGCTATTGTGATAGGGGATTCGTAATTATTTAGCCACGTCGAGTACGCCTATTACGAAATTTCGAATCATTTCTTTCAACCCTAGAATTTTGGCCGCACTTTTGAATTTCGGCCGCACTGTGCGTCAGAGAGAAAAAATAAAGACGCCACTTTAAATAAAAAAGTAGATTTCAAACCCATTTATTTATTTTATGGTAGGAGAGCTTCTCAAACAATATAGACGCAATTTTTTGGAATTAAGTGGTTGAAAAGTAATGAATATCTAAATCCCGGGACTAATCCCGGGATCCCGGGATTGTGATAACGACATTTCGAAAATCCCGGGATCGGACAAAGCTTAAAAATTAACATCCCTATAGGCAATAGCCCCTAGTAGTATACTTTTACGCTTTCTTTTGAAAAAAAAGTACCTAACTAGAGAATTGTCGGACTTAGAAAAAATGTATGGTATTTACATTTCCTCAAAAAATAAATCGCATTTTGATTGCCCCTTTCTCTTTTCCTATTCTATTCTAAAACAAAGGCAAACGGTGATAAAATTTTTTGTTTGGTTCTTAAATGTCACGCTCTTGTAAGTCAAAAAAGCACAATCTCAGCTCTTTGAAATTTTGTCAGGCGAGATGGTTGCTCTGAAGATCAGATGGTTGCTTAAAACAACAATAGCCGTGTTTCATTTGTCCAGAAATGTAAGCTGTTACCCACCATAATTATATCGGCTTATGAAAAGTTATCTTGGCTTGTATATTGAACAAGAGGCATTGCCATTCAGCATCAGAAATTTTCTCCTTCAGCCAATCAGAAAGGGGCAAAAACTTACTTTGACACTATTTGCAGTCAAACAACTGTCAAAATTAGGCTAACATAGGAAATAAGCTAATTTCGTTTTATTTGGCCAAGATTTAGCTATTTGCTTGTCATGGTTGAATAAAACATGCCTATTGTAATGAAATACAAAAGCTAGACAAGGACAAGAAGACAAAAAATATGCCTTTATACGAGATTGAGTGTAATAACATCAAACACATTTTGCATCATGGAAGGGCAAACACTTTTTAGAAGATACAAAATCACTATTGCAAAAACGCCTTTTTGCTCTTACAAGAGCTCTTCAGGCAGTAAGCATAAACAAAAGTATGCCTAACTATGATTTTCTATTCGTGTGAGTTCAGACGATGTCTACAGCAAATGTCTGTCTTAACTTTAAGCAAACGCTAAAAACTTTAAGTCCGATATAGAAGCTACGCCACTGCGAGGAACTAAAAGTGTATGCTATGCAAGATTAGAAAAGTTTCAGCAGCTCAAATGATCAATCTTATATGATCATAGGTCAAGATTTTTACAACAAATTTACAACAAATTTACAACAATGCCAATAGATAGCGCGAGCGGATCAAGCGAATGTGCTCGTTTCAACTAAAGCAGGAGAAAGTTTTCATTGTTTAAGAGTTGAGACTATTCACAAATCATGCATTATTACATACTTTTAATAAATAACATTGTCTTTAAACATCAACTCACCTCTAATAGAATTCGTGAATTTGCATATTAAAGTGTATTCATGCAAATAAACCAAATATTCAAATGATACTTTTAAACATTAAAGTCAAAGGCAATATCACAAAAAATGAAATGCCGACACACTCAAAACTGGCTCGCTACTTGTTAAGCTTCCTTTCACCCACCCACCAGTGAGACTCGCTGTTTTTCATCAATGCGCCGCGACATCAACGTCGTCAGCTCACTGTCAGCCACCAGCTCTTCTGCACAGTGTGCAGTAGTCGGGCCATCCCAAAGTAACCGCCAAAGAAAAAAATCAATAAATTTATTAAAGTTTAAAACAAATTTGAACTTTTCCACATTTGCAAGCATTTACTTCGTCATCAAATTGTAGCTCTTACTCGTACTAGTTGTAGAATAGAAAATATTTTTTGACGACCTTAGTTACAATGCATTTTAAATCTACAACTCGGTTTCTCTCCATCTACCTATGTATGTATGTACAATTCACTTTCTCAGTTGCCTGTCTGTCTGTCTGCTGGTTCTAAGTTCAAAACATCGCTTTAGCACAGGATGTGCAAAGTGTCTGCGGTGGCATATTTTTACCTTTCTCGTATTATGTTTAGCTATCATATTTTTGTTCATTTATACTTTTTGTCATACAGCATTATCGACTTCAATGGCATCTTCATCATCACCCACCATAGCGGTAACTAAGTGATCCGACCCCCAGCGTCAAGTTATCAGCAAGTGTTGCACACCTACGAACACACTCACACAAAACACACCAGTATTTATACTCGCACTTCAAAAATACAAAAGGACATTCATTAAGTTTTTGATTTCTGATCTTCATTGTTGATTAGCTGCATAACGGTTTGCAGCACAAAAGCTGAGCCTCGTTCGAAAATTCGCAATTGGGGCAGGCAGCTGCAGCAGTTCTTTAGCCAGCTTGGGTGGTGTTGATGAGCAGCGATTGTCGTACTTCCGCTGGAAAATGTCAAGTTGATGTTTCCGGTTTTGGTGAAAAGAATTAGGTATGTATATGTAGCTGCATAGGAATGAAATGCTTAGCAAATAGAGATTATTTCTGTAGGTTGAATCGGTAGGCGGAAAATATGGTTGTGGCGTTCGTCTTTATAAATTCTTTAATATGTATTTGAATGAGGAAATCTTTTGGTTTATTGTAATCACAATTTGGAACCTTTTCTGGTAAAACCCGCAAAAGAAGGAAATAGTAAATAGTCAGGTAGCTAGAGATCTTTCACAGAGCTGCCCTAATAGAAATCAGTGGCGCATTTGGTAGCACCCCTATACGAGATTTTGAACGCTAAGTTAATCGTCGTAGCTGGTGCTGCCCTCTGAGCATACTGTTTAAGAATTCAGCGGTCTATCCGTCTACTCTGTATATGACCATTCAAGAATCTTTGGTAATTTTTACTTGATTGTTAAGGTAAAGGATCGACAGGAGTCCTTCCTCATACTCAAGAGACTGAGTAGAAGGGTTAGGTTAAATTATGGTTCCATCGAAATTAGTCAATTAGTTCCCGGCTTTTTGATGAGAAATTTTTAAACAGTCTGATTGGATAACCAGTTGATTGGTGTGGCGAGTTTAACAACTCCCATTAGCCCTTGAGTATGCCGTTTTAAAACCACAACTCGCAAAAATAAACGACGACAAGAAATTATCAAAAACTGGTTATATCTCTCAGATTCAGTCCGTGGAGTTTAAGAACCTAAGAAGCTGTAGTAGGTAAATACTTATTTTGTCTGTTAGACCGCAGAATAAGGGTTCCAGTTCTAGACCTACAGAGTAGATGCTCTACCGTCTCTTCTGCGCCAGACAAGTTGCAGCTATGACAAAAGCTGCGTGATTCAGTCCTAGACTTGCAGCATAGGTTTCCAGGGCCCAATGCGCTGTGTAAAAAGCAGTTAGTTGAGACACATCCATCCTATTCAGTTTGATGAGAGTTGCAGGGCATTTTTCGCAGTAGGTGGGCCACAGACTCCTACAGATTGTAGGTCTTTCTCCTTCTACTGTTGGCCACCTTTTTCCAGAGCTGAGAAATGCAGCCTTTGATACAGCTCAGAGGCACAAGAACCTCTGCTGCCACGGAGATATCCAGATCCGACTCGTCGGCCATCTCATTGCCCAGAATGCTGCTGAGCCCTGCGCCCAAATCAGTGCAACGACATGGCTATAAGCTAAAGCTGTAACGTACTTTCTGCATTGTTTCTTTGTGTTGGAGTTGATACTTGCAGAGCCTTAACCGTCGCTTGGCTATCAGAAAAGATAACAATGTTGGTCCCTGATAGCTCCGAGGCGAAAATTAACACCAATCATCTTATAATGGGCCGTGATTAATGATAGAACGACGCAAGTACCGAGTACCGAATATCGATACTTTTCATGAGAACTGAGTAGTATCGAGAAGTCGATACTTTTTGACAAGTACCAAGTAAAGATCGCGAATACTAAAAAGTATCAAGCAGCTTAAAACTTTTCTTAGTAAAAACTCTTTAAGCACTACACAAAAATTTCGATCTTTCATTTATATTGAAACATTTTTAAAAATTAGCCAATAAGTAAGCGTTCGAAAGTTATCTTCTATGTACATATCGAGCCCTAACCGCCAAAATAACGTAAGCGACATTTTTCAAAATTTTCTTTTTGATGCAGAAATGTTCCTAGGATATCTAGATGCATTTCTGCATCAAAAAGAAAATTTTGAAAAAAATGTCGCTTACGTTATTTTGGCGGTTAGGGCTCGATATATGTAATACTTCTTTATTGACAGTCAGCTAACTTCTCAATGTGTAAAGGCCGGTCCACATAGAACTTTGGCGTTGGCTTTGGCGTTGGCGTTGATTAACAGCTGACTATGAATACACACAATTATATTGGCATGTCCACATATCAACGGCAACGCCAACGCCAAAGTTAACGTACACAAAATCAATCAGCTGTTGCAAATAAATAAAATTATGTGAAATATTTTTAATTTTTAATCAAATGTAGGTAAGAAATATCATTTTTCATGCAATTATTGATATGAAATATTAATTTATCTGTCGTTAGTATACATACATGTAAACCTAGTGCTCAAAGCTTTCGCTGCTAAGCATTCATTGTAGCAAGCATACTTTTAACGTGCGTTCTGTCAAACTAACGCCAACGCCAAAGCCAACGCGAAAGTTCTATATGGACCGGCCTTAAGCATTCCGAAATCAAAACCAGACTGTCTAGTACCGTCTTTGTGTATGTGTTGTGTTCATGAGTAGCGTTTTTGGGCGAGTGTTGTCTACATGTTTATTTATATATTTGTACTGTAATGTTTTTGGGCGGTAGTAGCTGTTACTGCAAATATAGGAGTATTACAAATACAGTTACTCGCAAAATGAGCGTACGGCTCTATTTTGTTAATATTCGCAATGTTTTGAATGCTATTTTTTTTTTTTTTTTTGTGTAATTTAGTTTTAAAATATGGCTTATGTTTTAGCAAATCCCACTTAAATCCAAGACTGATACCGTTTACAAAACTTAAGAAAAGTCTGCAAAGTTGTAGCAAAAAATTTTCAGAATTTTTTTTTTATATGAAAAAATTGGGTACGACAGCCAGCAAAAAAATTCTCAAAAATCAACGCGAATTTTTAGATATTTGAAATTTGTACATTATTAAACTAAAATTTAATGTGCTATAAAACTGCTTACCTAAATTCTTTTTTGAAATTCGTATTAAAGAGTTTGCGATTTTGCTGAAACTTTTCATAATTTTTGTAAACTGTATCTTTCTTGGATTTAAATGGGATTTGCTAAAACATAACATAATTAACAAAAAAATTTTAGCATGTAAAACATTGCGAATATTAACAAAAAAGAGCCGTACGCTCAATTTTGCGTGTAAATGAATATAGCATTCATTTACTTCAATACTGTCATAACTCATAAAACCCAAAACTCGAGAAAAAACTGATTTAAAGTTGTAAATTTAGTTCATATACTACCGTAATAAAATTAATATATGTACATATTTTTTTATTCTAGCGATCTACTGATAATTGGTACAACTATGAAACTTTTACACAGCATAGAGTTACATTTCATCCTTTAGAAATCCTTGTTAGATCATATTGCAGCAATGTCTATTCAACTTACAACTAGGAAGAGGTCATAAAAGCAAAGCAATTTCAGTTCTCATCAGAAAAGAGGCTTGTAAAATATGCTTAGCCCTAGAATGGCCAGAAAAAATCCATAGCTCTAATTATCCGATCAGAAAGTAAACAAGAGTATGGTATATAAGTACCAGGTACGTTTCTTGGTCCAACCAATATCCCAAAAAGTATTCTTCTTATGTCGAAAAAGTACCCCTTTTTGAAATCAAAAAATATTTAGAGATCGCATAAAGGAGTCAAAGTTTACCACGTAAATATTTTATGTGGAAAATAATATACACGATTTTTGATGGGCCCCCTATTGTATAATTTGGGGCTTTTGGGCACCTATAACAATTTTTTACCAATAAAAATGGTTAAAGAAATTATTGGGTACTATGCCTTGAAGTTCCCTGGCTAGAAATATGGGACACTTCGAACGCTTTGGGAGACCTCTATTTTTTTTTTTTAAAATTTCAAAAACATCGACCACTCTAATGTACATTCTTAAGAATTTGTATTCGAAGACATCAGTGCAGTCGAAGTCTGTAGCCAATTAAATGATTGCATTTTGCAAATATTGCACAAAATGCATAAGCATATATGTATATGTATAAATTGTTTGTATGTATGCATTGTTGAGTCTTCTAGACAAACCCTTGAGATCGAATTTTCAAAACTACATTTCAAAAGCTATAACTTCCCACACACATACATATTATCTGTATGAAAGCATACATAAGTACATACATACTAGGGATGTTAAATTTTTCGCTTTTTACGATCACGCGATTTTCGGGATGTCGTCATCAACATCCCAGGATCCCGCGATTAGGACTTAGATACTCATTACTTTTCAACAAATTAAATCGAAAAAATTGCGAGAGGCTCTCCTACCCTAAAATAAATAATAAATAAATGGGTTTGAAACATACTTTTTATTTAAAGAGGCGTTTTTATTTTTTCTCTCTGACCTCAGGATATATTTTAAAGGACGTTGTAATTCACAAAATATTTAAAAAATGCAATGCAATATGGGTACCAAATTAAAGACGAAATTTTTTTAGAATATATAATAATTTAATTTTTTTGGATTCACAAGGACGAATAGGTAATTTTTTAAGCTGATAAAGTTATAGGAAGAAATTCGAGGATGTTGTCGGGTTTATATAAGCCTTTAACATATAATTTTTTCAAAAACAAATATTGCGAAATTTCAGGGAAAAATTTGAAAAGCGCATTTTCAATACTTATAAGTCCTTATTCACCGAAATATTGAATCTATTTGAATTCTCCAGAATTTCCTCTTTAATGCGACACCCATACTTTTTCTCTAAGCTCATTTTACTGAATTTTTTAATTATTTTTTTTTTTTGAATTACTGACGTCAGAGTGAACAGCTAAAAATGCAATTTTACTACATTTGGCCCATGATTTCGCGAATATATCGATTTTTGTGTGTAATATTTACTATCGCATGGTGTTATATGTATAATGGGCTAGACATTTATGAAAAAATATTAATTATTAAATAAAAAAAGAATGCTGGTCAAGATAAGGAATTTCTATTATTGCCATCATTGCATATTATAAATCCCGAAAATCCCGGGATTATTTGCCAAAAATCCCGGTATTTTTGGGACCTCAAAAACGCCGGGATCCCGGTATACCATTCCAAATACATACACACAGAAAAATGTCTATGCCATGAGTGCAATACAACTTTCCAGCAATAGTAGTACCACAAATCCCCTAATATCCTTTAACATTTGTCTGCAATATAAATACAAAAGAAATTGTGATTGTGTAAGTCTGCATAACCGCAAAATACCTATACATTTTATACATTGCACATCTGTGTGTACCAGTTCTACTTCTACACCAACACAAGCATAAGATGAGGGCGAAACTCTTGACGTTGTGTATGTGACGATTAAAAGCGTACATTTATATGTGTATATGTATATTTATACTAAGACAAGTCATTAAAATTGTAGGAGTTTGCATTTGTTAAGAAAGAAATGTTGTAGGAGAGCTCTTGGTAAAAGTTTGGTATTTATTTAAGAGTTTGTGTGTTTGTATGTTTACATACATATGTACATAAGCGCACACAGTCATATGCACACAGTCATGTATTATTAATAAACCACCCACTGTGGGGATGGATATCCTACTTTACTGGTTGCGCCTCTCATTGGGTTGATGTTGGGCGGCTGATTATGTAGGGAGTGTCTGTTGCTTAAATAAAACGAAAGAAAATTTATCCATATACTTGAGAGCGCTTGCGCCGAATTTGGTTTTCCCAATTTTCTTCTTGTAATCGCACACATAGCAAAACCCATGTGTATCTATGTACAGCTCTGAGATTACATGGAATTTTACAAGAGTAATAAAGGGCTTTTCGAAGTAAAGATTGTAGATTCAAGTGCTATTATTTTTACATATTGTGGAAAAATATGAATTACACAAGCACTTTTTAATCAAATTATAAACATAAATATATGTATGTATGTTTGCTTAGAATATTAATCAAGCAATCACAGCTTGTTGATGAAAAAGTAAAAATCGTAGAAATCAATTAGATACTCTTTCTGATTAAATAAAAAACTCCGTATCAGCTTTTAATTATATCTCAAGATCAACTAATGTTCAATATCACTTTGTTGGTATTTAATCAATACATGGCGGTGCAGATTGAAAATTGTTTATCTCTAGCTGAATCTAATTGCATTTTGTTTAAGTGCATTTGTGTGTATGTACAATATTGTAAACATTCACGAACTATTTCACACACCTTCTCAATGTTCTTTTTCGTTTTTTTTTTTTTTTTACTTTGTTTACCTAAATAAATGTAAGGCCGTGTAACAATTTTCTAATTATTTTCCTTTATCATTTGCTTGGCAGCGCCGCAAACAGGTGAACACAATAGCTGCGCAAATAAAGGCGATTTAAAGTCAACAATAATCAGCGTAAAAGTAAATCGAAGTCTAATCAAAAATCTGGTAGGGAACAGCGAAAATATATAAAGTAAAGCTACAAGCAAGAATAGGTAAGTGTTTTTGTTTATTTGCTAGCGATTGTGTGATCACTGTGCAATCACAAAGCAAAATCACTGCATTTGGCCGCTCTCTGGCTGATTTCTTGATAAGCAGCGGTTGATCGTCACACCTTTGAAGTGTTGTTGTTTATTGTTTTGCATGCTTCAGCATTAGAAGCACCTACTGTGTATTGAGTAGATAAGCCTCTAGGTGATGACGTTATAAAAAGCGTTGACAGATCAATTAAGTGCTAAGTTAAACCTGAATTACTTAAGTGACGCATTTGTCAAGAGCTCAGTCACGTGGATACGAAATTAGTTCAAATTTTCATTGAGACCTTTGAATATACATATGTACATGGTCATCGGGAAAGTCGCCCTATATACTCTGTTTATTATACCTTTCATGAGCATGAAATGGTATTATAACTTTGGTCCGATGTTTGTAAGTACCAGAACAAAAAGAGATAGACCCATTAAAATGTATACTTATATGATCAGAACGTCGAGCTGAGTTGATTTAGCCATGTCCGTCTGTCCGTCTGTTTGTATGCAATCTAGTCTCTCAGTTTTCGAGATATCCGGATCAAATTTGGTAGGTGGGTGTATTTTTATAATGTATTAATCATTTGTCGGAACCGGAAGAATCGGACCACTATAACATATAGCTCCCATACAACTGATTGTTCAGATATGAGATTTTTCGTTATAACTTCTCCATTTATGCAGCTACGAACATGACATTTTGCAGTACTTGCACCCATTATCAACAGAATACTTACAGTGAAAATTACAAAGATCGGGTCACTATAACCTATAGCTCCCATACTACTGATTGTTCAGATATAAAATTTTTCGTTATAAATCCTCCATTTATATAGCTAGGAACATGAAATTCCGCACTGTTTTCAATAATTATTAACAGAAAACTTACAGTGAAAATTAAAAAGATCGGGTAACTATAACCTATAGCTCCCATACAAATATGAGATTTTTCGTTATAATTCATCCATTTATGTAGCTAGGACCATGAAATTTCGCGCTGCTTTCACTCATTATCAGCAGAAGACTTACAGTGAAAATAACGAAGATCGGGTCACTATAACCTGCAGCCCCCATACAACTGATTGTTCAGATATGAGGTCTTTTATCATAACTCCTCCATTTATGCAGCTAGGAACATGAAATTTCGCACCATTTTTGCTCATTATCAACGGAATACTTACAGTGAAAATAACAAGGATCGGGTGACTATAACATATACTATGTATCTTCCATACATCTGATTGTTCAGATATGGGATTTTACTGTAAAACTCCTTTATTTGAACAGCTAAAACCGATAAATTTCGTAAGATATTTTATAAATAATAATACAAAGTCTACTGAGAAAATCATCAAAATCTATGCTGTATAAGCTTTATCTCCTATAGCACTGATTGTTCAGATACCAGTTTTTGCGATATATCTCCTTTATGTAGGAAACTAAACCCAATAAATTGTGTTACCGGTTTACATACCGATCACATAGCAGTGAAAATCACTTAGATTGGTGCCATATAAAGTATATCTTCAATACCTCTGATTGTTGAGATGCGATTTTTTATATAAGTATGTAACTCCTCTATCGATGTATGCAGATGTATTCAAAATCAGTAATCTGTCAAACTAAAATTTGCAGATGTTCATGAAAGGTATGAAGCCTTCGGCATAGCCGAAGACAGCGCTGCTCTTACTTGTTATTATTTAGGTTAATTCTGGTTAATTTGGTTATATGACATGATATCCAAAAAATATGTTTTTTTTTTTTTGCTTGAACGTTAACGATTTTGTTTTTGTTTATACTAGTTAAAGAGTATATCAATTAATAAAAATTACCAATAGAACAAAAAACTTAACAAAGTTACTTTTTTACACAATTCGTTATTTACATAACTGCCCCTATTCCTGATACAAATTCTCATTATTTTCCTTAAATTACTCTTGTTCTTACATATTACTTTATTTCCTTAGCCGCACTATGTCATACAACAATTTAATTAGAAATTACCAAAATAATAATATCTTTAACACTAGAAAGATGGACATGGTTCATTTGACCCCTTTTCATATAAGACTGCCAATTTTTCTTCTGCCAGGTATTTTTCTAAATTGGTATTTCGTGGCTTTAAAACAAAACATTAAATTAAATTCGAAAGCAATCCTACTTTATTGGTGTTTTTTAAACTTAAGTAAATAGTACAACTACCTAAAAACACGGATAGATACGGTGACCATTCGTCCTGTAATATACGGGACAGTCCTCGTTTTTCGTCAGTTGTCTTAGTAATTTATTTATTTCATATGGCATGCTAAATGATCTGTATTTCTTTTAATATCCCGCATTCGGTATTTTTGACGCCTTAACATACCTATGATCAGCACAGGAGGAGCACATATCCTGATACCTGAGTGGAAGATCGACCTATCTCGGTACCCAGCTTGAAAACGCCCTATCTCAGAAAACTTTTCAAGAACACCCAACTTCAGAATTTTATTACAGAATTTGGTTCAAAAACTCTCCATCTCATATTTATTGGAGCCAAATCAACAATTTTTGGAATGTTTTCCTGTCTGTATGTTTGTACGCGCATCATTAGAAAACTAATGCAAAAATTTAATTCAGTTTTCACCGATGTATAGTCATTGGTCTGGCTTAAAATATGGAGAGAAAAAAAATTTGAGAGTTGCCACCTGTTTGAAAATTGCAGCTAAAGGAAATTGATAAGATAAAGTAAATATTGCATATGTTGACAGCCAAGAGACAAGAAGCTTAAGAAAGCTTACAGCCGAAAATATTTTTGTGGAGGGTTGCCACCTGTTTGAAAATTTGTTTTTAATCAAATAGATAAATTAAAGGAAATACACCGGGTATTTGCTAGTTCTAAATATGAACCAAATCGGACCTTAAATAGGGGGCTTCCAAATGTATGGACTCCTGCGCCATATTGCGTTGCCATCGGGTTATCAGCTATGTTTCAAGTTTCAATTCTCTAGCCCATCGGGAAGTTGGGGAAATATTGATTGCAAAATTCCAGGACCAACGGGTGCTGGTTTGGTTTGTCTGCAAATACATAGTACATCATACTTCGTTATACGTATAAGCTTTAAAATGCTGCATGGCCCAAAAAACTTGCAATGTGTTTCTTTCAAAAGAAAAAAAAAACTACCCAAATCTACTTGTCGGAGCACAATAGCATTTCCAGTATGACCTTGGCAAGGTAAATATAGATGCAAGTATTTTGTATGTACATTAGAGTGGTTAAAATTGTGTATGGGGAAAAAATTGTATCTTAGCAAACGTGGAATCCTTTTAATATTTGTAATATCTATACCAACTTTCAATTTTCTACTGTAACCAATACATGAAATGCGCTACTGGTACGCTGTGAAACTGGCAAAAATATTGGTGGTTTTTATAAAAAGCTACTGTTGCCATGACAACTGAAGCTTATGATATTTTTTTAGATAAATTTAATTTGAAATTTGTTCTTAGGTTGCTTAACCAATTGCAAGAGGCAAGAGGAAAAATTTTGGAAGGTGCCCCAAACCCTATCTCGGAAAAATTTATTTTGTACCACTCTAATGTACATACATACGTACATTTTATATGCTTAGAAGAAATGCTAAAGCCAAATATTTACATAGGACTAAGCTTGATTCGTTTGAAATTTGATTACAAGTGTTAATAGAAACTGTAGCAGGGGCAATGGATTAGTCATACCTATATACACTTTAGTAACAATATGTATATGAATATCTGATTTTCGTGATCGTATTCAATTGAATTCCCTTTGCTGAACTACTTCCACATTTTATTTTTACAAAATGAACAACTCAAACAAAATTGTGCATCCACTTAATCTATTTGCTTGTATTTTGCGATAAATCGAATTGATTGCAAACTCATACAATAAATATCGCCATAAAGTGTCATTTGATTTAGCTTCAGCGCGAAAATGAATTCATTAAATTAATTACTGCAGTCAAGTGTTGAATCAACTTTAAAACACTCCAAGAGATTTCAACTTAATCAAAGCAATGGCCAAATCAAAATAAATCGCTAGCTTTGTTGGTGTTAGTCAAGATTTGCGGTACAGTGCATTGCCATTAGCCAGCAGCAATAGATACTATGCGTGCATATGTGCCTATCTAGAATAAGTACGTATGTGCATATGTATGTATGTATGCACTTATATTTATAGTGAGCGCTGTAAGCTACCCTACAAGAATTGTGTGATGGAAACTAACACATTCTCATTTATCTTACTAACACATTTGCAAATTTTGCGTTGGTTAAAAAGAGACCAATATATAAGGCCATAAGTTGGAGGAAGACGGAAGATCATATGTACACAAATGTTTACATCAGATTTTTCACACTGCCCTTTAGAATGTGATAGAAACTTGTAGGTAGCCAGTGACAGAAATCTCTATCAGCCTTGCCAGTCAAATGATTTGTCAAATGATGGTCACTGTTCTTGCAGGGTACTCACAGGAAGAAGAAAACAACCGGCGCGACGACACGGCAAAATAACAGCGCCGCTGTGACCCACTTGACGTTGTTGACAAAATCATTGATGCACGTTGTTGTTTATCTTGCCCGGTGCTGGTTAACGCTGCGGCTGAGCTGCCGACCAAAAAAGGCCGCCAAATTACCGTACTGCTTTTGATGTGCCCTTTTTGGCGAAATCCTTTTTTTGTTTTTGTTTTCGAGTACAAAAACAAACAAAAACGTCAAAATTTTAAAAACCAACATAAACAACAGGGAAACTGTGAAAATGCACAAAGAGCAACGCATTAGCGTAACGTTGTGGCGGACAAATCGTCCTGTTTCTGCGTTAACCACGCATCTACATTATTGGAAAAAAAACTAATATTTCCACTTAGGACAACAGTTTAAGAGTTACACTATTTATAAATAAAACTTTAAACTTATTGTGTAAAAAAACTTAATGTTAGTAGGACCAGAAATATTAAGTAAAAACAGCATTTGTTGTATCATAGTAGAAGAAATTAATCATTTTTTCTTACATTATCTAGACCGACTCAATTGCAGATACGAGGTTAAGGCAGCAACGGGACGAAATGGTAAGCTGGTATGCGTAGAATTTGCATTTCCTTAAACAGGGTAATCCAAATTCCACACTTGATTTTTGGGGGTAAGAATAACGAGAATAGATTAGGTTAGAGCGGATGCCACCCGGCAGAGGACACGTGGGCTGGAAAAGCCCGTTGTGATGCCGATGGCCGAATGTTTTACTTCCAGTGAAGTTTCTTGTCTAGAATAACACCAAGGTTGTCCTTTACTGTTTTTTTTTTTTTTAATAAAGTCGCCAGAGCAATGCTGCGATTGGTCAACTGCTAGCTCAAATAATTTAAAAGCATACTTATGCACTTGCCGTATAACAAAACCTTCTAAAGTAATAATCGTAAATCGTCCCGAATTTTTTTCGGACTCTGCGTGACTTGCAACCATGCAGAGATGGTAATTGGTGATTACCATTGGCCACAGTGCATACCCACCATTTCTTGATCCAATATATATTTTTTTTATATATATATTTTTTTATACATTCGAACAAAATGCCCGATGGCTCCTCTCATTGAGTTATTCATAGTTACAAAAGAAGTGCTAAACTGTTTCTTCCTCCTCCTCATCTCTGAAACTTCTGCAATATTCAAGGGAGAATATTCCTAATCTCGAAGCGTGTCTACCAAATAGCCAATGACCGGTTACACAAGCCATAACCATCGAGATGTCCACGCTTGTGAGACTGAGCTGCTCTTCGGTTTTTTTCCTATCAATTTCAGCCATAGTAGCCTAGTTGTTGTACAAGTACCCTCGCCTATCCATGACCTATTGGCCTCTTGAATGATGTTATTTATAATCCTTAATTTCCAGGGTGACATGGGTATCCCAATCTTACCTCTGCTCTCACACAGTGGAAGCCTTTCCTGGCTAGCTCATCGGCTCTGCAATTTCCTTCAATACCTCTAACACCCGGGATCCATTTGAGGCTGACCATGAATACGGTGCTAATGTCACTTAGAGCTGCCAGGCATTCCTGTGCAACCTTTGACTTTAGCATTACCACGTTCATTGACTTGATGGCCGCCTAGGTATCGGAGAAGATATTAGGTAATCGTAGTCTTCGTTACGGCATGTGTATTAAGGTACACAGCTTTCGAGTAAAAAATATCGGTATCGAATGACAAATGTGGCGATATGGTATCGTATCCTTAGCGATGGCTGAGTTCTAATGAATATTTTCTGGTTAGATCAGAGGTTCCCAAACTTTTTTTCTCGTAGACCCCTTTCAAAAATTTACCGGTTTCAGTGGACCCCCTGCTGATACATTTCTAAATATTCCCAAAGCTCGAAAAAAATAAAATGTGAAAATTAGATCTAACAATGTAAATTTTCATCGCGGGTGAATTCAAAAATCAAACTAGGAATGGCCAAAGTAAAAGTAAAATATTTTCTTGTGTTCTATTTATAAAAATAATGTGATTACACACTTGTAGGTTTTAAAAAATAGAGCTCGTAAATGCATAAAACGCTCGGAAGAGTTATATTCTTTAAGAGCCCTGCGAGCGCTAACGTTATTTACATTATCTTCACCATAAACTCATCAAATGTTCGGCTCACTCATGACTTTGCACGTGGAGTATATGTAAAATAGTATTAATGGCATCATTTTTATTCCGAGCTTTAAAGTGAGGCGAAAAATATTTATCACTTTTTTAAAACACAACACTTAAAACATCAAAACGGCTAAGCCTTTTACGCCAAACTTTTAATTCAAAACTGACAATAGAGAAAAGAACGAGTTTAAAAAAACGATGACAAATAACCAAGCAAGCAAGAAAAACAATAAGTGTTCCACCGTCTCATCTTCTTCAAGGCAAGGTGGGCAAATGGACTTGTAATTTACGCCTATCACAGTCAGATGTTTGTGCCACGTGAAGTGACCAGGCAGCAGTCCAGCAAGTTGTCTGCAGTCTCGTCTGCTCAGTGAGAGCAAAAAATTAGATGGACCTTGTGAGATTGAAGGCAACATGAGTTTTGCCCATCTGCATCCCTCGATGCCTCTCAGTCATTTCAGACCGAAGTATTCACCCAGTTTCTGATGGTGGCTTCGATTTCCGAAGGTGGGAGTACTAAAAATAGTTGCGGACCGAGGAATGCCTGGTCTAGGCCAACTCTGGCCAAATGATCAGATGTCTCATAACCAGGTACACCAGAGTGACCTGGCACCCAGAGTAAAACAACCTCGTTATGTTCACCATCATATTTTAGTCGAGACTTACATTGCTGCACTAGTTTGGAAATACTTAAATAGAGGGCTGTCCAATGCCTTAAGTGCAGCTTGGTTGTCAATGCCATCACGTAAACTCCTTCCACTCCACCTGTGTTCTAGCACGTAGTCCATGGCTTTGAGTATTGCAATTACCTCAGCCTGGAAGACCGACGCATATTCCCCTAGAGAAAAGTGAAACTTATCTAAATTAACCTCGAAAAATACCCCAGATCATGACCGAGAGTCAGTTTTGGAGCCATCAGTGAAGATTTTACAATGTGTGAGTCCGGTCTCAGCGATGGAATCGAACCAGCATTCAGTCTCAGGGAACTCAACATTATAGAATCTCTTCAACAAGGGTAATGGTGGCGTACTATCCTGTAGCAATGAAAAGACACAAGTGCTTAAATCTCTGCCGTCAGAAATTTTCGCCGTGCCCCACTTATTGTCATACCAGCGTCCGGTTCTTTTTAGTCTGCAGGTGGCCATTAAGCCTTCCCCACGTATGAAAACACAAAGTGACGGTAAGTACAGCAGTGCGTCAAGAGCACTATACACCACTCAAAAAAATTAAAGTTAAATAAAGAGGCTATCAAGCACCCATTTTGGTTCTTTACATCGAAACCAGATAAATTTTCGTGGACCCCCATTTACAACTCATGAACCCCCATATTTTGTTCACGTCACCGTGGACCCCCGTCGAGTCTTCCGTGGACCCCTGGGGGTCCACCTGGACCACTTTGGGAATCACTGGGTTAGATGGTGGATTGCAGTGTTCTTGATAGCTGATGGCTGTTGATATTCTGCACAAATTTTGCAAAATTCGCACTAATTCGCAAACAAGAACTTATCTGAAAGGGGAAATTTGGCATCAGCGCAAGGAAAAACAATACATTTTCTTTATCCCTTTTTTAACGAATGGTTTAAAATGTGTTCGCCTAAATCGAAATTTGTTGTCTCTTAGGAACCTGTTTCTAAATTTGTCACACAAGATTTCTATTTTGCGAGAGAGTAATTGATATTCCTTTAAATAAGTTTACACGTGGTCGAGATATTCTAAAACACTAGCTTGCACAAAAAAATCAATAAAAACAAAAGTACAAAACCAATGTCTTCTAAATGAGCATATGTTAGCTAGAGGCGGTCTTTATCTGACAATATATATGTATATGTATTCCCAATTGATAACTAATATTTTCGACGACAATGTATGGCGGCATCTCAAAGGAATAAACAAAAAAAAACTCTTACTCTTGTTATTGCTATTTAGCTCATTTCTACTTTCCGGTGTGGGTACAAGAAAACGTTTGCTTATTTCTATTTTATTCCTATTTAAAAAAAAAAA
>NW_023458561.1:53031629-53033817 GCF_013731165.1 Rhagoletis pomonella | reverse complement strand
TTTTTTTGAGGTTAGGATTTTCATGCATTAGTATTTGACAGATCACGTGGGATTTCAGACATGGTGTCAAAGAGAAAGATGCTCAGTATGCTTTGAAATTTCATCATGAATAGACTTACTAACGAGCAACGCTTGCAAATCATTGAATTTTATTACCAAAATCAGTGTTCGGTTCGAAATGTTCAAATGTTCGAAATTTTGTTCAGCGATGAGGCTCATTTCTGGTTGAATGGCTTCGTAAATAAGCAAAATTGCCGCATTTGGAGTGAAGAGCAACCAGAAGCCGTTCAAGAACTGCCCATGCATCCCGAAAAATGTACTGTTTGGTGTGGTTTGTACGCTGGTGGAATCATTGGACCGTATTTTTTCAAAGATGCTGTTGGACGCAACGTTACGGTGAATGGCGATCGCTATCGTTCGATGCTAACAAACTTTTTTGTTGCCAAAAATGGAAGAACTGAACTTGGTTGACATGTGGTTTCAACAAGATGGCGCTACATGCCACACAGCTCGCGATTCTATGGCCATTTTGAGGGAAAACTTCGGAGAACAATTCATCTCAAGAAATGGACCGGTAAGTTGGCCACCAAGATCATGCGATTTGACGCCTTTAGACTATTTTTTGTGGGGCTACGTCAAGTCTAAAGTCTACAGAAATAAGCCAGCAACTATTCCAGCTTTGGAAGACAACATTTCCGAAGAAATTCGGGCTATTCCGGCCGAAATGCTCGAAAAAGTTGCCCAAAATTGGACTTTCCGAATGGACCACCTAAGACGCAGCCGCGGTCAACATTTAAATGAAATTATCTTCAAAAAGTAAATGTCATGGACCAATCTAACGTTTCAAATAAAGAACCGATGAGATTTTGCAAATTTTATGCGTTTTTTTTAAAAAAAAAGGTATCAAGCTCTTAAAAAATCACCCGTTATATTCGACATTTCAAACAGGTAGCAACCCTCTTCAAATATTTTCAAACTACTACTTTCTGAAACCCACCCCTTTTGTGTGTCACCCATATGGTGATACATATTTATCTTACCTAATATCATTTTTTTAAATAAAGCTTTTCAAAAGCATTTCGATTGATATGCAGTTTGTAATAATTGATTTATTTTTTTTTAATAATTTGAATATAATTTTTTAAAAGGTGGCAACTCTTTTCAAATAAGTAAAAACAGTTTGCACATCTACAGTCCAAGGCTTTTAGTTTGACGACTCATTTTGGAAAATCGACAGCCTACTCCCCAACTAGTCCCGATCTGATCCCCACCTAACCTCGAACTTGTCCCCAACTAATCCTGAAATGCTCCTGAACAAGTCCCGTCTTTTAAGACTTAAAACAGATTTCGCTTTCATAATTATTATGAAAATACTTTTATAATATAAGTCTTAAAATAAAAGTCTTTAAAGGCTTAAAAATATTTATCTCTCTGATAATTACGAGAGGACTTTTATAATATGAGTCCTTGAATAATAATAATAGATGACTCGAAAAATATTTATCTTAATATAAAGATTATTGATTGAATTTTATTATTTTCTTCATTTTCGCATGAGCTAAGCACTCACGTGCACACTTACACATAATTGGTATTGTATGCAAAATAATGAGTAGACATCAACAATCTACACATAGTATCACATCAGATGTTGGTATAGCACCGAACGAACACGAGCCAAACAAAAAATCATCATTGAACGATAAAAGGCAGCCGCCGCCTACCATCTAAGAAATCAAAGCCATCATCATGCTTTACACTATTTTTTTATCATCACTATTTTTTTTTTTTTTTTTTTTATTCAAGTAACTCCGTTGCGCTGCCATCATCCAACTCTGATGAAAATAGACAAAACATATTTTGGAACAAGATATCGATTTGTAAATTTCAACGATAAGGCCACCAAGACACAACAAACAAGCAGTATATTGTTGTTATTATTGCTGTATGTACAGGTGAAATGTCTATGCCAAGTTACAATGGTGGTGGTGACTCTCTGAGTAGCAATATGTGTTTGTACATATATCCCAAGGAAACCTACAGCCAACTCAAGAATATGTATTTCAACTCCGCACTGCTGCTTCCACTGCAAGAGAAGGTGTCAGTGGTGACATTGTTTGTGATAAGCATTTGATTTTTTTTTTTTTTTTTTAAATAGGAATAAAATAGAAATAAGCAAACGTTTTCT
>NW_023458561.1:53017335-53031529 GCF_013731165.1 Rhagoletis pomonella | reverse complement strand
AGAAAACGTTTGCTTATTTCTATTTTATTCCTATTTAAAAAAAAAAATATCAAATGCTTATCACAAACAATGTCACCACTGACACCTTCTCTTGCATTGGAAGTAGCAGTGCGGAGTTGAAATATATATTCTTGAGTTGGCTGCAGTTTTCCTTGGGATATATGTATGTACAAACATATATTGCTACTCAGAGAGTCACCACCACCATTGTATCTTGGCATAGACATTCCACCTGTACAGCAATAATAACAACAATACACTGCTTGTTTGTTGTGTCTTGGTGGCCTTATCGTTGAAATTTACAAATCGATATCTTGTTCCAAAATATATTTTGTCTATTTTCATCAGAGTTGGATGATGGCAGCGCAACGGAGTTACTTGAATAAAAAAAAAATTATGAAAAAAATAGTGTACAGCATGATGATGGCTTTGATTTCTTAGATGGTAGGCGGCGACTGCCTTTTGTCGTTCAGTGATGATTTTTTATTTGGCTCGTGTTCTTTCGGTGCTATACCAACATCTGATGTTATACTATGTGTAGATTGTTGATGTCTACTCATTATTTTGCATACAATACCAATTATGTGTAAGTGTGCACGTGAGTGCTTAGCTCATGCGGAAATGAAGAAAAGAATAAAATTCAATCAATAACCTTTATATTAAGATAAATATTTTTCGAGTTATCTATTATTATTATTCAAGGACTCATATTCTAAAAGTCCTCTCGTAATTATCAGAGAGATAAATATTTTTAAGCCTTTAAAGACTTTTATTTTAAAACTTATATTATAAAAGTCTTTTCATAATAATTATGAGCGCGAAATCTGTTTTAAGTCTTAAAAGACGGGACTTGTTCAGGAGCATTTCAGGATTAGTTGGGGACGAGTTCGAGGCTAGGTGGGGATCAGTTCGGGACTAGTTGGGGAGTAGTTCGTCGATTTTCCAAAATGAGGCGTCAAACTAAAAGCCTTGGACGGTAGGTGTGGAAACTGTTTTTACTTTTTTGAAAAGAGTTGCCACCTTTTAAAAAATTATATTCAAATTATAAAAAAAATAAATCAATTATTATAAACTGCGTATCAATCGAAATGCTTTTGAAAAGCTTTATTTAAAAAAATCATATTAGGTAAGAAAAATATGTACATATCTCCATATGGGTGACACACAAAAGGGGTGGGTTTCAGAAAGTAGTAGTTCGAAAATATTTGAAGAGGGTTGCTACCTGTTTGAAATGTCGAATTTAGTTTACTTGTTCACAAGTTATACGCAGTATCATAATATCGATGTCAAACGAAGAAGTCGTAAGAAATCTCTAGTGTGAACGCTAAGAATATTTTTGAGGTGTTGGAAGAGGGTTGCCACCTGTTTAGAAAGTTAAATTCAAATAATTTTATAAGCTAAATGAATTACTATGGGTATCAATCGAAGGGTGTTTGAAAATTTTTTATTTCTGAACTGTATTTAGCAGGGTTGCCACATGTTTGAAAATTAAAATTCCATTTAAATCATCAGTTAATTAAAATATGTGTAACAGTGTCCGACGAAGGAGAGTCAACAATGATTAAGCTTGAAAATACTTTTGCAAAGGGCTGCCAGCTTTATTTGACACCACAACCCACAGTGGTTCGGATTGCAAAACTAGCTGGACGAAACTATTTAAACAAATACTCGTTGATGGATCTTTACACCACTTCTTACCTAGGGGATTTTTGAGTCGCTGATTATGAATCTGAAGTCACTTATCAAAAATTCAAAATGGCGGATCCAATATGACGGGCGAAAATTAAAAAAATCGGTAGATTTCTATGAAACTGGGTATCTGGGGGTTTTCTGAATCTAAAGTCATTTACTTAATTTACTTTATTTACTTCGGAACAAGCATTTTCATCAGATATTTCTTTCAATTTACTAATCACATAATCACGGACACCTTGTTGTCTTTTAGAAGTTTCAGCAACACCAAATGTCAAACAACTCACTTCTTAAGATTTTATTTACTATGACTAAAATTTAAGATCACAGCAAGAAACACAAATAAATTTCAGAAAAAATTTTATAACAGCGCTTAAAGATTTGCATGCCTGTTGTATAATTTTTTAATTTCAGAAAGCAGAAAATTCGCGAGGTACTATTTTTTTAACTCTTACATAACCAAAGGTTTTATAACTCCAAGTATTTTTCTGTTTTAACACACAACCCCTCCCCCCTCTCCCCCGTGGATCCGCCACTGATCTTATATTTATATTCAGATACATTCCTGTTAATAATTACTTTTGAATTTTGAGATTTCACATACCGTCACTAAAACGTAAATATCTAAGCCAATTGGTTAGACTTGGTTATCGAACTTACCCTATGCATTTGCGAAGGTGTAAAGAATAATATGCAAGTGGTTCTATAACGGCCTTCGGCGGCCTTTACTTTCCCTACTCTTTAATTTATTTTTTTAATTAATCAAAACGACGATTTTTCAGAATAAATTTGCTTATACCAATGTGGACATAAATTGCGTTAAGACCTCTGAATCTATAGCGGAATAAGTGTAATTTTTTGTTTATAAAGTCAATTTGCAATTATGCAAATATTTGTGAGTGCAATTAGCAATCTTTTAAGTTAAATTTCAGCTTTTAAAATAGAGTTCTCAAATAGGCGGCGTTGACTTACCTTTTTTTTTTGTTTTCATATGTTAATGCTTTAATAAATGCAATTTCTATTTGAATGTATTGTCAGGAATGTATTCCAAGTACCATTAAGTATTTTAAAAACAAAAAAATTTTGACTTTCGTCCAGCTAGATCTGCTATCCGAACCACTGTGAAACCGTTTGTCGGTTTGGGGCAAAACCCATACTACGGCAAAAGAATGGGTGCAGTTAAAACCCATACTTTTTTATATCACAGCTATCAATAATCTACAATTCGATTACGACACATTCACATTGCTGTACCAATTAATTAGTCGCCTGTGAAATAAAAAAAAAATAATAATGTCTATCATTTCATTGAATCAAAGCACTCATCAAATGGTGCTTAGTTAAGCAAACAGAATTGCGCAATAAACTCAAATAAACGACCACTACATAATAGCCATGCTAAATATCCTTTCATTTGACTCCTGCTTCATATGTAAGTACGCACGTGCGTGTGGTGATAGCTTCAACGCCCGTCGTCCAACTCAAGGCAATAAACTTTATCATACAATTAAGAACGAATTATACTGCTAATAGAATAATTAATGCAATTTCCCACAACATTAGGCACTGAGTGTGCGTATGCATATACACACATGCAAACATACAAACATACAAACAATCCTAGGTATTTACGTATGTATGTATGCATGCTATAAGCGGCTAAAAATCAAGATGCGTTCTTCCCAATTGTTACTATTCGAACAGAAAAGGGGAGAGCAGGGCGGCATTGAGCAAATAGCAAAGTATCCGGCGTCTTCAAGGCAAAGAACACACAATGCGAACATTTGAACAGTTTAAGACCGAGCAGCTTTAGCTTGAGCGAATGGGCAATAAGGCACTTAAGTAAACAAACATAGCCACTTGCATATACATATGTACATACACACGTACATTTGTATAATATGAACGGGGAAAAGCTTGCTCAAGTGTAGTCGCCTTGAGTCATTGCGACAATCACATTTCGCCCACCCAAATAGCTACCAGCTAAAGTAAATTCGACTAAACGATGCGCATAAACAACTTGCACCGGGGGCGGTTTTCGCACATTCGTGCAACCGTCGGCAATGAGCAGCGAGCAGCAATAATGGCAACAAGAGTAATAAAAACAATCACAAAGTGTGTACTTATTAGGGTGATCGACTCGGGGATTTTCCAAACCGGTTTTCACCGATTTTTTTTGACATCGTAGGCTTTTTTTGAAATCCTGATTTTCCGAATATCGAATAAACCGGATTTGTTATTGAACAAGCCAGTTTTTTCATTTCATACAAATCTCTATAAAATTGTTGAGTTTTTCGAAGTTTTCGAGACTCCCTTAATGGAGAGATTGACACTTTTACTTCAGCTTCGAAAAAGTACACTCGGCGGTTTTCGTTGTTTTGATGTTGCCTGAAATTGAACCAGCAGCAGTAAGCAAATCTAAGCTTTCGGCTACGGCGACAAGAGCACTACTCAAATCCGAAGAAAATCGGGAAAAATGCAAGAAAGTATTAAAAAAATTAAATTTTTTCAGATTTTTATTTGTTTCACTTTTGATCTAAACAAGTAATTTTTAAGCAAAAAACAAAACCGACTTCAATTCTCATATAAAATTTTAAGATTATCGTTAATTTCTTCATGGTCCAATCATCATATTAGTATGGGACCACCTGTGAGGTAAAAAAGGATAGCAGAAATCGGTTGACGTGATCCAAAGTAATGCGGTAACGTATATGAAAAAAAAAATAAAAAAAATTCAAAATTAAATATTCCGATAAATTGATAACCATCTCCTTTTTGTGAAGTCGGTAAAAAACAAAACCATTAACCTATTTTACTTTGCTCTTTTCTAAATAGAATAGAACCGCGAAATATCCTGCTTGAAACTAAAACGTGACTACAATTATTTATATATTTGAAGATCTTTGAAAGACTTTGGCAGGACTTGGAATTGACCTTATGCATTCCAGTTTGCCGAAAAATTTCGATACTTTGATACATGTCGATAATTCAATGAATTTAAAAAACCATAAAATCTGAAACCTCAACCAAATTCGATAACTCGACTAAGTTCTATAACTGTGCGTTTCGAGAGCTCTATAAGTTTCGATAGTTCAAAAATGTATGCATCGGTATAACTCGATAAATCGATAAACTTCGGATACCTGTATAAATTTCGATAGCTCGGTTAATATTGATAGCCCCGAAAGCTATCGACTAATTTCGATAACTTGCTAAATTCTGGTGAAACCATAAAATTCGATAAGCAGTGATAACTACATAAACTCATATAACCTTGAAATTTCGATACCCCATATATTTTGAAAATCCCAAAAACTTCTCTTCGATAATTGACAAATATCGATAGCTCGACAAGTTTAAAGAAAGCGCTGCATTACGATAACCCGATAAAGTTCGTTAACTATATAAATAACGATGATTAAATAAATATTTATAACTTGATATATTTCATTAACTTGACAGATTTAGATAATCAAATAAATTTGTATAGCTCGATAACTATATCTCACAACTAAGTTTCTGTGCCGTCTATAAGTTTTGGCAACTCAATAAACATTGATCAATTTCAATAATTCGATACATTACGATAACACAATAAAAATGGATAAATCGATAAACTTCGATAACTACAAACTTCATAGATTCGATACTTACATCTTTATGACTGAATTTATTTCGATTTCTATCGAAAAATTTCAATAAATTATTACCATTTCAGTTACCCTAATTTTTATGTATTTATTATTGCTTTCATTTTCGTCTTGCTCTTCAATTTTGCTTTCACTTTTCACTGGATATTTTTTACAAAGTTTAATTTCAAATAAAAAGTAAAACAAAATGCGAAAACAACTCAAATCTAACAGCTTGCAACGAATTTGGCCGTAATTATCAACCAATTTTGAAACCATCAAAACTCTCCTCATCTACAGAAAAATACCCTACCAATGGTGTTCTTGGCCGTTCGGTACAATCGTTTGGTCATGAAAACAATGCAAAATAAAACCGGTTTTAAAATACGTTTTTTTTTTTATTAATTTCAAAATATATATTATTTATATTAAAATGATTCGAATAACTCAAAAACCGGGTTTGGAAAGAAGGCGAATAATCGAGCACCGTAGTTCTTACGTATGCATGCCGAACATTTTGCGCTTACTTACTTGCTTACCGTCGCTGCCACAAGACGCCACAACGGTCAGGCTGACGGTGGCGGTGAGTTTTCCTTGCCTCAGGATACGCGTCTTTGTGATGCCACTGCTCTCATTCATTGCACAATCAGCCACATCACATACGCATAAACATGCGCACACACACACACACACACACACGCTACCACTGGTTGGTTGTGCGGATGTAGTGCCACTAATGAAAATGTCAAGGAAATTTCTACTTTCGTCCGGATACCATGGAAGAGATATCGACTTAACTATTTTCTGCTCTGCCAAATGCTTGACTATCATCACACCCTCCCACAACTCCTGGCTGATTCTTTGTCTGTGCTACTTTGGCTAGAGAATTGTGACTTTCATTGTACTTGTTGTTATTTTTGTTACCCACATAGTTAGTTGTAGTAGAGGTGTTTGGGGGCGTGAAAGCGAGGCAAGCCAACAGCAGCAGCAGCAAACCTGATATAAAGTTAGTTTCCGTTTCATGTCGCTTTTTGTGTATTTCGGTTGAATCCTTCTCGTTACAGTTTTTTTTTTCCTTCGTATATCCTTTTCATTGCTGCATTATTTATTTACTCTGTCTGTAGGTGTGAGCATATATAGTCTGTTAAAAATGAACTCAGACACTCAAACTCACCTGCATATAAACTTACCTACGTACATACATACATACATCATAGGTTTATCAACTTTGTTACAACAGCATCATTTAATTTGTAGGTGGGTATGTTCAGAGTAATTGTGGTCGCAACAAATGTGAGACATTCTCAAACTTCCAATGTTTTTTGTCCGAAATTAGAATTTTGTGTTGTTGTACAACAGATTTAGGGAAAATGAACTGTCATGAAAGAAATGTAAGAATGCGGTTTCCTGGCAAGTAATGAAGTAGTTGTCAGTCTATAATTTGATAACCAGAAGCCAAGGACCTCATTGGTATAGATCTGCTCGTTCCGCAAATCTTTTACTACCTTTGTGGTACGACTCTCACATTGTCCTCCGAGGCGAAATACGTATGTAGGTGCCACATTAGACACCAAACTGAGATGGAAGACAAATCTCTATAGAGGTGTCGTGAGATCCTGGACAGCTTATTACACATAAAAAAGGATATTCAGTAGGAGCTGGATATTAAAGTCAAAGCTTATTCTCTGGATGTACATTGCTATCCTACGACCAACACTAACCAGCGATGGATTGTTGAGGTGGCCAGCATTAGGTTAGGTTATTGTGGCGAACCCCGCAAGGCCGACTCACTTAGAGACATTAATTAGATTGTTCATTGTGTTACCACATTACACACATTTTTTTAACGGTAACTACAAGTTCTCTGTGTTAAACTAAGAGATGCGCTGGGAGTTTCGCCGGCATCTGATGTCCACTTCGGAGAGCATTTTGGGAGTGCTAATGAAATGTGCACCGAGGTGCTTAAACCTTAGTCTACCGAATGCGGGCAGCCTAGAAGGAAGTGCTGAGATAATTCCACCTCGTCTTCCAAACAGCTGCGGCAGTACTGATCCTTGACGAAATCCGAATTGTCCTAAAGGACAATGACTGGTCAGAACACCTGCAAGAATCGTAAGCTAGCGGTTATGCAGTTGCAGAAGCTCCCTTGGCTACCCGTAATCAACAATTGGCCCGAACGACCATCCAACTGTGCAGGTCGGGACTTTCACCCAGCGCTCGCTGAGACGACTTTGAGCCCATCTCTCCAAGAGCAGACTGCAGGTTGCCAACGGAACTCCTATGCCCTTCTTGTCCGAAGTGATGGACTCAAGGTTGACCTGCCAATTCATCAGCTCTTCAGTTTTCAGTGATGTCACTGTGTCCTTTAACCGAACTCAGCTTGATTCGGAAGTATTCCAAGGCAGTTTCGATCACAGAATTAGTGATCTCAGCACTCTGATTGTTGCTTGGCTATCAGAGTAAATATTTATCCTACTAGTCGGCAAAATATTGGTGCGTAGCCAATCCACTGTCTCTTTTCGCCTGAAAGACGCTGCAGGGATCCGGTAGTATAAATATAAGAACTTTTGAGAGCTCTTGAGACTACTGGCTGAGCGAATCGCCGCTACTTTGGCCGGACTGAGGTGCGGGGATGTTCTCTGAGATGTTGAATGTCTCTCTCTTGTTCCGACTACCGATCTTTGCGAGTTTCTCTTAAACGGAAGTACTGGGAATCGAGAGGGCGTGCAAAGCATTAGAAAGAAAAAGAGAGGGATTATGAAAAGGATACATTTTATCAGAAAATGAGGAAAGGAAATACGTCTTGTGAAGAAGAAGAAAAGGGAAGAAGATATGCGTGAGTGCATAAGGCGCTTGATATGCTGGAAAGCAGGAAAGATGATCGAAAGTTGTACCAGAAATTAAGGCAACAAACCTCTTGTTTGTTCCTGAGAGATGCATTTGAAAAGCGTTGACGGCGGTAGATTTGTTGAACCTTAAACAAAGTAGCCAAGCTCGCTAAGACGAGGTGAGAATAGAATTAACAACAATAAATCCCCGGATAATACTCGATAATAAGTTCTCGTCGCGCCTCAATGTGGAGGAGAGAGCAAAGAAGACTTAAGTGATATTCTTTGCATGCAAAAAGATTGTGGACTGCAGCTGGGGCTTATCGCCTTCTCTTTCTCACTGGATCTTCATGGTTATAATTAGGCCGGTACTGCTCCTGGGCGTGTTAATTTGGCAGAAAATGTATATAGGCTGTCAATGATCGGCATGACAGGGGCACTTAGGACAACACCAAAGGCAGCACTTTACACCTTGTTACATCTCTTGAGGGCGGACCTATCAGGTAAGAATATAGCGTCAAAGACTGGCGCCAAGCTGTAAAATATTTTTTTGGTTTTCGTATTTCAGAAAATTATAGTTACATGGGAAGTGTGCATAACATTTGTCCGATTATTTTAAATTTTTAATTTGTACAAAATCTTTCAACATTTTACATTGTTGTACCACATACAATTGGTAGGTTCAATGAAATGAAGAAAATAGTATCTATCAATAATATTGTAAATTCAAAAATGACCAGGGTATGAAAATCATTAAATGGTAAAAATACCAAGGATATCGATTAACTGAGTAGAAGAAAAAATCAAACTCAATTTTTCATATGGCAATTGTAATTGCTGCCACCCATTTGCTATTACGCAATTATTAAAGTAGCAGTATTCAAAAAATATATTTTAATTGTGAAAACATTTCTTAAAAACTTTCTGCTGAATACTCACTTTCACGACACACCTTAAATACAAACAGACATATGTATGTGCATACATAAGTGCATAATATACATACATACATATGTATGTATGGGCTTGTACTTTACAAACAAATACGAGTATGTATATACAAATAAAGCAGTGTTAAAAGAACTAAGATTGTTCGAATGAAAATGCAAATTTGGTATAAAACTACTGTCTTCACTATTTACTTACAATGCAAACTACAAAATTGAAGGGATTTATTTTGTGGTTTTTGCTCTTTTGTGCATTGACAAAACGCCCTTTAAAAGCTTGAGAATATTTTAGGAACAATTGTTAAGTAGTCGTCTGTACTTATGTACATACATATATATATGCACAGCTTATTGTACCAATGAAACTGCCACATGAGTAGATAGAAACATATGTCATACTAAATTGAAAATATTGTTAACTGAAGAATAGGTAAAGAACTCAAGAAAACTCACCCCAAAGCACTTTACGTTATGCATGAAAGAGAAAAACAAAGCAAAAAAGGATTGAGGTAAAGTTTGATGAAAGTTTACTACTTTAGGTAGAAAAGGAGAAGGAATCAAATAAAAATAAAAATGTGTATGTGAATGTACGTATTCGTATGATCTGGTGGTATAGTGCCTGAAAGTATGCAAGGGATGATCAATTCGGTTGATCTTAAAAGCGGAAGTGCATTATGATAATGGCATTTCCTCAGGAAATTATTTCTGTGCGGGCACCAACAGCTAAAGAATGTTTTGTTTTATGCCTTTTTCTTTTGTCGTACATTTAGTCGTATATTAAACCTAATAAATTAGATTTCTTATTCATCAGGTTCGAGTATAAGCAATATTTACACTTAACTTATTTGTAAAAGCAAAAAATCAGAAAATCCTTATCGCGTAAAAATTTTAAGATATTTACAGCACAATTCTGTATCGGTGAAAAAACTTTTGTAACTGAAAAATGGAAACTTTTTCATACATTTTTCAGTAACAAAACTGTAACAAAAATTTGTCACTGATACGGAATAGAGCAGTTGGTGTGGATATTTTATAAAAAAAAGATTAAAATTTTAACTGGGAAAAATTAAAAAGTAACAATTTGTTTGTAAAAATTAAGCTACTAACGAAGCTAACCGGTGGATAAATAAAAGAATGGGGCAAATGAAAAGGAGAAATTATTTTTTTATATGATAAATGTATGAGCAGGAAAGATGACAATGGGCCATATGCATAAAAACTAAGCAAATGCTTTTGCTTAAAACACCCCTGTAAAATTAGACTTTTTATTAAAAAAAAAACTTGTAACAGCAATTTTTTGAAGTAGTTTACTTCTATTTTACTCGTAGATCATGGATCCACAGTCTTGCCCCTAAATTTCATTTGGCAACATTTTGTGAAATAGAAGTAAACTGCATCAAAAATCGCTGTTATTCATTTTTTCAATTTTTACTACCAAATTTATCTAATTTTACTGGGCTAAAATATCAGGCCTTTTGCTCGATCAAATAAATTTAAGTGAAAGGTACTCGTAGTAGGTACATGACGTATGAGTAACATTTTGCTCCATTTTAAATTTTAACAAGTAAGAAAGTCTAAGTTCGGGCGGAGCCGAACATTAAATACCCGGCGCAAGTATTAAATATATGTTTTTTCACCTTTCCGAAACCTTCCGCTAGATGGTAAGCCGGGGTGTATCAATTTTAAGTAAATTAGCGTCCTTCAATTTCGAAATATTGAAGTTTCAAGCATTTCTTAAATTTACCGTTATATGAGAATCGGCCGTTATTTTAGTCCGATTTCAATAATTTTCAACATTTTGCTTACACGTGGCAAGCACAATAACCACACCGAGTTTGGTACAAATTGGTAGAACGGTTACCGATATACTTATATGTGATCATAAGTGGGCGGCGCCACGCCCATTTTCCAAAATTTTACCATAAACGTATTTCTTGGTAAAGAATTGTTGCAAGCATCAATTTTGAATAAATTAGCTTCAATATTTACTGATTTATCGAAGATTTTGTATTTCTCTAAATTACCGTTATATGGGATGTGGGCGTGGTTATTGTCCCATTTTTTAAATTTTCGGCCATTTAGTATGCTGTATCAATGCCAACAACTGTGCCAAGTTTGGAAGAAATCTGTGCAGCGGTTACCAAGATATACACATGTAACCATAAGTGGGCGTGGCTACGCCCATTTTCCAAAAATTTATAATATTCTTATTTTTCGTCTGAAAATTATTACAAATATCAATTTTGAGTGAATTATCTTCAGTAGTTACTAAACTATCGCAGTTTTCGTATTTCTGGAAATTACCGTTATATGGGAAGTGGGCGTGGTTACTGTCCGATTTCGCCCATTTTCAATACCAACCTACCTTGGATTAACAGAAACCTACATACCAAATTTCGTTGAGATATCTCAATTTTCGCTCGAGTTATCGTGTACACGGACGGACGGACAGACGGACAGACGGACGGACAGACAGACATGGCTTAATCGATTTCTCTATTCATTCTGAGCATATATGTATACATTTGTCTATATCTATCTCGATTCGTTTTGGCTGTTACAAACAACCGTTATGTGAACAAAATTAATATACCCTTGTGCACAAGTGCGCTCGGGTATAAAAATATAATATCAATTTCGTAATCAGTGACCCTGAAAACCTCTGCTTTCCAATCAAATCAGTCAAATACATATGAAGTAAACATATTTATCGTCCTAAATTCTCGATTCGTCCCAGTATGCGACCTAATAAAAAGATGATCTATTTAATGAAGGGGAAAACGGGGGGACGGACGAGTTCTTGATATTTTTACATTGGAAATTTATTGAATTTCCGAACTATTGAAGAAAAGTCGCTGTATTCTTTGGAACTTTTTTTATAACTCTAGTTGATATAAAAGTTTTGAAAATTTTTTAATTAAAAAATGGTGTTTTATAAAATACGTATTATAACTATTCTAAAAAACGACTATATAATTAACGAAAATCGCAAATTAAAGTACTTAAATGACGCCTTGCACAACTTTCATTTATAAGAGGAATAAAGTGACAAGCCAAATTGTTTTATTACCGCTACAAACAAAAAATTATTTAATTCCACGCACGATAAAAATCCCAACTTTGGGCTTCTGCTAAAGCTAATACGTCGCGTTAAAAGTCAAAATTATCCAAATTAATTTATATTATTTTCTCGCTAACACTAAAATTTCAATAAGCAAAATAATTTATTAAATTTAATTGAATTCTACGCCAAATTTTAACAGGCGTTTTATTGAATTAACACAACGTAAACTACTATAGTATATAATACTATGTATAGTTACATAATATGTCCCCCATTAATCAGTAAATCACTACTACATGTTACAAGACGTCTATACATATGAATGTACACACAAAAGTGTTCAAAGCAAGCTGAAATGTCAAATCTCAGCCATTATCTTTACAAACATCTGTAACACTTTTTATGCTTGGGACCACCCATCACAGCCTTAAAGCAAAGTAGATATATCTCAGAGACACGCCCATCTACTAATTCAATCCTCGAAGCGTCAGCAAAAATGCTTTTTAATCAGATATTTATAAGCAAGAAAACAAAAGAAAATGTAAATATGTATGCATGTACATATATGTGTAAGTATGATGATAATTCAGTTTTCAGAGCAATCTTCATTTGCGTGCGACAACAATGATGAAGACTGCAAGAAAATACTGCATGGAAGTTGCGGTACAAGAGACTAGGAATGTTAATCCCTGGATTTCGGGATCCCGGCCTTTTTAAGGTACCAAAAATCCCGGGCTTCTTGGCAAATAGTCCCGGGATTTTTATTTAATAATTAATATTTTTTATACCGCGCGATTGTAAAATTTAAACACAAATGTAAATATATTCGCGAAACCATTGGTCAAATATAGTAAAATTGCGTTTTTAGTTTTTCACTCCGAAGTCAGTAATTTAAAAATAATTCAAAAAAATTCAGTGAAATGTGCTTAGAGAAGAAGTATGGGTATCGAATTAAAGAGGAAATCCAGTATGAATTTAAACAGATTAAAATTTTTGGTGCAGAAGGACTGGTAAGTATTGAAAATGTCATTTTAAAATTTTATGCTTGCAATTTCGCAATATTTGTTTTTGAAAAAATTATATGTTAAGGACTTATATAAACTCCATAAAACATCCTCGAATTTCATCCTTCCAACTTTATCAGCTTAAAAAATTACCTATTCGTCCTTGTGAATCGAAAAAATTTTAATTTTCTTAAATTCTAAAGAAATTTCCTGTTGAATTTTGTACCCATATTTTTATTCGGATTGCATTGAATTATTTAAATAATTTTTGGAATTAATCATATCTTTGAAATTACGAAGTCCTTTAAAATAAATCCTGACGTTAGAGAGAACAAAATATTAAAACGCCACTTTAAATAAAAAAGTGGGTTTGAAGCCCATTTATTTATTATTTATTTTATGGTTGGAGACCTTCTCAAACAATACAGAAGCAATTTTTTTCGATTAAAGTTGTCGAAAAATAATGAATATTTAAATCCCGGGACTAAACCCAGGATCCTGCGATTGTGATAACGACATCCCGAAATTCCCGGGATCATAAAAAGCCGAAAGAATTAACATCCCTACAAGAGACACAGCATTACAAATTCCATATGAGCGTGTATCAGCAGCTTCACGCCAGCAATCCATTGACTGCTTGACTGGTTCTTGCCGCTATGATGACTGGCGTGACGCAGTCAACCCTTTTACGCTTTTTGCATACGCTTTTTCATACAAACATACTTACATACTACATATGTATGTATATCAAGCTGCCTTACTGTGGCGCTTCTAAGTGGCAAAATATTAATGATACTTACATAGCCCATAGCCCCTCAGCAGCAGCGGCTGCAGTAGTAGGAGAGCCTTCAACTGTTGGCTCAAAAGCTGACATCCTTCTACTTGTCAGCAACGTCGTCAGCACCATCATCATCTTCATCTTGATAAGATTAATCAAATTTTCATAAAATTTTCACAAAGCAACTGAAAGTAGAAGTAGAACAAAAAAAAAACGCAACGCATAAATGTTTGGCGCGTTGAAAGGATTTAA
>NW_023458561.1:53007608-53017235 GCF_013731165.1 Rhagoletis pomonella | reverse complement strand
AAAAAAATCACCCGTTAGTTTACTTATTCACAAGTTATACGAAGTATCATAATATCGATGTCAAACGAAGGAGTCGTAAGAAATCTCTAGTTTGAACGCTAAGAATATTTTTGAGGTGTTGGAAGAGGGTTGCCACCTGTTTAGAAAGTTAAATTCAAATAATTTTATAAGTTAAATGAATTATTATGGGTATCAATCGAAGGGGGTTTGGAAATTATTTATTTCTGAAATGTATTTGGCGGGGTTGCCACATGTTTGAATATAAAAATTCCACTTAAAGCATCAGTTAATTAAAATATGTATCGCAGTGTCCGACCAAGGAGAGTTAACAATGATTAAGCTTGAAAATACTTTTGAAAGGGACTGCCACCTGTATTTGACACGACAACCGTTTGTCGGTTTGGGCCAAAACCCATACTACGGCAAAAGAATGGTTCCAGTTAAAACCCATTCTTTTTTATATCACAGCTATCAATAATCTACAATTCGATTACGACACATTCACATTGCTATACCAATTAATTAGTCGCCTGTGAAATAAAAAAAATAATAATGTCTATCATTTCATTGAATCAAAGCACTCATCAAATGGTGCTCAGTTAAGCAAACAGAATTGCGCAATAAACTCAAATAAACGACCACTACATAATAGCCACGCTAAATATCCTTTCATTTGACTCCTGCTTCATATGTAGGTACGCACGTGCGTGTGGTGATAGCTTCATCGCCCGTCGTCCAACTCAAGGCAATAAACTTTATCATACAATTAAGAACGAATTATACTGCTAATAGAATAATTAATGCAATTTCCCACAACATTAGGCACTGAGTGTGCGTATGCATATACACACATGCAAACATACAAACATACAAGCAATCCTAGGTATTTACGTATGTATGTATGTATGCATGCTATAAGCGGCTAAAAATCAAGATGCGTTCTTCCCAATTGTAACTATTCGAACAGAAAAGGGGAGAGCAGGGCGGCATTGAGCAAATAGCAAAGTATCCGGCGTCTTCAAGGCAAAGAACACACAATGCGAACATTTGAACAGTTTAAGACCGAGCAGCTTTAGCTTGAGCGAATGGGCAATAAGGCACTTAAGTAAACAAATATACCCAGTTGCACATACATACATACATGTACGTGTGTATGTACATTTGTATACTATGAACGGGGAAAAGCTTGCTCAAGTGTAGTCGCCTTGAGTCATTGCGACAATCACATTTCGCCCACCCAAATAGCTACCAGCTAAAGTAAATTCGACTAAACGATGCGCATAAACAACTTGCACCGGGGGCGGTTTTCGCACAATCGTGCAACCGTCGGCAATGAGCAGCGAGCAGCAATAATGGCAACAAGAGGAACAAAAACAATCACAATGTGTGTACTTATTAGGGTGATTGACTCGGGGATTTTAAAAACCGGTTTTCACCGTTTTTTTTGACATCGTAGGCTTTTTTTTGAAATCCTGATTTTCCGAATATCGAATAAACCGGATTTTTTATTGAACAAGCCAGTTTTTTCATTTTATACAAATCTCTATAAAAAAAAAACTCTATAAAATTGTTGAGTTTTTCGAAGTTTTCGAGACTCCCTTAATGGAGAGATTGACACTTTTACTTCAGCTTCGAAAAAGTACACTCGGCGGTTTTCGTTGTTTTGATGTTGCCTGAAATTGAACCAGCAGCAGTAAGCAAATCTAAGCTTTCGGCTACGGCGACAAGAGCACTACTCAAATCCGAAGAAATACGGAAAAAATGCAAGAAAGTATTAAAAAAATTTAATTTTTTCACAGATTTTTATTTGTTTCACTTTTGATCTAAACAAGTAATTTTAAAGCAAAAAACAAAACCGACAACAAATTTTAAGATTATCGTTAATTTCTTCATGGTCCAATCATCGGATTAGTATGGGACCACCTGTGAGGTAAAAAAGAATCGCAGAAATCGGTTGACGTGATCCAAAGTAATGCGGTAACATATATGAAAAAAAAAATTCAAAAAATTCAAAATTAAATATTCCGATAAATTGATAACCATCTCCTTTTTGTGAAGTCGGTAAAAAACAAAACCATTAACCTATTTTACTTTGCTCTTTTCTAAATAGAATAGAACCGCGAAAAATCCTGCTTAGAACTAAAACGTGACTACAATTATTTATATATTTGAAGATCCCTGAAAGACTTTGGCAGGACTTGGAATTGACCTTATGCATTCTAGTTTGACGAAAAATTTCGATACTTTGATACATGTCGATAATTCAATGAATTTAAAAAACCATAAAATCCGAAACCTCAACCAAATTCGATAACTCGACTAAGTTCTATAACTGTGCGTTTCGAGAGCTCTATAAGTTTCGATAGCTCAAAAATATATGCATCGGTATAACTCGATAAATCGATAAACTTCGGACCTCTATAAATTTCGATAGCTCGGTTAATATTGATAGCCCCGAAAGCTATCGACTAATTTCGATAACTTGCTAAATTCTGGTGAAACGATAAAATTCGATAAGTAGTATAACTACATAAACTCATATAACCTTGAAATTTCGATACCCCATATATTTTGAAAATCCCAAAAACTTCTCTTCGATAATTGACAAATATCGATAGCTCGACAAGTTTAAAGAAAGCGCTGCATTACGATAACCCGATAAAGTTCGTTAACTATATAAATAACGATAATTAAATAAATATCTATAACTTGATATATTTCATTAACTTGACAGATTTCGATAATCAAATAAATTTGTATAGCTCGATAACTATATCTCACAACTAAGTTTCTGTGCCGTCTATAAGTTTTGGCAACTCAATAAACATTGATCAATTTCATTAATTCGATACATTACGATAACACAATAAAAATGGATAAATCGGTTAACTTCGATAACTACAAACTTCATAGTTTCGATACTTACATCTTTATGACTGAATTTATTTCGATTTCTATCGAAAAATTTCAATAAATCATCTTACCATTTCAGTTACCCTAATTTTTATGTATTTCTTATTACCTTTTTGTCTTAATCGTTTTTATCATCACCTGGATCTTTTTTACAAAGTTTAATTTCAAATAAGATGTAAAACAAAATGCGAAAGCAACATAAATTGAACAGCTTGCAACAACAACTATACAAAAATACGGAAATTTTTAAACGACTAATTTGGCCGTAATTTTCAATCAATTTTTTTCTTTATTTCGAAATAGGGAGCCGGTTTTTTAAACTAAAATGATTCGAATAACTCAAAAACCGGGTTTGGAAAGAAGGCGAATAATCGAACACCTTAGTTCTTATATATGCCGAACATTTTGCGCTTACTTACTTGCTTACCGTCGCTGCCACAAGACGCCACAACGGTCAGGCTGACGTTGGCGGTGAGTTTTCCTTGCCTCAGGATACGCGTCTTTGTGATGCCACTGCTCTCATTCATTGCACAATCAGCCATATCACATACGCATAAACATGCGCGCACACACACACACACACACGCTACCACTGGTTGGTTGTGCGGATGTAGTGTGGTGTAGTGCCACTAATGAAAATGTCAAGGAAATTTCTACTTTCGTCCGGATACCATGGAAGAGATATCGACTTAACTATTTTCTGCTCTGCCAAATGCTCGACTATCATAACACCCTCCCACAACTTCTGGCTGATTCTTTGTCTGTGCTACTTTGGCTAGAGAATTGTGACTTTCATTGTACTTGTTGTTATTTTTGTTACCCAGATAGTTAGTTGTAGTAGAGGTGTTTGGGGCGTGAAAGCGAGGCAAGCGAGGCAAGCCAACAGCAGCAGCAGCAAACCTGATATAAAGTTAGTTTCCGTTTCATGTCGCTTTTTGTGTATTTCGGTTGAATCCTTCTCGTTACGGTTTTTTCCTTCGTATATCCTTTTCATTGCTGCATTATTTATTTACTCTGTCTGTAGGTGTGAGCATATAGTCTGTTTAAAATGAACTCAGACACTCAAACTCACCTGCATATAAACTTACCTACGTACATACATACATACATCATAGGTTTATCAACTTTGTTACAACAGCATCATTTAATTTGTAGGTGGGTATGTTCAGAGTAATTGTGGTCGCAACAAATGTGAGACATTCTCAAACTTCCAATGTTTTTTGTCCCAAATTAGAATTTTGTGTTGTTGTGCAACAGATTTATGGAAAATGAACTGTCATGAAAGAAATGTAAGTATGCGGTTTCCTGGCGAGTAATGAAGTAGTTGTCACTCTATAATTTGATAAGCAGTAGCCAAGGACCTCAATGGTATAGATCCGCTCGTTCCGCAAATCTTTTACTACCTTTGTGGTACGACTCTCACATTGTCCTTCGAGGCGAAATACGTATGCAGGTGCCGCATTAGACACCAAACTGAGCTGGAAGACAAATATCGAGAGGCGTATCGTGCGATCCTGGACAGCTTATTACACATACAAAAGGATATTCAGTAGGAGCTGGAGATTAAAGTCAAAGCTTGTCCTCTGATATACATTTCTATCCTACACCCAACACTAACCAACGATGGCTTGTTGAGGTGCCCAGCATTAGGTTAGGTTAGGTTAGGTTATTGCGGCAGACCCCGAAAAGCAGACTCACTTAGACATTAATTAGACTGTCCAATGTGTACCACATTTCACAAATTCTTTTAACGGTAACTATAAGTTCTCTGTGTTAAACTAAGAGATGCGCTGGGAGCTCAAAACAAAGTTTCGTAGGCATCTGATGTCCACTTCGAAGAGCATTTCAGGAGTGCTAATGAAATGTGCACCGAGTTGCTTAAACCTTGGTCTACCGAATGCGGGCAGCTTAAAAAGAAGTGCTGATATAATGCCATCTTGTCTTCCAAACAGCTGCAGCAATACTGATCCTTGACGACATACATCTCACCGCGTGGATTCCGTAGATTCCTAAAGGACAATGGCTGGTCAGAACACCTGTAAGAATCGTAAGCTAGCGGTTATGCAGTTGCAGAAGCTCCCTTGACCACCCGCAATCAACAATCGGCCCGAACGACCATCCAACTATACAGGTAGGGACTTTCACCCAGCCCTCGCTGAGCCGACTTTGAGCCCATCTGTCCAGGAGCAGACCGCAGGTTGCCAACGGAACTCCTATGCCCTTCTTGTCCGAAGTGATGGACTCAAGGTTGACCTGCCAATTCATCAGCTCTTCAGTTTTCAGTGATGTCACTGTGTCCTTTAACCGAACTCAGCTTGATTCGGAAGTATTCCGAGCCAGTTTCGATCACAGAATTGGCGATCTCAGCGCTCTGATTGTTGCTTGGCTATCAGAGTAGACATTTACCCTACTAGTCGGCAAAATATTGGTGCGTAGCCAATCCACTGTCTCTTTTATGGCGGCCACCTTCGCCTGAAAGACGCTGCAGGGATCCTGTAGTATAAATATAAAAACTTTTGAGAGCTCTTGGGTGCAGGGATGTTCTCTGAGATGTTGAATGTCACTCTCTTGTTCCGGCTACCGATCTTTGCTAGCTTCTTTTAAGCGGAAGTACTGGGAATCGAGAGGGCATGCAAAGCATTAGGAAGAAACTGAGAGGGATTATGAAAAGCATAAATTTTGTCAGAAAATGAGAAAAGGAAATACGTCTTGTGAAGAAGAAGAAAAGGGAAGAAGAAATGCGTGAGGGCAAAAAGCGCTTGATATGCTGGAAGGCAGGAAAGATGATCGAAAGTTGTATCAGAAATTAAGGCAACAAACCTCTAGTTTGTTCCTGTAACTTCGGAGACTGACAAAATTTTTTTTAGTTTCACTTTTATTTCAACATATTTTGATTAAAAGAAAAATACTGATAAAAATAAAATTTTTCATAAAAACAGGGTTGAAATCTTGAAATTCCTGCCCCTATTTTGTTTGTAAGTCAAATATGAGTGGCATTCTGCTACTATGATAGCACGGCCGAGTAATCATAGCCAACTTGTGTACAGTAGTCGAAAAAATTATAGCCGCACCAAATTTTGTATATTATTTTGGTTGTTATTTATTTCGGTTAGTTTTTTATAGTTCGTTCTTTACCAACATAAATACAAGTTTAAAGGCAGAGTCACACGATTGGTTATTTTCCAAAATTTGGTGTAAATCGTATCCCAATGTTTGAACACCCAAAATATTTTTCACTATCCCAATCACGAAAATTAATTTATTGAAATTTTTCAATAGAACATCGCTGTATTGTAAAAATCTTTTGACTACAAAAAAAATTAATAGCCCAATATAAAAATTTACAAATCTGTACCAATCGAGTGACACTGCCTTAGAATTTTATACAATTAAAAAAAAATTATACAAATTTTCGTTAAAATTTCGAGTTTTTAATTAAATTCTGAGTATGCAGTTTTGTATCCCATTGAATTCTATTAGAATAAAGTACACATTTCAAATCGCTAAAAATGTCGATTGATTTTTTAGAATTTTTAAAAGTTCGCAATTTGAAAAATACTGGTACGTTACTCACCAAAAACTAAAAATCTAAAAAAATTTACATAGCGCCTTTGCAGGTGGACTATTCAAATTTTGAAACATGGATTTCCACGGGTTTTGTTAAAGAATGAACTATATTTTTATTTAAAAAAATAACAAAAGTTCAATAACAAAAAAATATAATACGTTAAAACTTGACCTTCACATTGTTCATAAACGAAGTACATAACAAAATTAAAAAATATATGCCTTTTTTTGCCTTTTTTAAAGCTCATTTTGCCATTTTCAAGTTTAAATGCCTTAAAAACCTGCATTTCTACAATACGGCCTTGGTTACATCGGAAGTGGGCATAACATTTGTCCGAATTATTTTAAACTTTTAATTTGTACAAAATCTTTCAACATTTTGCATTGTTGTACCGCATACAATTGGTATATTATAAAACTATATAATATATATAATTTTAAAGTCAGAAATTACCAGGGTATGCAAATCATAAAATGGTAAAAATACCAAGGATATCCATTAACTAAGTACAAGAAAAAATCAAACTCCATTTTTCATATGGCATTTGTAATTGCTGCCAGCCGTTTGCTATTACGCAATTATTAAAGTAGCAGTATTCAAAAAATTGGTTTTAATTGTGAAAACATTTCTTAAAAACTTTCTGCTGAATACTCACTTTCACGGCACACCTTAAATACAAACAGACATATGCATGTGCATAAATAAGTGCATAATATACATACATACATATGTATGTATGCGCTTCTAATGTACAAACAAATACGAGTATATATTAACAAATAAAGCAGTGTAAAAAAACTAAGTTTGCTCGAATGAGAATGCAAATTTGGTGTAAAACTACTGTCTTCAATATTTACTTACAATGGAAACTACAAAATTGAAGGGATTTATTTTGTGGTTTTCGCTCTTTTGTGCATTGACAAAACGCCCTTTAAAAGCTTGAGAATATTTTAGGAACAATTGTTAAGTAGTCGTCTGTACATATGTACATACATATATATATGCACAGCTTATTGTACCAATGAAATTGCCACATGAGTATATAGAAACATATGTCATGCTAAATTGAAAATGTTGGTAACTTAAGAATAAGTAAAGAACTCAAGAAACCCCACCCCAAAGCCCTTTACTTTATGCATGAAAGAGAAAAACAAAGCAAAAAAGGATTGAGGTAAAGTTTGATGAAAGCACTAATTAACAGCTTAGAAATGTATTTTTAGTTTACTACTTTAGGTAGAAAAGGAGAAGAAATCAAATAAAAATAAAAACGTGTATGTGAATGTACATACGTACTCGTATGATCTGGTGATATAGTGCCTGAAAGTATGCAAGGGATGATCAATTCCGTTGATCTTAAGAGCGGAAGTGCATTTATGATAATGGTGAAATTATTTCTGTGCCGGCACCAATAGCTTCAGAATGTTTTGTTTTATGCTTCTTTTTCTTTTTTTCGTATATATAGTCGTATATTAAACCTAATAAATTAAATTTCTTATTCATCAGGTTCGAGTTTAAGCAATATTTGCACTTGACTTATTTATAAAAGTAAAAATCAGAAAATCCATATCGCGTCAAAATTTTAAGATATTTACAGCACAATTCTGTACCGGTACAAAATTTTTTTAACTGAAAATTTAAACTTTTTCATACACAGTTTCAGTAACAAAACTGTAACAAAAATTTGTCACTGATACGGAATAGAGCAGTTGGTGTGGATATTTTATAAAAAAACTCAAATTTTAACAGGGAAAAAATTAAAAAAGTAACAATTTCTTTGTAAAAATCAAGCTACTAACGAAGCAAATCGGTGGATAAAAAAAAGAATGGTGAATAGGAAAATGAAAAAGAGAACATATTTTTTTGTATATAAATGTATGAGCAGGAAAGATGACAATGTGCCATCGGCATAAAAACTAAGCAAATGTTTTTGCTTAAAACACTCCAGCAAAATTAGACTTTCTCTTAAAAAAAACTTGTAACAACAATTTTTTGATGCAGTTTACTTCTATTTGACTCGTAGATCATGGATCCACAGTCTTGCCCCTAAATTTCATTTGGCAACATTCCGCCATATTGGATTTAAGTTTTTTGGGTTTTTTGCGATTTGCAAGCTTATTTTGCATTTGTCGTAAAAAATGGCTTAATGCAAATATGGCGAGAATTTAATTTCCCACACTTGCTATACAGAAGGTTTATTAAAAATAACATTTTTTATTGTAAAAAATTAGCAAAAGCTCCCAAAAAAAAATTACCTTGTCATGGTTTTCGCCATTTTTCGACAATTTCCGTTGAAAATACAGATTTTACGAAAAATGCAAAATAAGCTTGCAAATCGCAAAAAAAAAAACCAAAAAAATTTTAAATCCAAGATGGCGCAATATTGCCAAATAAAATTTAGGGGCAAGAATGGGGATCCATGATCTACGTGTCAAATAGAAGTAAACTGCATCAAAAATCGCTGTTATGAATTTTTTCAATTTTCCTACCAAATTTATCTAATTTTACTAGGCTAAAATATCAAGCCTTTTGCTCGATCAAATAAATGTAAGTTAAAGGTACTCGTAGTACATGACGTATGAGTAACATCCCTGCAGGGAAAGCTACTAGTTGTGAACTAGAATTCTACCGGTTTGCGTTTCAGCCGAACTAGTTCACGTTCTATCCTTTTTCAATGTTAGCGACTGGTATTTTTAATATTGCGATGTCCTACGAGATGTCAATTGTCAGGCTATGCATCAGCATCTACTAGTATAAATACTAGTAGCATCATACCAGTTGATGCGATAGTCTGCCAATTCATGCCCCGTGAAAAGCATAAGTGTGCCTTTTTGCTCGCGACGCTCAAGCAGTCACAATGGCCGATAGAGAAGAGCACTCGCGTGGTAAGCTTGAGGTCCCAGGTTCAAATCCTGGCGCAGGTAAAATTTTTTTATTTTCTATTTTTTATTTTATTTTTATTTTTTATAAATTTATTTTTTTGTTTATGCTGTTTATTGTAATTTTTTAATTTAATAAAAAAAATATTTTTGTTTAATTTCTTTGTTTTTATATTTCTTCCTAAATGTTTTTTTGCAACGCAATTAGATTTTCAAATTTGTTATTTATTTATAAATTGAATAAATTATTTTTACTTACATTTATTTAAC
>NW_023458561.1:52947051-53007508 GCF_013731165.1 Rhagoletis pomonella | reverse complement strand
AAAAAAAAACGCAACGCATAAATGTTTGGCGCGTTGAAAGGATTTAAACATAATTATACATAAGAAAGTTTATGTGTGTGTGTGTGTATGTATAAGTACGAGTAGTTAAAAGGACACAAGACTCAAGGTCTAATAAAATAATAAGCAATACTGAGTACCGTGTATGTATACGTATTGTGTGCCAAATGAAAAGGATGTTGAAAGAGCTGGAGGTATTTACTAATGGTTGATTGCTTAGACGCTTTTAAAATTAGGTAGATCAATTAGTTGCGGAAGTGCTTGTACGTTGAATAGTATAGAAATCAATGTATTGGCTTTTCCAGCAGGAAACTTTATCTTATTCTAAGATAAGACGACTTTGAAACGTAAGATCCCAAGGAATTTCGACCAAGTTCAACACAGCACGCCAGACGGTTAATTTTTCTTGCTAACTGACGCAAGTTGAAAAACATTAAGTGCCAAGTTTATTTTCACCAGGTCTCTCCTGTACACAAGGTCTTTTCAACGCATAAAGCGCTTTTACCACCACCACAAGTGCCACATCGGCTAATTTGAAGGTTGAGGTCAACGACCTGTCGGAGACTTTGAAGAACCACGGCTGCCGCTGAAGACGTGGTCATGATAGTCAGAGTAAAAGTTCTTAGACTCCCTAATTGAACTTGCGCAAGGTTACCTATACTTAACAAGTAAAAAACGGGACCGTAAACCCTAATAAGGCGGCAACTGTTTTTTCGGATATAAACCGCAGTCTTCCCAATATCCCTAAATGGAGGATTAGCGCCTAACGCGCTCTGATAGAGTAAAGTATCTGAACGTTATCTGTGAATAAATAAGTTGCTGGTAGCCCTATATATTGTTGTACACAGGTTATTGCCAAGCGCTGAGGCCTTCTACCGAAGGTGGTTTACAATATTATAACTAAACCAATTTTATTATATAGTGTCTTTGTGTGGTGCAATAATTCCGACCACCCCCACGCAATGTTAAGCGAAGTACCCATGGACATAACAGGCAGAGCTGCTGCTGCGTGTACCGCAGCCAGGCTAAAGGCTTGGACTTTAAGTTCTCTTTAGCTATGGACACTCAGGAATTCTAAGAAACTACTAAACTCCACATCGAGGAGGGATTAGACAGGGTGTAATATCTGGAACCATGGTGTGAAGTAGAAAGGTATAGTATCATGACCCTAGCCGGATGGTAAAAAAGGCCCTTAGATTTTTGATAACAGGCCCAAAACGGAACTCAACTGCATCCGATTACCTCAATATAAAGCTCATTTGGGATTCAGGCTACGGCGATATTGTAGGAAACTCTATGGCAGATGATTTTCCAAGACAAGGCTCTTTTGAGAAAATGTCGCCGAGTATTGAAATGATGAGGATCAAAGCGCTAAACGTGGTATACTTTTAGACCTATGGGCTTTTAATTAGCTCAGGGAATGCAAAGTGACTAGGTCCTTTTGGCTACGTATTGACTTGCGCCGACCCAGGGAGCTCTTAAAATTGAGCAAATCGCATTACCATTTCAGCAGTTGTGTGGAGAATGTTGAGCTGGAATATTAACATTTAATTATATATCTTGAGTATTGCTTTTTTCTCAAATCCGATCAGCTTCGAAAAGGGAAAGGGAATTCAGCCACTTGTGGAGCTTTGTTGTTGCAAGAGATCGGTAATATAATATACAGTACATAGTATAAGTGCGCCCCCACCTAACCTGACCTAACTACACATATATGTACATTAGAGTGCTCAAATTTTTGTATGTGAAAAAAATTTTCATCCCAGAAAACGGGGCAGTCTCTTCCTTTTAATAATTGTAATATCTATACCAACTTTCAGTTTTCTACTGCAACCAATACAGGGTGCTCAATGACCTTGAAATGCGCTACTGGATTGCTGTATAACTGGCAAAAATATTGCTGAGTTTTATAAAAAGCTACTGTTGCCATGACAACTGAAGCTTGTGATATTTTTTTAGATAATTTAAATTTGAAATGTTCCTAGGTTACTTAACCAATTGATTGATTAATGCATATATGTAGGTACACAATACTTCTAGAGTAAAATATGAGCATCATGAGCATCCTCTAAATGGATACTTAGAAACGTAAGGTTTGGTACCAGCACCTCTTTCGACAAGAGGAAAAATTTTGAAAGGTGCCCCAAACCCTACCTGGGCAAAAACTTTTTTGGACCACTCTAATGTGCATATGTACATACATATGTATTATTCCGTACCAGAAAAAAAGTTGGCCATACACCCCTGAGCAAAAGGTATTATTTTTGTAAGACAATTTCGTTAAAAAAAAATATTTTCGGTCGCCTTTGTTACAATTTTGGGCATATCTTCGGCATTTACAATATGATCTTAAAGTACGATATACCGATGTTATTGTCTCGGGGTTAACTTCTTTTTTTTTGTTCCAAAAATCACTAAACTTTGATAAAGAAGAGACTTTTGTGCAGTTCTAACTAATCTAAGCGTATGTATAGAATACTCAGCAACTTTTTTTATTTTTTTTTTAATTCCCATTTAAACTTAACAAGTACAAATACTATATGACTATAGATTTGCTTACATGCAAAACATACATATTTACATATAAGGCAATTTTCAAATTAACGTTGTACCCCCATTACAGCAAAGTAGCTTACTATGTTTTATAAGCTTAAAAAAAAAGTCTAAGTATGAAGAGCACCTTACTCCTGACTTTTATGGTTAAATCTCAAAATAAATGTGCACCATTAAAATCGACTTATGCACCTCGCAAGCAACAATACATCCAACTACTCACATGCACAATCACACACTCCTACTACCTACCCTACATATGTATGTATGTACATAAATAATATATTATATTCATGTTAGATATTAAAAAATGTATAACAGCAAATAAATGCTAACTTGTATGCTTGTTATTATCTCAGTCAAACGTCAATTGACCATAACAACTGCAGCGATAAAGCCACACATGCACACAATCACACAAAAGCCCGCCGCCTGCTGCTGTTCGCCAGCATGCAGGACACTTAAGTAGAAGGATATGCTTGGCTGGGGACAATTGGCTATTTTCGTATGCTAAGTACTAAGCGTAGATAGATATGTATGCCTCCCACCTTCAAATGGATGCCTGTCCTCTTCGTGAGCATAGCAAATATCCCACTTGACCGCTTGGCCAATTGATTTCAAATGCAGGGTTTTTTCACAATTCATTTTGACATTTCCTTATCTCCATATTTTATTTATGCCGTCTTAGAGTCAGTTTTTTATTTGGCTCTTCATATGAGTATATGCATACATACATACTACATATGAATGATTACAAACAAGAGCTATCAAGACGGATTTCAATTGTAACTTTGTATTAGATACCAATTCTCGATTCAACTGGCCATCCTGCAAGGGGGGTGTGCGCCGCGTTGTTGTGCCGAGCATTTGTCCAGCATCACAAACAAGCACATAAGCCGCTTGTATCAATATAAATTCGATTATATTTTTATGCTATGATTTATCAGCCATCAGCAAGTCTACTATAGTTTACTGACTTTATCGTCTATCAACAAACAAATGCGAAAATAACAAATAAAGAAATCAAGTTCCAAGCAAAAAAAAAAATACATACATACGTACATAGGAAAATGAAATGGGTCGGGGAGCTCTTTGACTTACATGCGGCACCACGTACTAGTTTCTTACAAGAAATGAATTTAAATACTAAAAATCAACCAGAAATAACCACTGAAATGATATCTTAAGCAGTCACCGAAGAATTCTAATTTTTTTTAGTGCGTTTTTATAAGTTAAGATCTTGGGACGTGTGTACTTACTTATCTCCGTGTGGGTATACAGAAGCGAATTTTTCACTGTAAGTCGTTATGGTGTCCTTTGTAGTATGATGCATACCTACTACATACATGTGTAATACACATTGTATATGTATGCACTTGACGAAACAACTCATTAACAGGGCAATTTGGGCTAAAGCTTAGTATCCAGCCAGTGTCGTAACTATATCATCTGACGTCCGTAACAAATTTCCTCCCAGTAAAAATCGTCACATTGTAATTTAATTTTAATACATCACTTAAGTAGTTACCCAACACTTTCAACAATTATGTAGTTAAATATCTAATAAATTTTATTTTCAAGAACATTGGTGTTTATACTTACAAATTTAAAAAGAAATAATTTAATTTTGATAAGTTATTTGTTAGTAAATTTACTTCTCTCAGAGATTTCTTTCCGCAAAAGAATCTACAACATCATCAAAGTTTAAAGATAGAGCCATAGAATTTTCAACAGATAGAATAGCCAAGTTATGTAGCCTTTCTTGTCCTATAGAGTTTCTGAAATAGGTTTTCATTAATTTTGGTTTCGAAACTGATCGTTCAGCTGTAGGCACACGAATTGGAACAAATAACATTAATACAGTACAAAAATACTTCAGGAAAACAGGGCGACATAACATAAAGTATAGCTCTGATCCAATAATTTTCGTGTAAAATGCTGTAAAAATGTCTAACAGCAAAATTACCCTTGAAATGAGAGTAAAAAGAGAGTGACAACAAAAAGTACGGGAAGGAAAAAAGCATTTTTCCTGTAAAAACTTCGCTTGAAAATTTTCATCATTTCTAAGTCCATCTGTCTATCTGTTTGAACGCAATTTAGTCTCTCAGTTTTTGAGATAGCCAACTGAAATTTGGTAATCAGGTATATTTTTGTAATGCATTAATCATTTGTCGGAAATCGGTCTACTATAACTTATAGCTCCCATACAACTGATTGTTTATTTTAGTTCTCGTTCCTGGTTGACCATTCTGTGGAAATGGGTGGCATTTTGCCAGCCATGCCACCCTATAGTTAAGCCTCTGTGTCCAGCACTCAAAAGAGCGGTCAAGAAAATAATTGTTTTATTTATATTAAAGTTTTTTCTTTTTTATACTTTGTTCACAAAACGATTGTTTGTAACAGCTAAAATGACTCGAGATAGAGATAGACAAATGTATACATACATACATAAATGATCAGAATGAAAAAACAAATCGATAAAGCGGTGACTGTCTGTCCTGCCCGTCTGTGCACACGATAACTCTCTAAAAACTAAAGAAAACTTTTATGTAAAAAAATTGCAGTAATTACATTATTTTGACGATAAAAAGATGCATATGTATGTACAAATATCGACAGTCAACAGTATACGTTCTTTTTAATTTAGCTAATTATTTGATATTAGGTTGTCACATTCATTACTAATTACCAAAGTTGCTGATATCTAGAAATCTACTATCTAATTAAATAATAGTATCTTATGAAATGTGCAGTACTACAACGTTGTTTGTTCATTAACGAGAATTTAAAACTTTCTTACATTCAATAGCCCACACATAATACAATATCAATATTTTTTTTCGATGGAAGATACTTATAAAAAAATTTATTTGCAGAATAGACGAAAGGACTTCTACAACTACCATGAGCGCCTTTGAGTGTTTATACATACGAACATGGGTACATACATACTTCTGTATGTAAATATGTATTTATATACATATGTGTGACTGTGAAATAGAATTAATTCTTTATTCACACAAAAAACGCGCATAAAAGTTCGTTAAACAAATAAAAAGTAAACCAAGAAGAAATTAAGACAGCCAAAGAAAACACTGAAAGATCAAAGAGAAATTTCCCATAAATAATCAAAATTAAATAGACAGATTAAGAATCAAAAAAAAAGAAAAAAAGGTTTCAGCGCACAGTGCAAGAAATGATGGAAAAAAAATGTCAAGCGTAAAAAAGCATAATTAAATAAACGAAAAATTAAGAAGCAGAAAGAAATGCGCGCATAAAGCATCTATAAGCTCTTTAAGTGGGCGGGGAAGATAAAAAGAAGGTGAGGGGCAAGTAAATGAGCGAAAAACAAGAAAAAAGTAAAACGAAGTTAAACTCAAACCTGCATCTTTTCGTATGGACGATTAAGCGGGGTTTTTCGCTGTGCAATAAGTTCAAAAAAAATAAATAAAATAAAATCCCAGAAAATCTTAAATGTATAAAGCAGTTTGTGTAACAATCAAGAACAACAAAAAAAAACTCTTGGGCCGTTTTTAAACCACTCATTAAGTGTGACGCAGCGTTGAGCAAACAAAGCGCTGAGCGTGTAAAACGCGGCGTACATTTTAATCCGCGACAAGGCAAAAGTGTGGTAGCGGCAATAAAAACCCGCCAAGATGAGGTTAAATTTGCTGTCCTTACATTAAATGAATGCAGTTGGCGGGCGGGAAAGGATAGCTTGAAATCTCGCTACGCTAAGTAAAAGCAAAAGCGGTGCGGCAGCGTAAGCAATCGAAGCCGGCATATTTTTCTCATTATTTTATTTTTTTTCAACTCAGCAAAAGCATAAGTCAGCGCGTTTAATTAGCTGTACGCGTGTAAGGACATGTTCTTATAAGCTAGTAAAAATATTTCAACAATCTTTAAGCTACCAAAAATATTCGCTGGCCCAACTGGCGCGTTGCCCACTTCACTCCTCCACCTCCTCCTCAACCGCTCGCTCGACTCTGCATACTTTCAATCCTTTTTGCTCCATTTGCTATGTTGTCGCAACTTGCGTTTTTCTCTTTGGCTGCACTTAATAGTCCTGTAATCGTTTACGAAAATTTATATGTTTTTCAATTTTACGCTTTATTCGCTCTCCACTGCTCCCGACGTTTCTCTTGCAATCATCTGACTGGTGATTATTAAAAAGTCCTTGCGGAATCACTTCAACGCTATGACATTCTCAACATTCTCTTTGCCATTTCTTTTATTACGCTTCTTTAACTTATCGAATGCCAAAATTGTATCTGCAGAGTGGTTGTCTATTTAGCGCGTTGACTGGTGTCTCACCACCCCTTTTTTATTGGAGGTGGCGTCGGTTGATGCTGTTGCTGAACGTTTTCTTGGCTATGCGCCGTCATGGCGGTCATTTCATTGATGGTCTTAAGTCGTTAGGCGAAGTATGAATTCGCGTTTTACGCTTCGTCAGAAATAATGGAATTATTGTTGTATGCTGGTACGTATTGCCAATAAAAGGGGTGAAGTGTCGCAAAATGAGTGGAAAGGTGGAAGACAAAAATATTAAAATAAAATGAAGATACGCGGGGATTAGTTGAAAATGTCGAGTGATAAATTTTGCTTAGTTTCCTTTAAATAGATTTTGTTGCTTGAGTAAAATGATTTTTTTTTCAGAATTTATCTCATTTACGTTCAGTTGCTTTGGCACTTATTTTTATATGGGAAATTTTTAGGGCCTCCGTTTCGCAATCTAGTTTATAGAAATACTAATATCGGTATCGGTCATATCTACGGTGATCTTCCGACCTATATTGTACAGGACAGTCCTCTTTTCAATTGTCCTGGTTATTTATATATTTTATACGGGACGCCAATGCCCTTTATTTATTTTAATGTCCTATACTTCTTCTGTATTCGGTTTTCGGTATTTTGACGCCTTTAACAGCTCATCAAATTTACATGCCTACTATGCACCAGTTTTAAGGGATGTTGGAAGTTATAATTTTTGCGTACGAAATCTTGGTAGGTACTTGGGAGTAGGAGTAGAAACTAGACCATAATTACCATTTTTAAAATTTGGAAATAAAAACAAATCCGACGGAATTTCACTATTAGCTTCTCAAACGTTTTTCATATTTTCACGCATTTCAAGTTGAATATTCTTAGTGGAGCAAGTATATTGAGCAGATTGCAACGTAGGGTAGCTGATTTTACTTTGTTGTGAATTTTCTCACTAAATTATCACTCTTGTTTACATTTTACTCCAAAACGCCAACATTTTTTTAAATATATGGATTTCAAAATCAACAAAAAAATACACATAGCCTGATGTTTTTTCACTGGACATGTTACCTGTCCAAGATCGTCAAGATCGGTGCTGTATAAGCGATTTCTCCCATGCCACTGATAGTTCAGATATAAGTCTCTGCGATATAATTCCTTTATGTACGCAGATAAAACCATTAGATTTTGTGACCGATTTACATTTTAGATTATTAACTTCTAGATCTGCATGTGGCATGTAGTATCGTTGGGTTAGTCCTCTTACTTAACATTGAACACAACTAAGCTATTCTCTATCTTTTAAGTTGATCCTCATTCTTAGTCTCTGTCCACTAGGGTGTTCGATTATTCTCCTTTTTCACAAAACCGGTTTTCGAGTTATTCGAAATATTGCAATTTTGAAATTAAGAAAAAAACGGATAAACGGCGAAAATGCTCATGTTGGTATGAAACCATGACCAAAAATATAAATAAATCTATTAACAGTAAAGATAGCTTTTATTTGGAAAAGAGCAAAGGCAAATAATTAATTTTTTTAGATCAAACGCAAAACAAATAAAAATCATTGAAAAATTCACGTTTGGTGCTATTTTATAACTTCTCTTAAAATTAACGGCAATTTTTCTGCCGATTGCTTAGAGGTACATAATGCCACTCGTTAAGTCCATGGTTAAATTTCTGACCCCAGCAACCTAAAAAAAGTTTTTTTTTTCAAATAGCGGTCGCCCATCGGCAGGCAATGGTAAACATCCGAGTGTACTGTTGCCATAAAAAAGCTTCTTCGGGGGTGGAGTAAAAGTTAAGATCTCTCCATTTGTGTCACAACATCAAGAAGCAGAGCTCGAATTGAAGTATAAGCTCGGCCAAATACGTAGAAAGTGACAAACATACATTTATTGTGTCGGGATGGCCGTTTTATGAGACAAGCAAAACACATGTACTCACAACGCTGAAGTTGTACTCAGTAAAATTAGGTTTATTTAAGTAATTTAGTTTTAGAAATTCCGCACACGACCAGTCTCTCTCCCTGACGTTTACCGACTTCCCGACTGCTGCCACTCTCTTGCAGACATGCCTCGTCGTCAAGGGTTGCCAGATAACTTTACAATTGGGATCAAATATGATATACTGTTCATCCCCCAATAAACTAGGACACTTCGAAAAACTCTAAATGAATGAAAACGGTTTGTTTGATTAAAAAAAATCCGGTTTATTTGATAATCGAAAAATCAAGATTTCAATAAAACCGCCTATAGATGAAAAAAAGCGTTGGAAACTGGTTTGTAAAAACCGAGAACAGTGTCGGCCAAACAATCAAGTGGTTTTAATCCTAGTGGTTTTAATTCTCGTTATTTAGAAGGGTATCTATCGCAGATAAAGTATGAATCATTTTCCAAAGTTAGTAAGTTAAGGTTTTTTCGTTTCTACCAAAAAATATTAAACCTTTTGTTTGACACTTCCTACGCACGGCGAGAGGATTTTACTTCTGCTTAGTCCAATGCAGTACTTGTAGGTAAGAGTGATACCGTATTGGATTTCAAGGCTGTTGTTAATATCGGTATGAAACCGGGTTCCTCTACTTTTTCGAAATGATTACTGTTGACAGTGGCGTGAATGCTGGGTCGCGATTATATCGCTTTATGCTCGGTCACCTCAAGACATAGCATCCTTATTTACGGTTGACTACAGGCGTTAGCGTATCTCCGGGTAAATAGACGCTGCACGCGAATGCAAGGGTAGGAACTGAGTCGAGCAACTTTAACTGTTTGAGTGCACTATAAAATATTGATATGTTAGTTTTCATTTACAAAAACTTGAATCGTGAGTCCCCCCTCTTAATTTCCACTTAGTCACAAAAGCTGAATGTCGATTTTCTTGTTTAGTTGCAATCAGCAGTCTTTTTGTAAACGACTTCATCGTTATTTTACGCCATTTTTTACCTTGCACCTTATGCCCCTACAGCAGTGCTGACCCAAAACGACGAATATAAAATGTCCAAGAGGAAATTTATATATATGCATACGTATATACTCGTACAGAAGTCTATGCATACCTATGTATGTATGTATGTTCATACATAGATTTATATATTTGCATTTGTCGTTGTAACTTTATTAGTTTCATAGTCCTTTAAGAAAGAGGAGAGACAAGCGTACAAATAATTGAACTTTTGGTGTTCGATACTTTGTAGTAACTGCATTAAAACTACCATTCTGCTGTCAATTACCAAACCCAGTTGTCCAATGCCACCGGCTATTGGCTAACAACAAAGATGGTTACGAGAAAAAGGAAAACTGAAAAAGAACCCTTAAAGTGCTTTCGTTGAATCCATTTGTGTTGAGTCAAATGAAGGAGTGGAAAATCGGTAGAAGCTTTTATAATATTTTTAGTATCTTCACTAGTTGTTTTATTACTTTTTATGCTCCAGATTCTCTTTTTTAATTTTCTCTTTTTTTCGCATCTTTCATTTTTATTATTGGTTGAAGATATTCATTCAAATAACTGGTAGTAGTAAGGAAAATTAAAAGAAACTTAATTTAGGCTGCACTCAATATCGACATATTTTTGTTGCTGTCAAGTCGGCCATTAGCATTTACCATCTCTATAGTCGACCGTTTATGCATTTGACTAAAATTGCAGTTTAAAATTAGTAGGGTGCAGCGAAGCGTGCCGGGTATGCTAGGAAAAAATATAATTGAAGACAGAACTGCTTTCTATTTAGTTCAAATGTTGGGTAAATTTTGGAACACCCTTAAGAAAAGTTGCTTGGCCACGCAATCGATAATACTTTAGAATTTTTGAAATATGCACGCTCACAGACAAATATGCATATCTATATTTATTTAATTTAAATTGGGCTTCTTTCAAAATTCATATCTTTTAGCGTACCTTCTTCTCAAAGTTCAACTCTCAACGATAAAAGTTTACTCTCCAATTATGCGAAGTTCTTAGATTCTATAAGCAAATATTAATTTAAATATGTTATGTTATATGTTTGTATATTATTTACAGATGTGTGTACGAGTGTGTACTTAAATACTTACCTATGTACATACTTATGAGCACATACGTATTTAATTAGTTTAAAAACTTAATTTAAGTAGTTAAAAAGTTGCAGGCCTAAGTTTTTGCTAAGTGTATTAATTTCTGTAATTTGATTTACATAAACCAAAGTTTTGCTACAGGGTGGGTCAAAAAAGACCTAACAATGTCAAACAAGACCTTTTTTGTTATTTGTTTTGACAATTAACTTTTATTTATATTTTATGAATATTATATTATATAGTAATAGGAATCGTTTACTTTTCATCATCTGTTGAGTAAGCTTCTTCAACATTTGTACTTATACACCCAATCCAATGTGTATTGTCGATGCTAGATGAAAAAAGAATCAATTGGTTATGCTCTTTCAGAAGACTGCACTTTTGGCGAAATTATTAAGTCTATATCTTCTTTTAATAAAGACTTCACACATTCTTCAGGTATTTATAAGGGTCTGAAAGGGAACTATTTGAAAACATTTTGCATATTTTTTACTCCTGAACATTTTTTTTAATTTTACCTAAAGCGTTTGAAAAATGTGTTGCATGCTTCTTGTGCCTACTCAGATATTTCACCGATTGGCAATATGGAAATCGATATGATCTCATCGGCATGTAGTACCATTTATACAATCCTACAAAAAATATTTCTGCACTCTTGGTCGAAACCGGAAGTGGGTACTACCGCCAAACAACAGAGCTTACCCGACTTGGTAATTCATATTTTTGGGGTTTCCAATAAAACACGTTTTCCTTCAGTTTTGAAGAGCTGGACGCGTGGTCTAGGACACCTTATATAAAGATTCCTTATGTTTTTTTACTAAGAAAACAGCTCGCACAATTATCCGTTTCCGGTCGTACTCCACACCAGTGTTGCCAGATCAGTGGTTTTCTTCCTAGATTTGACGATTTGTGACTGCCCTAGTGGTAAATATAGGGGGACCAAATGTTCAGGGGAAAGCTTTAGAGGAACGAAAATGCGTCTAGGGAAATTTGAAACGAATTTTTGGGGGTAATCCGTTGTCTATGTAAACAGTTTCATATACAAAAAGGCATATCTTGAAATTCAGCTACCAACGCCAACGCAAAGCTATGTTTGTATTTACATATGCAGTGGAGGATTTAGAGGGGGGTTTTGGGGGTTAATTTTAAATTTAAAAATTATATATATATAAAATAAATGCCCAGTAGCACCAGAAAAAAATTTCGGGGGAGTTTACGAAAATTATTATTTTTATTACATTAATCCCCAATTTCACCAATCAATTTTAAATTTATCAGCCTGTTAAAATTTAAAATGACAAAATTATGTTCGCAAAATTTGCGATTTTTAATTTTAACAGTCTAATAAATTTTAAAATTGATTGGTGAAATTGGGGATTAAAGTAATAAAAATAAAATTATAGTTTAAAAAACTAAAACCTCGCTATTATAATTTGCATTCGTACTGTCATCAGGTATGAGAATAGAAATCGCTGCATCTTTTAGGCGCATAAATATTACATAGTTACATCCCGAGCTAATAAAGGGGAGGTAATAATAATTTTCCTAAACACCCCCGAAATTTTTTTCTGAATCCGGCCCTGTACGTATATACATATATGTAAATATGCCCTTATGGTTTGCTGTCAAATGGCAATATTGTAAATTGTAGGATAGCCGAATGTGGATAGAAGGAAAGAAACATGCTTTTTTACCCGTTATTTGCACCGATTTAAAATACGTGCGAGTAAAAAACTGTTGGAAGAGAATTCGATCACATTGAAAAGTATGTCTCCTATGCATTCAAAAAGGTAGGGATGGGAAATTGAGCCAGAATTCGGAGGGAACTACTAAAAAATTCTGTGTTGCAAATAATTAAATTTAGGGGTGCGAAAGGGAAATCTAGGAGAAAATGGCATGCCCTTGGGGGTGCTGCTCCAATAACCTGGCAACACTGTTGCACACGGCCAAAAATGGCGTCACAACAAATAACACCTGTCGTTTACTTCAGTTTCTCTCTGCAAGAAACAACTCTTGCGGCCCGGTCTTCAAGACTGACTTATGTGCACCGATATGCATTTTTTTGAACAGACCAATCATGTTTCCATATTCCCCAAGCAATTATCTACCCAACCCAATGACATTGAAAACCCATCAAGATACTTGTCTTTTGGCATTTATATCACCTATTACAGATTCCGCCACACTGTGGCACGTCTTCAAGCTAGACAATGAGGTTATGATTTTAATATTCCGCCCACATTACAGGCATAAGCCACATTTTTCTTTTCATTGGCTACCCAATTTCGCTGTCAATTTAACAATGTAATTAACATTTAGCTTACACCACAAGACACCAACAACAAAAAAGAAAAGAACAAATGGTAAAAAATGCTGCTCGGCATGAAAAAGAAAATCATTTTAATTTAGTGAAACGGTCAGTGGAAGCTTGTGGGAGATTTTTGTTGGCGCAGGATGGAGGCCAAAGCCGTTGATAAACGCATTTAACGCTTGCATATAAGGTGCTCTATTTTGTTCGTTTTTTTTTTGTTTTGGTCAGAGGTTAAAGGTGTGGCTGTAACGTGGAATATATGGGCGGGATACATTCAATGCACGTACGCTCATTAAGGTTTTTTGATAAATTAAGCGTTTAAATTGGAAGTGCCAAGAATCGTTTTAGTACGGTAAGCGTAAAATAGAAGCGTATGAGTAAGAAAGAAAAAAACGTGAGCGAGTAGCAAAGACAAATAAAATGAAGACTCTTAAGTGAGGACCTATCACTCGTGACGCTATTACCATTAGTTAAAGTAAGACAAAAAATGTCCTCAGTGATAGCGCTGGGTATCAAAAAAGCGTTCAATTCGGCGAAGTAGCCATAAATCACGACGGCTGTTTAAAGCTTTGAAATTATCGCTTACCTACATATCGCATATCTTTACAGAGTTTACAAAAACCATAGCTCTTCAATTTAAAATTTCTTCAAGAACTCGTTTTTAATACTCACTGAAATAAATTTATTGATTTGGTAGCCGTTTTTAAATTCAATTAGGCCCTTGCCTAGCAATCTACCGACTTTTTTGCTGAGCCTAAATTTCGAAATAAAATGAGTGTGGGCCTTTCTATATTTAGGTAACGATATGCATGTTGTATAAAAGTCAGCTAATTTTCACAGCTACATATTATTCTAGGCCCGTGGAACGCGATTTACGACTGTCTGTAGGTGATCTTATCGACTTGAATATGATGTTTAAGGCGATTAGGGCCACTCAAGAGCATACGGGCGTTATTCTCAAATGTATGTAATAAGTTCCTCTAAATCGGTCAGATTCATACTCAGAGTCATGCCGATCTATTACCGGTACATATACTATACTAATACTATACTACTAAAGCCAAGGAAAGGGGTTTAGATAGGCATTTAAGAAGGCGACTTATACTCATCATTTGCATATAAACAACTAGGAATGCCAACCGTTCACGCTTTCCAGAGATGACTGTGGGTTGCTTGTTGGACTTGGAGGGTGCTTTTGGATAATTCGGAGCATTCTTTTGGCGCTAAGGGTCTGAATTTACCACATGCTGGTAACAAGCATCCTTAAATCCAGAACCACAACTTCCAATCTAGAACAGGATTTGATTTGATTCTCATGCAGCAAAAAGAAGCTAACAGGGGGAAGTGATCTTCAATGTATTTTGGTCCTTCATAGTAGAGGAAATACTCTGCCTTCTGAGTAACAAGGACTTTGATGTTCAGGACTACTCCGATGATATAGTCTTGCTAATCACAGGTAGGTTTGAATACACCACCTTGAGCCATGTAAAAGATTATGCCCTATATTTACTCCTCTTGGAAGCTAATGGAGACAAACTGAGACATCAGACTGGCATACATACATGCATTGGGAAGCTGGATATATGAAACCATTTCAAAATACATTCTAACATACATACGCCTGGTGAAAGGAAAGTGAAATAAATGTACTGCCCAGCAGACGCTAACGACTTACCTGAGTGGACATTACTAGGATCGCTTTCGCATTAGCATGGTGGATCTATGTCTGTCGTAATTTGGCTTTACTTACAAATTTTAAGGCTTATTTCCCGAATGGAAAGCATTGTGAAAATAAACGAGAAATTCCCTGGAAAAGAGCTAAGTCTGGTATGCTGATGGTTCCAAGATAAGTTATATGCATACCCTTGAATTATGTCAGTGACAGTATAGAAAAAGTGGGACGACCAAAAAGCGCAACGACATACATATCGTTACCTTTTTCGAAACGGCGTTGGTAGGATGTATTAAAATACACCTTCAATAAAAAGTTTGAAGTGCTAGTACCAAAAACAACGAAGTTACATGCCACTTTTAAAAAGTCCCTACCTGTTTTTGACACTCATTTTATAATGTTTTTTGCTTCTCTTACAAAGTGAGAGAAAATAGAATAATTCAAGCATTAACTAGCTGAAACACTTCGTTTTGCAAATGAAATGAAAGAGGTCAGAATGGTCCTCCTCCGCTATCTTTGTCAGGCTGATGAAGAAGCGTAGCTCCAAGCGGCAGCTTTTGCCGGCATAACTCGTTGTAATTCCCTATCCTTGGAGCCCTCGTTAGATCTGTTAAATTTCAAAAGGTCCCTATTTTCATATTTAACCTCGACCATGATGATCTTCTGACCTCTAAATATCTCGGTCCGCAAGCTATTTGTAATATAGCCATATTTTCTTATATTATCTCTCGCATCTTAGGACTATGCCTATCCATCTCATCAGCTGCATCGTTTCCTTAGTCTGTCTAATAACATCAAAAGATAATAGACAAATATGTGAATCAAGAAAAACTTAACGGATTTGTACCAAAATTTTCAATTGAGTTCATGGCTGCGTATTTAGAACATAACAAGTCTTGAACAATGCCATGGGTAATTCTTCTTCCTTTTGATTGGCGCAGTCACCTCCTAAGCCGAATCCAACAAAGCTCGCCAGTCGTTTTTCCTCTGTGCCAACGGACGCCAATTGGATGTGCCAAGTGAAGCCAAGTCCTTCTCCACCTGGTCTTTCCAAAGCAGAATAGGCCGTCCATATCTTTGCCAAGTTCATACAGTTCATGTCTCAATCAGCTGGGTTAATTTTCCGCTGAATTACCTAAACGAGCATGATGGGTTTTTTCATGTCGGTTAGTATTTAAAACTCTTCGCACTCACGCATTTTGGCTTCACTCTTCTTATTACGCAAAATGCGTCTCACGTTATCATCTGCCCGATCGCAGCGTGGCCTCTTAGATGGCATCCTTTTTCTCTTCAGTGGAGTGCTATTCCTCAACGCACCATTTGTTCTTTCAGGCTCGCTGAAATTCGGTGGCGGTACGTAATGGCCGGCTGGTTTTACTGCTGGCGAATAAATAAACCGTCTATTGTGATTGCAGCTTTTCGACGTTAAGCTTTCTTTGCATTGCTGGTCGCACATTTTTTTCTTCACAGAGGCGAGCCTTCCGTCTACCACATCATGATCTTTTTTTTCGTTTTTCTGTCCGAAAGCTGAGAAGTGGCAAAGGTGATCAACCTCAGTCCATTATCGGACCTGTCGTTGTGGAATTTTCCGACGGTGGGCCCAAAGATCACTTTCATTCCCACCCTGGCTTTTAAGTCGCCAAACGCGACTATTAAATCGAGAAGAGGGAGAGAGAGCGCCCGTGTATGCCAAGCGCTCATAGAATAGGTCTTTGGTCGCCTCGTCAAGATTTTTGATACACTTCTCAAAGAAAACTGAATTTATGATGTATTGAATCATAACATTCCTCCAGCTTAATATAAATTAAAATAGAAATTTTCCGATGCCACCATCACTCAAATTCCACTGTGAATATTAAAAGCCAACTCGCAGACAATACCAGGATTACATGTTTGACAAGAGCCACTTGATTCTTAGCCGTACACGTTTTTTTTTTTTGCAGTAGCCACAACTCATTACCTTACACAATTAATCATTAACCTACGCACGTTGAATGGGCATTGCGAATCATTAGTGGGCAAAAAGTAGAAAAAAACACAATTACGCTCCTCATAATGAGCTCCTTTTTGATACGCATAATACTATATTTTGGGGGTTGCGTGTCCCATGACAGAACAGTGTACCTCAAATTCCCACAAATGAAAGCGGATTGAGAGAAAATAAATAATGCAATAGGAAAAAATCTAAACCTTTCTCCACTTGCCATTAAAAGGATTTTAGTATGGCTTAAAATATTTTTTTTCGCCATTTTTTTTGATGGCGTTGAAGCTTTATTTCTCTGGTGCTACTGGTGCGCGCTCAACTCCCTTCTTTTAAGTATTTTTTAATTCCTTTGTTTATATAAATAAAAAAAAAGAAGATTCAACTTTTATGCGTCGACTATGAATGTATTTTAGTGAGTCGTATGTCCGAATTGCTGCGCGCATCACCAAAGCAACGCTGCATCTTAAATGCGTAGGTCCTCAAGCTCTGAACGAAAGTCGCATTGTTCTCTGCACAAGCAAGTAGCTGCGGCAGCGCGAAGCTAAAGCACTTGTTTTATTTTCGACAGTTTTTGTTTTTCTGTTTTTCTAGTTTTTAACTCCTTTCTTAACCGTTTTGCTTTCCTTTTTTATTTGTATTTTAATTTAGTTGGATTTTAGGTGTATGGAGGGGTTGGGGTCGTCAGCCTTCTTCAAGGGTCACGTTTCCGTTTCGACTTAATTCCTTTATTTGCGCTATCATTTCATATTTCTGCAGCTCAATTACAATCGGTTTGTTATATATCGGCTTCGAGTCGAAGCATCTTTTTGTTAGACTTTGCGCGTTTTTTTTTTGTTTTGTTTTGTTGTACCACACGCCCACTTAAACATTCTAAGCTCACCACTTAATCCTACTACTCAGTACTTTTTTATGAAACTCCAAGTTGTTGTGGTGGCGGTGGTGGAAAAATTAAATGAATAAACGCAGGAAAATACGCATTTTCTCCCCAAGATTTCCATTCCATTTCTGTGGTAAATTTTCGTGGTTGTCGCACCAAAGAGCCACCAAACAAACCAACGAACCACACCAGCCAGCTTTGTTACGCACACATTCACACAACATCCGCTGTAAAGCATCTTGTTCGAATTGCACGAGTTCTGTTGGCCTATCTTCTGTGCCTGACTGAGGAGGAGCTGTAGAGTCCACGCGCGTATCCTTATAAGCAGCTAATTTAAAAAGCAATTTTAAAAACTTAATTTTTCAGCGATTATGTTTGTAAACAGTCAAGCGCTGGTTATTATTCCTGGAATTATAACTATACGCCCGGCGTGCATACAGACAGACACAGATACCCGCACACGTTGGTGTTGTTGCATTGTTTTATGCCGTGGCAAGTATTTGTGTTATTTTTTGCTGTTTTGCTATGTGAAATATGGTTTATTTTTAACACTATGTACATATATCTCTCTTGCATATTCTATCGCTTTGTTTTGTTTGCACGAATTTGCGTTTAAGTCCTTGGTGAAGTGACCCTTTTAATATTTCCACTTTGCGCTTAACGCTCGTAGCAAATGTTATGATAATATCTGATAGGCCAATGCTATTTTCTGCTCTTTCCTGGTGGCTTTTTATTGTTCGCGCTTTTTTGAGAAATTTCTATTTTCTTAATATATTCATGAGCATATTTTTCACAGCTTTGACACGCTTCAGCTGTTGTAAATTCATAAAAACATCCGAAATTGTCAACTATGAAGTTTCGAACAGCGGACATAGTAGGTATGTACTAATGTACTTTAGAATTGAACCATATAAAACTTAGGTCAGAATCCGAATCTGTGGTAAAAACTTAGAGACCCTATTAAAAAACTGGACTTTTGGTCCACTACGGTTGGAACCCTAGTCGGCAATTTGGGATTTGGGAGGTTATATTTTTGCGTTTTTCAATCAAAAGCATTTCCCTACATTTTAGAGGCGGTGGACGAGTGGTCTAGGGAACCCTGTATTCCGAACCTTTTGAGGGTGAAAATTGTTACCTTTATATCCAAGGTGGATAAGGCGTCTCACTCATAGGCAGGTCTTCAAAAACTGATTAACTCTTTGTGTTTCTAATTTTTCCAACAACGAATGGAAATACATATGTTGTACTTTGGAAGAATTTTTCTCCCAGCAATGTCATAACACCCATTTGTTACCAAACCAAATTTGGAGAGCATTGTGGACTAACTCAGAACCGCTTTACTACATATATTTCAAAGGTTATTGAAGAGTTACTTCTACGGAAAGGCATCCTTAATATGGCAAGAACTTTTTATGACAAACCATATTAGGTTCATCTACTGTATGCTTGGCGGATGTGTCGAGGTATATTTCGGAGTCGCCTTCATTAAGATACTATCATGAGCACCCAATAATTCCTGTTATTTCCGGAATGCTGGGGTTTTAACATAAGCCAGAATCCGAAATCTTGCTTTGAGAAAAATTTTTCTACATAATATTGCAGTTGTGTTTTTGATAGGCTAATAACTTAATTTTTGTCGGACGCCAGAGAAAAGGAAAAGTCCAGCGCCTTCGTCTTGGTCTGCAGGCTGATCGGATGTATATCGATAAAAAACCGATAATAGTATTGATAGCAAAATCGATAAAAACATCGATAACAAAATCGATTACAAAATGTATAAAAAAATCGATTACAAAATCGATTAAAATATTGATAACAAAATCGATAAAAAATATCGATAAATAAAATAGATAAAAATATCGATTACAAAATCTATTTAAAATCTATTACAAAATCGATTAAAATATCCATAACGAAATCCATAAAAAATATCGTTTATTATATCGATAAGTTCCGAAAATATCAATATCAAAATCAATAACACCATCGATTCAAATTTCGATAACAAAATCGATAAAAAATATCAATAACAAAAGCGATAAAATATCGATTATTATATCGATAAGTCCAGAGAACTCCGAAAATCTCTAAAATACCGAAATAGTCCCCAGATTGAGTCTCTGTCTATATCCATAATTATATATATAGATTGGCGCTTACACATATATTAGTGTTTGGCCGAGCTTCTCCTCCGGCTTGTGGCGTGCGCCTTGATGTTGTCACACAAAGCGGAGGGACCTACAGTTTTACGCCGACTCCGAACGGTGATTGTATTTTTATGAGAAGCTGTTTTTCATGGCAGAAATACATTCGGAGGTTTGCCATTGCCTGCCGAGGGACGACTGCTGTTAAGAAAAAACCTTTTTCTATATTTTTTGCCATGTTGCTTTGACCAGGGCTTGAACCCAGGTGCTGGTGAGTGGAAGCGCGCACTGCTTACCACTACACCACAGCGGCCGACATACCTATACCTACCTATAATTACCTTTATTTTAATCTCTCTTGCTCTATCTTCATCTTTACTTTTATCAGTATCCTCATCCTGATATTTTTCTTTATATGTATCTTTGTGTTTACCTTTATGTTTATTATATTCTTCGTCTACATATTCCCCTTCACCCTGGCCCTTATATAAGTAAAGTGTTTAAATTTACCTAGGTCTTCATGCATTTACATATGTATGTACATACGCTGCGATTTGGATATAAATATTGCGTCATCTGTTACTCAAAAGCCGAAATACACACATACATTTTGTATGGCAAATTATTTATGCCCATATATTTAAATCAAATAAACATACTTAGAAGATATCAACCAATACCTCCCAGATACCAAACGAAAGGAAAACTTTCGAGTTTTTGATTCATTCAAGCGGTTTTCGAGTATTTTGGAAATACAAGAACTTTGCTAATTTTTTTAACAATTCTTTGCATTAAAATGCTCAATATTTGTTGAACTTATATAAAATCTGTACCCGACAATACTTACAAATATTGCTCCAAAGAACCTGTATCCCGAAAGTGAAAGTTTAACCTGCAAATCCTAAATTGCTAGAGCACTTTAAAGGCTCAAAATTGACCCCAAAATAAACCAATATTTACCGTTGTTTCTACGACAGAAACCGAATTGGTTGCTTACAGAAATGAATCTGCCGATAGGTTTGGAATTATATCTTTGAAACGCCACACTTTTCTTTGAAAACGCTTCATTAGTTCTCGTGCAATAAGCGTTTTCGTGAAGCTCTAAAAATTACAACTACAACATTTCAGCAAGCATAGCTTCCATATCGAAACGTAAGACGTATTCTACGTTAAAAAAATCGGTACCGTGTTTCCATTGGAATTATAAAATCTATTTTATTCTAAGACTTCCACCAAAATATTTCGGAGAAATATTAATATTTACGTGAGCTGGACCGATTTGAAAATACCTCCAAAAAAGGAGTTTTTTATGAATAAAAGTAGTTTCTTAAAGTTTTTTTTTTTAAATCCCTTCAAATGACTAAACGGTTTAAGCTTAAAAAATTTGCATAAAAATATTTAAAAATCATTTCAACGGAATCGTAATAATGAGATTTTTGGTGCTCTTTTTTAACTTTTTTCCATTTCCACAGAGAGCTTTACTGCAGTTAAGAGCTCATGTAAGTGCCAATAATTTATAGGTGGTGTGATTATATGTGATATCTTTAATTTTGGTTTTTTACTTTCGTTTGTTTGCATTTAATATGAGCGATTACACCTATCGAATGGGAATCTCTTTTTCCAATAGGGTTAAACTGCAGTTACGGCATGGTGGAAATGAACTACATATGATTAAAAAATAAAACGCAAAAGACCGGCAGCAAAAAAGTACTAAAAATCAACGCGAATTCTTCAAAGATGCACTTTATTATACGAGTACATACTTAAAATTTATGGGCTATCAAAATGCAAAAAGTCAGATTAATAAGAATTTTAGAATTTTTTAGAAAATTGTTTAAATTTTACTAAATTTTGTATAATGTATCATTAATTTAAAGGAAATTCGCCATATCGGCAAAATGCTGACTTATTCCCTTTTGTACTTAATTAACCGATTTTGCATGGAAAACCGAAAATGGCATTGTTTTTTCTTAGTGAAATTTACAACCATATTAACCCCATCACATCTAGGCTTTATTAACAAAAGTGTAGGCCACAAGCGAGAAGGATTCCCAGAATGTGATTACAGCTGTGGCATAAGGAGCTAAATGTCGACATTAAGATGTCAGAAAACCAGGTGAAGTGTAAATAAATAAGCAGCGCATAGACTTAAGCTCAATGCATAAAACAAAAGCAAAGTACGGTAAAGCTTCGCACCGAAATAATGAAAGCACGAAAGCGACTTAAGTACTATGCATATAAGATAAACGCACACCCACACACACACACACATACATGTAAAGAAAATTTTAAAAATAATAAAAACAAAACCTTAAAATGTGTATGTAGATAGAAAAAGGAAAGCGGCGAGTGAGGTGCTTTTGCGGTTATTTAAATAATTATTACTTCCTTTTGAAGACAAAAAAAAAATTTTTATCTTCTTAAAAGGGGTGCCAACAAACGTCAAGAAGTAATAAAAAGAAAATTAACCCCAATTTCCACGCTCATTCGCACATAAGGATGTGTGTCAGACACACACACACATACATACATATATGTAGGAACATACCAAAGAAATGTCGCATGTGAAGACAGCCACTATTGTGTAAGGGTTAAAAGTCGCATTGTGGCAAAAAAAATCAGCGGAGAAATTTCAGCAAAAGGGGGAAATCGTTTACGGTTTTCCACATATGCCAACTCCCATTGTGTGAAATAGATATCAATTCTGCACATGTAAGCACATACATACATACATGCGTTTTACATAAGTGCATGACAAACGCCTTCGTTTACACAACCCTTACCATTAAACCGCAATTACATATTCTCATATCCAACAAAAATCCCGCGATTTCGTACACATCTCGACACATCAACGTGCGAAAAGGGCTACCGAAGGGCGAAAAGTTCGTATCGGCATTTGTCTAACGAAACGGAAACTTAAACGACGCGTTACCGGAAACGGAAATCACTACAAAGTGACGACATGCACATCATGTGCCAGCGAGTGTGTGTGAGTAAGTTGTGTGTGTTGTGTGAATGAGCATTTATCATTTGTGAATTCGCAATAAACTTTACTTAGTGTGCAGCCACACGCGAATGGCAGGAGATTCTGCCGCTCTCAAGCTCTTACAATTAGGATGAGGTCTAGCGTGGGGCTTGGATTCGCGCTTTATCACTGCAATATCACTTGCCAATTTGTGAGCTCATGCGGTTTTCTTACTAAGTAACTTCAGCTCAACTGTAGTTTGGAGAAGTTGTGAATAATATGTAAACTAAGTGAATAAGACATACTCGTACATACATACATACGTATTTATGTATGCACATTTCACACTTAAGATTATTCATGAATTTATATGCATGTTAATGTGTGTGGATTTGTAGCTAAAAGGAAGTTAGTTGAGCCACTGAGAAATATGTAGATTGCCATGTCTTTCAATTAAAGCGAAATCTTTGCAAATATTTCTCCGCGATGCCATTTTAATGGATCGTAAAGGTAAAGGCATGCCTATGCATACTTACATTAAGGTGCCTCACCAAAAAAATTTGCTGTTTTTGGAGCCGGAATTATTAAACTTACTAGACCGTGCGACAGTTTAATTTTACACACCATGGGCCAACTAGTTTAGTTTTTCTCTTGTCGCCTCAAAATCTCATTACTTTGATTCCGTTCATAAAATTGTTAAACATTTTTACGCAGACCTTTCAAACTCCAATTATTCTATCATCGCAGGCGATTTTTTGGTAAAAATATTTTTAAAAAACTAATTTTATTCATAAAAACTCCCTATTCAACTGCGTCCAGCAAACGTAAATTTTAATATTTTTCCGAAATGTTTTGGCGAAATTTTGTAATTCCGTTGGAAAACAGATTTTTTTTTTTTTAAATGGTGGGTGATGCACCTTAATGTGCATATATACAAGTGTATATATGAACGTATGTATATGAGTGTATATATGTATATATGCACTTCAGCATTCAGTAAGTATATTTATTTGACTACCGATGGTGTCAATAATCTTTTTGCGGTATTACCTAGGCGTGAAATTTACTTAAGTATCTTAATACTAACCCATGTTACGGATTCATACATACAGACATAGGTACATAAATTTATAAATAAATACTAGCTTTGTAATAAGAGATGATAAATTTATTTATGTACATAAGTATATAGTATATAGGCATTATTCGACGGCGAAATATTCGTAAATTTAGTCAAATAGTAGGTTATTATTCGTAGCTATTGTCTTGTTAGAAGTGTTGCCTAAATAAATTAAATTAGGTGACGGGATTTTATTTAATTCTTTATTTAGTAAACATCTGATACAGGAAGAAGAAGTGTTATGCTTATCTTATAATACAATGATCTAGTCAACGTCTTTGCAGTTTTCAATGGACTAAAGAACTTTTTTCTTAGGGATTAGTGCTGGAACAGCTAGTTTCATCCAACTTTAGGTTGATACTCCCAACTATTGATTATGCGCCGGATTGGAACCCGCCGAAAACCTCTGATATGACGAAAAGTACCGAATTGTTGCTGCAGAAAAATACGAAGCTTACCAAGCCACCTTATGCCGACGTGTGCAACAATTGAGCGAAAGTGACGGAAAAAGATGCATATTTTTAGGAAGCAAATAAATAGGCAGAAGAATGTGAATGCGTAATGCTTGAGACACCCGTTAACGGCTTTTAAAACCGAGGCTGGTTCCTGCGGAGACGACGTCGGAATTCTGATAACACACCCAGGGTACACTCAAAATATGGAAGGAACACGTCTCATGGCGACAGAGATGGCGAATTTAATGAAAAAGAACCCAGACCAATGTAATGTAGTATATGGACGAAGCTCCTGTCCGTCCACTTGATCAAAATGAAGTGAGACCAGCAAGAAAGGGGGATGGATACAACAAAGCCCCTGGCGTAGTCAGCTACCGGCAGAGCTGCTCACTGCTGTCGGCCAAGAGTTTTTTAGCAGAAATTGGTATATTGAATACATGCCCGAACATGGAAATCTCAGCGTATTTTGACCAATCAAAAAGAAAGGAGATACCGCTGTTTGCGCTAATTACCGCGATATAGGACTTCTTAACAATGCATATAAGGTCCTACAGAAAATACTGTGCGAAAGATTGAGTCCCATCATGAACCATTTTGTATGGCCTTAATAGTGTGGCTTCAGACCTGGTAGAGCGACCATTGCCAAATTTGCACAGTTTGGCAAGACTTGGAAAATAAAAGAGAAAAACCGCCACTACCTCCAACAAATGTTGTTAAAATACCGAAAAGTCCCTAAAAAACCCCTAAGATTCTGGGGAAAAATGTGAAAAAATAACAAGTGGAGTATTCCGAAAAAGTATTTGAGTAGTGCAGAAAACTCCCAAAAAAGTTTTTAAGATATCCCGAAAAAAAAATTAAAGTCCCAAAAAATTTCAAAAACTTCCCGAAAATCTTAATAAGTCTCGACCTAAATCGCTTAAGCAATTATAGCGCAAATCACTAAGCAAAGAGAATTTTTTATTTTTAGGCATTCATAAGTTTTCTAACTTATATTTAAAAGAACTGAAAGTTCCCGAAAAAACCACCAAAAATTCTGAGAAAAAAATCTCAAACAACTAAAAAACGGAGTACCCCAAAAAATAAATAAACATATACCGAAAAATAATACAAAAGTCCAAAAATATTTAAAAATTGCCCGAAAAAATTCCCTGTAAATCTTGATAAGGCTCGAGAAAATCCGACAATTTACGAAGCTTTGCCCTTCAACAGATCCATAAATATAAAGTACAACAAATGCATATCGTCGTTTAAAGTACAAAACCGCGTAGGTATCAACAAACTGCAAAAACGCATATGTGAGTTTACATAAATTATTTTATAGATAATTCAAAATGGATCTCGTTTTTATAAAGGAATCGCATTTCTGGCTAGTATACATATTTAAGCACGAATGGATAAGGCTTGAGCCAGGAGCATCGGTGAGCAAATCCAATCCAGTTACGCGGTTTTGTAGTCTAAACGAAGATATGTATTCATGTACGTACATATGTATGTTGTCGGTATTTCTTGCCCTGCGAAAAAGATGTGAAAATTCTTTAAGTCACGAAAAACTAATTTTTTCGCCCTCTCCCTCTTCCCCCCATCCTCCTAAATACTAACGCAGTGCACTTGAAATGGACACATTTCACGCTGATAAGCATGTCAGTCAGCATTTCCTGTCATTATTACACACATATCTATACATTCTTTATCAGAAGTATTTGGCTTTGCTTTTCTTAGCAAAAAAAAAAAATTATTATTTTATTCAACATTCCAGATACAAATCGCGACGCATTGGTACGCTGCCAGAAGTTTATTATTCATTGTCAATTTTATTGCATGAGATTTGTGAATATTATTTATTGTCAACGCATTGCCTACTTTTAGGCATATCAATGACGCGTAATGCCCATAACATACATGCATACATAAACAAATAAATGCAAATGGGGCCAACAGGCACGGTTTTGTTTTTTGGTTTTCTTAAGCATTTAAAAGGGGATGCAAGTAGCGAGGGAAAGACATGAAGTAGATTTTTTTTTTGCTGCAGAGAATATAGCAGGGGTAAGACAATCAACAAAATACCCGCAACTGAATACTTTGAAACCATAAAATTCGTATGTGTGAGTGCATATGTACATATGTGCCCTCTAGGAAAATGAGGAAAGCTTCCACTTGGAAGTAAGATGAAAATGTTGCTTATCACTACTCGCGGAAACTCCGAAGAAGTTTTAAAATTTACACTATTTCCTTTTCGCTTTTAACAGAAAGCGCGAGAAAAATTTTCGCTAGCAAATAAAGTGGAAGCATTCCTTATCGTTTCTCGCGGAACCTTCGACAGAAGCAATTACTATTTATCGTTTCACCGCACAAACTTTAAATGAAAGAAGTTCACTTAAATGTGTCCATATTGATTCAAAGAGAAGGTTTATGGAAGGATTCCGTATTCATTTTATGAGTAGCTTTTTGCAATGATTTCCTAGACTTTCTGCAATCAGCGTATGTTAAATAGAATGAAAAAAGAGGAATGGTTTCGTCATACATTGCACAATGCTCGCGTTTCCTAAAGGGTATAAAAATAAAGCGATGATTGCCAAGCAAGCCGAAAAAGTCACTGCTTACAAATCGAGGCGGGAGCAGACAAGCGTAGAATGAGTGTTCAAGAAATGTGTATGTAGCTAAATGTGGCAGGCAACAAATTAAATAAAAATACTCGCAAAAAAAAATCAAATATCTTCGCTCGAAAATTTGCATACGCGGTGGCTATCAATTTCCCACTCGCACAAACATTTTTCTTTTTACCACCATTAATTTTTTTTTGCAAATATTGGCGGCTATGTTTGTGTTTATGTGCGCGTGTGTGTGCCTGTGCAAAAGTCGCAATGAAAATCAAATTTTCGCAAACAAATGCGGTCTACCATAATTTCAAAGCGGATACACGCGCTGGCCTCACAAGCACACACACACACACACTGCCTTGCTTTGTTTCCCTTAGCGCTTTTGTTTTCTCGTGCTTCCCACCCACTGCTGTGACAACCGCAGAGCTCGCGATAAGCAGTATTTTCAGTGTTTTTTTTTATTTTTTTTTATTTTTTTTTCACTCAGCGCCCAATTCACGTTTCGAAGACAACTGGGAGCGCGCTTATAAGGCATTTTATTAATGCTCACCACTTTTTAGCGGGTACGTGCACATACATATGGATGTATGTATGTATGGCTTTCTTTGGCAATATCACTTCCACGCCTCTAAGTATGCTATGCTTTGTAAGCGCACGGTTCAAGGGTTCAAATGCATATGTATACATGCACACATACGCATGAATGTATATTTGTATGTTTTTCGAAGGCATTTGTTGTCACCAAATGAAGTTGTTTGCCTGTTTGTCCGCCTATTTGTATGCTTGCCTACGTCTTAGCTGCCTCCTGCTACATGTGTTTGCACGTATGTATGTATGTATATGCACTAGGGTGGTAAAAAAAAAAATAAATACGCAATTTTAATGCTCTCTCACCCCCTAGGATTGTTCTCTATCGAAAGATATTTCGGCCCGTTTTTTTATCAAAAAAAATTAGAGAACGCTCAAAGCACTCAAAGTTTTCAATGTAGGTAATTTGTGTATATGGGAAGAAAATTCGTGGAAATTGTATCTATAGAATTCTTGAAATTCAATAGTTTCGATCAGAAAGCTTTTCTTCTTTTCAGGAGACTTTTAATAACAATATCCAATGATTTATTAAGCCTTCTTTAACATAAAACTTTTTTTATAGGACCATAAAACCCAAAAAAATCCAATAGGAGCTCCCATAAAAAGCGCTAGTATTAAAAAATGGTTTATTTCTAGAAGTCTCCTGAAGAGAAACAGTGTTTTCCGATCGAAAAATATTGATTTTCAAGAATCCTATAGATTTTCCACGAAAAATGCATTAAAATTCCGACTTTACTTTTCCACAAACATTTTTGGACCACCCTAAAATGTACTCGTATGTCGCGCTTAAAAGGCATATCATGTATTTAAATTCAATGAGCTATACAAAATACTTGTTCAATTGCTTTTTGGTATTATGTACTTAAATTTATATACATACATACTACTCGTATTTATTTGTTTGCGTTTCTTTTCTATTCCCCCTTTGCGACCAATTTTGTTAGTCTTCGGGAAAATATTCGAAAGTAGATCATAAAATTATGCCTTTTTACATTTTATTGTCGTACACATATGTCCCGCTTTGGTATTGTGATTTCTATTAGCTCTCCCTCTGTGTTGTTATTGTTATTCCTAGACTTATGTGAGTGAGCTTCTTTGGAATTTCTACATGGCAACTTGGCATAAATTGTCTTTGCTTTCGCAGTCTATTTGTTTTGATTGGGGGATTATTTTGCATACATACATCGTAAATTCACATGAATCCCATATACATAATTGGCGTAATTTACGAAGATTTATAGTAATCATTTAAACAAATGCGCATAATTGTTTCTAAATTGTATTTTGTAAACTTCTTATAAATTAGGATAGTTACGGTGACCATGTTTATGAGAGCTGAATACGAGAGAAGCAAATGAGCAGCACTTTCCACTCGCACTTTATTATATTCAATTTTAGTGAGTCACAAAACTGCAATCCAAATTTTTTTCTAAAGATTTTAATTAAACAGTTTGCAATTTTGATGAAACATGGCAGAGTTAATTTTTATAGTTTTTTTTGCGCAAAGTTGGAAATTTGGTATTATATGGTTTGTGTTAGGAAAAGAGCTGTACTTTCATAAAATAAATAATTAACATTGAATAAACTAAGGAAAAATAGCCAACCCTTGCTAAAATTGCGAGTGATATTTTTTATTTTGGTTCCTGTATTTATTCCTCGACTCCAAGCACTAGCATTCAGATTAAAAAAATAATAATAATAACTGTGTATGAAGAAAATTACGATCATATGCCAACATCACTTAAAACTCGTTCAAAGGCATGCCATTTTAATTAGCTGTTAAGGCGTCGAAACACCAAATACGGGACAAATACAGAACATTAAAAGAAATATAGAACGTATGGCGTCCCATTTAAAATAAATAAATTACCAAGACAGGACGGCTGGTCACCGTACAGATATGTGCCATCATGTTAGGTTTTTGAGATATCCTAATTTAAAGTGTAAAAAACACTGTTTCTTTACATACATGTTTGAGATTATGTAGCAATACAAAATTTTTCTTTCTAAAAAAAGTAGAATGAGTATTTTGAGGTATGAGTCTTGCTCTTTTGAAATCTAATATAGCGCAGTTTTATCGAATTTAATAAAATAAATTATAACTATTGCATTATAGGAGTGAAGAAAGGTAGAAGCACTTTCTATTATTTTAAGTTGATAAGACAACTTTTGGCTTCAGTTAAGGTATAGTATATTACATAAATCTTATACATACATACTTATGTATGTACAGCGAATAATAGAGTCAATCAAGCGCACTAAATAACGTACTAATATATACATACATATGTACGTAATAACCTAAAATGATAGATACATATTTTGTATCTTATAGTCAAATACAAATAAATGCAAATACAGTGCACTCTCGATAAGGTGAACTAATTAAAACCAAGCGGGTTTGGCCTTGACATCCTCGGCTATAATGGACAAAAATCAACAGTACCTAAATAGTTACTCAAAAGAAAACAATAATTTTGTGTGATTCTTCTTCCCGGCTACATATGTTCCTTTATTCAGACCAGATGTCTGCTTTTTCTTTTAACTACAAAAGCTTATTGAAGCTCAGCGAAAATTTAACGATCCCGGGCTTAACAATAGTTTCTTAAACAATAGTTTGCAATAACATGAGATTCCCCGAATTCCGAAATTTCAAAATCAGATGTAGTATTTATTTATTAACCGACTACAAAAAATGAGGAGGTTACCAAATCGTCGGAATATTTTTTATGAATGTTACCACATAACTTGGGACACACTTGTGGCTACAGTTAACCGATTTCCATAATTTTAATTTTTTTAATAAAGATGCCTCAGAGGTTGTCCGATCATTGGATCATGAAGAAATTAACGGTACTCTTAAATTTTTATATGAGAATTGAAGACGGTTTCGTTTTGTACTTAAAAATTACTTGTGTTTTATAAATATGTGGGCATTCATAGAAATATGTTAAATTTTGTTCGTCTTTTAGATCTTTCAAGTTTTGTTCACTCTTTAGAGTAGGCAATATAAAGAAAAAAGTGTACGAGTGTGTATATTATGCGGGGTTCATGTTACAGCGCGTGCACTGTACATATGTATGTATGTACATGTGAAGATTAACATATGAAAATGTGTGAACGCTAATTCACAAAACTATCAGCTCCCAGTCCGCATAAGTACTTAACCTATTGCGTTTACTTATCTTTTTACAGTGTCATCTTTATCCAATTGAATAAATACATAAATTTTTCGCTATACATATCGTATATATACCTTAATATAGAAATGCCCTAACTGATACAGTCGCTGAAATACAAAAAGCCGCTACTATTTAAGTAAAAATCCAAAATTCCCGTTTTGATTGCTCATTGATGCATTTCATCGAAATATAAGATCCCGCATCATTTTAAGCAATAAAAAATTTTAGTCAATTACGGCTTTTTTGCATATCAGCGACTGTATGAGTTAGGGCTTTTCTATATTAAGTTAACGATATGTATGCGGGCTGCGGTAACATTTGTGCGGATAAAAAAAGATAACAAAAATCAAGTATAATCTAAGCTACGTAGTAAAATTCAACGTTTTTAGTTAAATTAAGTTATTTGTTTTTGTTATTTTATGGCCTTATAAGAATTTACAAGGCGAACTTAGCACGGGCTGAGTTAGATGGGGTCGTTGTATCGAATCCCTCTGAAGAAGTCTGATGAGGAAATGTGGTGATTTCCGTAATAGCTATCGCTTCTACCATTTTTTCAAAATTATTGTTGCTTTTCCACAATAGTTTTTCATTAAAAACGGTCTCGAGTTCAATAAAAAATTGTTGAATTAAATTATGTTAGTTAGACTAGTACTCGCTTGAATTCAAGAAAATACTTCCAAATGTTAGCTTTTACTTACTTAGAGCAATACCTCTGGTAGTGCGCCATTAGTTTGCTTTCTTTTTTTTTACTTCATTAGTCACAAAGGCTTTAATTTCACTATTTAATATTGTACTATTGCACATCACCCTTTTAATACCATTTTATGGAAAAAATTCTGTCCAAAAGACGAACTTAAAAATAATTCAAGGACATCTCTCCTTGCCACTTTTGACGCCGGACAGAAATACGGACAATTACACTGAGGGAAAAAAATATTAAAATCAAATAGAAACGTAATTGATCTTACTATAAACGTCAACGAAAGTACTGTATATTGGTAAATATTAAATTCAATGACGCGCATATTAAAATGACCGCGTTCGTACTGAAAAAGCATCCGTGAAGTGAATAATCAAGACAAAAACTAAAAAAAAAAATTTATTTGCATGTTGCCTGCAGTGGAATTCGAACCCGATCATCTCCGGATATCAACAACTTGTGGCAAGCATCTTTGCGCACTCAGCTACACCTATAAATTTGCTTTCAAATGTTGAATATCCATCAACACCACAGCAAGCGATTTGTACTATGTATGTGTGTGTGTGTTGTCACCGCTCTCAGAGCTTACATATATATACTCAGATGTGAACAGTCAAATACGTGCGTAATAAATTTTGTATGAAAATATTATTTTTAAATACGAACATTTTTAAACGATAATCAAATATAAAGTATTTATTTTTACTATGCATTATTTCCCTCAGTGTATCAAACAGATTGTCCATGCCCAAATATTCATCGCACAACGAGCGAATGATCTTTACTACGTGAAGGACGTACCCAAATATAATCTTTTAGTTAAACCCAAAGAGCACTCTTTACAGAATTGGCCTGAAATATTTGGCCACCTCAAAGAAAATGATTCGATGTCTATTATCCAGAAAAACTTATCAATCGGCTTGCAAGTTCCAGGGAAAGCAAACACAAAGTTATTTTCCGAAGTCTGAACGAGTAAGCGAATAGCTACTCGAATTAGTACATAGCTGTCAGCTGCAGAACAATGAGAGTACGTAGGCCTGGAGGTTATCGCTATTTTGTTACATTCATCGACGGCAAGTCCGGTTGGTGCATAGTCTATTTTTTGGAAAAGGAAAATACAAAGTTAGCGATAAATTCATTGATCAAATCCTGTCGTCCACCAGCATAAATAAGTATGTTTTGGAAAGAAGCTGTAAACATGGCAAATTACATACAAAATCGTTACCCTACTCGGATGCCTCGAAGGCCTTACCAAAATGGACCTAAAATTGGTCTTAGTGTAGGGGAGTCACTCTCTTTAGCCATTCCAACTTAATTTAAACTAATCTACCACTTAACCTAATCTAAACAAACTTAAACATTTCACTACAGGGTATGCATGTGTATACATATGTATGTATGTAAGCCCCATGTAACTTGTACATATCACATATCAGGTAGTCTATGTAGTTTCGCGAGTTTCTCGGTAGTCATTTATCTAATTGCCGTCGATTTGCGGTTAATCATCTTTCTTTTGTTGATGGATAGGCATTTTTTTAGAAGCATATATTTTATTTTACATCGCTGAAAGTTAAATATTCCTCTTTCTTTCTAATGAAAAAAAAACTGCAAATCAAAATATCTTCACACACCTTCATCTAAGATATGCTACGCACTTATATAAATATTTTGATCTACGACGACGGAAACAATCGCTTTAACACTTTTATAGTTTTTTTTTTCGGACAAGAGAAAAACGAGATTGAAAGCTCTCTTCACAGCTGATTGATGCAGTGAATTGCAATAATTCCACGCCGCTAGTTGTGCATAAACTCATCACCCACATTGCATATACATCAGTATGTGCACATATACATACATATGTACATATGTTGAAAAGAATAATAGTGGGATTCGCATATATATCTATATATTTATGCATTTATGTCTATATATACTTATTACTCTTAGAATTCCATAACTGATCGTGTATTCCGTTTATCACCACCTTCGCTACTTTCTTGACCTTCGACTAGCTATGTACATATGTATGTATAGCCATGTACCCGTACCTGCATAACGAGAATAAAACGTGTACGCACATATCTTATATATATACATACATACATATAAAGTTATATACTAAACTAAAAGCAGATCTATAAGCAGATCACTTACGACGACAAGTTGAACGAATTAGTTTTGAAGGCTCCGCTTACAAAGTGTGTCTTGGTTTTGGCGTTGCGGTGGGTAACGCGAAATTCTTGGGGATGCGCTGGTGGTTGCATGGGTGTGAGGGTGGTTGTGGTTGTCTGGCGGGCACTTAAGCAATTGAATTAAAAATAATAAAAATAAAACGTTTACTATACCTACAAATTAACATACATGTATGTACATATGTACGCTTATTCTGCCTATACTATACATGCATGGCAAGTACTTAGTTTATTTGCAAATATGTATGTATATTAGGGCAGGCCAATTTATATGGAAGATTTTTCGACATAAGAATTCTACGTGTAATTCCAAGCAAGTTCGCTGAAGAAAACACAGGTGTAAAATCAGTTTGGAGGTTGTCAAATTGCGAAAATAGGTTTCTTAGCATTTGGCTGTAGGGTGGTAAAAAATTGCTTAAATTTTGTATAAAAACATGCTATAGGAGTTTTTTTGGTAAAGAGGAATCCATTTCTGACAAAATATTTGTTTTTATTTTCACTTTTATTTCAACATAGTTTGATTAAAAGAAAAAAACTGATAAAAATAAAATTTCTCGCACAAACAGGGTTAAAATTTTGAAATTCCTGTCCGTTTTTTGTTGGTAAGTCAAATATTAGCGGCATTGTGCTACTGTGATAGCAGAGCCGAGTAATCACAGTGAACTTGTGTACAGTAGTCGAAAAAAGTATAACCGCACCTTTGACAAGTTTTAGAATATTATTTTTGTTGTTATTTAATTTTGCATGGTTTTTTTTATAGTTCATTCATTAGCAACATTCATATAAATACAAGTTTACAAAAAAATTGTAAATTTTTTTATTTTGTACCAATTGCCCATTATAAAAATGCACACATCTGTACAAATGTACCAATCGAGTGACACTGCCTTAAAAATTTATGCAATTAAAAAAAAAATTAAATTCCACAAATCTTCGTAAAAATTTCGGCTGTTACAAACAACCGTTATATGAACAAAATTATAATATCTACTCTTCGGCACAAGTGCGCTCGGGTATAAAAATTAAAAGAAAGGTCCGAACGATAGGACTTGCCCATATTCAGGAAATCAACATGCAACATCCGGAAATTATGAAATACTGAATTTTGTTTAACTTTCGAAAAAAACTTTTTGAATTTCTTTCCTTTGGCAGAAGTTCGTAATATTTATGATAAAAGAAACGTTCTGACCAAAATCCATCCAAATCAGAAATGGTCGATTTCAACCATTGGTCGATTTGAAATGGATTGACCCCATATGGATACATGCATATCTACTTATTTATGTATGCATATACTATATTTAGATGTATGCACTTACTTAGTAATTGATATTGTTTATATGTATATGCGTAGAGGTACATACATACATATTTATGTACAATAAACTGCCGTTTGCGACGTTTTTAGTTTGAATTGAAAAGAATCAGTAGCAGTTAAGTTAGTCGTTGAGCGCGACTTAGTTGTGACGGTGAAATTTAGTTAGTGAACTTGTAGCGATCGCGAAGCAATTGAATACTAAATACATATGTACATGTATGAACATACATATATAAATTGCATTTTCAATGAAAAAATGCAAGTACTAAAGTTGTTTTACCGGAGAAGTTTATAATACACGAAAATTAAAAGTTTAAATTAAATTAAAGAAGAAAAATATATGAAAAAAATTTAAATAATATTGCTGATTACCTACCAAAAGTATGAGATTTGAGTTTAAAGTATATGAAATCAAATGCAATCTTAACCCTTAGATTGTGCGCAAAAAAACTTAATTAAAATAAAATAAAATTAATTAAGAAATAAAACATCGGTGTATTGACAGAAATATTATATTGTGCTGTGCTTAAAGTGGACTTCTGTAATCAAAAAAGTTTAAAATGCCCAATTTTTGCGTGGTTTAATTTATTGAATTACTTCAAAAAGTATATATGTAACTGATATAGTAGAAACGTTTTTGAATGCGACACAACAAAGCCTACAAATTGAAAATTACGCGTTTATGTACTTACATACATAGTCGCACAGTACGTACATATTTAAGTATGTACAACCAAAAATAAATATATGACTACATATATATTACAGTGGCCTGCCAACCCATTAAGAACAATTCTGATAAATCTTAATATATAAAAATCCCGTGTCACCACAAACGTTTACGCTAATCTCCGAAACCGCTTAACCGATTTCAATTAAATTTTGTGGGTGTATATTTTTGGTTCCAACTTAAAAGATAGGTTAATTTTGAAACCGAGAAAAAATTTTGTTTTCATCGAAATTTTTTCTATGCTTCTCCGCTAACCTACTGCACATTTCCGAAGCGGGAGTTTTCCACTGTTATTCGCAGCTGCGCTTCACATGTATGTTTATGTTGGGGAGAAATAGGTAGTAAATATAGCAACAAAATAATGTAATACGTATTTATACATATAAACATGCGCACATCAACAGCGACAAAAATTTTACCATTTGGACACCATCCAATGTTATTCATTCACCTGGCTGATGTTTGAACCGTAACCAGAGATCGTTTTTTTTTCAAACGTAGTGAACAATAATAACAGTCTTTTGTAAATTTCGAGATCAAATAAAACGTAAAAAACAATATCTCCGATGCAAGTAACCTGCCTATGTATCAGGACAACGTCTGTCCGGGCCTACTAAAAAACTGCTTCCATATTGTTTGAGAAGCTCTCCTACCATAAAATAAATACTAAATAAATGTGTTTGAAATCTACTTTTTTATTTAAAGTGGCGTTTTTATTTTATCTCTCAGTCGTCAGGATTTATTTTAAGGGGCTTTGTAATTTCAAAGACATGATTAATCCCAAAAATTGCTTAAAAAAATTAAATGCAATGTAGAATAAAAATATGAGTACCAAATGCAAGAGGAAATTTCTTTAGAATTAAAAAAAATTTTAATTTTTTTGGATTCACAAGGACGAATAGATAATTTTTTAAGCTGATAAAGTTAGAAGGACGAAATTCGAGAATGTTATCGAGTTTATATAAGGCCTTAACATATAATTTGTTCAAAAACAAATATTGCGAATTTTCAAAGATACAATTTTTAAATTTTCAATACATACTGCACCAGTGTACTAAAGACCCATACGTTCTCGTCGAAGCTGAGTAGGGGGTGTTATTGTCCAGTTTCATAGTCCTTCAAATGATCTTCCGAGGGCACTGAAATTTGAACACAAACATATAATTCCGTAAATCTCGGTACTTAGCTCCGCACTTTTCCGCATTCGTTTTCTTATATTTTTAAGTTATCAAGTCTTACGGATCTTACGTTCGCTAACATGGACACCTGTTCTTGAGCGATCTTTTTAAACCCATAAAGCCGGTTACCTGGCACATATACCTCTGGAGCACATTACAGTTGAATTGAGCTTGTTTCATATATCTTCGAAAGCTAGTTGCGATACGCTTCAGAAGAAGGTCCCAAATGATATATACATATTATTATATACATATAGGTATGTATGTATGTATGTATATACGAGTACTTACTTACAATCATTTATGTGAGCTCATATTCATAGTACAATATGCATTAAAGATGGCATTTATTTAGCTGAAAAATATACAGCCGTCTACACTGTATGTGCATAAGTAAGCAAGTAAATAAAAATTAAATAAAGAAACTGACCATAAGAATGTTTAGTGAGTAAATAAACAAAAAATTAAATGCCTTAACCCGGATATTATAATCGACAAAATAAACTTTAATACAGGAGCAAGTGCCACTAGTTAGTCAGACAGTTATAAATGACTGTAATCAAATATACCTACGTTTATATACACATGTACTTAAATAGGTTTTGCTTATGTATGAATATGTAGCTAAAATAAGTCGCACAATTCATTCACGGAATTTTACAATTAAAGCAGTCTGTTCATTAACTAAATTGTTGTACAATTTTGCGATAACTTGTGACTGCATAAGAAGAACTGACATTTGCTTTATTTAAAGATTCATTTTATTTGCCCAAGGTTTAAATTTATTTGCCCAAAGTTTATTTAAAACTATCTGCCGAAAGTTTAAATCCATTTGCCCAGAGTTTAATTTTATATGCTAAAATTTTAACTTGATGTGTCAGTGCTATATACGAAGTGTATGTACTGTCGCTAAGAACTTTTACTAATAGACACACGCTACTGGTAATAAAAGTTGCTCATAATGACCGTTCGTCACTTTGGGCAAGGGAAGATTTTTATTAAGTACTACGAGAATTTATCTTTGCCGCAAATGTTTTAAATAAACTCGGAAGTTTAACTAAATCAATTGATAGTTTTTCGAAAGGGTGATTTTTATCTAATTAACAAGGTGTCCGATATTTCAAGTACATAATAAAAAAATAAACAAATTTTTATATCAGTTTAGTTTTGAAAAATATTTCTATCGATATAGAAGTTTTTATACTTTAAGCGCATGTACCTTGAAACCTCAATTAGCAATTAGATAAATTCATAACTGTACAATGAGTTAAGAAAAGTTTTGACTATTACTATCTTTATTAAAAGTATTTTTGTGTTGTAACTCTCTCCCAAGACTCTTATGTCTTCATTTATGAAAAAATTAATTAGATTTAAAGAGCTTCATGAAGGAAGAATGTTTTTAGAAAGTAGGTAGAGTATCGGCTTTCTCCTGGAAATTTAATTTATAATCTTATAACTCGAGTCTACATTTCTCTCAAAGGTGTACTAATTCAATATTTACCTTACCTTATTAGTTTAACTGAATTAAATATTTCAAATAGGTGGCAACCCGCTTCAAAAAGTTGTTTGGCTGTAAACTTTCTTAAACCTCTGTAGTTTAACACCAGTATTGTAATAATTAATTTATTTTATCAATTTCAATTAATGCAATTTTTTAAACAGGTGGCAAACCCCCTCAAAAATATTTTCGTTAGTAAACTTTCCTAAACTCTCTCTTTATCTCTCTCTAGCTTTATACCTATATTGCAATACTTAATTTATCTTATTAATTTAATTAAACCAAAATTTGTAAACAGGTGGCAACCCTTCACAAAAAATTTTGCAGCTATAAGCCTTCTTAAACCTCTTTCTTCTGATAGCCATATTGCAATATTTAATTTATTTTATCAATTTACCTAAACTGCAATTTTTAAACAGGTGGCAACTCTCTAATTTTTTTCTTCTACACTTTATCTTAGACCTCAAAACCTGCATTAAATTCCAAGCATTATAGCCCGAACACAATGAAAACGCTCACAGCTGTCAAATTACGCGACGGCTGTGAATGTGGCCAGATTAGTTCTATTTCTATTTTTCCAGCGACAAATATGGTTATTCTTCTTCTTTCACAAAAAACATACAGCCAGAAAGACAATAATTCTAAATGATTTGGCTTCAGAAGCAGTATACATAGTTCATTTTGATATTTGCTTAGAAGATTGATAATACGACACTAATAAAAACAAATGTAGGTATGTATGTAATGTACCTACTTAAGTGAAGTTCATAAAATTTGCATTTATTTACTCTTGTGCTCGACTGAAAGATAAGTCTACAAAATTTAAAAATTCCGTGATGAAATTATTTATATGAGGTTACTCGTCAACAAAAGATGCATGCATATCGTCAGTGATACTGCAAAACGTTCTATGTTACTTAATACCTCTGGTGGTTAATTGATATTTTATCTATATCTGATCGCTTCTGGCAATAGTTCATTTTCATCAGCCAAAGGTAGAAAGTATTGTCATTCCTTCATTAGGGTGTAACGATTTGCTCTTGCATTTCGGTGCAAGTAAGCGACCATCTAAGTGTCAAGGGTACTAATAGACATAGACCATTTTGCAGTATCACCGATGATATGCTATATAATTTTTGTTTGCTTTTTACCCGCTATAAAGACATGAAGACTAATGTTATAAAGTTGTTGCCTAATTTTAGTTCCTAAAGAGCCTGTAGTGCTAAATGATTCATTTTGCAATAGAATAGCGAGCATTTTTATCTGAGGATACCTACATATGTACACATTTGTAGGTAGCAAAGTTTAGTAGGCAATTTTCTCAAAAACAAAAATTTAAAAAGTGGGTTAAACTTTTCTATAAGGGTAGTAAATAGAGCAGTATACTAGGAGTCATGGAAAGGCCAAAAGACACATGTTGTGTTATGTCACTACCACAAATGTGTCAAATTAAAACCTAAGCTTTATTTTTCTTCTTCACTGGAAGGGGCTTGTACGTAGCTGGTACCTAAGCCGCGCACAACCCATTGCTGGGACGAGGACGCCGCAAGAGTCGGCATTGAAACTGTAGCTGCATACCCGGAACAAGGACTATCTATACCTCATTGCACTTATGACAGTATGAATTATAACCAGCATTCATTTTGACGTTATCGGTGAAAAATTCAGCTGTCGCCCTAACGCAACCTTATCAAATTCGCATTGGTGACTAGCCTCGGTCTACTATGAATAGTTTACAATATGTAGATTCTTTAATAGATATTGAGAGTTCCTTTTTTAATGTTAGTGCAGATTCTATACACATGTAAGGTGCTTATAATGAGCGAAATTATGGAGAGTGCTCTGAATAATTTGTTCTCCTGATCTGAATCCGGAAAGGGTCTCTCACACTGCCTGAAATATATGGAAGCTATTCTTGATCCAAGTGCAATCCTGCCCAAGGGAAGCTAGGAACATTCGGCTCTAACTATTTATTGGCGATGAATAATTTTTCGAAACGTCAGTAATTACCAGCGCAATAAAAAAGTTTCGGGCTTTAGGATATTTGAATGAAAGACCTTTCGGGCACAGTGCCATCCTATATTGCAGCTGACATATCAACGGCAGCTATCCACAATAGAGGCGGGATGAGTAAATGATGTGAAATTTTTTTTATGAATGACATTTACTTGTCCCTCTCTAAGCCCAACTAGTTTTTTTTATCAACTGTCATCATTACTTTTTTCCACCTGACTCTATATATTCGAAATAATGTGTGGCGCAACTAAAACGAAGTCTTCGTTGGGTTTTTTTTTGTACATAGTTTGAGTTAAAAAAATTCCAATTAGATTTGGAATTACTACTAAATACCAGTACAATATGAAATAGGTTATTGTCTATTTTAAATATTCATTATGGAACGAGATAGAGATGCGATAAGATTTTTCACTACTAACAACTTAGGAACTCAACGGCAACCAATATTAAGCTTTTCATGTCTATAGAGGTTTTTTTTTTGTACATAAATGTGCACTATAATCTTTTGCATAAACATCATTTGAGATTTGTTTGGCTACCGTTGATAGGAATCAGCGACTCCTGCTGCGCACTGTCTGAAGTAGAAATGTCTGAATTGACCCAGTAGGCAAAGATTGCTTTTGTTTTTCTACGCATAATTCTCCGCAACATTTAAAATTTTTTGCGACAAATTGTAGTCACATATATTTTGCCACGCAAAGTAAATATTAGCTGGGGAGCACCTTCAAAAGGAAGATCATAGAATGAAGCGCTTTTCCGACCATTTTTGTTTGGCTTGAAAAGATTAAGCTTTCGCATGGGTCCGCTTCCTGGACAACGGCAAAAGGAGAATTTCTTCCTAAAGCGAGCAAAATGAGCCACGCAAATCCCAAGCATCTATATTAAATATGCCACAAGAAAATTTTGAACTCTCTTTTTCGAGGACACCGTGGCATCTGACATACACACTAAAATGTGAAATCCGATATACATATCTCTAAACCCAATCACGTTGGGTAACTGAAACTTGGCAAGGTTGCATAGATTGCAAATACCCTACCTACGCCGAAAAATGGCAGGTACTGGAAAAAGGGGTGTGGCACCTCCCATACAAACTGAAATTCTCACATCGCTTCTCTGTGGAACCGCTTATGCTAACGTCCTGAAATTGGACACAGCAACATGTGTTATCAGTACTAGAAATGGGCGCGGTATATCGGGAACCGCGGGACCCATGGTACCGATTTCAAAATGGCAAAGATGGGCGGTATCGGGAAGGTCTTTAAAAATTTTGCGAGCGGAACGGGATTAAAATCCTTTCCTGACACTCCCGATAAAACCTGCAACCTCCGCGAATTCCGAGAATCTTCCTTAAATACGTTTTATGAAATAATAATTTTTTTATGTTTTATGGACACGAAAATGAAAAGTAAGGCAAAAAATAAAATAACCGGAAGATGCCAGATTTTTTATTATTTAAAACTAATTTGAAAGACGTGTGAATGAAACTTAGTGATAGATTTCGGGACCCACGGAACCCGCGGTACAATTTTGAAAAACTTCGCGACGGGCGTGTTCGGGAATTAAAAAATTGAGTTTCGGGTGGATGTGATCGGGATTGAAATTTTTGTGCCCATCTCTAGTTTGAATCTAACATCAGATGGTTGTTTTCTTCTCAATAATACAGACGTTGTAGTTCTCACTGCGTTTGTACTTCTTCTTCTTCTTTTTTGGCCCTACAACCGTTTGTCGGTTTGGGCCGAGAACAAACAGCTTCTCCAATTGCTTCTCTCCTGTGCGAATTTGCGACAGTTGGTTATCCCGAGCGCAGACAGGTCCTTCTGCACTTGGTCCTTCCATTGCGTTCGTTGGCGCCCTTGCTTTCGTTGTAAACCCATGGGTGCGCGGAGTCGACGGATCTTTTCACCGGAGTGTTGTCATCCATGCGTACAACATGTCCAAGCCAGCGCAATCGCTGTTAAAAGCTCATAGAGTTCGTCATTCCATCTTCTCCGATACCCGTTCTCCACAAAAACAGGGCCGTCGATCTGGCGTAGAATAGTTCTCTCGAAAGCCCCCAAAGCCTTCTCATCTTTGTTCGACATCGTCCAAGTGTCTGCGCCATATAACAGGCGGGCTTGATGAGAGATTTGTAGAGCGTGATTTTTGTTCGTCGAGAGAGGACTCTGCTTTTCAATTGCCTACCAAGCCCAAAGTAGCACCTGTTGGCCAACAGTTATTCTTCGCTTGATCTACAGGCTGACGTTGGTGGTGGTGCTTATACTGGATCCTAGGTAGACAAAGTCCTATCGTTCGTGCTATTTAGACCAATTTTACTACAGGCCCAACTGTTTTCACGAAAATGCTCAATCATTTCTATTGCCCTTTCATAAAATAATATGTCTTTAATCATATTTACATAAAACTTATAAATCCTTCGCAGATTAAACTTTACACGAGTATTTAATACATGAAATGCAGTTATATAAACAGCAATATCAGCATCCAGTGTATACCTAAGTGTTTTTAGCAATTAAATCAGATAAAAGTGTAACAAATGATAACAATATTTTAAAGACGACTAAACAGCAGCTAAACGTTGCGATTATACATACAAATGTATGTGTGTATAGGTGCATATAGATAGTAGGTGGGTACGCCATAATTACAATACACAAAGATAATATTTGAAACAAATATGCAAACTTCAGATAGACAGATAGGCAGCTGACAATTTGACGGTCTATTTGACGGCCGTTGATCACCGTTTCAGTTCAGCGTCATCTCAAATACAAATAACTACTTAGTTAGCTGCTACTGCTGGATCGTTTGTTAGTTTATATTACTGACAGTATCCCTACGCGCACATCGATAGTGTCGAGCGATATCAGCTACTCCGACGAGTTTATAAAACACCCGCAGCAGCCGTATATTATCGCCTATTCACAGACAATCAGCCGTGACGCTAAGACAGCGGAGTGAAAAAGTGTTTCGATTGTGTTGTAAATAGCAGCCACTTGGGCCTACATTTGTTAAATTTTGGATATTTGTGAAAAAATAAAACTGACGTCGTACCCGCATAATTAAGGTGTTAAATGTGAAACATTGTGTATAATCTAGAATCGTTTCTAAAATTATTTTAGTTTATAGAGGTATAACTAAGTGAAAAAAAAACTACAAATCGTTTGCAACCATGGTTGAAATCGAGGATCATCACACAAATCATGAACATGAACACAGCACAGATGCGCAGGATAATCATGAGACGGGTGGCATCGATCGTGATATTGATGTCGAATCGCGTCTACTCGATAATGGCAATGTTAAGTCGAGTGAAAAATCGAACGGCGCGAAAAATAATGAAAAATCAGATCATGATCAAATAATGACGGAGGAGATTAATAAAATATTAAGAGATATGCCGTTAACGGATGATATGACATGCGGGTTTTGGATATTTAAAGGGCGTTTCTTTCAAAGGTAAGTAATACATACATACATAAATATTTACATACGGGAAATTGATAAGTCGCAGCCCATTAGTTCACATTGCAATTCGGTAGAGAATCTCTTACTCTAAAATGTATGTGGTATTATATACAACATTGATCCAATGTTTGAAAATATTAGAAAAAGAAGAGACATACCCATACACCAAAACGATCAGAATGTCGAGCTGAGGCGAATTAGTCTGTCGTCTATCAGCTTTGGATATAACCGACTGAAATTTCGTAAGCGGGTTCCTTTTTATAGGGCCTTTTCTCTAGTAGCTCTTAAAATTTATCCACTCTTTAAACACGAATTTTTTTCTGAAAAAATTTTTTCAAAAAATTTCTTTGAAATGAAGATCAATTTTAAAAGCAACTTGAAAAAAAAAACGGCCAATAATGTATTAGTCATCTGACAACTATAACATATAACACCCAACAGCTGATTGTTCAGATATGAGATATTGCGTTATTTCGCACTATTCTCATTTATTACACTGGTCCACAGTGGTTTTGGTTCGCGCAGCTGGAATTGTTTTTTGCAACCTAGGACCTTATGTTGATTACGTAAATAGAAAGGAAAATTGTATTTGCTATGTGTAGTTTTTGACATATTGCTACATAACGGTTTTTGATTAAAAAAGGTCGGTCAAAAAGTGTCTAATGTCTGGTGAATTCGTTAACCGATCAAATGAAATGTAATTAAATTTCCTATCCTCCATTGATGATTCACTCTTGATTAAAATACCAAGTTTTCGAGATATATGTGGGCAAAAATTAAAAAAAAAAAAAAAGAATTTTATTGCAAAAAAAAATTAAAATTTCCAATTTAAATTGTAAAAAATATATCGGTAAAGGACTTGTGAAATTTTTTTTTATACCTACACCACACCCTTGACCACAATTATTTTTCTCCCACGTGCAGTTTTGAAATTTACAACGGTTTTATATTTTAGATAGCTGAAATCTATATTTTCGTGTGCTCATTTTTACGTCCTGTTAGTACGTTGCTATAAACAAAATACGTTTTTAAAAATATCGACAACAAATCGTGAAGATATATCACCGGAATATACTGAAAATTCGCTTCAGATAATACGCTCTTTGAAATACATTTATGCAAGTTTTATGTACAGTATGTAATAAATAAATAAACGGTTTAAAATTCATAAACTGCACTTTATTTACATAAGACTAACAGAACTCAAACATTTTTAACCGACTTCAAAAAAGGGGAGGTTATCAATTCGTCGGAATACATAACTTTGGACCACGTGAACCGATTTCAATAATTCTTTTTTTATTGGAAAGATGACACCTCAAGGGTCGTCCCGTAATTTGGTTTAGATCCGATGATTGGATCATGAAGAAATTAACGGTACACGTAAATTTATATATGAGAATTGAAGTCGGTTATGTTCTTTCCTTAAAAACTACTTGTTTAATAAAAAGTTCTATAAACTCAAGATGAGCTCAACTTTCAAAAGTACCTAATAAAAAATTTTAAAAAAGAGTCAGTAAAAATAAATTTATTGATTCCAAGAAATTTTTACACTTTTATGTTAATTTTTTCGATTTCTGGTTTCTGGTTTTCGATAGAGATGGTGATTTTTTACGATTTCACATTTTTTTAATATTACGAATACCGAAAAAATTATCTGAACTCTTAAGAAAAACGAAAAATTCATATAAAACGACGGACAAGAAATGGAAAAGAAATTTTCTTCTACCAAAATTTCTTAAACCAGTTTGCAGCTCTCAAGAAAAAAATGGTCGTATATTATTTTCTCATGAAAATTTACAGCAAAAGCAAAGCGCAAGCAACAGAAATTATAATAAATATTTCTTATGATTTCCTTGAGAGCTGGATTCTTAGCTTTAAGATACAGTTTGTATTTGTTATTATTTGTTATTAGCTTTAGGGGGGGGTTTGAACCCCAAAACCCAGCCCCTGTGTGCGCTAATGCATCATCCTCATCTTTTTCTATATATTTAACTTTGTTTTTACTTTTATCTTTATCATTTCTTTCAATTACATATTCCCCTTTACCTTTACCCTTATATAAGTAAAATGTTTAAATTTACCTTGTTCTTAATTTTTGCCTTTATCTTTACGCATCTTTCTTTTTGTTTTTATTTCTACCTTTGCCTTTGCCTTTAACCTTTTTTTAACCCTTTATTAGCAAGTTTTTGTTAAATAAATACCATGTGCATACACTCAAGAAGCATTTGTTTCAGCCCCAACCATTTCCGTTGAATTTTAAAAGTTACTACCAACCAACCAACCGCCGCTAAAATAGTTTAACTTCAAAAAACAAAAATCCTTACTACTGTTAAGTGGCTCATATCTCCAATCCTTCTCGAATCCATGTCTTATCTTTACTACATGCTTTAGCAATCCTTACAGCTTACTTTAGTAGGGGTTGGAAATGGATTAGACAAGGATTAGAGATCAGAGCCACTTAAAAGTAGTAACAGTTTTTATTTTTTGAATTTTGAATTGTGTCGTTATTGCAGAGGACCAATCCAGCTCTTACAGCAAGGCTTAAGATGGGCTTCCCTTTCCTGGTAGTTTAAGATTTAGCTCATTTAGTTTCGTTATGATTTCTGAAGTTGATAATGATGCGAGTTGAATTTTTGCAGCCATTCGAATTCGGGATGGCCAATGCATTTTTTATTGTTTCAATACATTTCCTCTACATAGAAAGCCGTCGAAGTTTATTGCACAAAAGTAGTTCAGAATCTTTATTTTTTAAGGAATTCTTTAAATTGGCGATAATAGAGTGCTTTTGCCAAGATGTTGTTAAGAATCTTAACCACCATCTGGTGTAACCTAAACAGAAATCAGTAAATGATATAACTTATCGTTTAGGGAGAAAGACTAGATGCCTTAAGTGTGTCCTTAATCGCAAAATGGTTTATTGTAACTGAACCACTGAACACGGCCTCCTGCATACCTTCACATGGGTGTGTGTAAATTGTTATCCAAAATAACTTTTTTCGGGTTAAATGAGATTTTACAATGACAAAATGCAGTTAAGAATATTTTTGTGACATTTTCTTCTGTTTACAATATCAGCTTGGGTGTGGTTTCATTTGTATAGGAATTTCTAGAACGGCTTATTTATGCCATGGAAAGTGCAAAGCGCTCAAAGCTGATATTGTGAACATAGAAAAATTTAAAAAAAAAAATCGCTCAAAACTCCCTACAGTATCGAAAAATTTTTTTCGAAGTTAATTTTTCTACCAAAATCACTTTTTATACATTTTATTGTAGGGGGGTAATATGTGCATGTATGTTACCTTATTAAAGAAGGTTCTTTTGAAATTCAGCTTTGTACAAAGTTCCGTTGACTGCTCACTAAAGCTCTTATAGAATTAAAAAAACAATACTATATCAATTTTTATTTTAAAATTATATATGAAATTCTTGCTGATTTTTAATTAAATTTTCTCAGATTCGCAAATCAAACCGCCTATGTATTACTCTACGGCATGGTTGGCTGTGTCTTCTCAATGACTTATGCCTACTTTAATGGCACAATCACAACAATAGAGAAACGCTTTAAAATACCATCAAAGAATACAGGTATTATATCAGTGGGCAATGATATCAGTCAAATGATGGTCTCAGCTGTACTCAGTTACTATGCGGGTAAAGGACACAGACCACGTTGGATCGGCTTTGGTAATAAAAACAAAAAAAAACATTTGCTTAGTTCCTGGCTTGGTCTAAATGGTACTATTTTCGCTCCTCTATTTGCAGGCTTACTAACAATTGTGATTTTCTGCTTAATGACTGCGTTACCACACCTCCTTTATGGCCCTGGTGATGATGCTTTGGCGTTAACTGCGGAATTTGGCGCTCAACCGGATGAAAATGCTACCATGGAAGCAATACAGAAGCAAGGTTCGAAAACGTTATGCCTCCTAAGTGGCCGCGGGGCAGAGTGTGAGGTAGGCGAAGGCAATTTGGCACCTCAACTGGTGTTATTCGTTGCACAATTTATCTCAGGTATTGGCGGCTCACTATACTACACGCTGGGCGTTTCATATATGGATGATAATACGAAGAAATCACGAACTCCAGCATTGCTAAGTGAGTGCGAGGGAATTTAATGTAAAATGCTGGGGAAAAAATAAAAAATCATGGCCGAAGAATTGAGAGGACGGTTCTACCTTACTATGTTTTTATCATGGTAGATACATAAATACACTGCCGGAAAAATGTATTGGCACAGGAATTTTGCACAATATATGCATCAATTTCTATTCAAATATTTTTCCGCTATATTTTTATAAAAATATGGTTCATTCTACAACAAAAAAAAACACAAAATATGCAGTTTTGTAGCCCTTTAAATTCTAGTACAGAAAATGCAAGTTCGGAGTTAGTCAAAAATTGCATTGAGTTTTGAGAATTTTTTTGTTGAAGGTGTTTTTTGCATTTTTTCCATATAAAGTATTTTCGAAATTTTTTTTGTATGGAAGAGACTGCGTGAAAAAAATTGCCAAAAATCAACGTTAATTCGTAGCTACTTATAACTTTTTCTTTTTTGCAATAAAATTGATCGGGCTACATATCTGCATACTCAAAAAAATTCTGGAAAATTTTATGAAAGTTAGTTAAAAAGTTAGAAAGAGTTAAAAATTTGCATGAAAATTTTAGAAATTATATTTTTATATTTTTTGTTGTAGAATGAACCATATTTTTTTATAATGCCGGAAAAATATTACAGTAAAAATGATTGCATATATTTTAAAAAAGCAGCTGTGCCAATACTTTTCACCGGCAATGTATGTACATATGTATATGAATGTCACAATTTTTTATTTTTTTCCCAAAATTCATATCACCAATCGTAATAGAAAAAAACTATTAAAATATGCAGTGTAATGCGAAACTTTCTCCACCACTCATTCGTAAAATATTTGACTAAATCCCAAAAAATGTTTGCTCAAAATTACCTTTTATGAATCCTATTAAGGGCCCAAGTTTAAGCGTGATCGTATAAAAAAAAATTCCACTGATCACTTTACTTGGAATCGCTCATATGTATGACAAATGTAAGACATTAGATAGGAGCCTTGAGGATCGTATATACATACGTATATTACTGTTTTCAAAAAGATGTTTTATTTGAATCTTAAAAAATCTCATTGTCATATAATTCGCTTACCCCTTGTAGACGTGTGGAGTAACTAAAAAACGGTAATAAAGCTTGTTTGGCAACTAAAATTTATCTTAGATTAAATTACTTTGCGTGTGCAATAACTAAACAAACTTATCTTTAAAATCTTTTATAATGATATTTATGACCCTTTTATTTACCCTGCTAAATTTGAAACAAAAGTGTCAAATGGAGTATTTGCTTTTCAACCGTAAATCAAGAGGTGGTTTAATATTCTCCAACATGGTAGCAGTAGAAAACTTGTTTATCATCATAGCACACATACATACGTACTTACTCTGACCCAATCTTTCAGGTTTATCATACTTTCTGCGTATGCTTGGTCCCGCGTTCGGTTATGCGCTCGCCTCTTTCTGTCTGCGCGTCTACATCGCGCCAAATTTACATCCTGTCATCAATAATCAAGATCCACGCTGGTTGGGCGCCTGGTGGATGGGGTGGCTAGTGATTGGTGGTATGATATTCTGCTCTGGTGCCTTTCTTACAATGTTCCCTAAAGAACTACCACGTGCTGCGGCTAGACGCATGGTCGAAGATGAGCGTCGTAAACGTGCAACGTTAAAGGAGAGACAAGATAATCTTAACAAAGAACCAACGGAGAAGGATAGACTAACTGCTGAGATGGAGGAGAAGCCAAAGGAGGAAACCAAAGCTTCTTTCAAGGATATGTTAACTACTTTTAAACGGCTCACCACCAATAAGACGTTAATGTGCAATAATTTCTCCTCTGTATTCTATCTCTTCGGTTACACGCCTTACTGGATTTTCACACCTAAATACATTGAGATACAATATCGGCAGTCAGCAGCTACATCGAGGTAAGTTAGAGAGCATTCAAGTGCGAGCTAAATCTAGAAACAATAAGCGGTTTGCTGAAAAATTAATGAAAAAATGGATAGGACTTTCGCGACAGCAAATTTTACACGCACAAAACTAGTATATAAGCAAATCTAAAATGGTGGCACACTTATCGTAGACAACGCATTATCTTCAGTTTTGCATAAACAAAAAGATTCCATCTCAAAATTGTTTTTAAATTAAAACTTAAAAAAGTTATACTATAAAAGTAAAAATAATCCCTCGTGCTGGGTAAATTTTGTATGGGGGAAAATAAAAGGCATTTGATCGTACTGTAATAGTAATGTTTTGTTGTCTTAAGTTTAAGACAATAATTATTGGCCACGAAGGATTAATTTAAAACATATCTTTAGCCCGCGAAATTGATTCAAAGTTTGTGAATTTGAAAAACTAAATTTTGGCTTGTAAGATCTAGACGATATATCAAAAATTATTCAATTTAGTATCTCACGTTCATATATCATTTTTCAATAGGACTACAAGTTTTCGAGATATTAGGATTACAAGTTTTGGAGATATTTAATAATAATTAAATAAAATTTAGGTGGGCAGCACCCATCTCAAGTCCATTTATGTATACTTGAAAATTGGAGCGGAATGGTTTCATTAGCCAAGGAAGAAGCACATTTTTCGCGGTTTCTAAATTTACCGTTATACGAAAGTCGTAGATATTATTTAAAAATAATTAAATATTGGCATGTTTATAACAATTTTAGAATGAGTTTCGAGTGTGCCAATAAAAATTGTAAAAATGGAATTTTAATTTCTCAAATCGTAGACATCTTTTACTCAATGTAATTTTTTTGCATTTGGTGGCACACTAGCTTTACTACACTAGATTGGTTCGTTTTGGTAAGAATAATATGTTCACCGTTTAATTGTAAGAATTTGAAGCACCCTAAATTTTTAAAATTAAAAAATCATAATATTTCAAAAATTACAACTTTATTTAATTTGGTGGCACACTTTGGAACTTTACAGATATGTTGTATTTGATGCCAATGTTCACTGCCTCTAATATGAATATACTATTTTAAAACTTCCCAAAGTTATTAAAAAAAAAAAACAATTATGATTTTTTCGAGTGACAATGAAAACTTAGTAATTTCGGTACTTTTTCGCCTAAATTAACGTTTTGAAGCTCAAATTGTGCAATACTTGATTTGTTTTATTGTACTTGCATCTGGAACTCCATTGATTAAAATATATGCAAGAAGAATGCTTTAGCGTATTTTTTTCTGTCCAGAGAAGGAGGTGACACTTAAAAAAACAACTCGGGAGATTTGCTTATATTCGCGAAAGTAGGGGCCAAAAATAGTAAAAATGAATTTTTTTAAAGGAATAAAATGATTAAATTTTTTGGTGCAAAAGGATGAATAGATATTGAAAATGTGCTTTTAAATTTTATAATTGAATATCCTTGAAAGTTTGCAATATTTATTTTTAAAGAAATTATATGCTAAGGATTAATATACACACAACCACATCCTCGAATTGCGTCCTTGTAATTGTAATAGCTTAAAAAAAATAAAAATTTATCAAAAGTGTATCTTTTTCAATACCTTAGTATTCGTGAAATCAAAAACTTAATTTTTTTAATTTTACAGAATTTTTTTACGGACCGACAAAAAGTATGATCGAAACTAAATGTTGTTCTCCCAGTTTGGTTCCCCCCTCTTAGTGTTCGCCCCTCTTAGTGTTCGCTCCTCTTAGTGTTAAGTTCTCAAAACTTCTTCTCGTTTTATTCTATGGAAAAACTTTCCCTAGAGTTTTGTTCTTACTTCATCTTCTTTGAAAACGTTATCGGTACTTTCGTTCTCATTGGAATGATTCCCGAAAGTTTCTTTCTCTTTCTGTTCTTTTCGAGAACGTTCTTGAGAGTTTGGTTCGCATTTGGTTCTTTACGGATACGTTGCCGAGCCTTTTGTTCCGCGTTCAAACTGCTCTCAATACTTTTGCTCCCATTTAGTTCTTTTAGGGGAACGGTCTTGACATAAAATTTCGTTCTCGTGTAAAACTAAACCAAAATCAGAGCGCGTTCTCGGTCCCTGGAATTTTTACGTTCATTTAGTTGTAAATATGGTTATTCAACATAGCGCTGAGTTTTTTTTAGTATTTTTTTTATTTATTAATATTTTTGAAATTTCCAAGTCCTTCTAAAAAAGTTTCTGACATCAGAGGAAAACGAAAAGCACAGTTTGCTATATTTGGTCCATAGTTTCCTGACTATATTTATTGTTTCGTGTATCTCGATTTTTTATTTTTTTGTTTTGTTTTCGCCGTACGGTGTAGTATACGAGTATTGTAATATGTTTTCAATATATTTTCCGCAGCTTGGTCACTGGTACCGTCGCCTTGGCTTTTTCTGCAGCCGGTGTGCTACTCTCAGGTTTTGTAATATCGCGCTATAAGCCACGCGCACGTTATATGGCCGCTTGGAATGTAATCGTTGGATTCCTGACCGTGGCTGGCATCCTGGCTTATGCTTTTATCGGTTGTCCAGGCAATGAGCAGTCGGTGATTGTCAACATACACGACAGGTAATTAATATGCATACATAGAACTGCATGCGAACGCAGACAATATACTCGCAAATACTGTGAATATTTTTTGATGCCACTGATATTTATCCAAACACTAGCGCCCTCAATAGCACTCCCACTTGTAATTCGAATTGTCACTGTGATTATGTGCGTTACTCACCGGTTTGCGGGGAAAACAATATGACTTATATATCGCCTTGCCATGCCGGTTGCAAGAAGCAATATAAAACTGCCAATGGGCGAAAGGTAAGCGCGATTTCTTTGTTTTGATTCACAATTTTTTCTAAATGGTATACAAAAGTAAATATTTGTTTTACTAATTTGCAGATTTACTATGACTGTTCTTGTATACCTAACAACAGCTTTAATAAAAGTTCGAAACCATTATTTAAACGTCTCACTGTGATGGATCTGAAATCAGAGAACTACGATAATGATGACGGCAATATTACTACTACTATAAGGCCAGAATTGCCAATCACAACGTTGGATAAAGCATTACCGACATCACTTAGCACAGCTTATACAGATGTGAGTTAAAAATATTAGTGTAGAAGTGCCGCTATCTTTGCTAGGGAGCGCTGACTCTAATGTTTGATTTACTTAGGGCAGTTTGTTCAATGTCTGGCTATCACTACCTCCCAGTTAAACATCTTTATCGACCTTTTCAAAATCTTGCATATAAAATGTGATCGATAAAGCAGTCACTGTACTTAACCGCAGCTTCGACCTCCGATTTGAACAACCGGCCCTTAGGCTGGTGAACTATATGAAATCTTCGTCTTCACCTCGATAGCTTCTGCAGGAAAAACTTGTTGACATAATTACATACATATCTATATATGCCTGACAGTACTGATACAATACATAATACGACGATAGCGGTAGAACCCTAACTGCGGATTTTTTAAAGTATCAGGGATTTGATGTCTATTCCAGCTTTCCCCAATTATTCAGTCTGATACTTTAAGTATTCTGAAGACTTCCGATGTAAGACCTGTTAGAAAACCTGAATTCGAGAATAAACATTTTAAACAGTTTGATTGTAATGTTAACCTTATGGGGAAACCAAAATATGTTCGTCTATAACTTTTGAAATAGGCTAGCTGGCGGGCATATATTGCTTATGACCACAGATATATTTGTAAATGAAATAGCTAAAAAAGAGCTAGGAGCTAAGGCCCAATTTTCGGAGCTGAATAGAAAAATAAAGAGCTAAATCTAGTTCCCAAAGCGCCAAAATGGTAACAATGTTGCCATCCGCACAGGCCTGCACGTCGAAGATATTTTCACTAAGAAGGCAGAGTAGCTCGCCTGCAACGATGGACCATAGCAGAGGGGAGATCCCTCCCCCCCTTTCGTTTCTAAGAATCTTACATTTTCCTGTCCTTGAGTGGATATAATGGTGCTGGATTTAAGGACGTTTGCTATCCAGCGGCTTGTGGTCTCATCAACCCCTTCCAGCCGGACGCTATTGTCTATTAGAGAATAGTATCGAAAGCGCCCTCCACGTCCAAGAAACATCCCAGTGCTACCACTTTGTCCTACAAAAGACTTTTCAATTTTTCTTGTTAGTATGTCTTACTAGAAGATGGAAATTTTAATATCTATGTAAAGGGTTCTCGGTAAGGAAACTATCCCTGATATGTCTGTCTACGATTCTCTCCATTGTTTTTAGTACAATGGACGTAAGCCTAATGGGTCGATATGACTTTGGTTGGTCTGCTGGTTTTCCCCCTCCTTTGGTTTGTAATGGACTGTCCTTTCCTGCCACTGTAGTAGATGGGACCCCACGAAAAACTTGCTACGAAAAGCCGTATCAGAAAGGGTGGCAAGGGAGGAAGTCCCTTTTGAAGATGAGCTGGGAAAATTCTTTATGCTCCATGTGATGCTCCAGGTGCTTTCGTAGGAGCTAAGGCAGATATAGCGCATTTTATTCTATCCTCGTTGAACCGTCCTTTAGCGATTCTTCTTTGTCTTGCCATTAGTGCAAGTTCTTGAAACACCTCGCTCATTATACGATTTTGGTAACCACATCCAACAAGATTGTACAGAATTCATTCTTCGACTATAGAGCAAGCCCTTTACAAGGAAAGTGTACTGAACAGATTTGCAACATATTCTGCAAATGCTGGATATTTGCATAGCAAGTATTATTCAACTAAGCCTCAATAAAATAGATGCAGGTCATGTTTATGTATGCGGCTGTATATCGGTGAGTGGCGTAATGGCAAAACGGAATGTTATTACACGAATTCTAGAGAGCTGCTTCACAGTTCTCCACCCAATCGCCAATTAGCTTATTTTTCTGCCATAACTGCATTAAATAAATCTGTAGTTACTCCCGAAATCCGGGACACAATACTGGCTTTAAATATCCTACAAATAGTTGTATTATTAATAATTGTTCTTTAATATTTTTTGAATTTTTCTTTTCTCTTCCAGGCTCTTCTCGGTGGTCAGGCGATAACCGGCGCATGTCCTGTCAATTGCTTTGCTCAATTTGTCACATTTCTCTCGGTGATGTGTTGCCTCAAATTTGTTGGCGCCACAGGACGTGCCTCAAATTTTCTCGTGTCCGTACGTTGCGTGCCTGAGAAGGATAAAACGGCAGCAATGGGTTTTGGTATGATGATGATGTCCATGCTAGCATTTATACCAAGTCCCATATTCTTCGGCTGGGTATTAGACCGTATTTGCCTTGTGTGGGGTAAAACGTGTACAAATAAGGGCAATTGTTGGCTTTATGATCCAGAATCACTGAGGTAAGAAAAAAATTAGGATTGGCTTTATACGCCAAATGAAAATCTGCTATAATTACGAATTACTTTTAGATACACACTCAATATAACCGCTTCAGTATTTGTTGCGATAGGAGCCTTATTCGATTGGGGTGTCTGGTATTATGTGAAAGATCTGAAAATCTTCGATGAGGAGGTGAAAGAGGTTGAAATGAAAATTGTACAGCATGAAGAAGAAGTTAATTCCATTAAGGATTTAGAAGCATAATTTTTATAAATCTTAAATATATTCAGACGCAGTCTTTATTTTAAGACATTTTATAAAGTGCGTGTGTCTTTGAGCTTGAGTGCCCGGTTGAAAGTGTGTAACTGTGCCAAATTTAGTCTAATAACGAAATTTATGTAAATATGGAAGCCAATGTTTACTGTATAATTGTATGTATGTATATGTAGCTATTAGATTGATAAGAGTAAAATAGGTTCATAGTTATTTTTGTAAATAAAATCATTTCAAATTATGCTAATTTACCAAAGTTATAGTCAACATGTGTGCACGCAGATAAAGGTCTGTTTATATGTACGGTCAAATGTTGTGCTTTGTTATAATTTTTGATAGGAAAAGTACTGTATACTAAATATTTTGATTGTAAATACTACAAACGAATTTTCAGTATGTACGCCATTGCTTAAGAAGAAAGTATTAATAGCTACGATTTATGTACATATGTATGTATTAACACATAAGATTAGAATATATATAGGTTAAATATGTACCTCTCAATTTACAAATCGTTATTCTAATAAAGAGAGGTCTAACTCACTTTATTTTCACCAACAACTTGAAATAATTAAAAAAAAAATGTCTGCAGCTATTAGCAAACTGCAGGCTTCAATAAAATTTTTAATAAATTAAATAATTTTACTTTTTATTATGTTTGGAAATACATTTTGAAGAAAGAACAATTTTAAATGTAATTTCTATTTTAATGTAACGATATTTAGTACGATTATGATTATATTAAGGTGTATCAAATAATAAAATTTATTAAATTTTAACACAATTTACTTGAAGCTTTTTACGCTTGTTGTCATAGTTTATTCGATAACCTGATAGTTGTTAATAATTTTTAAAAACTATCAGGATTTGGCGTTCGCGTGCGCAGGCGAATTGAGAGAGCAAAGTGACAGTTCATTTGGAGGGAAAGTAATAGAAAATTGTTTACTATTTGAAAATTTGCCACCAAGAGAAAACAGCTGATCAAGCTCTTCTGGCTGCAATCTGATGATTTTTAAGTTTAAAAAATTTGTGGAAAAATCTGGCCTAAAAACTATAGGATGTACCAAAAAAATTAGTAGTTACACTTTGGCATATATACGGATGGGACATTCGAATTCATATCCAAACAAATAAAAATGTGAAATCAAAAACTAATAACACAGGAGTCTTTTTAATCTTTGGAGAGGACTGAGGACTTTTCGTGGCAAAGGAGGACTATCCTCACGAAAGGAGGACGGTTAGCGAGCCTAGTTGTCACACAAACAGGATTTTTGCCAAACACTTTTTTAGCTTCATCTGCCATTAATGGACACTTAACACGAAAGTAGGAAGTAAACAATAATGGATCTGCAGTTGTAGCTAAGCTGCTCCAAAGGCCCTGGAAACTGCTCGAACCTCTTCAAAGTTAGTCCAGGAATGTAAGTTGAGGCTAAACTCCGTTACAAGATGGAATGAGCTTGAACTTGTATGGGTGCCAGGACACTACGGTGTTCAAGGTAACGAACTGGCTGATGAATTGGCGAACTGCGGTTCTCTGGAGCGCCCATTTGGACCGGAGCCAATTGTAGGGCTAAGCATAGCGGGAACGATCCGGTGCATCAAGGATCTCATAAGCAAAACTCATGAGAGCCATTTGTGCACTATTGACACCTCCAAAATGACCAGGTGTTTCCTGAAAAGGCCTGACAGGGTGGTAGCAAAATTTCTTCTCAGACAAAGAAGGAGTGATCTACGACCCCTGGTAGGACTTATTACGGGGCACAATCCATGGGGACGACATATGGTCACCATAGGCATCATTGACGATCCACTGTGTACATCGTGTTTGGAGAACGAGGATAGTACAGAACATTTTCTCTCCGCTGTCCGTCCTTCGCCAGACTCACATTTTTTGGTCGGGTGTATGTACTGAGAATGGACGACGTACATTCTCTTTCCCTCAACAAATTACTAAAATTCACAATGGAGTCTGGTAAATTTGTAGAGGAGTAATGAACTCCCACCCCCACCTGCATATCCCTTTCCTCTAAATCCTGTTTCTTGGCCTTAAGTACAATGGACAATACTGGAAAAATTTGTTTTTGGTTGTTCCGGCCACCCACAATTCCATTCCATTCTAAAAAAAAAGGTTAATTTTTTTTTTGTGCACACGCCTTAGTACAAGACGACTTCAAACACAAATCTTGCCTCCTGGATGATTGGTCGGTTGAAGTGGCGAGTTTAACAACTCCATTTAGCACTTATGCGTGCCTCTACTTTAGTATTTGAAATAAATCCGGACACTTTTTCGACGATTTTTTAATTGGTTAAATAAACCCCTGCCAAAACTAACCAAAACCCGTTATTGAAAATGTCAGTTAGAGGTGAAAGTGTTCCACAAAAATATTAAGCAGTAAATTTCACTAACGATCATTGCCACGGCAGCCGTTTCTACGCACCAGAATAACTCGGGTTTTGCTGTTGTTTCGGCGATCTAACCCCGTTTAGGTTGGCGAAATATCTCAAGCGTTGTGCGCCCATGGAGCTGTATCTGCTACGAACTCTTCTACTCAGGGCTAGCATCGAGTCAAACCCTGGCCGAGAAACTTACCCCTGCTGCGTGAAATACTGGAGTGCAACGGATGGAGTCTGCTCAGGCCTAAGGACTCACCGGCAGTGGACCGCAACATATGTGGCCCCCTGCTGTTCAAACAGAGCTTCCTCCATGGCACTCCCAAGTCCACTTGATCAGCTCAATGCAAACACAACCGCACCACAACAGAAATAACCCCACCACCACCCACACTCCGCCACCAACAACTCCTGGTTCCTCCAAACATCTGCATATGTGTGTCAGACCAGGATATTCCTTAACGTCACATCAGTCAAGTTCAACACCTGCCTTGGCTGGTGTCACTTTAGGGCATGTTCAGGTCTGCGCTCCACGAGAAATGGACAAAGAACTTCGAGGGCCCGTGCTGCGCTTCCATAGTCATCACTATTGATAAACCAGCGGACTTTTATTCCGCGGAACATCGAACCTAAGTACGTCAACTTTTCTAAGGCTGATTGGAAAGGCTTCTCTGCCCTCCCCACACCAACAGACGTTCACGTAAGTGAGTGTATGTATGTAAGTTCCGCAGGGTTGTCACTGCTGGTGAAGCTCGCTTCATCTCAGCCGGACACCCGTCCGACCTTTCCTGCTGAAGCGGCTGTTCTAACCGATGATGGGGATAACCTTCGCCAGGCCGATGACGGAAATCAAATCTCCACATTAGGAATCTCAATATGGAAGAGCACCAGAAGACTTGCAACTTCACCTCTAGTATGAGTAAGCTTTGGTCAGCCGTGAGGTCACTATCCAACTCGATTCGGATCCGGAGCGATGCGCGAGCTATTTTAGCCGACAATTCACGCTGGATCCTCCATGGCCTAACCCGCAACAGTCCTTTGGGAGAATAGTCCTCGTAGCGTTAGATCTGTCAAAGGCGTTTGACAACGTTGGTCACTCCACGCTACTACAAGACATAGAGGGCTCAAACGGTGGTCGGAGAATTATCTCACTGTCTAAGTTTAATATTTCCAAGCTCCTCCAACCACATGATAATAGCGTCCGGGAATGGAATTGATGACTTATGCTCGAAAGTAAACGGTTACCTCTACGAGCTTTCTCGCTTCTTCACTGCAATGAGCCTGACGTTATCCCCCACAAAATCTTCAGCAAACCCTTTTTATCAAGTGGGCGAAGGAGGTCAGCAACTGGGTATTTACGTTGATGACGAACACAACCACAATTGTCAATAAAGTACAGAGCTGCAACAAAGTCCTAGAGTCGCTAGCCGGCAGCACCTGAGGCATTTACATGACGAGGTGCAGATGCTCCCCATTAGGGAGCACAACACATTGCCTAGCAAGCAATACTCAATAGACGTGAGAACCCGAACAGACATTTACGTCAGGTACGTCAGAAGGCATCTCTCCAAACTGACAGACGAAGTTCTGAGGTTCATAAAGCAACCTCTGGATCCGACAGCATATCAACAGGCCATGAGCGGCATTCACAGGCAGTCAGTCTCAAGTTACGTAGACTCCAGACTTGTGAATGCCATTCTGGGCACACAACCACCTGACAAGGACGAGATAGAGCTTCGTTTGTTTCGGGAGACCCAAACAACAATAGCCCAACTTCGCTCTGGCTACTGCAGAAGGTTTAACTCGTACCTGTGCAGACTCGATGCAGATGTGTCCATCTCTTCGCATGCCCACTAAATTTCACTCAACTTTATTTATACATATGAATGTACTTAGTTTATATAATTTGTCATGAAAGCATATGCATGAAGATTAACAAGTAATGAAGTAATTAAAAGTGGATTTGTTTAAAAATAAAACCAATCTGTACTCCATTTTCAACTGCAAAACGGAATTTAAGATAATGCACCATTTACTAAATGCAAATAAATATATCGTAAAAGACGATAAGTGAAACGTATGTAGGTATTTGAGATATCAAATTGGCAGTTACTCACGGCAGCAGTGCACATTCAGGCTACGCTTACTTGTCATTTGATTCTTTCAGTTCTAAAATGGTGCAGCTTGAAGCGAAAATAATGAACTCAGAGGTTCACGGAAAGAGTGATGTTGAATCAAAATTGTTGGCAGAGACCAATATTAAACCGTCGCCATTCGAAGAGAAGGCACCGAAGAGGTTAAAGAATGTGGAGGATAGTGGCAATAAAACAGAAATCAATGCAATTCTACGCGATATGGCCATAACCGGGGATGTGCGTTGTGGTTTTTGGATATTTAAAGGTTCATGTGTTCAAAGGCAAGCGCAAAATTCATTTTTTATAAGTATAACTGGTGACTAGAGTGTGTGAGCGAACGTATGTATATTAGAGCGTACAACCTTACAAGCAAACAAACAAGGTTCGCCATACACCCCTGGGTATAAAGTAGTTTTGCAAGAGAATTAAAAAAAAAAAAA
>NW_023458561.1:52910121-52946951 GCF_013731165.1 Rhagoletis pomonella | reverse complement strand
AAAAAAAAAAAAATTTACCGAACCTATAAGTCGCTTTTTACATTTTTCGGTGACTGGAATAATCAAAATACGTCCCTAGTAAAAGTTTAATGATCTCTAGTCATCTTTAATTAATGGCATTAAGGTGGATCGTTGACCCGATAAGAGGGTAAGCACTGGAACGGGGTACTTGGAGGCACTGAACTATAAAACAATAAAAAACATCGATGTATCATACTTTAAGATTCGAATGTAAATGTCGAAGATATGACGAAATACAAAAGGGCGACTCCTACGTTCGGCCAAAGAAAATTTTTTTGTAACTGTCTCGAGAGAAAAACAGCGATTTATCGTACTTTGAGAATCAAATCTTAATGCCGAAGATACATATAAAGAAAAATTTAAAAACGCAAAAAAAAACTTTTTTTTTCAAAATCGTTTTGCAATAATACTATACACTAGGGATAGGGTTGTCCTTAAAATATCTAGATCTAAGTTTTGTATGGGACACCCTTTTAGTTTTTCTAAGTACAAAAGAAGTCAAAACCGACTTCAATTTACATATACAAATTTAAGAGTATCGGATCTAAACCAAATTAGTATAGGACCACCTCTGAGGTTCTACCTTTCGTACAAAATCTGATAAATTTGGCATACTATTGAAACATATTCATAAACTAGCTGAGTTAAAGCTAGTCAATGACCTTAAAGCTAGTTTCATGACCACCCTGCTCAGGGTTGTACGCCAAACTTTTTTCTGCTACGATGTATCCTTTCAAATATTAAGGCTGGCCAATCAATCCACCTATGTGCTGCTCTATGGCTTAGTGGGCTGTGTATTTTCCATGACCTATGCCTACTTTAATGGCACGCTGACTAAGATACCATCGAAAAATACTGGCATAATAGCGATTGGCAATAATATTAGTCAAATGGTTGTTTCGGCGGTACTCAGCTATTATGCGGGTAAAGGACACCGGCCGCGTTGGATTGCATTTGGTTAGTAAAGGCTAAAAAATGTGTTAATCAGAGGAAACCAAAGATTTCATATTTTTTTCTATACTTCCCCACACAGGCATAATGACAATAGTCGCCTTCTGCTGGCTAACCGCTGCACCACATTTCCTCTATGGCCCCGGCTTAGATGCGCTCGCGCTGACCACGGAATTCGGTGGCATTGCCGACGAGAACGCAACATTGGAAGTTTTGGAACAGCAGCGCGCAAAAGCATTGTGTCGCGATCGCAGCAATGAGACCGCTTGTGCGCTAGAGGAGGGCAATTTAGCACCACAAGCTGTGCTCTTCCTTGCCGAGGTCATCTCTGGTATAGGTGGTGCACTTTATTACACGCTCGGCATATCTTATATGGATGATAATACAAAGAAGTCCAAAACGCCAGCTTTATTAAGTGAGTAGGCAAAAAAAGACTTTGTTGTGTATTTTTCTTTTTGTTTTTTGTTATCTCATTTGTGCCAATTATGCAGCGAATGATAACTTGGCGGCAATTGTAGTATTTGTTATGAGCTTTGGATCATAAATGAAGATTACTTACATGTAGATTTATGGTTGTAATACTGTGAAAACATTGCCACGTCAATTGAGATCACCTCTGGCTTTGCCGTCTAATGAATAATATTTACTTTTCTCTCGTTTTTCCCTCACCTTTTAGGTTTATCCTATTTCTTCCACATGCTGGGTCCCGCTATCGGTTACGCCTTGGCCTCATTTTGTCTGCGTCTCTATATCGCACCACAATTGCGTCCTGTCATCAATAATGATGATCCACGTTGGTTGGGCGCCTGGTGGATGGGTTGGCTGTTGCTGGGCTCTGTACTCTTCGTATGTGGCATACTCTTTGCTATGTTGCCAAAAGAATTGCCACGTGCGAAAGCGCGTCGGCTTGCAGAGGAGCGTAAGCGCGAAGAATCCAACGCGCTGAAAGCTGAAGCGTCTGTTGAGCTCGAGTCCGAGTTAGAGAAGGCATCATTTAGCGATATGTTGACCACTTTCAAGCGACTCCTCAAAAATAAAACGCTCATGTGTAATCATATCTCTTCAATATTCTATTATTTTGGTTACACGCCATACTGGATATTTACGCCCAAATACATTGAGATACAATATCGGCAATCGGCGGCAACTTCTAGGTGAGAGTAAGAGTGTTTCATATAACGCATCAAAAGAACACATTTGATACATTTTCTTCAGCATGGTCACCGGAACTGTTGCATTGGCCTTCTCCGCTATTGGCGTCTTACTATCTGGCTTTGTTTTATCCAAGTATAAGCCAAGCGCCCGTTATATGGCCGCGTGGAATGTACTTGTTGGACTGCTTACCGTTGCCGGTTGCATTGCATATGCATTTATCGGCTGTCCAGGAAATGAGCACTCAATGATTGTCAATATACCAGAGAGGTGAGGTTCTTTAAACAGACGTAAGGGTTTATTATACACTTAGAGCTCAATATTTCGTTTCAGTGGCTCAAATAGCGTTGCCACTTGCAACTCCGCTTGTTATTGCGATTATGTGCCATTCTCACCGGTTTGTGGTGAAGACAATATGACCTATATATCAGCATGTCATGCAGGTTGCCGCGAAGAAGTACTAGAAGCTAATGGCAAGAAGGTAAGATTTTCTAGAAGAATAGTTTGAATTGGTAAGGTCTTACAATTCTAGATTAAGGTTTTCATTCACATAAGGCAACAGATTATTAATGACTCAATGCCTTCCTTTTATTTGCCTCTAATGCGAAGGAAAGTTGTAAATTATGTTTTCCTTCTCAATATACTTATTCTCCCTTATTACATGTCTCAGATATATCATTATTATATTATAACAGCAAAGAAAACAGTTTGTCTATACGTTCCGAACCGAAATAAGCCACGCCTGTGCTGGTCAGCCGTTGCAAATCGTCTCGTATGAAAAAAGCACACGTCTAGTCTCGTAGCGCTCGCTCTGCCCACGGCTCGACGAACGAAGAACACGAAGTTTATTAAGGCTTTCAAGCCAAACGTTGGACTTCTCACCGGAAGGCTTACAGGAGACTGGACCACTGGCCACATAGACGGCAGATAACTCTCCTATCCCAGTTGTGCAGACAATATATGAGGTCTTACTATTCCCGCACCTTACATGCAATTCGAGCCCTGCTATGCAACAACTTGGCTCCTGTAAAGCGAACAGCACCACCACAACACTTAACGCCATAACCGGTCATGCAAATAACTGGGGTCCTAACCGAAACGTCCATCCTTCGGCTACTAAAGGACGTTGAGATATCCTCACTTACATTGGAACTAAAATGGTGGCCAGCGAATTATCTTAGGTATCAGTCAGTACTCGTTCAACATTTAACTTCTACATCACGCAGCTTTCTTAGCCACCGGATACACTTTCACTGATATCTTGCTCTGCCGGCTTTTAAATATTAGCTTTCCCTTCGCCCTTTATCGATTTTTCACTGCACGGAGTCCTACAAAATCAGCAGCGACCTTTTTACCTCATATAGAACATAATATTGTGCTGCTGTAGGAAACACCAGAATTTCTGCGAACTTACAGACCAACATCGCACAATCAATGAACCCAATGTTGTAGAGAAAACCAATAAACGATATTCATTGAGAGGCATTTACCATCTTTACCATTTTTACTAACTACTACCTTTTCAGACCCGATCCCGACATGCCATCCCCAATATATTGCCACCTCTTCACTTGCTCCCTTAAACCCACTCAGCTAGCACCCTCTTTTTCTTTAGCCTCCCCCGGTCAAAACATGATGACCTTCGTCGTTAGTTGAGCCTGTCGACAACGATTGAAAGGTCTCCCTTAGCTTCTTCTTCTTATTTGATGATAGAACCGTTTGTCCCCGGTCAAAACATGATGACCTTCGTCGTTAGTTGAGCCTGTCGACAACGATTGAAAGGTCTCCCTTAGCTTCTTCTTCTTATTTGATAATAGAACCGTTTGTCGCTTTGGGTCGAGAATAAAAGCTTCTGCAATTGCCTCTCTCCTGTGCGAATTTACGCCAGTTGCTCATCCCGAGTGCAGACAGCTCCTTCTGCACTTGGTCCTTCCGGTATATTCTTCGGCCCCTTGCTATCGGCAAGGATCTTTTCACCGGCGCGTCATCATCCACGTCGTTCACGCGAGCAGGGCTATCAGACTAACAGCAAATGTTACTGTAGAGAAAATAAGTAAAATAATACCGGGTTTATATGGATTTTCTTCATTTGAAAATAGGGAACCGAAAACGAAAAACTAGAAACCCGATTTTCGAAAAGAGGTGCAAAATCTAACACCCTAATGCACACATATAAACATTCACATTTACATAATTAAAATGACGATTATTTTTACAGATTTACATTAAATGCAGCTGCATTGCCAGAAACCATACTCCGATTCGTGAGAAGCGTTCACTACCAGAATTGTTCAACATAACAGAGACTACTTTACTAGGGTCGCGTGAATCAACTATGAACAGAACTATGAGACCTATAGATGTAACAACGGCAGCAACATCAAGCAGCACATTTACAACACCTTTCATGACAACAACAACAAGCAGAAAATCGGCTGTTAGTATTATATACATATCTATCAATATTTCAACATTTCGTAAAGCCACTAAAAATTTTTTTCCTTTCTTTCTACCAAAAAGTCAACAATGGGCGGTCGTGCCACGCCTGGCGCATGTCCCGTTAATTGCTTCACGCAATTCGTGATTTTTTTGGCGGTCATGTGTGGTTTGAAATTCATCGGTGCCACAGGGCGTGCTTCAAATTTCTTAGTCACTGTGCGCTGCGTACCGGAGCGGGATAAAACCGCCGCTATGGGTTTGGGTATGATGATGGCCTGTATGCTAACCTTCATACCGAGTCCGATTATCTTCGGCTGGCTATTGGATCGTTTGTGCTTGGTGTGGGGCAAGACATGCACCAACAAGGGTAACTGTTGGCTCTACGATCCACTTGCATTAAGGTGGGTGTCCTGTCCTTAAGTTTGTAGTTATGTACATACTTTATTTTACCTTTTATTATTATATTTAAATGTTATTTTAGGTATATCCTGAATTTAACCGCTGCAGCTTTCATATTCATTGGCACCGTTTTTGATGGCGGTGTTTGGTATTTGGTGAAGAACCTTAAAATTTTCGATGAGGAAGTGAAGGAAAACGAGAAAGAAGCGGCGAGAGAGGAGAAGGTGGTGCCTTTTGCAGAGAAGGCATGAAACGAATGTTATAGATTACCAAAGTTATGCATATTTTTTCTTAAGTTTTTATATTTATAAATGTAAGTAAAGATTTTACGTTAAAAGGCTTGGAACCAATTCAAATTCAAAATAAAGTCAACACTGAGCTTAGTTGCAGCTTTCGTTGCTCTTCTGTGCCAACTGACGTCCCTTGGAAATGGCAAGTCCTTCGCTCTGGTATTTCCATCCCAGAGAAGACCTTCCTCTACCTCTGTTACCAGCATCGCGACCCGCGCTTAATACTTTCAGAGCTGGAGCGTTAAATCGCTGTAAGGCTCATACTGCTCATAGTTACATCGCCTTCGGTAGTCGTCCGGTCGTTGAACACCCAGTCGAATCACATAAAATTAAAAACGTGAGTCCCATTTCCTGTGCAAGTATTGCTTCATAAAGTTTTTCAATTTAGAGCAACACATCTGTTGGCCTACTTCCACGTGTTTTATTAAGGGTGCCAACTATTGGTGTGATAAGATAGGGTCTATCACGACTTGGTCCTTCGAAAGGAGAAGACTTTGCCAAGTCGTTAAAATGTAGGAACTGGCGAATTATTTGGAAGCGATTTCTGGTCAATACTATTCCTTGGGAGATTTAAAGAGGACATGAATACGAATAAAATGGAATTCCCATCTGAAATGAATGAATAAGTAAATACCACCAGACCGGTTTTGGTGGGATTTTTCATATTTTTAACAAAAATAAAGTAACCATATGTAATTTAGGCAAAAAATTTAAATATTTCCAAATTACAGAAAACACTAGATATACTGGACTTGTGGCTTTAGTACATATGTATATTTGCAACAAATATTTATATTTCACTTAACTTCTAAGAGAAAACTAAACTATTCACTATTCGAATAATTACTGTAATGTTCGCCATCTAACAGTTTGAAAGTAGCTGTAGCGCTGTTGCATTTGATTGATTTTCCGGTTTGTGGCTCTGCTACAATAACTCTGCACTTAGCTAAGAACAGTTATCAACACATACAGCCTAAACCGAGGCAACGGTTCTTTTGGCGAAAGAAATGCGTATACACATGTATTTGTGCTCAAGTAAATATATCCCAGCAGCAAACGATAACCCATAGAATATATGTTAGTATTAGATAAGTGCTTTAACAGATTTAGTAGCTCCAAAAAAAAATTTTAAACTGATGTAAAACATGCATGTATTAGAAAAAACCAATAGATTAATCTTGCCAAAAACCGCCGCATAGTATGGAAATTGAACTTTTTTCGTGACAAATTCTAATATCTCGAAATCGAGAACAGCTAGCCAAAAAATTCAATAGCGTTTTATAGCATTTGAGGTGTTGAAATGTTCACCAAAATTAAATTATTATTTTTTGTTTTTTTTTATAAAAATTTTGGGTATGCAATTTTATAGATCATTAAATTTTAAAATAATAAAGTGGTTGCAAGTGGCTAAGAGTTCGCGTTGATTTTTAATAATACAAGAAACGCTTTTATTTCCCATTTAGCATGCAGATGTGCTCAAAATGTTAGCGAAAAAAAATATTAAAAATCAACGCGACTTCTTTGCCACTTGCAAATTGCACTTCATTATACTAAAATTAATGATCTATAAAACTGCATACTCAACATTTTTCTGGAAACCCATTTTTTTTTTTTGAATTTTGGTGAAAACTTTTTTTTTTTAACATTTCAAGTTTTTCTGGGGAAGACCTACAATTGTTTGAAACCAACAATTGTGAAAAATATTGGCTCCAGTGAATTGTGGACACTAAATGCCAGTTTAGAATCACTGTGCATCACCTTGCCCGTGGAGAAGGCTTTCTTTACATTATCTATTGAGGCGTGCAGAGTAAAAAATCTCTCTGACCATCGTTTTATGTAGGACCATGTCAACCTAAATTAGTTCTTTCAATACTAAAATTATTACTTTTAATTACCATAGTAAAAAAAAAATTAGTAAACGATGTTTTTTGTAGTGATCTTAAAGACTTGCTTCAAATATACCATAACAAATCCGAAAAACTTTATTCATAACTTTTTTCGATTATGTCTCACAAAAGAGGAAGTCATGAAAATTAGTATTTTTTCGTATGGCTACGTACACGTAATAATGTACTGAATTTTTTTTAGATCCGATATGTTATTTTTATGAATTTTGTTGCACTTTGACTGAATTATTAACACTTGATTAAACATTTTAATTTTGGTAATAAGCTATAAAAAGAATTTCCAAATATGTATAACAAATAAATGCCAGAATTGAATGTGCAGTACACATTTATTTACATATGTATGCAAATGTGTTGCCAATTCAAATTTAAAAATAACATAGCATGTACAGACGACAGTGTTACCGTTGTGTGACCAAAAGGGGTAATTTGACCCTTTTAAGCGCCAATACCCTTTGACCCGACTTTTTGAAAATTTAGATTTTTTTGACCCCTTTCCAAAATTATGTGCGACTTTTGCCCCTTTTCAGAGATTGTTTTTAGGAAATGTTAACAGAACCATGCTATTAAAAAGTATTTCCTCCTGTAAGTACGAAAAAATGCATCACCTTAAACTTTTAAAGGAAATGCAACTCTTCTCCTGGCAGCAACTAGATTTATGGATATGTTCGCAACCCTGTTTTGTGCAAAGCTCGTCCCTCTATTTTCTTTTTAAAATCAACAGATTTATTCTTTTATTATTATTTATTTATTAGCAAAGAAACGAAAAAGTAATATGGTGACCCTTTTTTCGTCAATGACCCCTTTTTTGCGACTTTCCGAAAATTCTTAACGGCAACACTGTGTACAGAAAACGGAGGCATCCATCTCTAAATTGGCACATTAAGCGCTAAGGAGCTGTCAAATATCCTCATGCTCATACAACTTGTATGAAGCATCCCACGTTTTGAAGTTGGATGCAGAGGACGGAAAGAAAGAGGAAGGAGAAAAAAGTGAAGGAGGAAACGAGAATGAAAACGGAAGAATGTCAAAAGTTACGCCGCGTTGCTTTGGTTATAGGGCGCGCTGGCACACGTTGGCATTGGAAAACGCAAAGCTTAGCGCTCCAATTTAGGAACGACAGTAAGGGTCTGATTATGCATACTTCGCATAACTTCGCACAACCATTTGTACCTGAGCACTAAATGTGTAACTTAGGAAAATGTGAAGCAAAATCTAAACTCAACAGATCGCTAAGCTTTTAAAAGTTCTGCTAATTTCTGGGTAATGGAATACATACAAAATACATAAAAAGTACATACGAAATAACAGTTTGAAGTTTATGCGAAGTTGTGCGAAGTTATGCGAAGTATGCATAATCAGACCATAAGTCTTCAACGACAGCTTTCTATATAGAATCTAGTCCAAGTACTTGACTCTACTGGAAATAGCCCGGCGGCGAACGCCTTCAGTTGAGGGAAGAGTTACATGTGCTATATTATACTTCCTAAAGAATAGGAGTAGTTCCTCTTAAATATTAGGATTTACCGTTTACAAATCACTTTTGTCGGAAAATTATTTTAAATTTATTGACTTCAGCGTCTCAAAGAAATCACCGGGATCCAATAAATTTTGCAAAACTACATCCGTCATATTGGATTTCAAAAAACGCCACTCAACCTTTAAAAGTAAGCATCTTTACGGAATTTTCAAGACAGTAACCGATTTTCTTTTACCTGAATAATTTTTGGAGGCCCCCCCCCTCCCCCTCAGTTGACCATTAGTGCCTCATATTTCGTTATTTTAATCAGCATAATTCTTTGTGCAAAACGGTATATTTTTAACCCGTTAGGCAATTATTTGGGGTCAATACAACCGACGAATATACATTAATAGATGTATGTATTATAAATAAATCACAAAACCTTAAAAATCTCTGCATTGGGTGTAAAATCATTTCAACTTCAGCAACTTTAAATGAACAAAAATATAAATCTGTTTGTATTGGCAAATATTTTCTAATGGCGGGTATATCAAACATTTCTATATTTATTAGGTTAAACTATTTAAACACGCTACACCTACCAAAAGCGATAAGATATGTATATGTATGTATGTACATACATAAATGCTGAAGCATTTTACAAGCTCAAATCAACGCCAAATAAAATAGCTATCAAATTAAAATGCCACTAATCAGATTCGTTTTTTTTTTGGCAAACATGCAACTTCAATAAAAACGCGGGCAATAAAAATTTTAAATTTTATATCAATGATATTGATACGTTTAAATACAAATGTATGTATATGCAAGTATATTGCTTCTCTCTTTGCGGAAGTTTGAGGATGGTCTAAATTACCAAATAAGTATAGTTAAATCATATTGTACGTATGGTCTAAAACGCGGACTGTTACATTACATTTTGGCTCACACTGAAAGCATAGGTATGTGGCATTATTTAGTATATACATACAAAAAATATATTGTATGTAACTCCTGTTGTTTAGGAGTTATGAACGCTTCAACGGCGAGCTATTGCATTACATTTTTTGGATGTACTTTTTAAAGTTGCTTTATATATTACTGAAAAAGTCTGCTCTCCCAATAAAATGTTATCTAAAGTTGGTACACAGCTTAAGGATGAAACTCAAGAACTACGTATTAATTGAACTGATAAATTTAATTTTGATGGTCACCGTTATTATATATATTTATACATACATACAGTGTTAGACATATCTATCATTTCGGGCCATATTAAAAATGATGTTGTTTGCCACTTATGCTTATTTATTAGTTTTTAAAATGTTTCAATTAGAACACAGTTCATTCCCTAACAAATACCATATAAACTAAGCTTAAAATAAATGTTTTAGAACACTGGAAAAAAATTCATCAAAATTTCAAAATTTTTTCTCAGAAATATTTATAGCCCTTTCAATTTCAGAGTAATAATGTGCAAGTTTAAAGTGGTTAAAAATTACCGCGGATTTTTTATATTTTTTTTTTTGCCGAACGTGTTGTGGAACACTTAAAAGGGGAAAATTATAAGTATGGCATACGAAAAATTTAGGTACTTAGGCGGGTTGGGTAAATAAGAGGGGAGATACTTAAGAGAGGGACTTTCTTCAGATTACATTAAAATATTCACGGTACCCAAAAATGTTGGTTACGATATTTTTTTTGCCGACCATTGTTATTAATCTCTTACAAATTCACAATCAAAATTATATCACATTTCCTTTATCCAGACGAACAGTAGCTTTTCAGTTATTTCTTTAGCGCGATTAGGCTACGATGATCAACACAAACGACACTATGTAACAGAAAGTGTTTAATGCAGAATAAAGAGTGTTAAAGATAAGTAGCAGCAGGAGCAGGCTACAAAAATAATTTTATATACAACTGCTGTGTTGCAATAGGCTTTCCATGCTTATCCATATATGTACATATGTATGTGCATGCATATGTTCGTACAAACATATGTATATGTATACATATATGTATATGCGTACATTTATCATGTATTTTTAATTATTTCTTATGTAGGGGGTGGTCTGTGGGGTGCGGTGTCAAAAAATAAAAATAAATACAAAAAACAATTACCAAAAGCAATGCCAGTGCCACTGCCATTTCCAACGACACTTTTTGCCATATCTCGCTGCTGTTTTGATCACTCTGTACCCAATAAACATTTGGATTGGAGATCAAGTGGAGATCCAACACAAATTCCAAGGTCCAATGTTGATTTTCAAGTGAACCTCAAATGGAGAACTAATCCATTCTCTAACAAAAGGGAATACAAAATATACATATATATATACAAAATAAACTGAGTTCTCCACTTGAGAAAAGCTGGGATATCAGTTTGAATTCAAGCTTTATTAAACTTCTAGTCAAACCTTGGGAAAAATGTTGGAGAAAATTGTTGTTTATCCACTTGAGAATCAAGAATTTCTCAAAGATTGGAAAAAAGTTGGAAAAGTGTTTGCTTTGTGCATATTGGGTATTGTTGCTGCTATCGGCTTTTACTGTCGTTGGATTGGCGCTAGCTTTCTGTTGTTTTTGCTGCTTTCATTGTTGTTGATCATTGCTGTTGCTGCTTGCTGTCGGCTTGTCTTGGGCTTTGCTGTTTTCGCGATTGTGTAGTATTTGTTTAGACGTTAAAGTGCGCACAACGCAGCTAAAGCTCTGCGGATCAACAGGTGTTGTCAGTTCACAAAATCCTCCAACACTGGCAACATTTTTTTTAAACAATAATTAGTTTGTGATTTTTCAAAGTCAACTATAAGCCAATAAGCATCGGAAAGGTATAAAAGAAATTCCAGTTACTTGGAATCGTAATTATTTTGTGATAAGTGTTTTTGTTTTAATACATATTTATGTACTTATTTTAAATTTTTTAATTTTTGGAGGATTTGAAGTGCGTGTAAAAGTGAGGCAGCGATTTTGTGAAAAATATTTAAGTGGGCAAATTTTATTTTGCATATTTTTTTCCATATTTTTAATTACATACATACATACATACATATGTATATAAGTATGTAGATATTTTGTTTCTGCTTATATAGATACTTTGCAAGGCATATAAATAAACATGTTTTTGTATGTATGTATGTACGTATATAATATTAAAATACAGTTAATCGATGAACTCTTCCTAGTTGCAATTCAAGTTCGTATTACCGAATCGCTGAGTGACTTTAAAATATTTTTTGTTTTTGTATACTATACATATGAAAGTGAAAATACATATCGGGAAAGCCATGAATCTGTAGCGAGTTTCGTTAAGTTAATGAACTTATTTGTCTGTATTTTGTGTGTTATAAGTATGTTGTACCTATGTTGTTGGAATTATTAATTATACGGCGATAATTAAGCTTAAAAGCGATATTTATCGGTTTTATTATTGGACGAAACTGAAAGTGGTTTGTTTAGTACTTTTTTATGTGTAATAAATGCCTTCACATCTGATAAGAAACATTGTGGAAGATCATTAATTTTCTTCATGTTTGATTCGTTGCAGTTATATGAATTAATCAGAAGATAGTAGTCGTTACTTTGGTTTTATCGGTAAAAAAGTTTTCTTTTGATCCTTCAGTTTTTTTTTTTTTTAATCATTTTATGATCGTTTCATAAGCAGCCTTATTGCCAACTTCATGTGAAAAAATCGTTCCCATAATTTAACATGCAAAACAAAAACAATTTGGGAAACAATTTTTTTGTTTTGCTTTATAATTTTTGGGAATATTTGTTCACATGAAATTCGCGATAAGGCCTAAGATTTTATTTGCTTTTATTAAAGTGTGGAACAGCGAATTTAGGGCATCAACCAAACAATGCTTATTCATGCTTGATAGCGAGATCCTTAGATTCAGTTCATCACAATTTTATTTTTTTTTTTACATTGTTCTTCTTATTTGGCGCTGTAACCGCCTAAGCGATTTTTGCGGAGTTCAACAAAGTACCTACGCCAGTCGCTCCCCGTGTGTGCCAACTGACGCCAATTGGAAATGCCAAGCCCTTCTCCACTTGGTGTGGAGCGTTTCTGTCCATTCGGTTGTTGCTCAACGTAATTTTACACAGCCGTATCAGTTTCGCGGCGATGGGGATGCAAAATTAAGAGTTCGTGGCGTATAGGCAACTCGTTTTAACGCTGTCGAAAGCGGCGTTGAAGTCGACAAATAGAGGGTGACAGTCGATCCTTTCCTCTTGGGTGTTTTCAAAGATTTGGCGTATTGTGAATACCTGGGCGATTGTGGATTTGCCAGGTCTAGAGCCACACTGATAAACATTGATAAAACATAACCAACTTATAGTTAGGTTTTTTGTGGGATTTCGATAAATAACCAACTTTTAATTAGCTATGACAAAACCAACTTTAAATGAGTTGTAAAATCGTGCAAGAGTCATACAGACGCAATCGGAAGTTTGCTTTCTTTACAAGTTTCTATTTAAAAATCCTCACACAAAAACTGCTTTGAATCAATTTTTTTCTGCACTTTTCCAATACTTTTTCGAATTCAGGACAAAAAAAAATTAAGTTCCAAAATTTATATTATCATTTTCATGTTATGTCTGACGGAATTCGGATAAGGGGCCACCTACTGAAGAATATGTAAACAAATGTGCAATGCTGAACGTCAATTAAAAAAAATGTGTAAAAAAAATAATAAAAGTGAAATTAAAAAATGCTTTTTATTGATATTTTATGTCCAAAAGTAGTTAGCTACAAGTTAACTGACGTCTAACGCAGAGGAAACCAGCTCTCACCTTTTCACTACGGTCATTGCAGGAATGTTAATTCCGGGATCCCGGCCTTTTTAAGGTCCCAAACATCCCGGGATTCATGATGGGGGCAGCGTTTGTATGGGCGCTCCATTGGGGCATGGGCGCAAATGAGCGAGATGTTGAAGAATCTCGCTTTAATGCGGATTGCGGCTAGACGCTCGTCCAGCGGAGGGAACGACAGTACTCGGCAACGAATTCTCTCTCCCAATACAATTCCAACAGACCGAATTCAAGCTCCTTTACATGGCAGCTGTAGTAGATGTCGCAAGGCCCCAGACATTTTTTGCCTTTCCCCGTCCAATGCATTTCTTGGATGGCGGTGATGTCAGCTTTTGTCCCTCAACCAGCCGGGCAGAGGCACTTTTCCCCATTAAGAGTCCGGACATTCCAGGTGCACGCCCTCAGGGTGTAGCCCTCTAAACGTTTGCCGTGGTCGTCATATCGTCGGGGGTCTCATCCGAGGCTTTTTGTGTCTCTTTATCACTGGAAGTGGTTTTTACTTGGCGGGTCGCAAATCCAGCATACAACCCATTGCTGGGAGGTGGTGATTTGTTAACTGAATACACGTTTATATAGCGAGCCGTTCGCTCCCAGACAGATGCCCGCTGGCAGCCGCACCTACTGGTGAACAGACGCTGCTGACTTCAGTAAGTCCTTAAACCGAATATGTCGGCATGGCCTCACAGAAGCTCCCTCTCTTTTTGCCGTGACCCAAGGCTCCACTCGGGTTTATTACCGCATCTCGCATATGGGTTGCTCACGTCGCCCAAGAGTGCGTGAACGAGGACGAAAGAGTCGTCATACTCAGAACCACGACTATACTCCATTGCACTCCACTGAGTTGCAGTACGCACATTAAAAATGCTCTTTTTTCGATGAATTATAACGATTAAATCATACATATGTATGTATGTATATTTGTGTAAACTCGTACAAAGCATAAGAAAATACGCGAGCAGAAAATTTTCTCAATTTAGCGCAAAGTGCATTTAAGCGGTAGCCTTATTAGTGAGCACTACGGTAATGGTGTTCAATTCTGAAGAATATGCCTTAATTAGGCGTCATATGTAGTGGTTAAATCAGAAACTAAAGACATTATTTTTAGCGCTCTTATTTATTATCTCCAATACAAGCCATAAAAGAAAAGCAAAACTTTATCATTCGCAAGTAAATAAATAACTAAGCCCTAATAAAATTCTGTGTTTGTACAACTGCAAAAGAAAAAGTTATCGCTTATAATTCTTGTATTGGCTTGATGCCTATGACGCCTAATCTACCAGGTCTGCTGTTAAGTAAATTGGATTTTTATTGACAAATATATAGGCGCAGTTCATACACATGTATGTATACAATATGTAAATATGTATGTTTGCTTATATGTATGCTTATAAATTCCTACGCAAATCTGGAGCAGATAAAGTGTCGCGTGATTTTTACGCTTCATAACGAAATGAGGAAGTCAGGTGTGGCATCTAAGTGCCAGAGGTTTTGCTGGCTTATATGTATATATTTGCTGAAGATTGTAGAATAATTAAAGACATGTTAGTATTCTTTGTTACTTAATGCAGTGAAATGTTAAAGATATCTAATAAACTGAAGGTCATGAATTGATCATTACTTTTAAATATCGATAGAGTGGTTAGGATGAATTTCGCATTGGAAATATTTCAATCCAAAGTTAAAAGTTGTATTACATCCTAGCTTTTTTCGCGATGTAATGTAGGCTCATAACTATGTATATACATTAAGGTGTATATACATTAAGGTGGTCCAAAATAAGAAAGTCGGAATTTTATTGTTCTATATCGAAAAAATTTACCCCAAATCAAAAAGATTTAGGGGTCGCTCAAAGTGCTCAAAGATTTCCATGTATTTTATATGGGGAAAAGGAACTTTTCGTAGAAATGGTATAGAAATCTTAAAAATCAATATTTTTCGATCGGAAAACTCTGGTGCTCTTCAGGAGACATCCTATAGCAATACCCAATTGTTTATTTAACCATTTTTAGTACTAAAGATTTTTTTATTTATCCCCCATTGCATTTTCAGGCATTTTCTGAGGGTTTTGGCGGACCTATAAAATATAGTTACTATGAAAAACTGTTTAAATAAATAATTGGATATTATTATTGGGAATCTCCTGAAGAGAATCACAGTTTTCCGATCGAAAAATATTGATTTTCAAGAATTCTATACCATTTTTACAAAAAGTATTTTTTCTCCATATAAAATACATGGAAAACTTTGAGCGCTTTGAGCGACCTCTAAATATTTTTTTTGATTTCGAAATAAAGCAGGGGTATATTTTTTTTATGTATAGAAAACTCCTTGGGGGTGAGAGCATAAAAATTCCGACTTTTCTTTTTCACATGCGTTTTTTTGAACCACCCTAATGTACGTACATGTATTAAAATTAATTTTTTGTTTTCAAGCCATAATTGCTTTGACATTCTTATCTATTGCTTAATACTGTTGTCGGATGCCACCAGGCGTCAAAGTGCTAATTAGAACTCAATGAGAACAAATGCGATTCACAGTCACTTACTAATTTATCCGCAGTTAAGCAAGTTCAAAGCGTGAAGTGCGGCATTTTGAGACAAGTTTTTTCGTCAATCGAGCTGCGCATGTTTAGACACATATTTAAGTATTTATGTACATTAGGGTGGTCCGAAAATACATGCACGGGGGGAGGGGGAGGGGGGGAGGGGGGTAGAGCCTCTGTTTCTCTTTAGAAGTCTTCCAATAACAATACGAGATTTTTTGTTTAACCATTTTTAAATATTTACTATTCTCTATTGGTCCACCAAGAGCCCCAAAAAATACAAGCCTCCTTAAGAGAGACAGAGTTTTCCGATCGAAAAATTTAGATTTTCAAGAATTCTATACCATTTCTAGAAAAAAATATTTCACTTCAATGTACTTCATGTGCTTTAAGGCGGTTTTAAAAACCTTCCTTTTTAACTAAAAAGTACGGGTATTTTTTTATTCCATTTAGAAAAATCGTAGGGAGTGAGTGCATAAAATTTTAAACCTTTTTTTGACCACCCTAATACACACATATCGCTCGTTTGCTGAAAGAATACACAGAATCTTCAACAAAACAAAATATTTTTTGAGTTAAGCGCGAAACAATTTTTTCTAACAAACGTACGATTCATATATAAACGTATGTTTTCATACATATATAGTCTTGTATGTATTTCGATAAATACTGTGTTTAATTTGTATGTCTATTTTTAATTTCAAAAGTAATATCTGTAAACGATAAATTCATAAACAAGAAATGTTGACGAAATAAACTTCCCACATCCATCAGCATACATACATATGTCCTATACATACATACATATGTACGTAGATATATTCCGTTTTAAAATGCAGTGTATTCAAAGAAACCACTAAACCACATTCCATTTTGCTTTATCGTACTAAAAGTTACAAAAATTGCTTCTTTATAGCGCCAAATGACAAAAAATTGTGGCGAAAGAGGAAAACGGCATCGCAGTGTAAAATAAAATTTCTGACTAAGAAACCGATAAAGTACTTTACGAACAGCTCGCATGCTTCTGTAGACTATAAATAAGAGATTGACTTAACAAGCCGTCAACCGGAAACTGCTGGGGGTGGTTATATGGCTGATATAGTGAAACAATAGGTTCCAAAAAAAATTTAATGGGAGTATCTTATGAATAAACCAATCCAAAGATCTTTTTCTAAAATTGTAAATTCACAAGGAGTCAAAAAAATTCATAACATTTTCAAACTTTTTCATTATTGACAATTTTCTAGTATGCAGGTTTATAGTTTCAAGTCGCTAGAAATTACTGTTGATTTTTAAGAATTTGCGCAACGGCCGCAACAAAAAAAAAATCTAAAAAATCAACGGAAGCGACTTGAAACATACACTTTCTTGTAGCAAAATTTAATGGGCTACAAAACTGCATGCTAGAAAATTTTCTAAAGACTCTGAATAAAAAGTTTTAAAGTTTGTTGACATTTTCTTGAATTTTTGTGAATTTTATATAAAGGGTGAAAATTTTACACTTTTACTTCTTTTTGATTTACATGGTTTATGTTATAGAATGAACTACACTTATTTTCATAAAAAATTAACGAAAAAAAATGTTCATGAAGATAATTGAGAATATTATATTAGAACAAGGTGTATACTAACTTTTAACTGTGACTGTATATACATAAGTAATTAGCTCATTTCTGCTTTTTTCTTGGTCAGCTATTTTACTTTCATATTTAGAGTTTATGTGTAGCTTACTTGATGCTGTTATTAAGTATTTAAGTATTATCCTGCTTCAATTTTAACAAAAAACTAATAATTTTTATTTAACAGGGGCTAATAGAAGGCAAAGCACGTTCTCATGGCTATTTAATACTACTAAATAAAATTTGCAGATGTACATACATATATGTATGAATGTGAGCTCAGAAAGATTTTTAGAAAATTGGCGTCATATAGTTTTTAATGGTTATTGAATAATTTAGCGATCAATTGATGTCATACATATAAATATGTATCTATACCCCCCATGTTATATGTATGTACTTATATTTCACATACGTAAATACTATATACATATGTACATACATATGTACTATATATTGCATATTGAAATTTAATGATTTTCATGACTTTTAATGGCTTGTCAGTGTGATCGATTACTCAATAAATAACTAAATTGGTCTGGATTTGTTGTGTGCTCAATGGCACGAGTCATCAACATTTAATTAATTCCTATTATTTTGGGAGGTTTGGTGATTAAAAAAAAAGAAAAAAAAATTTTTTAAATTTAAATATTTCAAATCAGTATCAGTGCTAAAAATTTGGTAGGTACTCTTGTATTTTTGTATTGTTAATTGCAATGGACCACCATCTTTATCTAAATGGCTTCAAAATATGCTGCCTAAGAAATATTTTAAATTCGATTTTTATGAGAATGTTAAACGAAACTCACATATGCTAGACCATAACTTTTTACAGCAAAAATAGACAACACGATGTTTTCCTCAGAAATATACTTTGTAAAGACAACATTTAAATTTTTTTGTGGTGAATGCTGTTTAAGTTAGATTAAAATAGCTACTGCGTACATTTCTGGTGATTTCGTTTCTACCAAAAAATGCCGCGTTTTTATTGCCCCTTTCTCTTTTCGTGTTGAGTTCTAAAATAAAGCAAAAGGTGTTCGTTTCAAAAAATGTCCCACTCTAGTAAGGCAAAAAAAGGCACATTCCCTGCCCTTTAAAGCATTCGATTAATAATTGCAATTAATCGTAAGAAATTAACCGATTAATCGGTCGTTTCGATTAAAATCGAAAATTAATAAAAAAATATTTATAAGTTATAAAACTGACTTACACCCTGTGCAAAAATTATAGCACATCACGAAATTTTTTTTGTTATTTAATTTTCGTTATTTGTTTTTAAATACAGCTTATTCTTCAGCAAAAAAATGTATAAATGTATCAAACTTTGTGCAATATAAAAAAAAATCAACAAAAAATTCGAACTTTAAATAAGTAGATTTATTAGAAAGATTTTTGATATGCAGTTTTGTAGCCCATTAAATTTTTGTATACCGTTGATTTTTATAATTTTTTTTTTGTAACGGTGTTGGTTATTTTCTTCCATATAAAAACGAAGAAAATGCGTAACACCGAATTTGGAAAATATAATGAAAATATGTGCATACCTGCGTTGTGTTTTTTTAGTTTAGCTACTTAGGTTAAACTTGTGTTGCGGTTTTTTGCAAAAATATCGTTTAAAAAATTTGCAGAATACGAGTATGTAAAAGACCTCCCAAATAGTAACATATGCATGTATTGAGTGGAGTGACACTTTTATTGTTGCTAATATTATTGAGTGATAACAGTTCCAATTTTTGTTACGTAATTTTTACTCATACATTATTGTGTGATGTAGTCAATTTCCGATGGTTTTGTTTTTGGATTATTTTGAAAATTAATCGGTTAATCGCTTGATTAATCGAATGGAAAGTCTCGAAACACTTAAATCGTTAAAAGAATGAAAATAACCGATTATAATCGGTTATTCGATTAATCGTGCCATCACTATGCACGGCATACATAATTAGAGTTTGAGATTGATTAGCCGAACGACCACTGGTTTTACTAGATGCCATTCATTCATCTCAATCATTCTCATTATTTTGGCTGTTTGTCGAATTTGGAGAACCTGTAACGTCATCAGTATTTTTCGTTTTGGTTTTTGAAATTAATTTTTAATCCTTTTTTCTGTGGTTTCTGATGGTTTGAAAAATTTGTGCTCATAGCGAGCGTCTAAATAGGTGGGTATGGAAAATGAATTTTTATTTTCCAGGGATGAAAATTTCGAACAAAATTCGGTTTTCAATTTCGTGCCTGCCAGGTTTTTTTTATAAGGATTTGCGAATGTTGAAATTAATGCGGAAGCTCCGCGTTTGTGAATGCGAATATTCGCAACAACCCTGATATGTACATATTTGCGCTTGCTCAGCTTATCTCATCATTGGCTTTATTGTTCGCTTAATTGAGCTAGTAGGTTTCGCTTCAAGTAGCAAATATTTATTTATAAACTTTTTCTTATACATATACATATATGTACGTAAAAACTCTATAATGCCTGGCTCACTTTGAAATCGATCAGCTGACAATTTATTTGAAATGAGTGATAGCTTGTCAATGAGCCAAAGTCTCAAAGCGCGCCACAGCTGTCAACTGGAAGCGCATCACTTACTTTTGTTTATTAATTAAGTACCTATTACATATTTCTAAGATGCTTTTACTTTTACATAAAAGTTTTACTGGCGGCAAACAAATAGTAGTGGGCATGCATTCTTCTGGCTTTTATGAGTATGTATTACAGCTCGAATGATCGTTTTGCAAACATACTATATATGATATCACATGCATAAATAAATAAATGATAATATGTATATCAAGTAAGCATTGACATTGATTAACAAATTCAATTGTGGATCGGAGCAAAAAATGGTGCAGTTATCTGAAACGAGTCTGAAGTTACATTTAGTGTACATTCACCTTCACAAAGGCATATATGTATGTATGTACATATGTACATATTCTTATATTCATATGCATATGTTTTTTGTTTGTGTTTAACAATCAGCCCTTGTGAGCGCATTCTTTTTTTGCATTTTGTTTTTATATCGCGAAAATTCATTAGCAACTTTACTCGTGCGCTGCCATCGCGTGTTTAAATTTTTTTTTAACAAATTGGTTGCGCTTTTTAATACATATTTTTGTTTACATTCGGTAATTTTTAATTTGACTTGGGGAGTTGTATGAACATTTTGAAAAGTCGTTGCGCTTGGACGTGCATTCGAAACGCAAATTGGGTAAAAAGCAAAAGTTATGCATACATGCATTTACATTCATATGTACATACATACATACAAATATAAGTATACGTTCCAATGGGCAATGATCTACATGCATACGAATTACTGTAGTCACAGTCTTAATTTCCATGAGATCAGTAGTAAGTATAATGAGTGCAGGTGAATGCGAAAATGATTGCTCGAATAAAGTGTTAAGTGAGAAGGAAATAGTCGTATTTAAATATACATACATACATACATGCATGCAGGCGTACACCTGGTAATTAATGAATGTTGTCAAGGTCATGGCTTAAAAATTAATGATATAAATAGCTTGCATACAATAGATATGATAACTAATTAAAAGTTTTCGAAAAAGTTCCGTTTAAAGCATTTGTTTAGTAATAAATTGCAAAAAATCTTTAGTACCCAAAAACTTACGAACAACGCTACTCGTTGCATAGTGGTGTAAACAGAGACAAACTTTCTGGTTTGGTTGGTATTCGGAACCTCAAGAAAATATGCGTGAGTAATTGTTTTGCTATCGAAATATGTGATTAGCATTGTCTTGATTTTTGAAGAAACTTTTCGGGTTTTCTGCGCTTATGGTTAGGTTTTCGTCTTCGATTCTGCACTTTGACGCTTGGTTTCAGGTTCTTATTGAAAGCACCAAGTTTCGAGGAAGTTTGGATAATTTCTTACGAACATGGCAGATTGAGTTAGGAACAGGGAATGAGATTAAACTTAATAGTATGATTAATATGAATAATAAGTTTCGGATTAAGAAAAAGGCAAAGATAAATATAAAGATTTATATTGGGTTTGATTTTAGGATAATTGTCTATTATAGTGGATTTTTGTGGCTCAATCACGCCACGACTGTGCGGATTAGCATGAAATTTTGCACACAAAGAGTAGCCGCCTTCTAAAAAAGTTGAATTAATTTAATTTAATACGTTCAATCAAATATTACAATACAGATATCGAACGAAGTAAGGTTTACTAGGGCTTAATTTCCACACAGCACTAACTTAGATTTTAATTATTTTATAAATAACTTGCTTAGTTTAAAAGTTATTTTACTAAAATTTTGCAAATAAATTTGATGATTTTCTAAATTAGTTAAGGAAATATTAAAAGTAGTCATGTGCAAGATTTTAATAAAATAACTTTTAAACTGAGGAAGTTATTTATAAAATACACTCTAAAAAATTTTTGTTTAAATTTGCGCATATTAAGATAGGTAACCAGTTTCCTCTCTTTATGAATGCAAATTTATACACTGTGTTAATTAATTTAAACACTGCTTGTTTACTTTTACTTATCATATATGCGGCGTAGAACAAATTTAAAATTTGGTTTTGGAGTTCTAAACATTTATCGTTCACAATTTCACAGTTTACACATAAAATGTTTAAAGTTTCATCTAAAAACTGTTGTTTAAATTTTTGCATATTCCTCTCCTAATATGTGCAAAATTAAACACTGTCTGCTTACTTTTACATACTAAATTTGTCACGTAGAGAAAAATTACACACAAAGTGTTTAAAATTGAGTAAAATGAGCACTTACGATTAATTATTTGTAAATTAAAAATTTTTTTAAGTGTACCTGTTTTTTAGATTTACCCGTATAGATTAGCTTTAGGTTTTTTTTGCAATGGCCAACCCAAAATTTCGTATCAGAGCAAGCGACATTTGCTAATACATAAATCAATAAATAAACTTATTTTATTAAATTTCCTTATAATATTATAATTATATTTTTTATTTAATTTTATTTTTTTTTTTAATTTCCGCCAGCCAGTTGCCTTTAAAGTTAATTTCCATATGTTCGCCAATTAAAAAACCTAAAATTAACGCAACATTGACTTACTGCAATGTTTCATGAGCTTCACACTGCTAATGGATTCGCTTTTAGCACCTTAGGTCAGAATGGCAAATTTCTTGTCTTGTTGTAAAAATGCCGCTTTATTTAATAAGCCTTTTCGCAATTATTCCAATTAGCATAGCAACACATTACATTCATTCCGTAAAATGTATGTATGTATGTATCAGGTAAATACTAAATGTGTGTAAGTATGTACGTACAAAGTAAAAAAATGTATAGCATCCGTTGGAGTTAATTAATCACGAGTTGTAATTACAATCATTGCAACAATTATTACGCGCACATTGACAGCATTTCTGAATGAAATAGTAAAAAAAATGCAAATTTGATCTGACAAATTCATGCACTTGCCGATTTAGATTTTTCTTATTAAATTACCTGGGCTACCATTTGTGTAAACACATACTCACTACATATTTGTGTACATATATATTTACAAAGAGATGGCATTTCCATTTTATTTAATAGCCTTTTCAACTGTGTGAAATTGTTATTTAATTGGAAGTAATCTAGTAATGGATATGAATCATGTAATAATGCCAGTAAAAGGATGTTACATGTCATTCAAAATTGTTAAGTATATTTGACTGTGTTTATTGAGTGGGAAAATTTGCTCTGACTAATGCATTCTGCATATGTAATCATATGTAGGCATGTATGTATGCATACATACGGTTATATGTACCTATTAATTAATTTTGTAAACTGAAAGTCATCAATTCGGATGCAGATTTCAACCACACTTCGCTTCTTTTACGAAATTTCGGAAGAAAATCGGTAAAGCAATGAAAATAATGCTGCTATGTGAAGAATTGCTTGCAGAATTTTTTTCAAAATTTTCTTTTTTTTCGTACAGACATTTTTTTTTACTAGTTCGTGTCAACCACTTCATATAATTGTCTTTGGGCTGATGGGGATCGGCACGCACACTGCACTGGAAAAATCTGAGACAATCTCCATAAAAGTTGGTTGACTCATTCTCTTTAATAAAAAGTGCTTTTCAAGCTATCGCGCCATAGGGCGAAATTTTGATGCTGACAAACTGGTACGAGTTGTCACAAATTGTTAGAAAAGGGACATAAGGGATGAAATAGATACTATTCCCTGACAATCCCGCAAACTCTTGATTTCTGAAAAAATATTATGAAACTAGCGACTAGTTGACGACGAAACCGAGCTTAGCTTTAATACAAGAAGCGAAGTGGTGCCAACTTTCAGTTGCTAGCGTGCGAGCGACCTACTAAGCCTAAGCAAGCTCAAAATTATCTTTGTTACCTCTGCGGTTATTGCGCTTGTCCCCTTTCAGACACGTCAAATCTTGAAAACAATTTTTATCGCATTCTCTTTTGTGTTTTCTCTTTGCTTCCACACGCATCAAGTTTTATTGAATTCAACTACTTGGTTCTTTAAACGGGAAGCAACGAAAAGATCAAAAGAGAACAAGAATACTTGAAACGAATTGACGGTACGGAGGTATCTGTACTCTTCCCCTCTCTTTCCACCTCCTTCACCAACGAACGAGCAGACTTGAAAGCAAGACTTGACGTGCCTGAAAGGGGACTTTCAAAACAATGAAGAGGCGGAGGCGATACTGCACATTCTGTGCCAATATTTTGCACGGTATAGTTGAGAATTTTTTTCTATGCAGGTAGTTCTTCGATTATTTAGAAGATTCGTGGAGGTTAAGTCTCTTTTAAGATTTTTACAAAGGACAAACTGTTTATAGGAAAGCTGGTCCCCTTTCAGACACGTCAAGTCTTGCTTTCAAGTCTGCTCGTTCGTAGGCGAAGGAGGTGAGAAGAGAGGGGAAAAGAACAGATACCTCCTTACCGTCAATTCGTTTCAAGTTTTCTTGTCTCTTTTGATCTTTTCCTTCCAATTTAAAGAACAAAGGACTTGAATTCAATTAAAGTTGACGCGTGTGGAAGCAAATAGAAAACATAAAAGAGAATGCGAAAAAAATTGCTTTCAAGACTTGACGTGTCTGAAAGGGGAGCTGGGAGATATATTATACCCAAGCGGTATCACAGGGGACCATGAGTCTAAGTGTGACCAACTTTTTCCTAGTCGTTCTAGCAAAAAAGAGCATAGTGATTAGGTATTCCAAGTACTTAAACAATAAGGATAGAATAGGGTTAGTTTAGAGTGTGCAATTCACTCAGATCATTTCATAAAAAAAGTATAGGTGGCAGCCAAGCGCGTGTATAACCTTTTACCGGAAATTACAAAAAAACTTTAGAAGAGCAAATAACTTTCATATTATTGGACATAATTATCCAATCATAGATCAGCTTATTTTTATGATCATTATAATTTGATTGGGTGTTAACAAGTTTTGTTTGCTCATTTTACAGTGGTTTCAGTGTAAACAATAACCGCTTTGGCGCATGCGTACGCACGTCAGCAACGAATATAAATAGTTCCATATCTTAACAGTTGCCATTTCCATTTCTCATATAACTAAATTAAACGTATTTGAAAATAAATACTTTTATGGTATTTAGTTACATACGTTTTCATTTATATCATTGATGTATCAGCAAAAACAACGACCAGTGAACGAACGTAGAAGGTGAATACAAAACAAAACAAAAACATTAGAATGGCAGATTGTTTTATTGAAATATTTAGCTTTTTAGAATGAGGTAAGCTCCAGTTCATGATGCAATCAAATTAATTTTTTTTTATCTCATTTTATTTTATTGTTATTTTTGTATATTCTTGATGCTTAAATTGGGCTACGTACATACATATAAAGTGGTATAAACCAAACAAGTAACAAACACAGGCAGACAGATAAATATGAGAAAAAAATATAACAGTTTGCACCAACAAAATTTAGTCAATAAAAAAATTTAATTGAATATCACACAAAAGCGTAAAATTAAGACAACGATGAAAAGACATACTAGCACACTTATTTATGACTGTAAATATGTACATAAGTAACATGAAATAATCAAAAGTTGTGTATGAGTGGATATAAAAATAGCCAAACAGCTGAGCCGAGGAGAACTTGTTTTCGTATTACACATTTTAGTTGGTGCGCTCATGAAGTGTTCTTGAGATGATTTCATTTTTTTTTTTTCTAATTTATCTGTTTTTGTTTTGACACCGCCTAGTAATGTCCAATGTCTGTATGTAGCAATGGAAAATTAGCTTGTTATGTGTTGGTTTAAATTAAACTATATGACATAATTTTCTGTGTTGGAACACAAATGAATGTAAATCTAGTTGAGATCATTAATTTACATCTTGTGTTTGTGTTTGTTATTACAAAAATACATCTAACCTCATGGAAACATGTACAAAATCGTACAATCCGTTCACTAGCAAAATTCCGGTAAAATTTGTTTCTTCACAGCATATTTCCTACCTTAATTATAAATATTACATATGGATGTATATATCGTCGATGTCTTTGCAAAACTCACATTTTACAGGAGAGTGATTAAAATATATTTTTCTTAAGCCCGTTGACTTGGTAGGCGGTATTTCATCATATATCTGTCATTTTACAAACTTGTTGTTGGAATAACGATTTTACGACTTTTATGCATGAAGCTCGGTGCACGGAGTTCAGGATTACCAAATTTAATTTTTGCCATTATGGTGGTTTTGCAACCGGGCGTTTGGCGGATTTGAAAATTAGAAAATTTCTTCTAAGTGTAGTTTCCCGCCCTTGGAAGAATCGATTTTAGATTTTATTAATTTTCGGGCGACAAGTCTTTATATAATCCTTATTTTTTAAATGTAAGTATGTATTTTACTTCGAAATAGTTTTTATTTAAAAGCAAAAAATCACCGATTTTATTCTTCATTTCGCGAAAGAGGGAGCGAAAAATTTAAAAGCGTGCGTCAAACAGACATAGGTTATAACTACGGTGACCATTCGTACCGATTTTGGCGGGATAGTATTTGGACCTTGTTCGGCTTTTTCCTTGTTTTAGATTTTTACAGAACAAAACGGAACGTATGTACGTACACTCCTTTAGATCATGTGCCGCATCCAAGCCTTATTTTTCCTACAGTTATAGTCCTCCCAGTACGCTTCTCTTTTCTGCCCAGAATGATCCCCATTTATCTGACTTCTTTTGAGAGAGTCATTTTACAAAACTGCAAAACTATGCTTTTGAGCAACAAAATAACTTCCCCGAGCCGTTTGATCCCAAGCGAGACTTCAAACAGAGCGACTGCCTAGCGTGTGATTTCTTTAATAATAAGAGAGCTATAACTACCGTTATACGACTCCGTCTTATCTATGAATTTGTTAGAGTTTATTGTTTGCTCTTTCATCGTTTCTTATGTCCAGAGCAGGGACCGAACATATTTGTTATTGATGCAAACTATCATTGAAAAATTCACTATGAAGGAAATGTTCTACAACTAAGTGATACATACCAATAGATTTCTTTTCTCACCGAGACCCAAATTCAGATATACATTTTTATTTAAAAATAAATTTTTATATTCATTTTTATGCAAAATTAACAAAATAACAATTATTTTTGATATCTATATTATAAATCGAATATAAAAATTATTTTTTTATTTTTTAAATCATTCGTATAAAAGTTATTTACATTTTTCGCAGTTTTACTTATAAAAATGGCTTTTATATAGTATGATTTAAAAAATAAAGGTCAGTGACTGATTTTTATTTATGACTTTTATAAATAAAAGTCTTCGATAACAGTTATCTAAGACATATAATTTAAAAATCATAAATAGCTGTTATTCGCAGATTATTTAGATAAAAATAAAAAATAAGTGTTATTTTGGATTTATAAAATAAAAGTAAAAAATAACGGCTATTTAACGAGTCATTAAATAAAAGCCAAAAAATAATTGTTAAAGAGCGATGTTTTTGTAAGTTTTTAAAAGTTGTAACTGTTACGGTCCCTAGTCCAGAGAATACTGTGTGTAATATTTTTTACGTTTAACATCGCAAACGAATTGCATAAAATCTGCAATCCACTCTTATAAAGAATTATTTACATACATATGTTTGTATTTTATGTAGTAAGATATGCCAGTGTAATTAACTTGGAATCATTTATTTACAATATAAAAATATGGTTTTTATGGATGAATCGTAAAAATAACAATTATTTTCTTCAAGTGTAACGAATGCAGTGATATTTATTACCGCTGTTTATTCACTATGCTTAGATGCAACTACTGAAGCGAACGAAAGCGTTGACGAGTGAAATTTTCGAATGCAAATTTAACGCAAAATGCAAATCTGTGATGCATTTTTACAAGTCATTTCCTTTTTTTCTTTGACTTTATGGCTAAGCGCATACAACTGCCGCCAGCAATGGAAGACAAAATGTCCGTGAATGTTGCTGAGCGCATACTCGTAAATATCAATGAGGCAAGTGGGCGAAAAAGTATATTTGTCTTTAGGTTTGAGCAACTTGTTTGTACACATGTATGGCATTCAGACAAGCCACTAGTGACTAGTCACATCTATGTATGTACGTCGAATCATAGGCGGCGAACTATAGTAGCAAGTGAGAAAAATGACGCGCCAGCCAATTGACAAATGCATACATTTTTGCATAAATACGCTTTTCAGTGTCGTTTGCCAATTTAGATAACCTAAGCTAAACGGTTATTTATACGAAAACTCTGGTTATCAGCTGATATGTATATGAGTGCTTAAACACTCCTCGTCATTTGAATAGTAGTATTTAAAGTTTTTCTTTTGTTTATTTAATATTCCTCGATTTAACAAAATATGTATGTATATAGCATCTTCTACGTGTAAATCCGTTTTTAAAATGTTTTACATATTAAAAAAAAAAAATCAACAAAGGGGTGCGCTATCCTAATGACCTGCGGTGAATAAGTAAATAAATAATATTTTTAGAAAAATTTTGGATATGCAGAGTTGTAGCCCATTCAATTTTAGTGTAATAAAGTGAAAGTTTTAAGTGGCTGTAAAATAGCGTTGATTTTTGATTTTTTGTTTTTTGTTGCGCATTTTCTTCCATAGCATTTTTTGTATGGAAGAAGATGCGCAGCTTCGTAAAAAATTGTCAAAAATCAACGTTATTTTAAAGCCACTTGAAACTTGCACTTTATTGTATGTACTAAAATTGTATGGGCTATAACTTTGCATATCCGAAATTTTTCTAAAAATATTATTGACTTATTCAACTCAGATCATTAAGATAACACACCCCTTTGTTGATATATATATATATTTTTTAATTTGTATAAAATTTTTAAAACGAATTTGCGCATAGAATATGCTATATTTTTATAAAAAATAAATTAGCATTAAATAAACAAAATGAAAACTGTAAATACTACGAATTAAAAGGGCGCGCTATTCACATGACGAGCAGTGTACTATATCTGGGGTGGTCAGTTGTTTAGGCGGCGGCGTCGGACAGTCTCGGTTTAGTAATTAGCATGGCAATAAAATTCGTCGGCATACATTTGTTGGCACACAACATAGACAGTGTGACTTAAAATTATGCATAATGTACCTACAAGTAGTCGACCACAGCCGAAGTTTATTTGTTTGTTTACCAGCTTTAGTAGCGCTATTTAAGACATGTTAATGATCCATCAAGGCGCGTGCACGAATTTTTATGGGCTACTTTGCTATAATCTTATAAATAATACTTATAACTATTATTTGTAAGTAGATGTGTTTGTATTTCATTACTCACGTAATTTATTTATCTCTTTTTTTTTTTAGCAAGAAAGAGCTCTTTGCCTGAATTTACTTACAAAATAGTAATTAAAGCATAAAATTGGAGGCAAATAAACAGATATGCCAGCAAAATTTGAATACTCACTGGGCGTACATGAGCTGAAGTCGAAGGAGCATCGCCTTTGGCAGGCGCTTGTGGCGGAATTTCTGGGTACGTGCCATTTCTTTTATTTATTTAATTTCTAATCAAGAAGTGTTTTAATTACACATTAATGATGTAATAAAAATTAAAAATTATTCATATTTTTAGGAAACTTCCTATTGAATTTCTTCGCATGCGGCGCATGTACCCAACCCGAAGATGGCACATTTAAGGCGTTGGCTTTTGGCTTGGCTGTTTTCATAGCAATCACAGTAAGCATTTCAATAGTGACGACAATTACCTAGCTATTTATAAACATATGTACATATGTATGCAATAATGCATTAGGCTGTACCACCATACAAGCAAGCAAAAACTAGCTCGCCATACACCGCTGAGTACTTAAAAAAAAAATAATAATAACAAGTTATGGTTCCGATATTTCAGGCCTATTAAAGAGCTCGGGCCCGGGGGATTCACCCGTTCCCCCTCCCTCTCGACGGGTCTGAAGGAATAAAAAAATTGTCTCTTCGGGGCAAGAACGTGTACAGTGGCGAAAATATAGATAGGTAAAAGGCATTTTAGCATTATTGGGATATTTGTGTTTCGTTTATTAATTGTTTAGTATTTTTTATGAGTGTGTAGTTCGTTATCTAACAAAAAAATATAAGTCGAAATTTCAAACTTTCTACAAAAATTTGGAAAATCCGACAAAGTTTCATCAACAGTTTGAGTTTTGTAATTAAATGTCTTAGAAACATTCAGTATGCAATTTTGTAGTCCAATGAATGTAAGTATTTTTTTTTTTTGCAAACATCTGATTAAAAAGTTCCAAATTTTGTTGAACTTAATTAACATTATTCGAATTTTATAAATGTTCTTCGAAGTTTAAAATATTGATTAACATGGTTTTTATGTGTGTATATATATATATTAAGTTATTTTTTCATAAAAAATAATTAATATTTTTTTAAACAAAGAAAATATCCAAAACTTGCTAAAATGTATCTTCCCTATTTACATTTCCGTCACCGTACATAAATCAAAGATAACACGAAATTTTGAAATGGCAACCCTTACGTTCGGCAAAAAAAAATACAAATTGCCTCGCAAAAATACTTAAGACTCAGGATTGTAGGGCGAACTTTTGTTTCGATACGGTCTAATGTACATACTACATATGTATATACAAATGTATGCACTTTTGATAGTTATTAAGGAGCGTGTGGTCATAAAGACACATGTTGATTTTATTACTTCGACTTGATTGGCATAAGTACTTATTTTTTATTTGATTCGTATCGCCTTTTTAAAAAAAAAAAGCAGATGCCATATACATGTTGGCTTGTCGTTTTTTTTTTTAATTTTTTCGATGCCTATCACTCGCATATCCTTAAATGGTTTGCAAGCTATGCCCAAAACTAACCGTATGCATTCCGATTCGAATTTAGTTATATAGTATATACATTTTCTAACGAATATAAGCACAGACAAGTATGTTTTGTTGAATGCTTGTTTTCCTTGTTCCACATTATGTACATAATTATCTATGTATATGCATATATACATACACAAGTACATATATATAGTAGAAATATATTTAAGAACACTTTTAGTAGCATAAAGAATCGAATGCTGCTGCTATTCACTGGATATTGATACGACTTTGGGTTTACAAACATACACACATGTACATTAGAGTGGTAAAAAAAAAATTTTCGAAGATAGGGTTTGGGGCGCCTTCCAAAATTTTTCTTTTTGCCGAAAAAGGTGCTGGCACCAAACCTTACGTTTCTAAGTATAAATTTAGAGGATGCTAACAATTATCAAAAGGAAAGAACTAAGGGGTGCCCCGTTTTCTAGTATGCACTTTTTCTGACTTTTATCGGAATTGAATAGTGCCCTTGCCACCGTGGCTGATTGCTTAGATGTGCCTCCTTTAAACTAAAAAAAAAGCTGATCTGTTCGATATTCGAAAAATTAAGATTTAAAATAAACCACCTAGTTATATCCACAAAAAAAAACCGGAGGTAGCCGGTGTGGAAAACCCGATTCAATCACCGTAATCCAAAACCTATCCCTATCAAAAATATTTACGCGACAAGAAAATCAAATTAGTATTATTTTTAATTATTGCTAAATATAAATATCTCAACATGCTTCATTTCAATTGATTCAAACAAGTCATGAAAACATGACTCAAAATTATATCAAAATCCAGGGATGCGGTATCACACAATAACTTGCTGAAACCAAATGTTGCCGATGTAACAGGCTTCAATTTCAGGCAATAAAAAGTTCGTTATCATGGTGCGGTAGCGCTCGTTATTTACGGTTATTTCTTTATATGGCCAACATTTGAATGCAATTATTTTAAAAAAGTAAATTTTAGAGATTTTTCTTTCGGATTATAATAAAGATTCCGACATCCAGTTCTATTTCAAGTGTTTAATTTAAAATTAGAAAAAAGGTCTAGATGGATCACCCGATATTAGATTTTAAATCAGAAACATACATATTGGTGCATAGGGCGGCAATAGTGAATAACGATGAAGTACAAGTTCACCCACAAAATTAGCGTAGGTATATTTATATTACACGAGTGCACGTACAAGCATACATACAGTAGCGGTCATATCAATAACACCCCCATTTTAAAGTGATATTGCTTGCCACTTATTTATTTATTTCAATTAAAATAGACTTTATTCTCTAACAAAACCCATATAAACCCAAGTTCAAAACTTTGTAAAAGACTACAAAAAATGCAACAAATTTCCACCCAAATTTAAAATTTTTTTTCAATAGTATTAGTCAGTTTTATATCCCATTCAATTTTAGTTTGATAATGTGCAAGTTGCAAGTGGCAAAAATTACCGTTGATTTGTTTGATTTTTTTTTTGCCGAAGGTGTTGCGGGTTTGTTCCTTATAAAAATAAATTGTTTTTATTCGTCAACGGTAATTTTTAGCCAAGTTTTAAACTTGGGTTTATATGTGTTTTGTTAAAGAACTCGTATTTTAATAGAAAATTTCTGAAAATAAACAAATAAACATGAGTAGCAAACAATATGACCTTGAAATGGGGGTGCTATTGATATGACCGATACTGTATGCACATAAACAGTGAATGCATTTTGTCTGCTCAAAAATGAAAACGTGTCCAGATGTAAATATTGTAATAATTAACTTATGTACTTATGTATGTACCAGCACTAAATAACACTAAAATACCATAAACGATACTGCCGTAAATAGTCTACAACAACAAAATATTTAAACATTTTCAAACACTTTAGGTTATTGGCAATATTAGCGGCGGTCACGTAAATCCAGCCGTCACTATTGGTTTATTGGTAGCGGGGCGTGTGACCGTTTTGCGTGCTGTATTCTATATAATATTCCAATGTTTGGGTTCTATTGCCGGCACCGCAGCCGTTCGTGTGAGTATACTGTTTCTTTAATTGACCTATATAAATACTTAATGCAATATTTTGACATTTCAGACACTCATCGATGAGGTTTACTATAATGGCTTAGGTCACACACATCTCGCGCCGAATATTACCGAACTACAGGGTCTCGGTATTGAGTTCTTCTTGGGGCTGGTGTTGGTGCTCACCGTTTTTGGTGCTTGTGATGCTAGTAAACCAGGTGGGAATTAAGAATTTATTTAACTGATTTTAGAATTCGGTGTTTTGCATCGAAAATGTAAGTTTTCGATATTGGTTCATGAAATGGTCGGTGGTTGGTTGGTATTAAATATGTGCCGAAAAAGACAAAAAATACAACGATTGTGCTGGCTTAAGAATGTTGTACGCATGGCTGATGAAGCGCCGGTGAAAATGTCCTTCGCCTCGGCAGTCATGGGTGGATGACGAAAGCGAAGGCCCTATGAATAAAAGGGGAGGACCACGTGCAGAAGGATCTATCTGCACTCGTAATGAACAATTGGCGCGAATTCGCAAAGGAGAAAGGAGATTAGCGAAGTTACGCGGAAATTTTTGGACCAAAGTTAAGAAAATACAGATTTTTATAGCGGATTTCGACAGAATATACCTTCGTTACCAACATTTGTCATAGAAAAGCTTCTGTGACAATATTGAGGAACATTTGGAAGCCAACCGGTTGCGGAAGGTCTTATCAAAGAGTTCCTTTTTTCCCAGTTAGATTCAGAGGCCAAACGGAATTAGAGAAATTGTCTCGAAGTCGTTACACATACATACATACATAAATGCTTATAAAAAATTAAAATCCAAGCGAAGCAATTTCACTTTATTTCTTTGTGGGAATAAATGCATCCACATATTTCATCTATGCATGTACATATGTATATACATTAGGGTGGTGCTTCAATATAGGAAGATAATTTTTACATCAGATTTCCTAAGCCTCAACCCATACGTCGATGCTACTATAGTCGAAGATATCACATAAAAATATTGGTCCCGATTGGAATCAGTTAAAGCGTGTCGCACAGAGTTCAAAGTTCAGATAACCCTATGAAAACGTCTTAACCTCCCCGATATCGGGACCAAAATTTATATGTGATGTCTTCGACTTTAGTAGTTTCGATTTCGGGTATTAAATGAAAGAAATATGTATTTCTAATTTTTTGAGTCTCCATAGAGGCATCTGGCCTTTGACCCCTTTGCGGCACGCCTTAACCGACTCCAAACGGGACCAAAATTTATATGTGCTATCTTTAACTATGGTAGTATCGATTTTGGGAATTAGATGAAAAAAAAATTCATTTTAATTTTTTGAGTCTCTATAGAGACCGTCTCCAACCGGGACCAAAATTCATATGTGATATCTGTGGCAGTGGCGTTACTGATTGAGGGGGTGAGACTGAAATCAATCGTTCATTTGATTTTTTAAGGACCACCCTAATATACATATTTATTTTCTAATTCTATTTCTCTCTATTACTCCTTTTAGACTCACGCTACACTGCCCCACTCGCTATCGGACTCTCTGTCACACTGGGCCACTTGGGTACAATTCGTTACACTGGCGCCAGCATGAATCCGGCACGTACACTTGGCACAGCGTTTGCCGTCGACAATTGGGATGCACATTGGGTATACTGGGCAGGTCCCATACTTGGTGGCATAGCAGCGGCGCTTATCTACACCCAAGTGCTGGAAAAGCCCCTAGTCATGACCAGCGTTAAAGTGATTGAAGTGTCCGACAAATATCGGACACACGCTGATGAGCGTGAGGTGAGCTTTGTTAAAGGCTGGAAAGACTCAGATTTCTACTAAACAGAAATAAACTATAAAAATACAAAAAAAAAACAAAAACAAAAAAATACACGAAAAGCAAACGAATTCCGAGTGTTTGATTGTGCGGATCGGAGGCAAGTTGTGTTGAGCAAAATATATATGTGCTTTTGCAATTCATATTATACAATAGTTATAGAAACGATCCGCGCAATCGAATGCTGAAATTCTGAAATTACACTTCATTTATTATCTATGCAAGCTCACGCGCTGATGCACTTGCACTCACATATAAAAAAAACTAAACTTTGTACCTATTTATTTACATAAATACATATTTACATGCATACCTACTCATACAACATGCTCTCATACAATTACAACAAAAAATAAAATTTATTGCCAACAAGAAACATTGCATCACTATACATACATACATACATACATTTGTACATAGCCTATAACCTGCTTATCTCATTTGCTTACTTCTCTAATCTTATTTATTTATATCATAGATTTTTGTCTATTAAAACGTGTCTCACCTTTCTTAAAATATACAGATGAGAAAACTGGATAGTGCACGCGATTACGCTTAAATGCAAATAAATGCAAACAAATACACATACTGCATACATACAAACATATATGAAATAAAAAATGATAATAATAATTTTAAGAAAAGTAAAATCGCAATAAAAACAGAACTGGCGCCTTGAACTGCGTACCCAGTACCCAGTACTCGTATTTTCTGTGTGTGTTCAAATGAAAAATAAGAAGAAAAGCCGAATAATAAGCAATAAGCCATGAAACCCCGAACTGCACTTGTTGCAACGCATCGTGTCGGCACGTGTTGCATGCAACACATGCATACGTACATACGCATAGCCGTTGGATGTGGTGTGTTGATATTGCATAAGCGACGCATAGCTCTCAACGCCAGCAACGTCAATGAGCAACAACAAAAAGCGGAATTGCTGCAACTGCAGTCGCACAGCCGACAAAAGCTCAACCACAGCAACAAGAACCAGTCACCAACAAACAATAAATACTAAACGTATTTATGTACACATCTACACTGCATACCAAATGTATTTGTATCTATCATTATAAACTTTTTGTATTGTCTTCTACTACTTAACTGTACTCAAACATTCATTATAGTATTTATGTAAACGAAAAAAAAATAAGTTGTACTAATTTTATTTAATAATTTATAAACTGATTTTTTTTTGTTTGTAATTTTAGTTTATGCGTCTATTCTTATGCATATTTACATACATACATAAACATGATGTCTAACATTTCGAGTAAATATTTTATTGTTGTCAAAACTCAGTATTTTACTATGTGAGTCGTGTTCTTGTTTTCGTAGCTAAAGAAAATTTTAACATTTTCATGGACAAATAATAGCAAAATATAATAGCTACCTACAGCCTTTTAACTATAAATACCTTCGAACTAGCAATTTTTTGTTAATCTCAAATCGCGCTTACATCGATATAGAATCACCTAATACGAATAATATAAAATTTAATAGTCATAAATGAAACAATAAAACCACGATTATATACTAAATACTTAATTAAGTCGAACAAATGTATGTAATTAAAGTAAGTCGAAGTGAAAATTTATTTCAAATAAAGATTATTTTAATTTTTTTTTAATGGATATTGACCCGTTCATCTACTAGGTAGGGGATGAAAATTGAGAAGACTCAGTTGAGTACCAAGTATCCCAAGTTCGATTAAAATGGACAAGGAAAATGACGAAACCGTTTGCATATGACTTCTCATAAATTGTAATCGTCTCCAAACTTGGGTCAGGTAAACTTACTTCAAAGAATATTGAAAAAAACCCTCAACTTTTGTGTTTGGATTGTTCAACCAGAGAAGGTTTATAAATGTTCAACCTTCACAGGCGATTAGTGAAATCAAAATCTTAAAGAAAGTTGGCTGTTGACCAACTTTATTGAAAGCGATTTTTAGCCGTAATATTGTTCATTATGCTTTAAAAACAATTTGTGTGAAAGATGACAAATTTTGGTCAATGTCTTAAGCTCGCCCAAGTCAAAGTTCAAGTGCTAAAAAAATTTTTCTTAGCTTACTTCGATTCTCCTCAAAAAA
>NW_023458561.1:52906412-52910021 GCF_013731165.1 Rhagoletis pomonella | reverse complement strand
ACCTTTTACTCAATTTGATCAAATAAATTTAAGTTAAAGGTATGCAATTTTAAGAAAACGCAATTTCTTAGTTTTTATGCATACGACTCATTGTATGTAATTCCTTTGTATTTTTTATTTTGTTAAAAAATACAATAAACAAAAATTTTACGTTTTTTTTTGCCGAAGTGACGATTTTTTCGGGTAAAGTGACGATTTTCCAGCGAAAGCTTTCGGCAACACTGCTCGTAGCAGCAAAAAGAAGTGTTGCCGTTTTGATCCATATACTTCAAAAGTGATACGTGTTTGTGCAAATTTTCGGAAGATACTTTATTTTCTCGCTCATTTCGCGTGATACTTTAATGTTTTCCCATTGTACAAATTTTGATACATGTTAAAGAGAAAACATCTATGTGTGTATACAGTGCCTGCTTTTAAAACTTGATCGAAAATATTCAAACGTTTTGGGGACAAATAAGCTAAGCCGGTAAATTTCGTTACCATCGCATAAGCTGGTAACAAAGTATTGCCCCGTGAATATGAAATCGTTTACCTAGCCGAACGGGTATCCAGACTAGTGATAGAACAATACGAGTAACGAGTACAGAATATCGATACTTTTCATGAGTATTGAGTAGTGTCGAGAACTCGATACTTTTTCACAAGTACTGAGTAAGTATCGCGAATACCAAATGGTATCGGCAGGTAAAAACCTTTTTAAATATATTTTTTTTAATTACATAAAAAATTCGTTCTTTGAATTGCATTGAAAAATGTTTAAAAGTTATCCAATAATCATTATGGCGAAAGCTCGAAATTTTTATCTTGGATATGTGAATGTCGTGAAAATGAATTTAATTCAATACTGTCAAATCTCAGAAACATTTCAACATTGGGCTCGGTTGAAAATTCTTAAATAATTGGAAAAGAAATTCTTGTCTGACCTTCGAATGGGGGAATAGTGTGGTCTTCGACTCGGCTCGGAGACTTGGCCATTCTCCAGTATAATGGAGCCTTCGTTAATAGTCCGGTCAATTTAGACATTCGAGGTTACGAAAATTCCCACCCAGCCAAAAATTGGTAGGATTGTTCAAAACACCATCATAAATGAAATGTAAAAAGTCCTCATCGATCCGGTACCTGGAAAAAAGTTACTCGAGGTCAAAGTTCACAAAAACGGGTTTTTCGCGATTTTCAGCAACACGGTAAGTTTATCATAAAATTAGTTTAGACAAAAATTGTAGATCAGACAATAATCTATAAAAACTGTCAAAATACTTTTTTCCCTAAGAGCCACCGTTTCCGAGATATAACGATTCAAAAAGTTGGAAGTTGGAAGAGTTGTAATCGGCATGATATGTATAAGTTCAACAAAGGTGGCGTGGAAACGTGTGCATATTATGACGATTACAACTCTTCCAACTTTTTGAATCGTTATATCTCGGAACCATTTGCATTCAAAAACTTTAAATAAGCTTTTTGTTATAAATATTTATTTACGTTTGTAGAAGTAAACTTATTGCAAGTTTATTTGAAAAACTCCTTTAGAAATGCTTGTTAATCAGATTTCAACTATTAAAATCAGTGTCTATTCAATTTACAAATAGGAAGAGGTCATACAAGCAAAGTAACCTGATTTTTATTAACCTTTCTCGTTTGCTTTAAGTATACTTGGAAGTTCGAGTATTATCGATACTTTTAAGCAAATATGAGTACTGGCATCGATTCTTCTTTAGAGCATTCTATATGAGTACTAGTATCGATACTTTTATAAAAAGTTCTATCACCAACCAGTGGTGCTAGCTTAGTCATTTTCCGGCTTGATTTAGCCGGTTGCGATAGCAAACAGCCGGAAAAAATTCGATTTAGCCGGCAGCCGATTTGTTAACCGATTTGCAAAAAAAAGTCAGCCGTTTTTAGCCGATTTCGCCATTCGTCGTATTTCATTAAAATTCAATATAACATATACATAACATATAAGTTTCCATTTTTACATATTTGGCAACCCAAAATCTATTAGAAACTGCTAAATTTATCTCGGAGAAAATTTGCATGTCGGACTGTATTAAGTATATAAAATTTAAAGAATTTTCTCTAATCCGAAAAGTCTTAAAAACTGAGCCGAATTCAATGATTTTTAATTTATGTAAATATATAGTGACACAAATATGAACTGGGACGCAACTAAAATGTATTAATTTTTATGAAAGTATTGCTGATTACTTAAAAACACCATTTAAATCCAAATTTCATATTTTAGGCAAAAATTATGAAAATTCTGCATTTTTTTTTATTTAAAATTTTAGTAAAGTAAAATGAAAATTTAAGGTTGATTTTTGGCAATTTTTTGTTGACAGTGTTCCGCATTTTTTGGGTGCAAAAAAATCCGTAACAACATTATAAAAAATTACAAAAATCAACGGTAAGTTCCAGCTACTTAAAATTTTCACCACAAATATTAGACTAAATTTTAATGGCCTACAAAACTGCCTACATACCATTTTGTAAATATGTATGCCGATTAAAAAGTTAAAAACGTTGGTGAAATTTTTCAGAATTTTCATAATTATTGAACAAAGTCTGAAATTTCCATAAAAAAATAATAAACATTAAACTAAAAAAAATCAAAGAAGGACGTAGCGGAAACTTTCTTTATACAATTTTTGTTATGAATGGCTTAAATTTAAGTGCGAAGTTTTATACGCAAACATTTAAGTATCTCGCGAAATGAGCGAAAAAATAAAGTATCATCCGAAAATTTGCACAAACTCGTATCACTTTTGAAGTACTTATGTAGATCAAAACGGAAACATTGCTATTTGCTGCTCCGAGCAGCGTTGCCGAAAGATTTCGCTGGAAAATCGTCACTTCACCCTAAAAAAATCGTCATTACGGCGAAAAAATCGTAAAATATTTGTTTATTTTTAACCGACTTCCAAAAAAGGAGGAGGTTATCAGTTCGTCGGAATATTTTTTTTTTTTTTTTTTTATGTATGTTACCGCATAACTTTGGACCACGTCAACCGATTTCGATAATTCTTTTTGCATCGGAAAGGTAGTGTCTCAGAGGTGGTCCCATTCTAATCTGGTTGAGATCCGATCAGTGGATCATGAGATATATATACATATATATTTATTTTTATATGGGATTGAAGTCGGTTTTTTTTTTGCTAAAAATTACTTGTTTTTTAACAAAATAAAAAATACAAAGGAATTACGTCCAATGAGTCGTATGCATAAAAACTAGGCAATTGCGCTTTCTTAAAATTGCATACCTTTAATTTAAATTTATTTAATCAAATTGAGTAAAAGGTCTGAAATTAAAAAAAAAACAGCATTTGCTTAGGTTTTACGCATACGGGCTAATAAATATGACCACACATTGCAAAACCAAATGGAACCCACATTGCATATGGGTTAATAAAAGTGTATTTGTCATTATTAACGACAATTTAAAATTATAATTTAAAACACAACTGCTTTCAAATAGTTGAACTCCACTGGTTTAAAGTTTTTGAAGATTTTATCCAGTTTTAAAGTAGGGGTCTTCACACCGAGCTTAGTACTCGGTGTTCTGTAATTTTTCCCAATGTATTTCGTTTGTGTAAAATTATTTTATTATCGGTGTAC
>NW_023458561.1:52903559-52906312 GCF_013731165.1 Rhagoletis pomonella | reverse complement strand
CAATAGCTGTTTTCTATACTTTTGGGACCTAACTGACTAGGAAATAACAATTACAACCCAGGGACAAAAACCTTGTTACATAGTGTAATTCAAAAAAAAACTGTTAACAAGCCAATTTTGACTTCGCGTTAAATAAACGATGCGTTTATACGTATGCTCCAACCTATGTGAGAAATAAAAAAATCGATTTAAAAACAAACCAATGTCTGCCAGTGTCAGCCAATAGCAGTGTGACCAGTCATTCCCAAAAAGCGAGGATAAATTGGTTTTGAAAAAAGGTTAGAAAAGGTTATACCCTGTGAAAATGAAGTTAAAAATAAATAAGTATGTTCTTTCCTTAAAAACTCTTCGCCAGTTAGAAAAGTTCCGCGAATCAAATTTTCTTCAAATAAAATTTTTAAATCAATCCCAGTTATATCTTTCTTATGCAAAATGGAGTTCAATTTAGGATACGAAAGACCAAAAAAAATTTCCAATATAAATATGATTATTTGCAACATCAGACTGCGCAGTCGCAAATTTCTCGTTCTTTTAAGTTCTCTGGTGAAATGTGTACAGCAAATTCGTATGGCACTGAAAGTGTTAAGGAACACCGTAATGCTAACAACAGCCATGGTTGATGAAATCGCTTAATGAGTTCAAGTTCTTGTAGCCTAGGCAAACAACGGAACAGTAGAGTACGCGTAGCGGAAGAAGGTAAGTGTCTGTACTAAGTGAAATAAGGAAAGAAACTGCTATGGAGGGTGACTCAAATGACGTAAAAATAAAATAAAATGTAAAATTTACAGAAACGCCCTGCAACTGCAGGCTAAAGAAAATAATTACTATTTCTCTTCCGTTATGTTTACAGTAAAACCCGCTTAAGTACCTCACGAAAAATGTCAGCTTTTTGAGGTACTTAGACGTGTTATGTATTTAAAAGAACCCGCTGAAGTACCTCGATGCGGGTAACTTCTTGTTAACTTACATAAATATGTCCTTGAATAAAATATCAACATTTAATGAAGTGTACGTAGTTTAAGACCAAGATCATAGCATTATTTAAACACATAAACAAATATTTTATAAAAAAGTCGATAAAGAAATGTTTTTAAAAGAATTCAATTCTTTAAAGTCATTGATTATACATATTTATACATGTTTCTTAGCTTACTTCGATTCTCTTCAAAAAAGGTCCATATACCAATTTATGTAGGACTAATTTTTTCGAAAATAATTGCAATTTTAGTAAAACAGTTGTCCCTATTGATGTCGCCACCTTTGTATGAATACACAAGCTCTCACACTGCTTCTACACAACTTTAACAAACACTGTTGGCTGTAAGCAGTTCCAATATGCGCCTAAATTCATGCCACCGAACCTAAACAAGTTTTTGTGCTTTCTGGGGATTTATAAAGGGAAAAAAATTTGGATAAAATATAGGGGGATCAATGATGACCAACAAAACCCCCAATACTATATTGATGCAAATTTTCTAAACATGCAAAAATTGGAAGTTAACAATTTACATACACATATTTCTACACATATAATTTTTTGTCTTTTTCAATTCACTCACCTGATATCAGAGAACATTGTATAGATAAAACAATGTCAAGCATTGCATTGTTGAATGTTCTCTGCTTATATCTTTCACCAAATTAGATGAAGACTGCACAACTACACTTCAATTTAATTAAAAAAAAAAAAAAAACATTTGTTCGGGCCGGCCCGAGCCACTCGCGCACGCAATCGAAACTACATATATCGCTATGAAAACTAAAATTAACACATATATATATCTAATTTTCTAAATAAAACACTTAGTTTTCCTAATTTTACTGAAAACTAACACTTACAACTTTACTAAATGCAAACTTAAGCATTTCCAGAAATTTCAACACACACTCGACGGAAGCAATCGCGGCACTGTATAAATGGCGGCGGAAATTCAGTGAAGCGCAGAGGTGTATTTACCAGGGTAGCCAAAAGTTCGGAGTTCAAGCGAGCGAGCGAGCAAACTCCTACTCAATGCATCGCAGGCAACGAGGCGTTCGTACTCATAGCCAACGTTGCCGAATTGACGATTTCGTTGTCATTTTGACGTTTTTTTTTCAGATAAATAACGTTTTGACGATTTTGCCCCCGTAATGACGATTTTTTATTTTAGTTCTTCACTAAATTACATACATATGTATATATGTAAAAACTTTGTTACAGGAAAACTTAATCAAAAATACAACCATGCAATCTAGTTTTTTTCTACAGCCGTGCTTTTAGTTGTATTAAATTTGTTCTAGAATTATAACCAAATCGTTAATTTGCACTGCTGACACTGATTTGAAAGAGATAGAAAAGTAGGAGAGGGAATTTGTCAGTTAAATTATCTATCAGTTAATAAATGCTATTTTTACACTTAGGGTCTTCACATCTATTTTGATAGTTTTGGTAAATTGCTGGTTGACACTGGGTAATTTTATCAACTACGAACGTCCTTTTCAGTTTCCCTTTGTTAGTCTGGTAAACTGTGTTTATCAACAGTGGATTCGTAGCTTTTTTCCCTAAAAAAAAAATAAATTGTGGCAGAAAATTGATGGAATTTTATTTACTCATATGCGTGGTGCCTTTCGGCAGCAGGCGAATTTAAAATTGAATAAATATCGAACAGTTGATTGCAGTTTACCAACTACCAGACAAATTATCAACCTTTCATCACGATAATTCGGTAACCGGTACACCGATAATAAAATAATTTTACACAAACGAAATACAT
>NW_023458561.1:52892653-52903459 GCF_013731165.1 Rhagoletis pomonella | reverse complement strand
CTTCCAACTTTTTGAATCGTTATATCTCGGAAACATTTGCATTCAAAAACTTTAAATAAGCTTTTTGCTATAAATATTTATTTACGTTTGTAGAAGTAAACTTATTGCAAGTTTATTTGAAAAACTCCTTTAGAAATGCTTGTTAATCAGATTTCAACTATTAAAATCAGTGTCTATTCAATTTACAAATAGGAAGAGGTCATACAAGCAAAGTAACCTGATTTTTATTAACCTTTCTCGTTTGCTTTAAATATACTTGGAAGTTCGAGTATTATCGATACTTTTAAGCAAATATGAGTACTGGCATCGATTCTTCTTTAGAGCATTATATATGAGTACTAGTATCGATACTTTTATAAAAAGTTCTATCACCAACCAGTGGTGCTAGTTTAGTCATTTTCCGGCTTGATTTAGCCGGTTGCGATAGCAAACAGCCGGAAAAAAATTCGATTTAGCCGGCAGCCGATTTGTTAACCGATTTGCAAAAAAAAGTCAGCCGTTTTTAGCCGATTTCGCCATTCGTCGTATTTCATTAAAATTCAATATAACATATACATAACATATAAGTTTCCATTTTTACATATTTGGCAACCCAAAATCTATTAGAAACTGCTAAATTTATCTCGGAGAAAATTTGCATGTCGGACTGTATTAAGTATATAAAATTGAAAGAATTTTCTCTAATCCGAAAAGTCTTAAAGTACTGAGCCGATTTCAATGATTTTTATTTTATGTAAATATATAGTGACACAAATATGAACTGGGACGCAACTAAAATGTATTAATTTTTATGAAAGTATTGCTGATTACTTAAAAACACCTTTTAAATCCAAATTTCATATTTTATGCAAAAATTATGAAAATTCTGAATTTTTTTTTTGATTAAAATTTTAGTAAAGTAAAATGAAAATTGAAAATGAAATTTTTGTTGACAGCTACTTAAAATTTTCACCACAAATATTATACTAAATTTTAATGGCCTACAAAACTGCCTACATACCATTTTGTAAATATGTATGTATGCTGATTAAAAAGTTAAAAACGTTGGTGAAATTTTTCAGAATTTTTATAATTATTGAACAAAGTCTGAAATTTCCATAACAAAATAATAAACATTAAACTAAAAAAAATCAAAGAAGGACGTAGTGGGAACTTTCTTTATACAATTTTTGTTATAAATGGCTTAAATTTAAGTGCGAAGTTTTATACGCAAACATTTAAGTATCTCGCGAAATGAGCGAAAAAATAAGGTATCATCCGAAAATTTGCACAAAGTCGTATCACTTTTGAAGTACTTATGTAGATCAAAACGGAAACACTGCTATTTGCTGCTACGAGCAGCGTTGCCGAAAGATTTCGCTGGAAAATCGTCACTTTACCCTAAAATAATCGTCATTACGGCGAAAAAATCGTAAAATATTTGTTTATTTTTTATTAACAAAATAAAAAATACAAAGGAATTACGTCCAATGAGTCGTATGCATAAAAACTAGGCAATTGCGCTTTCTTAAAATTATATACCTTTAACTTAAATTTATTTGATCAAATTGAGTAAAAGGTGTGAAATTAAAAAAAAACAGCATTTGCTTAGGTTTTATGCATACGGCCTAATAAATATGACCACACATTGCAAAACCAAATGGAACCCACATTGCATATGGGTTAATAAAAGTGTATTTGTCATTATTAACGACAATTTAAAATTATATTTTAAAACTCAACGGCTTTTAAATAGTTGAACTCCACTGGTTTGAAGTTTTTGAAGATTTTATCCAGTTTTAAAGTAGGGGTCTTCACACCGAGCTTGGTACTCGGTGTTCGGTAGGTAATCTTTCCCAATGTATTTTGTTTGTGTAAAATTATTCTAAAACTGCAATCAGCTGTTCGCTGTGTATTCAATTTTAAATCCGCCCGCTGCCGAAAGGCATAACGCATATGAGTAAAAAAAATTCCATAGCTTTTCCGCTACAATTTTTTTTTTAGGAAAAAAAAGCTACGAATCCGCTGTTGATAAACACAGTTTACCAGACTAATAAAAGAAAACTGTAAAGGACGTTCACACTTGATAAAATTACTGAGTGTCAGCAGCAAGTTACCAAAACTACCAAAATAGATGTGAAGACCCTTAGTGTAAAATTAGCATTTATTAACTGATAGATAATTTGACTGAACAAATTCCCTCTCCTACTTTTCTATCTCTTTCAAATCAGTGTCAGCAGTGCAATTAAACGATTTGGTTATAATTCTAGAACAAATTTAATACAACTAAAAGCACGGTTGTAGAAAAAAAACTAGATTTTACATATATACATACGTATGCAATTTAGTGGAAAAAACTAAAATAAAAAATCGTCATTACTGGGAGAACAATCGTCAAAACGTCATTTCCTAAAAAAACGTCAAAATGACGACGAAATCGTCAATTCGGCAACGTTGGCTATGAGTACGAGCGCCTCGTTGCCTGCGAGGCATTGAGTAGGAGTTTGCTCGCTCGTTCGCTTGAACTCCGAACTTTTGGCTACCCTGGTAAATACACCTCTGCGCTTCACTGAATTTCCGACACCATTTATACAGTGCCGCGATTGCTTCCGTCGAGTGCGTGTTGAAATTTCTGGAAATGCTTAAGTTTGCATTTAGTGAAGTGAAAAATGTTAGTTTTCAGTAAAATTAGGAAAACTAAGTGTTTTATTTAGAAAATTAGATATATATATGTGTTAATTTTAGTTTTCATAGCGATATATGTAGTTTCGATTGCGTGCGCGAGTGGCTCGGGCCGGCCCGAACAAATGTTTTTTTTTTAATTAAATTGAAGTGTAGTTGTGCAGTCTTCATCTAATTTGGTGAAAGATATAAGGTGAGTGAATTGAAAAAGGCAAAAATAATATGTGTAAATATATATGTATGTAAATTGTTAACTTCCTATTTTTGCATGTTTAGAAAATTTGCATCTATATAGTATTGGGGGTTTGTTGGTCATCATTAATCCCCTTATATTTTATCCTAATTTATGTTCCCTTTATAAATCCCCAGAAAGCACAAAAACTTGATTGGGTTCGGTCACATGAATTTAGGCGCATATCGAAACTGCTTACAGCCAACAGTGTTTGTTAAATTTGTGTAGAAGCAGTGTGAGGGCTTGTGTATTCATACAAAGGTGGCGACATCAATAGGGACAATTGTTTTACTAAAATTGCAATTATCTTCGAAAAAATTAGTCCTACATAAATTGGTATATGGACCTTTTTTGAAGAGAATCGAAGTAAGCTAAGAAACATTTTTTTAGCACTTGATGGACTTGGGCGAGCCTAAGAAATATACCAAAAATTCTTTCACACAGATTGTTTGTTTTAGAGCATAATGAAAATTCAATTGGCTAAAAGCAATCCTGTATGTATGTATAAATATGTATAATCAATGATTTTAAAGAATTGAATTCTTGTAAAAATATTTCTTTATCGACTTTTTTATAAAATTTTTGTTTATGTGTTTAAATAATGCTACGATCTTGGTTTTAAGCTACGTACACTTCATTAAATGTTCGTATTTTATTCAAGGACTTATTTGTGTTAGTTAACAAGAAGATTAACTACGTCAATTATTATGTTCGCTTAAGTAGCCGAATCGTGGTACTTAAGCAGGTTCTTTTAAGTACCCAACACGTCTAAGTACCCCAAAAAGTTGACATTTTTCGTGAGGTTCTTAAGCGTGTTTTACTGTAAACATAATGAAAAAGAAATATTAATTATTTTCTTCGGCCTGCAGTTGAAAGGTGTTTCTGTAAATTTAATAATTTCATTTTATTTTAACGTCATTTGAGTCACCCTCCATAGCAGTTTCTTTCTTTATTTCACTTAGCCCAGACACTTACCTTCTTCCGCTACGCGTACTCTACTGTTTCCGTTGTTTGCTTTGGCTACAAGAACTTGAACTCATTAAGCGATTTCATCAACCATGGCTGTTGTTAGCATTACGGTGTTCCTTAACACTTTCAGTGCCATAAGAATTTGCTGTACACATTTCACCAGAAAACTTATAAGAACGAGAAATTTTCGACGGTGCACTCTGATGTAGCAAATAATCATATTTATATTGGAAATTTTTTTTGGTCTTTCGTATCCTAAATTGAACTCCATTTTGCATAAGAAAGATATAACTGGGATTGATTTAAAAATTTATTTGAAGAAAATTTGATTCGCGGAACTTTTCTAACTGGCGAAGAGTTTTTAAGGAAAGAACATACTTATTTATTTTTAACTTCATTTTCACAGGGTATAACCTTTTCTAACCTTTTTTCAAAACCAATTTAGCCTCGCTTTTTGGGAGTGACTGGTCACACTGGTATTGGCTGACACTGGCAGACATTGGTTTGTTTTTAAATACATTTTTGTATTTCTCACATCGGTTGGAACATACGTATAAACGCATCGTTCATTTAACGCGAAGTCAAAATGGGTTTGTTTACAGTTTTTAATTTGAACTATTATTATAATAAATTTTACTTATTGTTCGCCCCCATTTCGGTGAATCGTGCAAAATAGTTGCCAAACAAATTTCGAATGTCAGCAGCAGATTTGGTTTGCTTTTGAATTCGATTTTATTGAGTGCGCTATAAAGACAGAGGTAGTAGTAGCCATGTCTGTCTGTCCGTCCGTCCGTCCGTGCACACGATAACTCGAGGAAAATTGAGATATCTCAACGAAATTTTGTATGTAGATTGCCTTTCACCCAAGGTAGGTTGGTACCGAAAATGGGCGAAATCGGACCCTCTTCCCATATAACGGTAATTTAGAGAAATACGAAACCTTCGATAAATCAGTGAATACATAAGCTAATTTATTCAAAATTGATGCTTGCGATAATTCTGTAGCAAAAAACACATTTATGATAAAATGTTCGAAAATGGGCGTGGCACCGCCCACTTATGACCAGGTATGTGTATCTCGGTAACCATTCGATCAATTTGTACCAAACTTGGTACGCTTATTTTGCTTACCATATAAAAGCAAAACGTTAAAAATTATTGAAATAGGACTAAATCTACTCCCACTTTTCATATAATGGTAAATTTCAGAAATACTTGAAACTTCGATATTTCGAAATTTGAGAACGCTAATTTACTCAAAATTCATACTAACAACAATCCCTTTAAAATAAGTAACATTATTATAGAGTTTTGGAAAGTGGGCGTGATACCGCCCACATCTGACTATACATATAAGTTTATCTCATTAAGTATCACTGAACATACTATCGAAATTGTTAGAAATAAGGGTAAAACCACTCTTCTTACCGTGTAACGGCAGTTTTCAGAAAGGTGGAAAACATATATTCAATACTTGCGCCGGGTATTTAATGTTCGGCTCCACCCGAACTTAGACTTTTTTACTTGTTGAATTTATCTTTACGCATCCTTGTTTTTTAATTTTATTTTTACCTTTTCTTTAACTATTTACGTTTTCCCTTACTTTAATTTTCGTATTTTTCGTTATCTAAGTCTTATTCTTTAAACTTTTATTAGCACGTTTTTGTTAAATTAATAGCATTCGCATGCGTTTAAGAAGCACTTGATTCCGTCCCACTCATTTCCGTGTGCAATTTCCGTTGCACTATTTCCGTTGAATTTGCCAATTTACTCCCAACCAACCAACCGCCGCTAAAGAAGTTTTGCTTAAAATTTTTAAGTAAAAAAAAACTGGGTAAATTTATCTAATGAAAATTGGTTTAACGAACCTTTATGAAAAGTGGTTTGGTTTTGGGTTCGAATCACACATTTGTGGAAAATTTCGCTTCGCTTAACGGTTCAGTTAATTAATAGAAAAAAGAGGTTTTCCGGTTCAACCCCGGTTTACGTCCCTGTCAAAAATCGATTTTTTTTATTACGTTCTGGCATCTCTAGTATGAAGTGCCTAAGTGGAGGCTGATATCATTATAGGACAGGCTCTTTAGTTAGCACGAAAGTTAATAGTTGAAGTTATGAAATGTTAAAATATAAAAAGCCACTTAAGAAAATTTACAGCTACAAATTACGCAATTTTTAGATAAAATTGCTGCGTAACTACATACATACATATATTTATATGTTTGTACATTAGGGTGCATCACCCTCCGTAAAAACAGTACTACTTTCCAACGGAATTATAAAATTTATTATATTTTGTGACTTCCGAAAAAATATTTAAGTAAAAATTTAAGATCTACGTGAGCTGGACCGATTTGAAAATACCTTCAAATATTGAGTTTTTTTTAAATAAAACTAGTATTAAAAAATTTTTTTCTAAAAAATCACTTCTTATGATAAAAGCTTTTAAGCTTAGAATGACTGCATAAAAATATTTGAAAATTCGATAAATTTGAAGATAATCAGATTTTTGTTGGCGTTTTGAAATCGGCATAGCTCACGTAAATCTTAATATTTTTCTGTACATATGTTTGTAAATGAGTACAAAAAATTGTGTACGAACTATGCTGGCGCTAGTTCTACAAATTTTTACTTCAAAAAATGATTCTAAGCACAAACATACATATGTATATACGTACATTAGGGCGGGTAAATTTTTTTACCATGGGCGTATAGCATAGGAGGATTATACGTGTAATTCTAAACAAATTTTTGGAAGAAATCATGGGTCTAAAATCCATTTAAAGTTTGTGAAATTGCGACAATGGGTTTCGAAGGTAATGTGAAAATTTTCACTGTTGCGCCATCTGGTGGAAGTTTAAAGAAAAACATTAGTGCAGAAATGGATTCCTTGAACCAAAAAACCTCCTGCTTTTATACAAAATTTAAACACTTTTTTACGATACTAAAACGAAATGCTAAGAAACCTATTTTCGCAATTTGACAAATTTCTTTTAGACCCATGGTTCCTTCGGCAAATTTGCTTAGAATTCCACGTAGAATCCCTCTATGCAATACGCGCATAGTCGAAAAAATCGCCCATGCAAATTGATCCGCCCTAATGAATATATGTACTCGTAAATGACAACATATTGCCACATGCCACTCACTACGCTCCACTGGCTGTAAATGTAAAGTATTCGAGTAATTTATTAAATATGAATGTCAGCGAATTAACTGCGCGGCTACGCGATCGCCAGCAGCATCATACGACAAGCCAATAAGTAAGAAGAGAATGAACTCCCCCGCAAATACATTACATACTTGATTTGAATAGCACAGGCGAGTTGACGCCGACGACATTGGCCAACAAAGCTCACTCAAAGGCTAGAGCATAGGCCACAGCCATACAGATAGATGCACATCTGGGGCATCCAAGAGTGGGGAGTGAAGTTAATTTTATGAGCAACACAAATCGCTATCATCGCCTCATTGCACGCGGAGGCCATGGATGAGTGTGTTTATGTGTCGCACTAACGGCCTGTCTGCTTGTCTGTCTGTCTGTTCGTGAGTCCAACAAACCGCCTGCTTGCTTGCCTGTCACAACAATAGCGCCTCGGGGGAACTTAGCAATTCCATTCAGTGAACCATGCCACCAATCATCCAGCCAAATAACTAAGAAAATTTCCAACTTGTATCCACTTGTGTGTCACAATGGATGCGGGTGTGTGCATGCTAATGCGCTTGTCTGCATATCCATCGACAGAAATGGGCATCCACCTACGCAGCCACTCGCTGTGTTGAACTGATGAGGAAGTAACTGGAGCGCATAGTAAGATCGTTTGAATATTTTTCCCATTTCTTACAAAGTACTTTTTTCCTATTTGTGTATTATGTATGAATGAGTGTGTCTGTTGCGTGATCTTCTTCTACGCGGTTGGTTGTAAACTGAATCCATTTCAGTCAGATGACTCGTGTAGTTCTGTAAATACTCATGTGTGCATCTGTGTAGGTATGTATTGACATAAATTTTTCAATTACGAATAATATGTGAAAAATGCAAATAAAAATACCGCTTTTATTGAAGATCTTTGTCAATAAATCTCTATAATGGAAATGCATTTCCTTCGGTGGACAGAATGATCGATGAGTTACATATTTTTATTTTGTTCATACTTTGTTGCAAGGTTTTGTGGAAACATTTATTTTAAACAGAAAAAATTGTCATTGATGCTGCGGTTATACTTGTATATTTTTTATTGACTTTAATTTATGTGTTTACGAAAATTGTCTTTGTTTAAAGCTCCCAAACATTATTTTTACTCTAATTAATTAATTGTCTAAAAGAAACATGCTTGTTTGGCTTACCACCTACATAGCCTGGGGGTACACTAACTGGCGCCCGAGATGACGCCAATGACAATATATTTACATATTTATGTATGTAGTTATATGATAATAAATATATATAGCGCGCAGTAAGGCACTTTTTGCAGATTTTTTTTTGCAAATAAAATAGATTTTGTTCATACGTTATGTAAATGGAATGGAATACTCGACACCCTCGACAAAAACATTTCTCAAAAATCAACGGTAATTTTTAGGGACTTGAAACTTCCACTTTATTTAACTAATTGAATGGGCTACAAAACTGCATTCTCAGAAATAAAGAGCTTGAAATTTTGATGATTTTTTTAAGTTTCATTAATTTTTGTAAACTTTCTGCGAGCTCTGAAACTTATTTATGTAGTTGAAATGAAAATTATTAAAAAAGAAAATTATTAAAAATAAATAAATAACATAAGTTGCAAACAATAACTTTTTGAATTTTTCTACTATCGACCGCAGCGTATACATATGTGTATGTATGTATGAATAAATTTATTTTCAAATACATATTGAAAATCTTGGTCAAATTTTATATATATTAAAAATTTGAGACCTTTTGGTAGGCAATGGCAAACCTCTGAGTGTATTTCTGCTATGAGAAACAGCTTCTCATAAAAATACAATCGCCGCTCGGAGTCGGCATAAAACTATAGAACCCTCCATTCATTAGAAAAAATCAAGCCGCACGCCACAAATCGGAAGAGAAGCTGGGTCCAACACTAACATATTCATTGTGTAAGCGTCAATCCAATAAGTTCAAGCAAAATTCATAAAATTGTCCCTCTTCTACCTCTTTCAAATTTCAAAAAAAGGATAAAAAAATGTCGGGCGATACTACCACCAAATAGGATAATAATCTTCCCCAGGTTTTAGCTTGATCTTAGATATTACCATTTTTGACCTGGAAATTTCGAAGGAAATTCAGAAAATATTTAAAGATACAAGAAATGTTGCTAAAAAATATTTGCCCTTCAGGGGTGGCTTTAAAAAGTATGTCCCTTCAGCCAGCCACCTTATAAATTATGTTTTAGTTTTCATGGGTTAACTATGAAATATTAGAAGTGCTTCTATACCTCTGCCGAAGTCTCCTTTTACCACCGGAAGAGGGTGCCATTATAAATATGTATGTTTAACACCGAAGCATTCCTCCTCATTCGCTGAACTAATTCGGCCAGAAAAAATATACTATAGCAAGCGATCGTCCCTAGACAGGCAATGGCAAACCTCCGAGTGCATTTCTATCTGGAAGAATCTTCTCATAAAATCCATTTGTCGTTCGGAGCTGTCTACTAGGAGCCACACGTTGTCATGTCTGTACAACAAAATAAGATTAGGTCAGGTACGGAGAGGAAGCATAGGAAATTATGACCGATTCCTTCTCTCCTCATCCCGAAAACTTCTGAAGAGCATCGTTGAACCATTGATCCTATTATGACGCCGGTAAGTACTCTAATGGTCGACCATAAGGAGCTTGAGACTACGCAGTCAACTCGTTTCATCCATATGTTATTTGTTAGGTTTTCCAGTATGTTCTCCTCAGTAGATCACAAATCGGTAGTTGGAGTGAGTTATCTACCTTGCTGATCTGAATTTCCGGAACGTAACTAGCCCTCACATCGCCTTTTTACTCCCTTCGATATTGATTCGTTCAAAAAGCAAGCAGAGAGAGGTGTCAGCCATGCGAACCATTTCGAAAAATTCTTGACTACGTGGATTCTGACGCTTGTGTGATTAATACATGAAAAGAGAATGGTCGCCGATATAACTGCCCGGCCTACGTTCTATTAACGTCTAGTTGTAAACCGTATGGAAATATTTAATTGGAATTCCCAGTACGACACAAAGTGATCAGCGGCGTCATGTTTTAAGTTTACTCAAGATCGGTGCGTGCCCGGATTTGACTTGCTTCGACAATTTTGATTGCCTTACTTTGAGGGATCCTTCTGAGGCTGCATCAGTTATGAAGAGTTGTGTCGACTTTTGAGTTAAGAATTACGCTTAGTGCGCCTCATATATATCGAAGCATGTGAATATCTTCACTCTTAAATACATAGGATATTTTAGTTTAATATGGCGGGCGTTGAGACCGGTAGATCGTTAGCATTGCAAGTTGGAGCTCGGCTTTACGCCGAGTAGAAATCACAAAAAATGCCAACGCTTTTTGTGAATTTAAGTAGAAGTTTCAGCTCTAGTTTTGAGATGTCCTATAACTTCTCGAATTGGTAGGCTACCAAGCATTTTAGTCATGTGACTAAACAGTGCAATACATTGGAAGAGAAGACGCTTCAAGGTTTGCCTCCACCAGGATAGCCCTGCAAGCAATCCGGTAATAACTCTGCAGTCTTCTTTTGCTAGCCATAACAACAATCAAGTATACTTGCTTCCGCCGTTTTCGCACATCATTTTTGCAGTTTTGCAAGTGGTTACCTGATTCCATCTAGCCTTGAACTGCCTAATCATATTATCGTCTATTTCGTTGTACAAGTATTGAAGTGGTCTACGAATCTAGTTTGTCTGTTCGAGAGTCAGAGTGGTGGCGTTCTTGGCAGTCTCATCTGCTATTTCATTACCCTCTATTC
>NW_023458561.1:52886285-52892553 GCF_013731165.1 Rhagoletis pomonella | reverse complement strand
ACATCCCAAGGACTGAGAAATTTTTTTTTTTTGTTACTTAGTGTTATTATTATAAAAAATTTCGGTGAATCGTGCAAAATAGTTGCCAAACAAATTTCGAATGTCAGCAGCAGATTTGGTTTGCTTTTGAATTCGATTTTATTGAGTGCGCTATAAGGACAGAGGTAGCCATGTCTGTCTGTCCGTCCGTCCGTGCACGCGATAACTCGAGGCAAAATTGAGATATCTCAACGAAATTTTCTATGTAGATTGCCCTTCACCCAAGGTAGGTTGGTACTGAAAATCGGCGAAATCGGACCCTCCTCCCATATAACGGTAATTTAGAGAAATACGAAACCTTCGATAAATCAGTGAATACATAAGCTAATTTATTCAAAATTGATGCTTGCGATAATTCTGTAGCAAATCGAAAATGGTCGTGGCACCGCCCACTTATGACCAGGTATGTGTATCTCGGTAACCATTCCATCAATTTGTACCAAACTTGGTACGCTTATTTTGCTTACCACATAAAAGCAAAACGTTAAAAATTATTGAAATAGGACTAAAATTACTTCCAACGTTTCATATAATGGTAAATTTCAGAAATACTTGAAACTTCGATATTTCGAAATTTGAGAACGCTAATTTACTCAAAATTTATACTAACAACAATCCCTTTAAAATAAGTAACATTATTATATAGTTTTGGAAAGTGGGCGTGATACCGCCCACATCTGACTATACATATAAGTTTATCTCATTAAGTATAACTGAACATACTATCGAAATTGTTAGAAATAGGGGTAAAACCACTCTTCTTACCAAGTAACGGCAGTTTTCAGAAAGGTGAAAAACTGAATTCAATACTTGCGCCGGGTATTTAATGTTCGGCTCCACCCGAACTTAGACGTTTTTACTTGTTGAATTTATCTTTACGCATCTTTGTTTTATTTTTATATTTTTACCTTTTATCCTTTTCTTTAACTATTTACTTTTTCATCCTTACTTTAATTTTCGTATTATTCGTTATCTAAGTCTTATTCTTTAAACTTTTATTAGCACGTTTTTGTTAAATTAATACCATTTGCATGCGTTTAAGAAGCACTTGATTCCGTCCCACTCATTTCCGTGTGCATTTTCCGTTGCACTATTTCCGTTGAATTTGCCAATTTACTCCCAACCAACCAACCGCCGCTAAAGAAGTTTTACTTAAAATTTTTAAGTAAAAAAAACTGGGTAAATTTATCTAATGAAAATTGGTTTAACGAACCTTTATGAAAAGTAGTTTGGTTTTGGGTTCGAATCACACATTTGTGGAAAATTTCGCTTCGCTTAACGGTTCAGTTAATTAATAGAAAAATGCAGTTTTCCGGTTCAACATTATATCGTATTATGATATCATATTAAAAAAATAATATTTCCTCTATGCTTGTTTTGTAGAAAGTTTATTTATTAATTAATCAAAAATTTTCATTTCATAAAAACATAAAAATCCATAGAACAATAAATTTAACTTCAAGAATTTAAGCAAGTATAAAAACATACAGTTTAATTACCCTACAAACCCCGGTTTACGTCCCTGACAAAAATCGATTTTTTTATTACGTTCTGGCATCTCTTGTATGAAGTGCCTAAGTGAAGGCTCATATCATTATAGGACAGGCTCTTTAGTTAGCACGAAAGTTAATAATTGAAGTTATGAAATGTTAAAATATAAAAAAAGCCACTTAAGAAAATTTACAGCTACAAATTACGCAATTTGTAGATAAAATTGCTGCGTACCTACATACATACATATAGTTATATGTGTGTACATTAGGGTGCATCACCCTCCGTAAAAACAGTACTACTTTCCATCGGAATTATAAAATATATTATATTTTGTGACTTCCGAAAAAATATTTCAGTAAAAATTTACCGGACCGATTTGAAAATACCTTCAAATATCGGTTAACTTCCAAAAAGTGAGGAGGTTATAAGTTGGTCGGAATATTTTTTTTATGTATGTTACCGCATAACTTTGGACCACCTCAACCGATTTCGATAATTTTTTTGCATCGGAAAGGTGGTGGTCCCATACTAATCTGGTTAAGATCCGATCATTGGATCATGAAATATATATATATTTTTTTTTATATAAGAATTGAAGTCGGTTTTGTTTTTTGCTTAAACATTACTTGTTCTTAAATAAAACTAGTATTAAATTTTTTTTTCTAAAAAATCACTTCGTATGATAAAAACTTTTAAGCTTAGAATGGCTGCAGAAAAATATTTAAAATTTCAGTAAATTTGAAAATAATCAGATTTTTGTTGGCATTTTGAAATCGGCATAGCTCACGTAAATTTTAATATTTTTCCGAAATATTTTTCTGCAAGTCTTAATATATAATGCTGGCGCTAGTTTTACACATTTTTTCTTCAAAAAAATATTCTAGCGTAAACATACATAATATGTATGTATATATGTACATTAGGGCAGGTATTTTTTTTTTCCATGAGCGTATAGCATAGGAGGATTGTACGTGTAATTCTAAGGAAATTTGCCGAAGATATCATAGATCTAAAATTAATTTGGCGTTTCCCAAATTGCGGCAATAGGTTTCGAAGGTAATGTGAAAACTTTCACTGTTGCGCCCTCTGGTGGAAGTTTAAAGAAAAAGATAGCAGCATAAATGGATACCTCATACCAAAAAACCCCTTATAGAATTTAAGCACTTCTTTACGATACTAAAAGGAAATGCTAAGAAACCTATTCTAGCTCCATGGTTCCTTCGGCAAATTTGCTTAGAATTACACGTAGAATCCCTCCATGCTATACGCGCATAGTCGAAAAAATCGCCCATGCAAATTGATCCGCCCTAATGAATATATGTACTCGTAAATGACAACATATTGCCACATGCCACTCACTACGCTCCACTGGCTGTAAATGTAAAGTATTCGAGTAATTTATTAAATATGAATGTCAGCGAATTAACTGCGTGGCTACGCGATCGCCAGCAGCATCATACGGCAAGCCAATAAGTAAGAAGAGAATGAACTCCCCCGCAAATACATTACATACTTGATTTGAATAGCACAGGCGAGTTGACGCAGACGACATTGGCCAACAAAGCTCACTCTAAGGCTAGAGCATAGGCCACAGACATACAGATACACATCTGTGGCATCCAAGAGTGGGGAGTGAAGTTAATTTTATGAGCAACACAAATCGCTATCATCGCCTCATTGCACGCGGAGGCAATGCATGAGTGTGTACATATATGTGTCGCACTAACGGCCTGTCTGCTTGTCTGTCTGTCTGTTCGTGAGTCCAACAAACCGCCTGCTTGCTTGCCTGTCACAACAATAGCGCCTCGGGGGAACTTAGCAATTCCATTCAGTGAACCATGCCACCAATCATCCAGCCAAATAACTAAGAAAATTTCCAACTTTTATCCACTTGTGTGTCACAATGGATGCGGGTGGGTGTGTGCATGAATGTGCACATGCTAATGCGCTTGTCTGCATATCCATCTACAGAAATGGGCATCCATCCACCTACGCAGCCACTCGCTGTGTTGAACTGATGAGGAAGTAACTGGAGCGCATAGTAAGATCGTTTGAATATTTTCCCATTTCTTACAAAGTACTTTTTTCCTATTTGTGTATGTATGAATGAGTGCATCTGTTGCGTGATCTTCTTCTACGCGGTTGGTTGTAAACTGAATCCATTTCAGTCAGATGACTCGTGTAGTTCTGTAAATACACATGTGTGCATCTGTGTAGGTATGTATTGACATAAATTTTTCGATTACGAATAATATGTGAAAAATGCAAATAAAAATACCGCTTTTATTGAAGATCTTTGTCAATAAATCTCTATAATGGAAATGCATTTCCTTCGGTGGACAGAATGATCGATGAGTTACATATTTTTATTTTGTTCATACTTTGTTGCAAGATTTTGTGGAAACATTTATTTTAAAAAGAAAAATTTGTCATTGATGCTGCGGTTATACTTGTATATTTTTTTATTGACTTTAATTTATGTGTTTACGAAACTTATCTTTGATTAAAGCTCCCAAACATTATTTTTACTCTAATTAATTAATTGTCTAAAAGAAACATGCTTGTTTGGCTTACCACCCACATAGCCTCAGGGTACACTAACTGGCGCCCGATATGACGCCAATGACAATATATTTACTAATTTATGTATGTATGTAGTTACATGATAATAAATATATATAGCGCGCTGTAAGACACTTTTTGCAGATTTTTTTGCAAATAAAATAGATTTTGTTCATACGTTATGTAAATGGAAGAAAATACTCGACACTCTCGACAAAAAAAATTTCTAAAAAATCAACGATAATCTTTAGGGACTTGAAAACTCCACTTTATTTAACTAAAATTGAATGGGCTACAAAACTGCATTTTCAGAAATAAAGAGCTGGCAATTTTGATGATTTTTTTTTTAAGTTTCATTAATTTTTGTAAACTTTGTGCAAGCTTTGAAACTTATTTATGTAGTTGAAATGAAAATTATTAAAAATGAAAATTATAAAAAATAAATAAATAACATAAGTTGCAAACAATATCATTTTGAATTTTGCTACTATCTTATTGACCGCAGCGTATGCACATATGTATGTATGTAAAAATAAATTTATTTTCAAATACTTATTGAAAATCCTCGCCAAATTTGATAAATATTAAAAATTCGAGCCTAGGTAGGCAATGGCAAACTTTCGAGTGCATTTCTATCTGGAAAAATCTTCTCATAAAATCCATTTGTCGTTCGTAGCCGTCTACTAGGTGCCACCCGTTGTCATGTCTGTAGAACAAACTTGTCTTTAGAGACATGCCTGTCCTTTTTGAATGCACTGCATTAGCGCCTGGCGAGGGCACATCCGTTTAACCGGGCTTATAGCAAAGTGTTATGAAAGTGTTAAACCACTTACTGTCCCAAATGAATTTGTGCATGTCCGATAGTTTCACTTCCGTTATATCTGCCGAACCGGAGAAAAATCTGGAAGTGGCATAGGAAGTGATGACCGATTCCTTCTCCTTCTCATCCCGAAAGTTTTTGAAGAGCATCGTTGAACCATTGATCCTACTATGGCGCCGGTAAGTATTGTAATGCCTCGGTCATGAGGAGCTGGAGACTACGCAGTCAACTCGGTTCATCCTTAATTTATTTGTTAGATTTTCCAGTATGTTCTCCTCAGTAGATCGCAAATCGATAGCTGGAGTCAGATATTTACCTTGCTGATCTGCATTTCCGAAACGTAACTAGCTCTCACATCGCTTTTTTACTCCCTTCGATATGGATTTGTTCAAAAAGCAAGCATACAGAGGTGTCAGTGATGTCAGCCATGCGCAACATTTTGGTAAAATACTTGACTACGAGGATTCTGACGCTCTCAATGCTGATTGTCTGATTAAGACATGAAAAGAGAATGATGTCGTCAGGTCGCCGATATAACTGCCAGGTTCTATTCACGTCTAATTGTTGTCTAATTGTAAACCGTATGGAAATATTTAATTGGAAGACCCAGTACGACACAAGGTGATCAGCGGCGCCATGTTTTAAGTTTACTCAAGATCGGTGCATGCCCGTATTTGACCTGCTTTCATAATTTTGATTGCCTTAGTCTGAGGGCTTCTTCTGAGGCTGCATCAGTTAGTTGTGTCGACTTTTGATTTAAGAATTACGCTTAGTGCGCCTCATATATGCCGAAGCATGTGAATATCTTCACTATTGAATACATAGGATATTTTAGATTAATATGGCCGGCGTTGAGACCGGCAGATCCTTGGCATTGCAAGTTTGAGCTCGCTTTTACGCATTCAAGTAGAAATCACAAAAAATGCCAACGCTTTTTGTGAATTTAAGTAGAAGTTTCAGCTCTAGTTTTGAGATGTCCTATAACTTTTCGAATTGGTAGGCTACCAAGCATTTTAGTCATGTGACTAAACAGTGCAATACATCGGAAGAGAAGATGCTTCAAGGTTTCCCTCCACCAGGATAGCCCCGCAAGCAATCCGGTAATAACTCTGCAGTCTTCTTTTGCTAGCCATAACAACAATTAAGTATACTTGCTTCCGCCGTTTTCGCACATCATTTTTGCAGTTTTGCAAGTGGTTACCTGATTCCATCTAGCCTTGAACTGTCTAATCATATTATCGTCTATTTCGTTATACAAGTATTGAAGTGGTCTACGAATCTAGTTTGTCTGTTCGAGAGTCAGAGCGGTGGCGTTCTTGGCAGTCTCATCTGCTATTTCATTACCCTCTATTC
>NW_023458561.1:52846949-52886185 GCF_013731165.1 Rhagoletis pomonella | reverse complement strand
GGTGGCGTTCTTGGCAGTCTCATCTGCTATTTCATTACCCTCTATTCGCTTTTGGCCGGGCACCCAATAGATATGGAGCCTTCTGTCGGCGGTTAGCCTGTGTCAATGGCTTCCCGGCTGCAAAGAACGTTTATGGATGATATACTATATGAGGTAACTGCGTTAATTGTTGCCTGACTATCTACGAATATGCTTACTTTTAAATACATAGTAGTTATGCCTTTTTTATTTTAAGGGGGCAGATCATTCCTCTTCTCATTATTCTTGATTGACTCTTTTATCGCCTGAATGAGTTTAGCTGACTACTGAAAAAATATACCAGTCGTTTCACGTTTGGTTTAATTAAAAACGCCAAAAGAAGACAATCCTCTTTCCGGCTAATATTTTAATCCTTCTCTACCATACCAGGGAGTCTTTCCTAAAATCCTTCTCTAGAATAATTCAAGAGCCGTTTCATCTGGAAGTTGTCATATACCACTACGGGAATGTTGATTAAATCCAGAGATGTTACCTTACTTATCAATTGCCTACCGAGTCCAAAATAGAACTCGATAGTAAGGCTGATGTTCTGTTGGACTTCAAGATTAACGTTTTCATCGTACGCTTCGGATAAGCTCTTCATAAATCTGGCGTAGCTGGTGACGTTTGTTCAAGGTAATATTAGCAGCCGATTAGTTTGGCGGATACATCACATTCAGACATTGCTGACCATAGACAAAATTATTTTCGTGCTGCGGAAAGCAAATTCTGTCGCCCACGAATTTGGGCTAAGGCTCATCCTATCCACTGGAGTTAATACTGTTATTCTTCAAACAGAATGAAGAGGGGTTTCCTTCAAAACTTAAGCATGCTTTGGGCAATGGACACTAAGGCGTCGATTCGCATTTATTCTTACAGTAATCTGCACTGGTCTCTTAACCATAACTCAATTAACTTTCTCTCACTGTTTGGCCCTCAGATTTTATGCACGTCTAAAACCTTGAACTCCAAGGCTTGGAAACGTGTCTTCCATCTATTAAAACATGTTCAATTTAGTTTTACGTTTTCCGATCTGGGAACAGCCTGGTGCATCAGCCTTAGTCCGTTATATGAAGTATAGTCGCTAACGTTTCGACCGTGAGACTAAAGCTTCCTTCCTCCACCGTCCTGGCTTCGATGCCGAAGAATTTTGCTCGAATGTGGATTAAGGCAAGTCGGTCGTCTAGGGTCGGGTAAAGTAGTACTTGTACCGTTCCGTTCCTTCTGCTGAGGAGGAAAAGGATGAGAAAGTAATACTTCACTTGGGATTCATCGATCAATAGAAAGGCATAGGTATAATTAGGGCATATCTTTATTTCTTTATATATTTTATGAAAGCATTTCTAAGGAAAATTTAGTATGCAACTCCCGAATTTGCCTCAATAAACGTCAAACCAAATTCATATGCATTTTGGTGATGCAATTCAATTTCTTTGAATTTTTAGCCAATCTACTTATTTTAAGATCGTAAATTGAGGTATGTAAATATTTAAAAACATATTTCACGATCTGTCCCCAATACGACATAAATTAGCACTTTGTATAAAAAGATACTTTGCAGTCGAAAAGCTTCTTAAACCCAAGTCACCTGTCACAAGACAGTGGCAAATGAAGCAATTTAACGACCGAATCAGGGAATAAATTAAATCAAAAAGCAACAGAAGCACAATGCTTACACATTTTTTAAGATTTACAGATTTACTTAAGCAGAAATGGCAATTTTATTGTGAGCACTTTTACAAGCTTGTAAGTGTATTTTTAGTTAAGCAGAAAGGCATGAAAAATGTTGAGGAGTCATTAAAAATGAATCAAAGCATTAGCGGGGTGGATGCTAGCTGCCTTACTGACCGCAGCGTTGGAGACTACACACATACATATGCATGTACATACATACGAGTTTATGTATGTATGTATATTGCCATCAAAATTAAAGCAATAAAATGAAATCAAGAAGCTGCATTGTATCGCGCAGAAGCTTTCAATTTTCAATTTCAACAGTTGAAAAGAATAATAAAAACATATACATACACACGTACATATAGCAATAAACATTCTGTGACGGATCAAGGTACAATACATATAGATAAGTAAACGAAAGAATGAGAAAATAAGCGTCGCTGGCATGCGCTGCACATAAAACCCCAGCAATGGATTTACAAAGACAAAAAACTACTATTCTTTTTTATACTACATACATATGTACATACTATGTGCAACAAAAGTCTCTTAAAGAGAATCTGGAAAAAATAATAATAACAATAGCCGGGTATCCATAATAAGCTATCGGACGATCTAAGATGAAAAGCTGAAAGACCGCTGACGCGCAGGCGCAAAGGCCGTGCAACAGGAGTGCGGTTGTTTGGACATTTGCTCCATTTCAAATGAATGTCGGGCACAAAAGTCAAATCAACCAACTAACAAATAAATAAACAGCAAAACGTACGTATCAACCAACAATAATGCCAATAAAAAAACATACACAATGACAATGGCATTGACTTTGAAAGTATGTATGTAGTATAAAGTGCGCGCCGCGATATGGAGCCGCCAAACTGCTGCTCCATTGCTCTGACGTTCGTGTAGCCATATGCACATATGTATGTGCATTAGGGTGGTCCAAAAAGAGTAAAGTCGGAATTTTAATGCCGTCACCCCCTTGGATTGTTCTATATCGAAAAAAGTATACTCCTATTTTTTTATTTTGAAATCGAAAAATATTTAGAGGTCGCTCAAAGCGCTCAAAGTTTTGCATGTAATTTTTATATGGCGAAAAACAACCTTTCGTAGAAATGGTATAGAATTCTTGAAAATCAATATTTTTCGATCGGAAAACTCTGGCTCTTCAGGAGACTTTCAATAATAATACCCAATCGTTTCTTTAACCATTTTTTAATACTAAAGATTTTTTATTGGTCCGCCCATTGCATTTTTCGTTTTTTTTAGCTTTTTGGTGGACCTATAAATTATAATTGCAATAAAAAAAATGGATAAATAAACAATTGGGTATTATTATTGGGTATCTCCTGCATATAAACAGAGTTTTCCGATAGCAAAATATTTATTCTTAAGAATTCTATACCATTTGTACGAAAAGTTGTTTTTTTCCCATACAAAATACATGGAAAACTTTGGACGCTTTGAGTAACCTCTAAATATTTTTTGATTTCAAAATAAAAAATAGGGATATTTTTTCGATATAGAACAATCCTATATATGTATAAAAATTCCGACTTTACTTTTTCACATGCATTTTTGGACCACCCTAATGTACATATGTACATACATCTAAGCATGCTGCAATTATGCTTGAATGTGAAAATTTCTTTGAAAGCTGGCTATGCCATGCTAGTCAGCCAGCCAACTTTAATTGTTTATGGGCTTGCAGTAGAGCTCAAAATATGGCTCAAACGGGTAACGAAGTTGCGGTCCAGTTGCCAGTTTAGATTGCATACACACTACACATGTCTGTATGTGCATATGTACAATGAATATTTTGTTTTTTTTTTGCTTTCGAATATGTGCACATTGCCTGGGTTCAAGGCAGTCGCCGCTCACCGATGCATTCCTCGCCTTAATTCTGCCTTTGCTGCGTGTTGGCCGCATTCAATTGCTTTTATTGCATACCTACCAGTAGTGTGCGAGTATATCATGGGATAGACAGGGAAAATAGGAATAGAAAAGGGGTTTATCACTACGATTATTTTCAAACAATTTCCTACTTTCTAAGCACAATTGATGCTGTGCATTTGTTCAACTCCTCTATGCTGGTCCATTATTGTGGTAAGCGTAAGTAACTTAAACGCTGCAGGGCTGAATAATTATGAATTTCCATATATGAACAAATGCCTGGTGGCTATTATGATAGTACATACATATGTACATACATATGTTTGTTTGTATATATGTAAGGGTCGTCAAAAGTGTGCACTCAGTAGCGGATTTAAAAAACAGGGGCGTCAAAGATTTTTCGTCCAAAATATTTATAGTGCAATAGTTCCGGATGTATATACATAGATACCTATACTTACATAAATATGTGTAACTCAAAGGTAACCGACTTCTACGGTGCAGGCTGGGCCCACAGCTCTGGTCAGAGGGGCCTGGCGGTAGGCAAAAAATGCTACGGCAAGGTCCGGGACTTAATAAATCGGGTATGTATCATAAAAACGTCAGATGGAGGAACGCCGCTGTTGCATGGGATAACTTGATTCTCCTCTGCGTTTCGCCAGCCATTACAACTGTGCAATGGTGGTGGCAATGTGCCTGAAAACGAGAAGCGCTTAGACACAGGAGGTATTCTTGTTGATTCAGGCTCAGATATCGACAGCGTATGTGGAAATATTATCAAACGGAAAGAGGTCTTGGGATCACCTTAACCTTCTAAGTCTGGCAAAGATTGCGTTGCGATACAACGTGACAATTAAAATTAAATAGCGCTTGACAACTAAGGATACTCCATTATCTGCGGAGCAAGATGACCCCAAATGGGCTAATCAAACACGGGAGTCACTTCTAGCACTTTGAAATGTGCACAACGACGTATGTATCTCTTCTCCATCAACAAGATCGAGGAAAACGTTGATAAGAGTCTAAGGGAAATTAAAATGCAGCAGTCAAAAAACGAAGGCAACTTTGCAAACTATAACACCAACTACCAGCCAAACTGCTACAGGAAAATGGCGAGGGGCAGTGAGGTAGTCAAATGACACGTGATCGTGACGCTGATCGATCGATTCAATAGAAATGGGCATATTAAGCGACAGCATTGAGGTGAAACTTTTGAAGACAGTCGTTGCAGGCATAATGGATCAAACATACTAATTCACGCCCTGTTTAAAGGAGCTGGGTGTTTCAGGGTAGTCAAAATTATTAAATGCAATGGTGGCATGGTCTTCCCTGCGGTCTAGTAAACCTACGAGTGTGCTTCTGCCATGAAAAACTTATCATTTGCCGTTCGGAGGCACCACTGGGAGGAGGCTTAAAACTGTATGTCGCTCCGTTCGTAGAAACATAGCAAGGTGAGCACCACAAGTTGGAGAAAAAGCTAGGAAAAACGCTTAATAAAACTGAGGCATTGAACTCATTTGCATCTGTGTGAGCTCTATGCGGCTAAAAAAATTCATTTTAACCCTCGTTAGTCCTTAGGGTAAATATTGATCCTTTTTAAATTTTGCATCCGATTTTCTCACTTGCCTTGGGTCTGATCAGTTATATTTTTTACTTCTTTTTTTTCTGCTAATTTTAATTTAAATATTTTAAGGCTATTGTTACCAATTAGAGCCAAGGGTCATAAAGGACCGTATTCTGACATAACAGAGAAACTTTCAATTTTCATTGGGATTTGGGAGGAATAATTCCCCGTCGAAGCAATGCCGCCCAGTTCGTTGAACAAACACAGATCACTGTAGCCGGCGCAAGTAAGCGCAGTCGATATTTCTTATGTCAGTATGACATTAGCGCAAACCAACAATTCGCCAAACGTGGAATGTGCAACAAATTTCTAGGCAAATACGACCACAACAAACCTGTTTTATGTGTTAAATGTGAATAAAAACAAATGACAAATACTAAACAATTATCAATAAATCAAAAAATCGTTAAGTTTCACAGGGTCAAAAATGACCCTAAGGACAAAGTAGATTTGTAATTTAAGGGAATAATGAGGGTTAAGATTTTCAATCGGCCAACACAATTCTAAACTCTAATTTATTTATGAGTTTAAAAAATTAACTACTCTATGTAAATATGTGTATGTAAGTACGGATTATAATCTCTGCCGAAGCAGGCAGGAATAAGAAGTATGCCTCGATTTGCTTTGCCTATCCTAAGAAATTGAGAGAGAAGAAAAGAATTTGAGCATCTTCTTTAGTCTTTCACTACAATAAATTTGAACAAAATTTGCGTTGTTACTTTTTTATTGGCATCACTGTTAGCTGATACATAAATATGTGCATACATATACATTTGTACTATACATATGTATTTACAACAATATTACTTCATTATATAATTAAAAAAAAAAATATCTTACTACTATGTAAAACACTCCTTTCTACTCCTTACATACATACATACATTTATACAAAAACTGATAAATAACTCACACAGATCGCACATAAATCTTTTAATGCCCCAGTACATAAACCACTTACGTACTGGAATGTGGGGCTTATAAGCCTAGTTCGGACAATAAAAAGTGACTCGTTAATATCATAAAATTACATATAAGGAAGTTGGTAGCCTACGAGCGTGCTCGTAAATTTGAAAAATTGTTACGCTATGAAATTTCCGCCATCATTTCTACAGGTACATTCCACTTGGCTAACAGTTTAGCTCAGTTCAGTTAAGCATTGATGTGGCAAGTTCAAACTATAGTTAATTCTGTTTCTGTGGTTGCTGCAGGTTACTCATATGCAATTTGTACAGGTGTATCTATGTATGTGTGCATACTCGAATGTAGGTTATAAAATCCATTTCCTCGATAACAAAAGTAAACGCTTACATATGTACATGCATACATATGTTACGTTTTACATATAAATATCTATTCATGCAGGGAAATAAGTGTATTATGTAAGTGTGTATAGGTACTCAAAGTTCGAGATGAAGTTTCAAATTTGGAAATTTGGTGTATTGATTGGGGAATAACACCCAACATCAGAAGACAATTGGGGCTAAAGGCTCATTTACACTTTTAGCTCTGGGTGTGCATCGTGGTGGAATCATCAAAAGTGAATAATTTAAATTGCTGTTAACTTTTTCTGAGATTTTTTTTTGTGCATATGCATTGATTCGTAAAAAAACACTGAAAGTGAAAGTTGAAAAGAAAAACTGGATGAAGAAATGTAAAAAGTTTTGGATAATTTCATTTCGAGTGATTCACTTTAGACGATCATCAAAAGTGATATAGTAAGAATTTTATATATTTTAATGGGAACCATGCATCAATCTGAAATAAGCTATTACGCATTTCCTCAGGGATAGATATCCAAGGAGGGAATCTCTCATTGTGAAAAGTAGTGCACAATAGATAGGGTGTTAAGTTCACGTTCAAAAGCTGCAGTCACAAAAGACGGCCAATGCATCCGCTACTCACGATTGAGAGAAATAGAGGTTGCCCCATACACGGTACCGCTTTTCCTCTCTCAGTGAATTTGACAGAATCGTTGTTTGTATGAAGTCACACTTGTGCAACTTGTTTACGTTTTCCTTGCAACATTTTTTCTTCTTCTTCCATTCTTGCTCACATTTTGGCATTTCTCTCTCGCAATTGTACCAGTGTGACGTCACACAAAAGTTATTCTCAAAAATCCTCTCTGATAGGTGCAATCTTGTATTCTATCATTCTTGTCCGCTACTCGACTCTCACATCTGCTCTCAGGTAGCATCCGTTAGCGAGCAGCGGAGTTATATTTTCCGCTTATTAAGTATCGCCGCCGAAGATGTAGTCGGATTTCAGCGAGCCCGAAAGAACAACTGGTACGATGAGGAGTGTGAGGAAGCTGCAAAGAAAAAGGATGCCGCCTACAGTGCCACGCCAACTATGTGGGACCGCCATAGGGAACTAAAGAGGGAAGCGGGACCTATTTGCCGCTATAAAAAGAGGGGCCAAAATATGTGAGTGCGAAGAGCTTGAAATGATGGCCGACTGGAAAAAAGCACGAAAATTGTACCAGAGTGTTAGACGACTTTGGGAACGTTTCACGATCAGGGCGTACTCCTGTAAAAACAACAATTGCGACCTACATACCGATGTTCAGAACATACTTAAATTATGGAGGGAACACTTTTCCACTCTACTAAATGGTAGCAGCACTGAAAGCTGTGGAGAAAACGAGCCCGAGCTCCCAGTCGATGATGACGTAGTCGACGTTCCGCCACCTGACTATGACGAGGTACGATTAGTAATTACGCGGCTGAGAAACAACAAAGCTGCTGGAGCTGACACCCTGCCAGTCGAGCTATTCAAGTATGGCGCGCCGAGGAGTTGATAAGGTGCATGCATCAACTATTATGCAGAATATGGTCAGACGAACCCATGGCGGACGACTGGAATTTAAGTGAGCTCTGCCCAATCGACAACAAAGGCGACGCTAACTACCGTGGGATCAGCCTTCTAAGCATAGATTGAAGCCCACCGTCAACGAACTGATTGGACCTTATCAGTGTGGCTTTAGACCTGGGAAATCCACTATAGACCAGGTATTCCCAAAAAGCCAGATCTTGCAAAGGGCCCGCGAGAAAAGGATTGATGCACACCATCTATTTGTCGCCTTCAGACTCGCTTTCGATAGCAATAAAAGGAGTTGCCTAAACGCCGCGGTGTCTGAATTGGCATCCTCTCGAAACTGATACAGCTGTGTAAAATGACGTAGAGCAATACCACCAGCTCCGTTAGAATTGGGAAGGACCTTTTCGAGCCGTTTCAAGCAGTATGACCACCGCAAAAGCGCCCTTAAATTTACCAAAGTCCTACCAAGCACATATCAAATAACAATTTAAGAAATTTTCGCGATAACATTTACGAAAGTCATTTTCCTAATTTCCTTTGTTCTCTTTCTGCGAATAGTGAGGCTATAAAATTCAAATAGATATTGAGCAGTAAATGTGTTACACCACAGGAATCATTCTCATTAAAGACCACTAAAAACCCGCACGCAGATTAGTTAAACGGATAAAGCCAAGAGGCTGAGTATAAATGCATATCTGTAGAAGTGTGTATGTATGTAAGTACTTGCACATTATGTATATAGTATAAGTGCCGTAGGAATTATTTTTCTGCATTCATTGCACCTAACTATGTAGCATCGTGCCAATAGTCTCGACTTTTTTAGTCTGCTGATAAATGAGAAAATCGCTTTGCACAGCGGTGAGTTTGCATAATAATTGGAAATCGTACGTCGTCAGCCAATTAACGAACCAATGAACGAGTGAGAGATGCACAAAAAAGTGGCTACTTAATTTTTGCAGCGCCAATGGCGGGAATAAAACAAGAATAAAATACTTATGCATTAAAAAAAATAAAAATCAGCGGTAACAGTACGAAACCAATTGCCTTTTTGGTATTATACGGCAGAACGGTGAGGCATGTGGCATGCGACAGCGCTGAACAGTTAATGCACCTACACATTGTAACATCATCCGCCATACCAGCAGAGGAGGCAGCAGCAGCAGCAGCAGCACAGCGGTAGTGAAAAGCCATAAATGTTGCAACAACAATAATAACTAACAAGAAGAAAAGCAACCACACGATTCCTGATAATTTGTTGGTCGGTATGCTACTAGTGTTGCAACGAATAGTAATTGAATAGTTGAGAAGGACATGCTGATAAAATTGCACCTCGTCGTCTGCTGCGGAAAAAGGGGCCCCTGTCGATATATTTAATGTTACACCGCATGTCTGCAGAAGCCACTTTGACACCCGCCAGAAAGACTTTGCCGCTTTGACTGTCGGTCTTTTCGCCCAGTCCTCGCTAATCCAATCCGACTGTAAGCCCATCTGTACAAGAGTAAGTAGTCCACAAGTTGCCCCTTATAAAGCTACGCCATTCATCTCCATTTCAACAAGCACACTTAATACCATCTTGCTTCATCTTGCTCGTCTCGCCATCTTACTCGCCTCGCTTGCTACACTAGGCACCCTCCGCTTGGCATCGGAGAGGTTGCGTGGCTCGCTCAACTTTCGCAACGACTCGAGTTGCTCAACTTGCACACATTTATCCATCTTCGTCTGGCTTATCTCACACGTCTTACTCGCCTCGCTCGTGAGCACCCTCCTCTAACCAGGAGAGGTGACGCCACTCACTCAACTTTCGCAAGAGATCGAATTGCTCAACTTGCACACCAACTTTTCCATCAATTTACCACGGTTTAAAAACATTTTCCTTCATTTTCCAACTTTCATTAAACTTTATTTCCACCCTTTTTCTCGTCGTGTTTTTCAGTGCTTGTCTTGCCTGTCTTGCAAGCCTTGCTTGTGTTGCCAGTTTTGCTCGTCTCGCCGACGAACACACTCCGCGGGCATCTGTTCCCCGTGGCACCATTTTAAAGTCTTTGGTATGACTTTCGAAAGCCGTAGACATTTCTACCGATTGAGCCTCCACCGACTCAGGACTGGTAGGCGGGGTCGTCAAGCCCGTACCCTGGAAATACTAAAGCCCCTGTCTCCCCTCCTGTTTTCTCAAACGGCTTGGGACCGTCTAAGGCACAGTTACCAACAAGGATAGCTAGGATGTCCGCTGATATTATTCATAACATGTCCACTTCACGAGCTGGCCTTCCACGTAAAGAAAAAATTTGGAAGTCATGGCCGCCGCTTTGACAGATTCTTCTGTTAATGTCAGCTGAGGTGGAGGCCTTCCAGAAGCTTGCTGCAGGGACGCATTTACTTAACAAATATTTTATTTCGATTGTACTAGATTATATTGACCGAAACAACGTGCCAAAGGGAATTCGTACTTTTCGGACGGCCTTCGTGTAGAGAAAACTATGGGCCGCGGACAATTCCCACCCCCACCTTCATATATACCCCTTTCCTCTGAATTTTGTCTCTTAGCCTTAAGTACAATGGGCAATAATGCCTGGGTGCTTTGAAAAATTTGTTTTTGCTTTTTCCGGCCACCCACAATTCCATTCCATTCCATGGGCCGCAACCTCTAACACACACGGTCTAATCCTTTAGGCCTTTAATGTAGGCTAGCACCTCCCTGGGTTTTTATGTATTCCAAATTTCAAATGGATTGAGGTGGGGTCACCTAAGGAGATTGGCGCTTACACAATGTGTTAGTGTTTGGCCGAGCTTCTCCTCCGGTTTGTGGCATGCGCCTTGATGTTGTCACCCAAAAGGGGAGGGACCTACTCCGAACGGCGATTGTATTTTTATGAAACGCTGTCTGCCGAGGGGCGATGTTGCTTTGGCCAGGGCTTGACCCCAGGCCCTGCGGAGTGAAAGCGCGCACTGCTAACCACTACAGTATAACGAGAATGTTAATGGAAGAGAGAAATAAGAACAGAGTGTTTTTACTTAAATATCTAACCGAAAAGCCAAATTTTCCTTATTCGTTCCATCGCCATGTATAGTTATTTCGGCAAAAATTCCTTGCAGCCTTCTGTGGCCGCTACAGTGGCATCCGCTGATTGCTTGCATTGTTGGAGGCGAGCTGCAGCTATCGGAGGCAAATATTTGCGCGCACCGGTTGACGAAGCGACAATGGCAACAGCCAATGGCCAGCGAATGGCATGGACGAGTGCTGGGCACAGCGAGCGAGGTTCATAACAAAAGTTGTGTATACGGGCCATTTCCACTATTTATTGGCAATTGCGGGCTGGCTGACTGCGAGCAGCTGGCCTGGCGCAAACGGACACACACTCACACGCACACACGAACACCCACCGGTGAATGGTGAACAAACAAATAAAAATAATAATAAAAAAAAAACAGTTTAGCCGAGGACAATAAAAACGTATTCATGACTTTTTACGCGGTTTCGGAATTCAGTTTTATTTTTTTTTCTGTCGGGCAATGATTGCTTGCGATGCCCACAATTCCTACAGTTGGCAGCAAGAAAATTTTCGCTGACTTTGTAGGTGGTTGGCAGGCTTGCGTGTTTACTTGCATGCATGCATTTATTTGTACATTGTACATACCATACATACATATGTATGTATGTATGTATATCTTTCTTTCGACCCATCGGCTTTTGAATGCTTGATTGTACGATTGCTATATGTTTGCCGTTTAATTGATTATTTGCTTACTGAAACGTCAATCCATTGACAACTCAGCCACCAGGATTCCGCACGCTGCGCTTATTGCAATACTAAAAAAAAAAAACTGGTTATGACTCAATTTCCAGTGGGGTGAGACAGGTTTGCGTGCCACGGGCAGAATGCACACAAACAAACACCTATGTATGTACGTATTGTACATGCACGTGTGCAAATATAATTAAGAAACATAAAAGACTAAAACAAATATTTGTAGCATGGCTTGGTATCATCGCAGCAATCGCTAACAAATAAAACTCTAATTTATGGCATGATAGTGTTGGCTAATTGGTCGACTTGTAGTATTTCTTGCTTTATCTATTTTCGTTTTTTTTGTTTCCCCAGTGACTTCCACATTTGCTGCGTCTGCTGTTGGCCCGAAGGTGACTATATATATGTATATGGATGTATCATTGGCATTCATATGTATTTATATAAATAAAAGGGGATTGGATGGGCTTGCTTAGTGGTGTAGTAAAAACTTTTCGCTATGCATTGATTAAAATTACTTAGTTTCAGCGGGTGCGCATGCGCTATAAATGTTTGACTACGAACAAAGCTGTGCACGGTGGAGAGAATACATTGAATACATGTATTCTATCATTCTTGAAAGCTGTGTTTATAATTGGAAGATACCAAACAAATTTATTTATCTGTCTATGTGTGTGTTCATATGTACCCTGCAGGGAAACCGCGGACTAGTGAAACAAATTTCTAGTTCCGTACTAGGTCTTTATCGCCAAAAAGGAACTAGTCCGATAGGAACTAGATCCCCACCAGTCCAAAATCGGCGAAAAGTGGTACTTTTAAGAAACTATTTTTTTCAGTTTTTTTCACTACAAATCTATATCTAAAGTGACGAATTTATAAATGGTTCGGAACTATAGAAAAAGGGATGCGGAACGAACTAGATCCTATTTGTCGAATTTAGAACTATTTCGGAACTATCGAATAAGGGATGCAGCGGGGGGCTTGTTTACTTTACATAGATATGTGTTCGGCGGCTTTTTCGTTCAAATACGCTTCTATTCTGTGCTTCGCAGATGCTATTTCATAGTTTGGTAATACAAAACAAAGCTTTGTGTTAACATATTAACATCTTGGGGCCGTATGGAATCTAACCAATAACAGCGAGCACCTCTGCAAAGTCAGCTACAGCAAGGTATGTAAACGTATATTTCAACAAATTTAATTTCAAATTGCAAAAATGTTTCTTTGAAAATAATGTAAAATCACACACGGAAGAACCGAAAAGATTGAAAAATCATGATACTTTTTTCTTTCGTCTGTCGATTTTAGAACTGGTTCGGAACTATAGAATTTAGGACTAGTTCGGAACTATCGAAAAAGGGATGCAGCGGGGGGCAATTGACACTTCCTACCATATCGCCATGTTAAATTCGCCAGTTGCTTGCATGCAAAAGAGATTTATCGCGAACCAGTACTGGGTCTAAATGTACTAGAAGCGCACCAGTTCAGAACTAGAGATTTTCCCCACAGGGTAGATACACACATATGTATGTATGCATACACTTATACAGGGTGTTCTAGACCGCCTGTTCACCCTTTCTGAACACAAAAAATATTACCTACCTCGGGGTTGCTCTATCTTCTGGTCGTATTACGGACTACAAGTTTCGATCGGAAGTGGGTTGAACTGACTGGAAGTTCACTTTTTTTTAAAACTCGGAATTTGTGAAACAAAAATACGAAACTTTTTATCGGAAGTGCTTTTTCAAGTCCATTTGTTTTTTTTTTTAAATAGGAATTTCGAAATCGGAAGTCTATAATTTGACCTGAGCATAGAACATGTCCGACTTGGCAATTCATGTTTTTATACCCCAGCGCACTTGTGCACAGGGGTATTTTAGTATGAATGTATCTATCTCGATTCCCTTAAGCTGTTAAAAACCACCGTTGTGGCATCAAAGATATAATATCCTTGTGCACAGGTGTACTCGGGGGATAAAAACATTGAGGGCTGGTTTCTCCAACTCAGCTTAACTTAGTTTAGCCATTTTTTGGACTTAAGTCAAAAGGTAGCCTACTTTTTACACAGCTTATTCTTGAATAAATGTAAAAAATTTGCTAAACTAAGTTAAGTTGAGTGGGAGAAGCCAGCCCTGAATCTTATAGCAGATAAGCCCCGAAGCGGTGGTAGCGCGACCTCGAATGACAGAAATACAGCGAAGAAACTTTCCTGCTAATCTGCGGTATCCTCGCATATGACTGGAATTAATAAAGACTAGTCTCCGATTGAATGATGTGAAGGTATTTTAGAGTGTTTATCCTAAGGCGACACGGACTTATAAAAATTCATAGTGCCAAGTATTCGAATCCGAATGATTTGCTTTTAGAATCGCTCTACAGAGCAGAACCTCTGATCGTAAATTTGTGTCATGTTGAAGACACGCCCTAAAAATGTTAATTTTCTTCACTGTGCTAACATCCCTCTCCATGTCTGGTCGTGTAGCTTTTAAAAGTATGAGCAATCAAGTAATTGCTATTCATACGGGTGGTCGGTAAAGTAATTATTTGAAAACAAGTAATCAACACATAGAGTATCAACAATCGCTGCAGGGCAGGAGATGACTACGATTTGAGTCATCAAGCGTGTAAGAGTCATTTGATAGCTCCATTACATTTTGATTAGATTTGATCGATCTTATAGCAAAACTCGATCATTAAAAACTATTATGAACTATAAATTAAATGACATAGTGAGATTATTTTCGCAACATAGGCGCCCGCCTACTGAGCCGCTCGCTTAATTTGCCAATTGCGGCGTTCATGAGCGATTCGATGTACTATGTACATATGTACGTTAGCCAACAACACCAACAGCGAGTGCTGCATTAAATTACCACTTTTAACAATTTAATTATGTTATTAAAATAGCAAATAGCCGCCGCTGCTGCCTGCAACTGCATGTGTGTGGCGGCGATTTAACCACTTCTAATTTAGTTGTACAACAAGTGTTTGGCGCGCATGCGTACGAACTACATATGTATTTATTACTACCCACGTATGTATGTAGTATGAACATGAGCACAAGTGTGTAAGCAATCAACTGCTACCTATTTACTAGCAGATGCACTACTGATTGCGCCGCATTCACGGCAGGGACATTGAAAGTGCCAAGCAACAGCAGATTGCACATAAATTGCGTCAATTTGCATTTTATGAATGGAAAAAGGAGGAAAACAAAATCGAAGTAAAATTACCAGCAACCAACGCCGTTTTTTTTTTGTACAGCATTCAGTTGTCAGACCGTCAGTCAATGGGCCATCAACACATATCAGTGTACAAAAAAAAAAACACTGCATAATTTCTATGTATGTATGTACGTAGTAGTATGAAAGTAGGCATATGAGTCGGCTAATACCTTTACGCCGCAGAGCGGGGCTCATTGTGATGAAGTGCAGCTGGTTGGTTGCAAGTTGCCGCATTACTTTGTGGCATGCATCGCGAAAAATCCTTCTGAATTTAATGAATATTTTTACGCATATTAAGCAGCAACGGCAGCAGCAGCGGTATCAACGGAACTCTGCGGTGGTTTTGGTAAGGCAGAGCATCCTCCTCGCGATTGGGCGGCTTGATTGACTGACTGACTTTAATGCTTTTCAATGCGCGCCGGTGAACCGGTATGCGAAAAGATGTATGCGGTAAAGTTTTTTTTATTTCTACCAGCTCTTACCGGGTCGGGTCGTCTACTGCGCATACGTAGCGTGGCGTGGCGTGGCGGTGGTCGGACTCAATCAAATGAGATTTATGACTCGCGTTGCTTTCGCCCATCACTCAATAATTATTTTGAACGGATTTTTTTGTTAATTTAAAATTGCATAGATTTTATCTAATGATGGGTTACTTTGAAAATACTTTTATTGCCTGTTAGGAATATTAAAGAAAGTGTATACTTTATTATATTATATTTTCTTTTAAAAACAATAAAAATTAATAAATAAGAAAAATTTGAATGAAAAAGTAAAGAAAAAAAATAAAGTGAAAATAAAGCAAAAAAATATATATATATATTTAAAAATTCAATGAAATAAAAAAAAAGATATATATATTTTTTTATATAAAATCTCAAACGTAAACTAGAAAGCTACAAAAATTAAATCTAAAAAAAATTGGTTTTAAATTTTATATAACACTGCCTGCCATGAAAATTTTCTCCGAGATAGAGCCATTTCTAACAGATTTTTGGTCGCTTAACCAAAGACGGAAACATATATATTTGAGTTTGAAGAAAACAAAGCAAATAGCAAAATCGGCTAAAAACGGCGAATTTTTTTGCAAAACGGCTAAAAAATCGGCTGCCGGCTAAACCGAATTTTCTCCGGCTGTTTGCTATCGCAACCGGCTGAATCTAGCCGGAAAACGGCTAAACTGGCAACACTGCTTGCAATTTAGAAATAAGCAGAGAGGCCTAAAAATTGGGAATGGGCATCCCTGTTCTTGTTCTCAGCTCGATATGTTTTTTCCATAAAATCTTATAAATTATTTTCGGTTTTTTGGTAATGCAAGGAAAGCCCGCTTTATCATAGGAAAATTGCAAAAACCGATTTATTCAATAATATTTGCAAAATCTACATTTTATAAAAAGTTTCTATAATAATTTTTTTTTTAAATGAATTTTTCGGCGCATCTCTGCTTCTCCATTCCTATCATTTTTTGACAGTGGCTTTAAAGGCCAAAGCTGGGAAAGATTGCGTGCTATGGGATATCCAAACCAATATCATTTGCGAATATATTTTCCATATTTATATATTTTCCAATAAAATTATTGAAAAAACCATATTACGAGGCCTTCTTACTTTTTCTACTCAAGATCTATGTATATCTAAATAGTATGTTACTGCTACCTGTGAGTTGTTCCAACGTATGTAGTTTTATTAAATTCTTCAACCTATGACTATCCAACAAAAGGCTAGCATCCCTGTTCGTTTGCGGAAATTCTTTGCAAACACACGGAAATTGTTAATGAATAAAACCATAATCGCTGTTTGCTTAGATAATATGAATGGGAAAAATTTTAATCACAAATAGTAAACAGAAAGCTACACATGGAAAATGGAAATTTGAACTCGAGCAAGCATAGCCAACCAAGAGTACTTACTTTCAATGTCGTATTTTTTTTTAGAATCAATCGACTTCTGCTATTCAAAACGTGCAATAACTGAAACGATTTCCTAGCCTATTCAGCTTTCAAAATTGTTAAATAATAGAGGAAAACCTAAACCCAATCGACCACAACCAACACGATTAATCACTTTGGAATGTTGTGTTGCAGGAATACATATGTATGTGCCTCATGCTGTTACTGCCATTGCTGCTGTTGCTGAAAGCAAAGTGCACTTGCGCTTGAGGATATGAGGATATGAGGATGTACATACCTACATATGTATGTATATACAAAGAATAAGTTCAAACTTGAACACAATTAAATATATTTACATGCATATGCACAAAACTATACATATGTATGTGGGATAAAATTGTTACTATATATTTGCCATGACACATAAAAAATAATATTTTGATATTTTGTAAGTTTTTAATTGGGTGTCTTCACACCATGCTTGGTACTCTGTAACTCAGTGTTCGGTAATTTTGCGCCATGGTTTTTGTTTGCGTAAAATTATTTTATTATCGGTTAACCGATTGCCGAATAAACGTGGTGGCATACTTAGTAATTTTTCTGGTAGTTGCTAAACCGCCATCAGCTATTGGAACTTTATTTAATTTCTAATCCGCCTGCTGCCGAAAGGCAGGACGCATATGAGTAAGTATAATTCATTCAGTTTTCTGTTACAATTTACTTTTTTATAAGAAAAAATACGAATCAACTCTTGTTAAACATAGTTCATCAGACTAACAAAAGTAAGGTGAAAAGAACGTTCACAGTCGATAAAACTACCGCGTACCAACAGTTTAACAAAGCTACCGAAATGGGTGTAAATACCGCTATTATAATTATGATATGATAGTATGAATTTCCAATTACATATACATATGTATACACATTTACCTCATGATGCCTTATTTAAGTCCCTAGCTCATTTGCTGAATTGAGTTACACTGGTAATCACATACAGTTTTTGGGTGCAAGGGACATTGTAAACGGTCTATAATTCAAAAATATTCCTCTTTTATTAATATTTCTAAACAAATACAAGTGCAGTTTATATATAAATTTTGAATTTGTTGACAGTAAGGACTAATTAAAGACTACTGTATAAACTTATTTGTTATACATATTTGTCCAAAAATAATTAATTTCACTGGAATATTAAGACAGAAAGTTAGGGCCGATCTCTGACCAGTGTTGCCACTCACTAAATTTTCCTTTGTAGCTAACAATGTAGCCACATTTTTTAAAGCCTGCAATTATCATTAGAGAATCCTGTTTGAACAATAGCATCGCAACATTGAATATTTTGTTATATAGTATTTAATTTTAATTATTATTTCTTTATTAAAGTATAGCTCATTATAAATCAGAGCTGCAGGTCCAATCGTCAAACTGTTCGCAAAAATTAAAAACACATCAACAAAGTTTCATTAAAACTTCAAGCATTTCCACTTCAAATCACCAGGCAAATGCACGTTAGCAATGCACGTCCCAGCTACAAAGAACGTCGGTTTCCCGAGGGCATAATCTCTGCGCACAATGATAGTTTGCAAGATGCAATAGAAGGAAAGATGTCAGAAGTAGAGATGGGCGCGGTATGTCTGGACCCACTGGACCCACGGTAATTGGAAAACTGCGCTAAGTATGTTACCTAATATTAACCTGTTACCTGATACTAACGCTTTATGGCCAGCAGCTTTTTCTAAAACCCGTTAGCGCTATAACATGCTCAGTTGAGTTGCCAATGCGGCATAACAACAGAGACATGAAAAATTCGTCCACCCAGTTGGAAAATAGCTCAACGAAGACAATGCCATCAACGAAGTGACTTCAGTGTTGGTTTAGAGAGAGCCTGAAGTCTTTGATAGCCATTGATCCAAGTCAATGAGAGAGCCATTTACTAGGGGATAAAAGAAGGAAGAGCAAGAAGGTGGAGGCATCATCACCCTCCCTACTGTTGCATCCACCAACGGACTTTTGTGATAAATTATACCTAACGCCATGCCTGACGAGGAGAGCTTCCAAATTTTCACACGTTTGATAAAGTCATTTACGGCTTTTAGTAAAATTTACCGAACAAAAGCTCTGACTTTCCATATCATACATGACGCCAGGTATCGATTTCCAACTGGGTATATACATGTACATATCTAAATATACATATATGTTTAGTTCGATGTAAGTAAGCACGGAAAATTGCCCACAAAAACGCAGACACAATAAATGCACCCAAAAGACTAACTTCAAGCAATCGATGCAATGATTTTGTTTCACTGTTTCGTTGATCAGAAAAAGAGTAAGAAATTCTTTTTGTAACATACAGCAATACTTTGTATATCATATTGTGTGTACCTGTAGTCGTTTGAATTGCTTTTGCTATTGTTGTTGTTGTTGTTGTTGTTGTGCAGTTAAGCATTCCACACACTTTGTGGCATTCACACATATGTATGTATGCAGCAACACTTCCGCTCCACCGTCTCTTCCATTACTTTCGGCATGCATCACTGAAAGTCATTAGACCGATAAATGAATGAGCAAACTTCCATAGAGTGTCACTGTTGTAATATGCGTCGCCAGCAACAATCGTCAGCATCAAAAGCAAGAGTTTTACCAATGAGAATAACAAAAACAATAACAAACACATACATACATACATACATATACTAGTTGCAGAGCTCCCCCTATTCACGAGTTTAATGTTAAGGTTGGCAATCTGCCTGAATGATTGGGAGTGGTTGGTATGCAACCTTCAAACGCCATGCCAAGCGTACCTTTATACAAAGTAGACAGAACCCTACAGTCATACATACGGGTGGGTATATGCATGTATCCTACCGTGTTGCTATCGCTGTAGCGTTCAGTGTTGAGTGCAATCTTGTGTTCAATTTAACAGCATCTTCAAATCGAATTTCAATTTCCTTTATTGCAACTTAACGTTGCAGGAGTCTTTTCATCCGCATGTAGCTCAATCTATGTATGTATGTATGTATCTATGTATGTAGGTATCTGCTCCAATATTTTATTTACCATCCTTCCAAGTATAGCAGGAATCTATGTTGTACGCTTTTATTTCCTCTGCGTGCTTCATTTTCTATACAGATTCGAGCTTACGCTTTCCTTTTACATTTTACTTTGTTATTTTCTTTGTACTTTTTTCGGGCTTTGCAACAAATAAGGTGGGAAAGCAGCATCAACTCTGCTCTACTATAAATAGTTTAAGCCACAGTTGCAGTGGGCAGCGCGCTGTTGCATGCTCTTGTTGCCACAAATGCTTAGCGAAATTGACATTGACACTGTGCGCCTGATTTGTTGGCTGTCTAGCTGGTCAGTCACAAAAACACACACACACGTCTGTCTGCGGGGCATCCAGACTCTCTGTGCTTGGCTACTCATCCGCCTAAGTGACTCCTTAACGTCCAATTGCTTTGCTCGCGTTATTTTATTTTTTATTTTTCTCAGTAGTACATAGTTGCAATTGAAGAAGAGAGAGAAAAAGTATAAGCAACCTATCTACACCTTTAATAAAATTGTACTGCTAATGAACTTGGCACACAATTGGTGTGAGTTATGTATATATGTATGTGAAAACGTGGATACATATACACATGTATTTCAGAAGAAACACTAATATTAATTACCTAATAGAGTTTGTAGACGAAACTGTATTCGTTTTACAAAGTACGAAGAAAGATGAGTAGGGGTGTCTTTTGTTGGCAAAGACAATGGGAAGAAAAATTTGATCTCCAATTGGCGGCAGATTGCCCGAGGGAAGTAGTTTTAGGAAACAATTTTTATGGTTGGTAAATACTCATGTTAGCAAATAAGCGATAAGCTGGTTAAAGGTCTCCGCTTATATAATGCAAGTAGGTTAGGTTAGGTCAGCAGGCTGCTTCCGTAGATGGAGGCCCACTCAGACACGACTATGCTGTCCGTCGTGGTGTCCTTAAGAGGATAGAGGGAAAAGGAGGCCGGAAGATGAGGGGAAAGAGGGTGGAAGGTAAGGGAGAATGACGAGACCCATGGATTTCTTCAAGATAAACGCTCCGTGCTCACTACGAAGCACTTCAAGCGACTGATGTCCATTAACGAAAGCTCATCGGGAGTTTGAGAAAAATGCTACCCAATATGCTTAAACCTTGGAAAAGGCAGGGCACCAGAGCAGCAGCTGTTGAGATGATTCCATCTCATCATTCTCCATGCAGCTGGTGCATTAAGGGTAATCGATGATGTTAAGCCTTACGGCATGCATACCTAATACTCAATAATCAGTTAGAACCCCAACCAGTAGCGAGAGATGTAGCTTGCTTAGTCTTAAGAGCTCCCCAGACCGTCCGCGGCATACACGTGACCAGAGAGATTTTGCATTCCAAGGTCTTCTCCCTGCGCTTACTGAACTGACTGAACGCCCATCGGTCCGGAAGTAAACCACACGCGGTCAGCGGAGCCCCCAGCTAGAAACAATTCCTCAAGGGTACCATGTCTTGCCAGCTCATCGGCCATGCAGGTTTCAGCCATTTCGCTGTGACCAGGAACTCAAAATAAGCTTAATAGCGAAATAAGACACTCCTTCAACGTGGCCGAGCGCACCGTCAAGGAGCCAAGAGAGTGGATAGCTGTTTGGCTATCGGAATAAATATTCAGCAGCAACCAATCCGAAGGCTCTTTTATTGCGGCCACCTCTACTTGGAAGACGCTGCAGCGATCCGGTAGCCTAAACTTCAGGAGAGTTCTTCGTAGAATACACCTCCACCTAAATTCCCATTCAGCTTCGACCCATCTGTAAATAAGTTTACAGAACCTCGATTCCAGATACTGCACCGCTTCCAGTTCTCTTTCGCTGGAATGTGGATGGTGAAAGATCCATTCGAATCCAAAACCGGTGCGCCGTGGTCTGTACGAGCTAGTTGGAATCCGAAGCCATTTAGAATACTGGAATGCCCATAACACGAGGCGAACTTAAAGTTCACCCCACATAGGTGTGGTTCGAAGTTCGAAGATTTCAATTAAGGCGGCTCTTTGCACCCTCTCCAGCTGCTAGACGATGGATGCCTTGTCAAGTGCTTTCCACCAGGCGAGTATCCCATATAACAAAATTGGCTTGAAGACCCCAGCGATTACCAATTGGCCCTCTACAACAACACAAGGCTACTGTAGCCTTCTTGACGCTTCCTCTACGTTAGGCTTCCAGGAAAGCTTACAGTCAAGTATCAAGACCAAGTACTTCACCCTGTTAGAGAGCCTTAGAGGAAGTCCGCCCATTATGGGAAGACTGCAATTCGATATCTTATATCTTCTAGTCAATAGAACAAGCTCCGTTTTACTGGAATTTACACCTCAGCTAGAAGTCCAGGTAGACCTGCATAAGTTCAAACAGTGTTTCCAGAAACTTTCCTATTGTTATCAAAGCCACATCGTCTGAATAGGCAACCACCAGACATCCACTTCTTTCTACAGCCACCAACAGGTCTTTGACGACAACGACCCAAAGCAGCGGTATCCTTGAAGGAGGGTACCCTTACTCGCACATCTCCGGGTTAAAGCCTTGCCACACTCTGCCGCGATAGTTCTATTGCGAAGCAGGTGGAAAATAACCCTGAGAAGTAAGATTTTAAGGATTTTTTTTTATCGATTTTGAGACTTTATTGTTCAATTCATTTTATTGAAAGTATTTTTACACTTTACCACTTTTTTGGCAATGCATGTATTCCCCGCTAATAAATCTGAAGTGAAGCATACACCCGCAAGGACGTTCCGCATCGCCGGAACAAATGGTGCTATGATGTTCCAAGGTATCTGCTACAAGCCGAGTGGGCTAGGCATTTTTGGGAGTTATTCCTTGCATCTGTGGTCTCATTTTAGGCTACTAGAAAATGCGATACGTTGCGCTGGAGTCGAGTTATTTATTTCTTGTCGGGAAGCATTAAGAGAAGCGGAGCAACTTCCTATAATAGCCCACTGGGAGAATTTGAGGAAATTAATAAAGGCGCAAGCTCAAAAGTTGACCGCGAAAAAAAACGGATAAAACACTTCAGCGAAGAAAGACTCTTAACATAGTTGACGGAGAAGAAAGATGTATTTAAATTTTTGACGACGAAGAAAGACAGTATGTAAATCACCTAAAGAGTTTTTAGGGAATGATGCTGAAGTGACATTCCTTGGCCAAGTATAAATCTATGACTACGAGTTTTTTTCGCCGAAGTTTTACTTAAGCGCCTTTTTCATAAAATTTTGTTAAGCGTCTTTTTTCGCCGTCAAAACACTAGCGCGCCTTTATTCGTATGTATGACGGTTAATTCTGACTGGGCGTTGTAGGCTACGAAGTCAGATAAGCCAGCTGAGAATTAGCTCAGATGACTATGGTTGACTTTTCTTAGAGCTAGACGAAATATTGAGATGAGCACTGAGTGTACAATATACATACCTATAGTCTTCTACACCTTTCAATCTATTTACTTTTGCTTGAATAAATCAAAAATTAAAATTTGAAATAATCTGGTTCTCTCGCTACGGTACTCGTACGCATATATATTACAACATAAGTATTGAATATCAGGAATTTCAAACTACATGTGTGGCAGCAGCTTAGTACGTTAATACACGCTAACTGCCAGATTACACAACTAAGCGCATTCATACTTCATAATCCAATTAACGTTCCAGTGTGATCGGGTCAGAGAGAACCTACACGCATGATAATGACATAATTATGTACATATATATAATAAAAAAATTATAAGTTGTAAATAAGAGTTATACAATATATGTATGTACATACAAATGTATAGAGTACATACTTACCATCTTACATTATCGCATTTCTTTGAAAGTAGTAAGAGGGCTGGTCAATGCCTTGAATGCAGCTTGACTGTCACTAAACTCCTGCCTCTCTATCTATTTTCTATTGCAGACTTTTTGATATATTTTTTAAGCAACCATTTTCCACATTTAATGAACCCGACTGCAATTTTGTTTTCTCCCGCCTTGAACTATACAGTCTAATGACTAAAGTGAACAAAGCAACTTTTGCCGATGAAATATTTAGCCAGATTGGAGCTAAATGATGCAAAAAAAACTTGAACTGTTACCCCGAGAGAGTTTGCCAAAGTGCGGTCATTTAATTGCTGGGCAATAAAAGTGATGGGGTCCTGGGAGGGCCATGGAAGCAAGACAAATTATTGCCAGTTGCGTGAAAGCCAAAAAGGTTGAAAACTCCTGACTATGATTGCATGTCTGTATGTCTATGTTCCCGCCACCTATGGAAATTTTTAGCTGGCATGCAATCAGCTCGGCGTGTCGTTGCACCACAGCACATCACATTCTAAACTTTTGTAACTATTGCCGATTGCAGATTGTATGGGACGGCATCAAATCGAAGGCAGATAAAAAACTTGAGCTACGCGGATTGGCCGTGAAAGAAAGCAAAGTGGCGCAAACGGCTAGGCGGAATTCGATGAGTGCCAATGGCAGAGGTGCAGCGGTGCTAGTTATTTAGAGCATTGCAATGGTCTTTGCTCTAATTGCAGTCAAAGACAGTATGTAGACGTTTATTTTAGACTTTACCGGTGTTAATTTGTACCTACATACATTTGGAATTTTTTTTCTCTATTGGACATTTTTTTTAGTTCGTGCTCATCTAAACTGTGCATCCACTCTTCATTCCCTTTCTGCGGGCTTCTGCGGGCTTGTTTCAAAGAATCTTCAATTATGTACAAGTTGTGGCTCGTTGGGAGTTAGAACGCCCCAAAGAACGACGATGTATTTTGCAGCACAGGCCCGTACATATACATACAATCGTACAATCGGCAATAAGTACACCGATTGAAGAGATTTACTGCTAACATATCAACTGGAGCAGAAGCCGAAACTTTAATTCAGTTCCGCTGTTAAAAGAGCCAAGTACACTTTAAAAAATAGTCTATCCTACTCAATGTTTAAATGTAATTAGGCATACATATGGCTATGACCACGATCAACCTTTTTAAAAACGTGAAACCAATAAATTATTAAGTTAAATAAAAAGCTTTTTATTTCGAAAATATGCTTGAAGAGCGTTGGTACCTGTTCAAAACTTTAAAACCTATCCAACTCAATAGGCTAATAAAAGTTTTGTATGGAAAATATTTTTATGGGTGTTGCCACCCGTTTAGAAATGCAAATTCAATTTAATTAATAAGTTAGATGAAGTAGTTTTATATGGGTATCAATTGAGGGCTGTTTAGAATTTCTACTTCAAGGGCTAAGAAAGGTTTCATTAATAATGTTTACGAAAAGGGTTGCCATCGGTTCAGAAGTCCAAAAACAATTTTTTTAACAAATGAAACAAAATATTTTAATGTGAGCATTAAATGAGGGAGGTTTAAGAAATTTTAGTATGGAAAACAATTTTAAAGATGGTTGCCACCATTTTATATATTCAATATCAATTAAATTTACATGTTACATAAATAATATTTCAATATGGGTGTCAAAAAAGAGAGGATAAAGTAAGCCTTATTTCTTTATTGATATTTTAGAAGATAGTTGTCACCCTGTTAGAAATTCAAAATCAATTTATTGGCAAATTAACACAAAATGTTTTAATATGGGTACCAAATGAGAGAGGTTCAAGGAAGATTTATTTCTAAAAGAGCTTTAAAAAAAAGTTCAATAAACTATGTTATAAAGTATTTCTGAAGAGGGTTACCAATTAAAATAAGCATTACAATGCGGGTGTAAACAAGAGAAGTCAAATACAAAAGTTAAAATTAACTTAATTCGTTATTTAAAATGCTACATCGAGCAATCTTAATTATCCAAAACAGCTTATTTTGGCAGAATTTTATAACAGCGTTGCCACATTTCGTAGATTTATAAAAATCAACTTTTTGCGTTTATAGTAAATATTACATTCAACAATTTTATTGAGCCTAAGGCCGTTTCCAATGAAAAACACAGTAAAATAACAAAAAAAAGTAATTATTTTAAACTAACTGCCGGCTTAACCATCAATTTAAGTAAAAAGTTATTTTTTACCTTCTGTCAGTATATAAATAAAAAAAAATATTTTTCACTTAAAACGTGGAACCGGCTGTGAAATTGTGTTTATTTACACATATCGACTGCTGAGTGGTAGACCGACCTATCTCGGCAGCCAGTTCGAAAACGCCCCATCTCAAATAATTTTCAAGAACGCCCTATTTCAGAATTTTATTGAAAGCACCCAATCTCAGAATTTGGTTCAAACTCTCAAGTTGAGAGTCTCAACTGAAAGTATACTGAAAATATTTTTGAAAACGAATTCTGAAATTGGGCGTTCTTCAATCAAATTCTGAGGTAGGGCGCTCTTGAAACATTTTCTAAGATCGGGCGTTTTCGAATTGGCTACCGAGATATGTAACAAAAATTTCGTAGTAAAGTTTTTCTGAGTGCAGCGAATCTGCGAAATGCACTTGTTTGCCTATCAGTGGGAATTGTATATATTATCAGGCTGTGTGTACCCCTGGAGGAGGCAAGAAAAATGTCTCAGCTTTTCGTACATACCCTGCCCGCTTTCAAAGCGCTTCTCTCCTTACATATTCTACATATAACAGCCGCTCCATTTCGAATGGACTTCGTGAATGCACGTTGCATGTTGCATGCCATGATTTGTTGGTTGCAGCAAGAATTGTGCGCCTGGTCCGGCTGCTGTTCCAGCATGCTTCTAAATAAATGCTTGACATGACACAGCGCACATGGGTTGCAACATAAACACATACACACACAGAAAATCGCATGCCAGCAGCTCTACACGACATAGCAGGCGGCGGCAGCCAGCCAGTTAATCCAATTGAAATTCCTTGCTATTAAACTATTTATAAAAATATTTTATAACTTTTTATACAAATATACCTGCATATATACATACACACACACACACACATGTTTTTGCTATGAATGCTGCTGTCGACGATGTTGTTGCAAGCGTTTGCTGTCGCGGCAGCCGTTTGCTGACCTTAAATGCGCAACCATCAATGGCTGGCTTTCGAACGAAGCACTCGCTTACCGCTTACTTATGCTATTTATGCCAAAACTATAGTGTTGTTGTGCAGATGTTGTTATTGTTGTAGTATGCTTCGATTTCTGGCAACGCGTCATATCCGTAATGGTTGGTTGTTCTTGCTGGCCGTTGGCGTAGATAATTGCCTGAAAGGCCATCACATGCGCGTTGACAGCTGTTGAGTGCCGCCACTGTTGCCGCCGTTGTTGCAACATGGCGTGAGTTTAATTTGTTAAAACCCCCGTTGTTGCCTTGCCGTGAATTGTGCAGCAGCATGCATGTGGTTGCTGCTTTTCCTTTTGACTGTGGCGTTGCCCCCGCCGCCGCATGGCTGCTTGTATCTGCGCAATTATCTTAATTTCAGTAGTCGTAGCACACCTCTTTCCGGCCAAGTTGAACTGCAGCAGCAGAAACAGCAGTAGCAGCGCGGAGTTGTCGGCTTTTTCTTAGTTACTTTTTCACATTTTTGCTTCGATCAAAACGTGCTGCAATTTGAAGATTACTCGTTTATGAATGTATGCACTAGCACCATTCTCATAACATGAACGCATACATATACCTCACTCCATCTCGATCCATAGCTTTATAAATGCCTTTTAGTGCAAGATCTTGTTAATGTTCTTATTAACAATTCACTAATGCATTCGGGATTACTCTGACTATCACCACTTTATCATGACTTTCACAAAACGGTAGCTTTTAGTCCCAGGTATTTATGCTGCTAAATATGCTGGAGACATTTAAAATAATCGGTTGTGTAATAAAATACAACATCTTGTTGTAAAACGAGTTTAAAGAGTGTATACCCACATTTTTACATACATATGTATGTTTGTGGTCTGAGAAACCATATGCCGAAGAAAACGCATTGAAGATTGAAACGAAGTTGTTTAGCCAACAGTAGCCTCCAGTAGCTGGTTATTGTGAGAGATATACTGTGACAATAGGTTAGGCGCAGAGCACGGAGCACACGTAGACTGGAGGAGCCCGTTGTGATGCCACTGGCCGAAGTCATTTGTTTCTTTCCCTTCCTTAGTAATTGGACCACCGAAAGCATTTTTTATAGCACAAAGAGCCGAGGACGTTTGCCGAGTTTAAGCCGGTTAAACAATCTAGAAAGTACCTGTGGAAGAATTGGTTGCGGTCCTCACCTTTTTCCGTGTGTGCCCACCAGGCAGTGTCCGGTGATTTCCCCGACTACTTTTCTGAGAGAGGAGCGGTCCAGCCGAATGAGATATGTGGATCGCTTAGCATCAATCCTTGGCCAAAATTGTTTGTTAGTATGGCAGGTGGATTTCACAGCCCATCTGGTATTTACCTTCTCGATGAGTTCAACCTTTAATCTGTGTTTGCAGGACGTTAGATGTATTTTCGCATTCTGAGCAGAGTTGACTTCAGATATTTCCGTCCCCCTCAGAAACAGAATAGACAGCGATAGACCATCCTGGAGGGGTGGAGGTTATGAGCCACCGAGCCGCTTCCATTATGGCGTTTAGCTCTGCTTGAAAAACGCTACAATGGTCCGGTAAACAAAAACTGAGGTTTAGAGTTCGTCAAAGTAAATCATGCTACCCACTATTTTGTTAAGCTTGGAGCCATCTGTATATATAGCCGTGGACCCTGGGCCTCTTCGCATTCGTTTCTCTCTGGGATTCTTGTGGAGAATTTGTTGTCTAATCATATTAGAGGGGTGGTATAATCTTACCGTCGTAGATTATTCGGTAGAGTTTTAAGTACTTTTGCGGTTGGATCGTATTTAACATGGCCGCACTGCAGCCGGCCCGAAATGTGCCATATAGAAGATTTAACATTATTTCCAGAGATTTGATGGGTGCAGTAGGCAGTGATCCCGTGACGAGCATGACAGCCGCCATCTGCCTTGGCTCTGGACAAAGTGTTGTTTAGCACAGGCCACCATACGATGACTCCGTACAAAAGGATGGATCTTATAACAGCCGTGTACATCCAGTGTACTATATGTGGTTTTATGCCCCTTTTTTTTGCCTATAGCCGTCTTACAGGCTTACAGGGCGGTATTGGCCTTCCTGGAGCAGTCTTCAGTGTACAGCTTCCAGTCTAGTTTCTTGTTTAGAATAACTCCAAGGTATTTAACCTCGGTTGAGAGAGTAAGTGCCACCCCGTTCAGGATGGAATGTTTGAATATAGGAATTTTATGTTTACCAGACTGAGTGCGCTTTGAAATAACTCGCTGAGGACCTACAGATGTTTGTCCGTTGCCACGGTTGCTATGTCATCAGCGTACGCTACGACTTGACAGCCGGTGCACTTTAGGTAAGGAAGTAGGGCGTTAACGGTTAGATTCCATAGTAAAGGGGATAGAATGCACCCTTGAGGAGTGCCTCTGGTCACATACTTTGTAATGGAACCATCCCCAAGTTCTGATAGAATAGCTCTCTTTCCGAGAAGGAGCCCGACAAAATGCACCAGACCCCGCAGCACCCCCGCCTTAAGGAGGTAGTTAACAACCGTGTAAATCCAAGGTTCAAGCTTTGTGCAATTATTAAATAAAAATCAACAAACTTTCGTAAAAATGTCGAGCTTTTTAATTCGATTTCCTAGAAAAATTTTCTGTATGCAGTTTTGCAGACCATTGAATTCCAGTAGAATAAAATGCAAGTTTTCGTTGGTTAAAAACTGCCGCTGACTTTTTAAAATATGGTTTCTCCCATTTTCTTCCATATAACGAATAAACTCAAATTTATTTTTATATGGAAGAACGACAAAAGAAAACCTAAACCTAAAAAATTCTGGTGATTTTTCTTGGGAACTTGCATACGGGCCTTAAAAAAATAAAACAATGTTGTGGCAACACTGATTGTGATGCTTAACACGTCTTGTGAATCCCCTATAAGTTTCATATATACCTACTTCAATATACGGGTAGTAATGCAATCATCAAATATATGTGATTCGTAATGCTTATTAAGACATTGCCAAAAGCTGCCAAAGTATAACTTCCGATATTTTCAAGTAGTTATGTATGCAGGTGCAGATGTATTCAAGAAAAAATAATATGACTCACTACACTTCATACGCTCCAGAACTGGCTTTCCCAAAGTGGGTGCCGCAAGCGTATGCCTGGGGTGCCGCTAGTGGCTTGAGTATGCTAGTGGTGCGGGCAAATTTCAACATGTCGGCCAGAAAGTCAAAAAATTTAGTTTTTTATTAAAATCGCCTTCGGCAGCTCGTCAAACCCCATACACAACACAAATGGCTTGCAGCAAAGGGATATTTCGCTTGGTTTGTCAAGCCGCTTGTGTGGTGTATTTCGCTTTTAAGTGTAGTTCCCCAGTACGTTTTATCAACGAAAAATTGAATCAGAAAAATGGCCGAAAACGTACCCTTTTCACAACCATTTTCGGTTTATTCCGTTTTCGGATTAATTTTCGGATTTTTTGCCAGCTGGGCTGTTCTCGTATCAAACGCAGCAGCTTCGCGCACGTGTGTAGAAGAACTTTTGATGAGCGAAGTGCTTGACACTTACACCCCCAGCGATGAAATTTTTAAAAACTATCGACAAATTTGTACGGAAAATGGTTTGAAATGGAGCAAGTGTGCGGATAATTGCAGTGATGGAGTGATGGAGCAGCCGCAGTGATTGGAAAAACGAAAGGAGTGATTTCTAGGATGAAGCAAAAGGCAGAAGACGCCTCTGACTAGGAAGATGCCGCCACTACAATTAAAACCCATATTGGATGACGCTGCGAAGTTAACAGAGGCCTGCGAAATTAAAATACATCTTTGTTTTTTTAGAATATTTTTAGAATGTCTAGCGATTTGCATGAAAACTCCATAAATAAAGCAAAAGTAAATCACAAAAACGCATGTAACTTCGAAGTTAACGCTGAGAAAACTGATAAAAGTTATTTTCTTAGCGTTAATGCGCATTACCAGCGTTAACTTGGAAGGTTTAGAAAAAACCAATGTCGAATTTCCCAACATGGACTCTGAGGATGTCTAAAGCTAGATAACAAACCCATTGTCATGTGACCCCAAAAGTAAACATACTGGGATGATAAATTAAGCTTTTGAAAACCTTCTGGACATCAGTGAAGACAGCACTTTGAATACCAGACTTCGTAGACATTTGAAGAGTCGGGGTGCCACGAAATTTTTTTAGCACAAAAAGGGTGCCGCGGTGAAAAAGTTTGGGAACCCCTGCTCTATAGCACCTCTCAGATATGCACAATTTCAGACTTAAGTAAATACTCGTACTAAAGTATTTAACAATATAATGGTATTCGCTCTTTTTTGTATATATCTTGAACGTAAAATTTCGCAGAAATGCGCGTATAATAAAGAAATCACATTTAACTTGGAAATAATAAGTGAAAGCAATTCGGAAACATTTAAGTAGAAAAGGGCTTAAGAAAATGATAAGCAATTGCAACAAATTCTCTTTATCAAAATTAACAAAACTTTAAGTGGATAAATAAATAAGTAAATAACTTTGTGGAGAATGTAAATACGAGTATTTCCACGAGTATGAAAAACAAATAGCATCAACAGACTTCCGGGCGGGGTGATATATGTATGTATGTATGTACATATGGCGACAAAGTGGTTCTTATAAAAGAAACAGGTGTCTTTTCATCGAACAACAGTAATACAACAGTCGTTGAACTATTCGCAAGTGAAGTAAAACGAATCATAATGAAAATTAATTAATTCCAACAATGAAGACCTGCACAACAATTGCACTCTTTTCGTTCGCTGTTCTGGTAGCGCTGGTCGCCACCAGCTTGGCCACAAACAGCACTTGGGGACAACGCGGCTACTACGATCGCTTACTCTATCGCACGCAGGTGGTGAAAAAATCCGTTTTCTTGCGCAAGTTCTCTGTGGATGTTAAATTCCCTGTTAAGGTAAATAGATTTTAAATCTCCGCGTATATGAAAACCGAAATTTTAGTAGAAAAATGTTTTAATGTTTTATTGGAAAAAAATACATCTGCATTTTAACGATACATATCTTTCCCTTCAGAACACTTACAATCCCTACGTCATCAGCCAGGTGGTTGCCATCGATCACAAGCGCAAGAATGGTGGCTATGCTCAGATACGCCAAGGTGGACCCGGTTACCGAAATGTAACTCTGCACATTAAATCCCAGCGTAATAAAGGTATTGATTACACTGTTGAGATCTATGGTAACTAACTTACTAAATAGGTAAATGTCTGAAAAATTCTATGATGACATAACTATGCGCATGTGTTTGTAGTTGCTTGCGCCTTCACAGTTGATTAAGTAAGCGAAAAATAAAATTATATTTAAGTAAAATAATTTAGATTCAAAGTATGAAAGGTAAACATTTTGCGACTGCAAATAGTGGTATAAATAAAATGGGTCGTTCTAAAACTTAATTAGACAACGGATGTTTTTTTTTTTTATTTAAACCAATTTCACTTGAGAGATACACCCCATTCACTAGAATAGGCGCACTGGTTTTCTTCAAGCACCGGGGTTATATCTTTACTTGTAGGCACTGGAGACGCTTAGTTTTAAACAATCTTTCTTAAGAAAAGTGTTAATTGTTATAACTTTTATTTAAAAAATACTTTTTAATGATCAATTACAGTTTTATTTATTGCTCAAAAAATACTAGAAAAAAAAATACTAGAGTGCCATTACTGGTTTTTATAGTTTTGTATAGCCTTGCAGAGGTTTTCGAACTTAACATGTAGCTAAACTTATAAGGTACAAAGTAACATACCGGAAAATCTTCTGCTTTAAGACTAAAACGTGACTGCAATTTTGTATATCTTTGAATTGACCCTGTGAAATTCGAGGGCTCGATAAATTTCAATAACTCAAAAATGTATATATCTTTGGATATCTGCCTTTATAAATTTTTTATTTTGACAGCTCCACATTTTTTGAAAGCTATCGTAAAATTTCGATAACCTGCTACACTCTGTTAAAGCGATAAAATTCGATAAGCAGTGATAACTCGACAAACTCATATAACCTTGAAATTTCTATAAATCGATTAATTTTGAAAATTCCATAAATTTCGATTCGATAAATCGACCAATTTCAATAATCAATATTTATCGATAACTCCGTAAGTTGAAAGAACTCGATGCGTTACGATAACTCGATTAATAATGATGATTCAATAAATATCAATAACTTGATATATTTCTTTAACGTAACAAATTTCGGTAAGTTTTTATAGCTCGATAACTATCCTAAATTTCGGCAACTAAGTTTCTGTGTCCATAAATTTCGACAACTCAGTGAAGGCTGATTAATTTGAATAATTCGATACGTTCCGATAACTCAATCGGCATGCATAACTCGAGAAATTTCGATAACTATTAACTTCGATGATTCGACACATTTCGGTAACCTTTATGACTGAATTTATTTCGATTTGTATCGAAAAATTTCAATAAATTTTCTTACTCTTTCAGTGAACCTAATGATTATGCATTCCTCATTGTTTCCGTTAATAGCTTTATCTTCACTTTTGCTATCTCTTTTTTGTCCTCATCCTTATCATTTATTTCTTCATCATTACATTAGGGGTATTCTCTGAGTCTTGCAAAGCCCTTGCACGGTGCACGGATTGCACGGTTTGCAAAGCTGTCCCATACGAAAACCGGTTTTAACCGTGCAATCCGTGCAATCTGTGCACCATGCAAGGGCTTTGCAAGACTCATTTATCTGTAAAGTTTAATTTCAAATACGAAGTGAAACAACATGCGAAACATGTCAAATTGAACATGTTGCAGCAACATCTATACACAAATACGGAAATGATTAAACGACGGTTTTGGCCGTAATTTTCAACCAATTTTGAAACCATAAAAACTCCTCATCTACAGAAAGGAATACCTACCTTTCCAATTGTGTTCTTGGTTTTGAAATCGAACGGTGACAAAATTTATGTTCGCGTATTAATATATGGATCAGTAGGTATAGATATAGATACACGATTTAAATTTATTTTGCTTAAAAGAAAGTAAATTTTTAAAACGCAGCGATTCTGCCACATCTATTTAAGCATCAAATATGAATGGAGTCTCTTTAATTATCTATTCACTTTTCATTAACTGCAGCATCAGAAAAATATCTAGTGAGTCTGTATGTTTATGTGCTAAAGATTTTATTAAACGAATGTTGCAAACTTCCTCTAGTTTCCTCAACTCGCTTTATATAGGTATGTAGGTATGTATGCAGTTGCACAGACTTGTGAAAAGCAACGGGGAAGTACCAGCTCAACTCGTAACTGTAGTTTATTTTCTTGATTTTTAATTGAACTTAATTAAGTTCGTTGCAAACTTTGTCAAAAACAAGTAAGTGAGTAGGTAAGTAAATAAATACATTCCAATCCATTAAATCGCATTTTCTGCATCAGCATATCCTAATCTAAGCAAAAGAGCGTTCTGCTACGCCACAGCTGTAGCAGATGAATATGTAGTAATGTGATTGGTATGTATGTATGTGAATGCAAGTACATTTTTATATATCTACATATGTAGATGTGAGAGCGAATTTGCTATGATGCAACATGCCACACGCACCTCATATTTTATTGCATTTGCCGCTTTGTCAATATGCAAAAGTTATTATATAGCACACTTAAGGGAATTAAATGCGTTGCAAGTGCAAACTCTTGCATAATCCTTCTACATATGTACATATGTACCTATCCACATGTGACAGCAAAAGGAGCAGTGTTTAACCAAAATTATTTGCCACTCGACGTTTGTCGCTAGCGAATGCTGCATCAAACACTGGATGCCGACACTGTCAATGAGTTGATTATGAAAGCACTGAAGTCTGCACAAATAGTTAGTAACTCCAATATTAACATACAAATGTGCCAAACGTATGTATGTATATCTCTTAGCACATTTGAGTGTGAGTAGAAAGTCAGTGTGAGGCACATTAGATATTCCTAGCCCACTCTTAGAAGCATTCATTCATTCATTCATTCGTTCGACAGCATCAGGCGGCATAGTGAAAAATCTACTCACTCACTTGAATGCTACTTTCATTTACATTTCCATTATACATAGCCATTCAAGAGTATTTTTCTCGAACGTGTATGCCACTGCTGCTACATGCGAGCATTTCTGCTGTCCTGTCGGTAATTGGATGAGTTGTGAAAAAGTGACACAGTTGCGCCGCGTCTAGCTGCACTTACTTCTATGTAGCACTTCATTTGCCATGCATTTTCTTTTTTGTTGATTTTTGTAGTGTTTTTTTTTTTTTGGAATTTCATGGTTGTTGTTGCGTATTTTCTCATTGCAGTTTTTCATTTAGTTTCTTTTTGCAGTTACATACATACATACACACATATGTATCAACAACTGTGGCAGAAGTGTATGACACTTGAAAGTGTGTCTCTTCCAACTCAGTTGACGCCTAGTGTATGCCGCCTTGTAATACATATCTACATGCATATTATTTGCCCAATATGTGCATGTGCATATGTATGTATTTATGTACATACGTATGGATGCATGTGTTTATTTGCATAATTTCCGTCTCATATAATTGATGTACTAAAATTCAGTCATCACTAAATGCTCACTTCCAGACACCTTTATAAATGCCTGTGCACACGATTTACATATCTACATATAGTATGCACAGGCATGCATTCGATATGAATGTATATGGTATGTGTATACATACATACATAGATACGTATTTACAAGCTTGTTGTTCCGGTATTTTTACTATGATTGCTCTTATAAAGGCGAAGGAAATGGTAACATTAATTACTTTGCTTGGTAATCAGTTCCGCAACTATGCAGAGTTCATCACATACACTGTGAAAAAAATAAGATCGAATTTCCAAAATTAAAAAATCTTTCTCTTCCTCTGTTACCAAGATTGCGATACTTCTGAATACTTTCAGAAAGGAAGTGAAGGTGTCCATTCGAGCGACATGACCTAGCCAGCGTAGCCGCTGAATTTTAATTCGCTGCACTATGTTTATAGCATTGTAAAGCTCTTACAGCTCATCGTTAAACCGTCTGCTGTATTCGTCATCCCCAAAGCACAAAAAAACGCAGATTCATTCTCACGAAAACTCCAAGAGCCGCTTCATCAGTTTTTTTATATTTTCCATGCCTCCGTGCTATACACCCCACCTTGGGCATGATGAGTGACTTATAGAGTGTGATTTTTGTACGACGAGAGATGACTTTACTACTCAATTGCCTACTCAGTCCGTTGGATTTAAGAGCTGACATTATTCTTGGTGTTATTGCTGGTTCCTAAATAAACTAATCGTATACTTTTTTTCAAACCACAGTGACGTGGGTGCCAATACCCTTATGTTTTGACTGTTTGTCTGATGACAGGAGATACTTCGTTTTATCTTCGTTCACCACCAAACCCATTCGCTTTGCTTGATGATGTCGATGTCGTCGGCATACGCCAGCTATTGTACGCTCTTGTAAAGTGATGGGCCTGAGCGATTCAGTTCGTTAACTCTTATTATCTCTAGCAATCCAAAAACAGATTAAAGAAATCACTTGAAAGGGATTCATCTTTTCGGTAACCTCGTTTGATATCTATCAATTGGTCCTTCCCAATTCTGGCGGAGCTGTGTTTATTGATCAACGTCATTTTACACAGCCAGACTAGTTTCGCGGGAATACCAAATTCAGACATTGCAGCATAAAGACAACTTAAGTTCGTGCAGCTTAGAAATCGAAAAATAGATGGATGGAGCGGGAAATGTGGTCCAACTCCTCGCATGTTCGGACCGCTTTCAGAGAGCAGGTGTGAGGGTTGAGTGGCGAACAAAATGACTGTATGTTGTTATGGCAGATTTTCTGCATTGAACTTTGCTTGCATTGTTGGGCGCACATTTTCTCCTAGACAGTGGTCCGAGTCGATGTTTAGCCCTCGGTGCGTACGTACGTTTGAAATACTGAAAGCGTGCCTTCCGTGTATCACAACATGATGGATTTAGTTTCTCGTTTTTCGATCTGGAGTTAGCCATGGAGCTTGATGGATCTTTTTATGCTGGAACCTAGTACTGCAAATATATCATGTTTCGGGTCTCGGCGAAGTCGATCAGCTTTAGTCCGTTATCAGACTTCTCTATGAAGTCCGACGATGGTTCCAAAAATCCCCTCCTTGCTCATATTGGTATTGAAATCGCCAAGCACTATTTTGATATCATGTCGAGAAGAGCGCTCATATGAACACTCCAAGCGCCCCCCCGAAGAGATCTTTGGACGTGTCGTCCTTCTCTTCCGTCGGCGCATGGGCGAAGATGAGCGATATGACCTCGCCTGTGGTGTTGTTCGTCCACCAGGGTGCACGCCATTACTCGACGACGGAGTCTCCTTACCACCACAAATCCATCACCGAATTCGCGCCCCTTTACGTGGCAACTTGGCTTGTCCCGACCACCGTATTTCTTGGATGGCAATGATGTCAGGTATCTTCCACATTAGGAGTCCGCATATTTCAGTGCATATCCTCAAATCATAGTTCTTTATAAGTTTGCCGTGGTCTTCATTAAAAGAAAATTTTATTGGGCTAGCTTTTAACGTGGCAGGACCCAAACCAACGCACGCGAGGCTTTACGCCTTCTCACTTTAGCTCGCTCCCAAACGTGTGTTCGGTCGTACTCGGATGATACGGAGATATATGTAAATATCTGGACGTAGGGAGCTGCGATTTGAACTGCAAGCAAAATAATCACTTCTGGCTACTCCAAGGTGAATGGCAATCAAAAGATTTCCCCACTTACGTGGACTTCTGCGAATGAAACCATCCTCCTCAGTTCGGTTTAGCCTTCAACAAAGCCTGGAACCATGGCCTCTTACACAAGTTAGACAACTGGCTTTCTGTTGACTATTTTATGATACTTGATTGGCGCTTACACAACATGTTAGTGCGTTATTCTTCTTCTTGTTTGTCACCTTAACCGCATTATCGGTTTTGACAGACACAGATATATTCTGTACTGGGTTCCAGGGCAAGGAACTCGAACCACATTACTTTGCTTTTGTTTAGCACTCTCACTGAAGACTTCCACCACCCGCAGCCAGTATATAATGAATATGTGATTCCCTTATGTGTTCTTCCACGAAATAAAGTAAACGCTACATAATGCCCACTTTTCCTAATTATTCTGAGTGTAGTTCACATTGCTGCAGCAACACTTCAATCGCTGCAGTGCCCTTAGCTATGAGCTAGGACGTATCTAGTGAGTTGTTGCTGCAAGTGATGTCTTTGCCGTTAAATTCACAAGTTGATGTGAGGTATGAGTATATTTGCATAATTTGCCACGTGATGTTTTGTTGTTAATTAATTCTTAAGTTAAACGCAACCACTTGCAGGTAAACAGATACAACAAACGCCCACACACAGGCATATTTACACAGGCTTTGGTGCATACTTACATATATCTGTATGCACATGCAAAGCTGGCGATGCCTTAACATAAATAACTGCTAATGCGCCTGTCGACGGTAGTGGCAACGGCAAGGCTGACGGATTTCGAGGATAAACGGCTGGAGCAGAGATTTAAGCAAGCATTTTGAATAGTAGATATGTATGTAAATACATATATAGTATATGTTGTTGGTATGTACAATCGGATTGAGGAATGTCTGATGTATAGTATAAGTGTATTTATTTTGATGTAGATAAATTTCCCCTGTGTGTGTGTGTGTGTGTGCCACATAGGCAATTTAAGCTGATTGCCTGATATCAATTTGAGCTGATGAGACGTAGTGCTTATTTGCGGTATTCGTACATACATATTTGCATTAAATACTCGCTCAAATTTCTATGGGTAAATAAATTTCAAGATATATGCGCTACAAACAAATATTTGCTGATCTGCGTGTTTGCTTGAAATTGGTAAAGTTTTGGGTTTAATGTTTACGTATCAATTTAATTACTATTGGTAAACCCTCCGGTTATATGTATGTATGTATGTATTTCTTGGGCATATAAGTGATTAAAGTATGCACACTCCTGCTTTATGCTAAACAATTTTGTTAGAAAACTTAAAATTGTTATAAGCAAACACCATTATTTGTACCTAATAACAAGAAAATTCTACATTTGGATTGCAAATAAATTCGTTTTCGTGGGTTGAAAGAATTTTGGGCATTTCTCTGAAATTTAGTACACGAAGTTTATAACTGTATATGTATATAATAAATAAATAAGAAACTTGAGCGTGATTAATACATTTTTAGAAACTTTACAGCACAAAAACAAAAACAAATCGATTTAATAGTTTTCCAAATATCTCGAGAACGGGACGAGGAAAAAATTTGAAAAAAA
>NW_023458561.1:52844906-52846849 GCF_013731165.1 Rhagoletis pomonella | reverse complement strand
TTTTCCAAATATCTCGAGAACGGGACGAGGAAAAAATTTGAAAAAAAATCACACATACACATATCAAAATTCTCTATGAAAGGAAGTATTTAAATTTTTTTTTCTTGAAAAATTTTTCACATACAAATTTTTTGATAAAAAAAAATTAGTTTTAGAAAATATGCCATCTCAAAAAAAAATAAAAATAAAAATCACAATGGTAGCTCTGAGCATTGCGCCTTATTTAAGTATAGTATTATGGGGTGCACTCTACAACAATTTGAGCTATGAATTTTTCTTTACACCAAAGTTGTGTAAAATGAGTACATTACAAATTAAAAAAATTTGTAATTTTTTTTTTTGGGTATGCAGTCTTGTAGCCCATTAAATTTTAGTATAATAAAGTGCAAGTTTTAAGCTACTGCAAAATTGCGTTGATTTTTAATATTTTCTATGCTGATGGCTTTTTAATATAAAAAAACGCAAGTTTTGCCTAAACTTACCTAAAAAAAAATGTCTTGAGTATCTGTGACGAGCTTGCCGGTAACCATGTGTATAGATTTCGTTTGTAGTTCCATCGTGTGGTTCTTTAAATAAAAACAAGATATAAAAAATAAATTTTTCGTACCAAAAAACCCCCCAAGTTTGATAAAAAAATAGGATTCATCTCACTTCAGTATATATTAATCTACATATCGTCACTTGAAATGCAGAATAACGTAACACCGTCGTCACTGAAATGGAAAAATTCGTTACTATTTTTTTTTTTTTTTTTTTTTTTTCATAAAACGATGTGGGGAGTTGTAATTCGATGAAATCCATCATAGGAATCAAAAAGTGAATTTTGAATTTTTTATAAGTTACGACTTTATACATTTCAGTGAGGATGTTGTTACGTTATTTTGCATTTCAGGCAATGGCTTCCGGTGAGCAAATATCTTTTATGGCACAAATGCCAGTTACGAGATTTTACGGAACGACGATACGCGGTTTTGCACCTTAAACGACGATGTGTATTTATAAAATTATTTTTAATGATTTTTAACTAAAACAAACAACTTATTTGCATACTTATGCTGTGGGAGTAATTATAGAAAATTTATGCAATTCTGAATTAGTTAAGTTAATTTGCTTAATTTACTCAAACTTTTTATAACACCCAATATTATATAATTACAGATTATTTGATGTTATGATTACACGAAATAAGTTTATTCGAATTATGTAAAAAATCTCCATATGCGCATTGCATTTGCATTTTTCGTAAATTTTTTTTCTTTTTTTTAATTTTAACCATTTGTAAACAGCAACTGACCAGAAATTATGGGAATATTAGCATTTTGCTATTTTTGTAATTGCATTGTTGCCCACATACATGCATACATACATACATATATACGGGTAACTTAATTTGCTGCAATTAATTAAGTTGATTACCTAAGCCACCAACATTGCTAGCAGTTCATTTGAATTCAATTTAAATGTGTAATAACAACAATAATAATAAAGTTGATTTATGGCTTATGCGAACAATGCGTACATTCATTCAGGGACAATCAAAGACACACACATATATACACACACATTCGCATTCCGTTGCATGCTCTTGCTGACTTTTTAATGCAACGAATTAATGCATTCACGCAGAGATTAGCCGCCGAGCCACATACACAAATGCAAGATTTGCATAAATCAGCTAAAACCATAATTCAACTTCAACCACGATGAAGTATGGCCAGCAGCATTTATTGTAGAAAAAATTGAAAAAAAAAACAAAAATGAACACAAAAACGGGTAGTAGGTGTTAACACTGATTTTATGTGACCAACTGCAGCGCGTATTTTTATGGTTCAATAGATTTTGGTAAGCTCATAAATTTATTGCATTTTTTTTATATATACTCAAACTGCGTTGTAATTTTTTTCACATGCGCAGCGTGCCCTTTCTACTGTTTGCAGTGAAAA
>NW_023458561.1:52842624-52844806 GCF_013731165.1 Rhagoletis pomonella | reverse complement strand
TTTTCACTGCAAACAGTAGAAAGGGCACGCTGCGCATGTGAAAAAAAAATGACAACGCAGTTTGAGTATATATACAAAAAATGCAATAAATTTATGAGCTTACCAAAATCTATTGAACCATAAAAATACGCGCTGCAGTTGGTCACATAAAATCAGTGTTAACACCTACTACCCGTTTTTGTGTTCATTTGTGTTTTTTTTTTTTTCAATTTTTTCTACAATAAATGCTGCTGAACATACTTCATCGTGGTTGAAGTTGAATTATGGTTTTAGCTGATTTATGCAAATCTTGCATTTGTGTATGTGGCTCGGCAGCTAATCTCTGCGTGAATGCATTAATTCGTTGCATTAAAAAGTCAGCAAGAGCTTGCAACGGAATGCGAATGTGTGTGTATACATATGTACATATATATGTGTGTGTCTTTGATTGTCCCTGAATGAATGTACGCATTGTATGCATAAGCTATAAATCAACTTTATTATTATTGTTGTTATTACACATTTAAATTGAATTCAAATGAACTGCTAGCAATGTTGGTGGCTTAGGTAATCAACTTAATTAATTGCAGCAAATTAAGTTACCCGTATATATGTATGTACGTATGTGGGCAACAATGCAATTACAAAAATAGCAAAATGCTAATATTCCCATAATTTCTGGTCAGTTGCTGTTTACAAATGGTTAAAATTAAAAACGAAAAAAAATAAATAAACGAAATATGCAAATGCAATGCGCATATGGAGATTTTTTACATAATTCGAATAAACTTATTTCGTGTAATCATAACATCAAATAATCTGTAATTATATAATATTGGGTGTTATAAAAAGTTTGAGTAAATTAAGCAAATTAACTTAACTAATTCAGAATTGCATAAATTTTTTATAATTACTCCCACAGCATAAGTATGCAAATAAGTTGTTTGTTTTAGTTAAAAACCGTTAAAAATTTTATAAGTACACATCGTCGTTTAAGGTACAAAACCGCGTATCGTCGTTCCGTAAAATCTCGTAACTGGCATTTGTGCCATAAAATATATTTGCTCACCGGAAGCTCTTGGCATTAAGCCATTATCCATTTATACTTTAATATCGATACTTAGATGTAAGAAGAAGAGTTAGTTAGGGATAAAAAGAGAGCCGTTTTGAAATCTTAGCAACCTCACATACACGGTTTTTTGTAGGTATTTTAGGCAAAACTGGCGTTTTTTTATTTTAAAAAAGCCGTCAGCATAAAAAATATTAAAAATCAACGCAATTTTGCAGTAGCTTAAAACTTGCACTTTGTTATACTAAAATTTAATGGGCTACAAGACTGCATACTCAAAAAAAAAATTAAAAATTTTTTTAATTTGTAATGTACTTATTTTACACAACTTTGGTGTAAAGAAAAATTCATAGCTCAAATTGTTGTAGAGTGCACCCCATAATACTATACTTAAATAAGGCGCAATACTCAGAGCTACCATTGTGATTTTTTTTTTTAATTTTTTTTTGAGATGGCATATTTTCTAAAACTAATTTTTTTTTATCAAAAAATTTGTATGTGAAAAATTTTTCAAGAAAAAAAAATTTAAATACTTCCCCTGCAAAAAATGGGACTAATCCGGGATGACTCCGGGAGTAATCGCAAAGGAGCATGCGACTAATACCACTTTTGATCTCTTTATATGGAATGAACTGATCGCTTTTGTTCGGGCATGTCCTATGAAGAGACTAATTGTTCACCTTTATACCCGAACGGGTATAAAAAGCGACTAGTCACTTTTAAAAAATAAAAATAAAAATTTTCGCCAGCTGTGATTGGAACCGGGGTGCTCAGTTTTGTTAGGCGAATACTCTCTCTGTGTGCCAACGCCGCACACGAAATTTCATTGACTAAGTGCGTACATATCATTAAATCGTTAATAGTACCCGTTAGAGATGAGTTGGGGACTAATTGATCTCCAATTATACCCACAAGGGATGAGTCGAGACTAATTGACCCCCATTAGTACCCGTATGAGACTAGTTGCGACTAATTAATGCCCAAATGTACCCGATTGAGAGTAATCTCGGAATACTCTCTTTAGAGATTAGTCGCACAATTTTTTGCAGGGTCCTTTCATAGAGAATTTTGATATGTGTATGTGTGATTTTTTTCAAATTTTTTCCTCGTCCCGTTCTCGAGATATTTGGAAAA
>NW_023458561.1:52762326-52842524 GCF_013731165.1 Rhagoletis pomonella | reverse complement strand
TTTTTTTCACATGCGCAGCGTGCCCTTTCTACTGTTTGCAGTGAAAATTGACCAAAGGCGATTAATTTTAACAAAAAAAAAACAGTGGTTTTGATTTTACATTCGTCTGCCTGCTCCTCTCCCCCCTTGCCGTTGTGCATTCATTGCTTTGCTTGATTTATATGTGAAAGCGTCGTTGAGTCGAAAAGTCAGAAAGTAAGAGTAAGTACTTACATACTTTGTTTTAATACTCGCGCAGCGACTTTGGCTAGTTGCCTTCTAAAGTGTCTTTGCGCGCATTTGTGGCAAACTAGCTTTGGTAGGATTAATTGCTTTTAAATGCGTTTTTCATGTTTTCTTCAATGTTGTTGGGTTTGCTGGTCATTTACATGGGCAATTTCTCATGGGCAACAGCCACTGACTGCACTTAAGCCTAAGCTGGCCATAAATCAAGTGGATTAGAAGAAAGAGTATTTTTAACACCTACTCTGGTGGATAGAAAAGTGTTGAAATTCTCTATTGAAAACAGAGAAAAAGAGACGAATTGAAAAGCAGTAAGAATTAGCGGTTGACTGAAAGGTTTATACGAAGAAGTGCAACACTTTCACTTCGTGGCAGGTGTAATTTTTCTTGGAATTATTTTTTAATATACATACATTCATCAAACATATAGATACTATTGGTGAACACTTTTCCGATAAATGCAATATAAGTTACTTTACCGAATCCCTAAAAAAGAGAGATCCGTAAGTGCAGAGTGTAACAGGATTAGCCTACTAAGGGCGACCCATTTAGTTTGAAGTGCGTAGAAGATTAAATCGTTGGGCCTTAATACCATCGGAAGAAGATGAAACGAAGCAAACCAAACCAAACAACGGCTTCCTCTTACTGAAACTAATGAAATAATACCCATATAAAGCATATCGTCACTTTAATTGACAAAGGCTCTAATCAACATTTTTTTCGAAATTGCGTGTTTCACAGATTTTGATAGGATATATTAAAATACACTTTCAATAAAAATTTGAAAGTGCTATTAAAAAAAACATCGGAGTTATGCCACTTTTTAAAACGCCCTATACGTATGCATGATTTGATTTTTATAATGTTTTTTGCTTCTCATTTAAAATAAAAAAAATTCAGTTAGAGCCTTTGCGAATTAAGGTAACGATATACTTATAAGCAAAAAATCGGGACAATTCTAAAGCGTCGAATCCGAACATACAATTTTATTTTTAGTATAAAAAGACATAACATATTTTAATACAGTTTTATTTAAAACAGACAGTATATGCCGTTGCGGGGATGTAAAGAGCTTTTACCAAGTTTTGGCTACTTTCCTTTGTTTAAAAAATATTTTTTATTCTCTTATGAAAATATATCTTACTGTCCAAAAAGAAACATATAAATCGAAATCTCAAAGTTTGTAGAACATTTATAAAAATTCTACGAATTTTAACAAATGTTGATCAAAATGTTAATAATTTTGATCGGATTTTCTAGAATTGTTTTAAATTAATTTGCCTACTTAAAAAGCTCAAAATCACTTAGATACCTACAGCACCATATCAACCAAGAGGAATATTGGAAATTTAACTCTTTGGCTACCGCGGAAAAAAATAACATTACCTACCATTCGGGTCCATTGGACCCCTATGTAACGAACGAACACGGGCTGCTAGATTTATAATAGCAATACCAATTATTTAAAATAAATTAAGGTGATAACGTGATAACGAAAATAAGAAAAGTAAAAAAGTTACGGAGTTATTAGGGCCCATTGGAACCGGCCGGTAGACAAAGGGTTAAAGGATTCTTAATTTATTTTTTTTTCTTTAGGATTTTTTCGTGGTCCTGAATGCTTTTCGAAACCTCAGGCAATTTTTTCATTATATTGTAGTTAAATTTCCTTCGTTTTGGCTTAATAAATATTGTACGTTTCACAACAATATGACACTCACATATTGACAAGATTTGACTAACTGCTTTATTATTATTTTTTAATTGTAACTGTTTTTTTTTTTATAAAAGTACAGTTTATTCTTCAATGAAAACCGCAAAAATCCAAGTTTCAATGTTTGTGCAATATATATCGAGCCCTAACCGCCAAAATAACGTTAGCGACATTTTTTCAAAATTTTGTTTTTGGTGCAGAAATGCATCTAGATGTTTTAGGAATAATCCTGCATCAAAAACAGAATTAAAATACAAAATGTCGCTTACGTTATTTTGGCGGTTAGGGCTCGATATGTAAATAACAATCAACAAACTTTCTTACAAATTTCTAGCTTTTTAATTAGATTTCCTAGAAATATTTGGAATATGCAGTTTTGTAGCCTACTCAATTTTAGTATAACAAACTGCAAGTTTAAAGTAACTGGGACTTACTGTTGATTTTTGGCAATTTTTGTTATTGCTCATTTTCTCCATATAACAAAAAAAAATCGTGGAAGAAAATGACTGACATTGTGAAAAAAAGCCAAACACCAACAGCAAGTGCCATCTACTTCAAACTTGCACTTTTTTTTACTAAAATTTAATGGGCTGCAAAACAACATACTCAAAATATTTCTATGAAATGAATAAATAGTCAAGTCTTTTCAATATGTGAGCTTCGAAAAAGTTAAGATAGGCACTATAAGTGGGTAACATTGCACAAGGCTCACAATTTTTTTAAGAATGTGAGTATTTTTAATTAGATAGTCGTTACGCCCTTGGATTTAGAATTTTCCCAATAAATTTAGCTTACAACCAAAATCTCAGTGAGAAAATTTTCACACAAAAAACCTAAATAAACATCAGTTATCTTATCTATTCATTTTCGCATGAATTAGCTTCATCGATTATGTTCGACTTACGTAGCATACCAAATGTGATTTCACATTTCAAATTTCCATTAAAATTATTTCTTAAGTAAATTTTGCGCTGGTCATGCTGGATTTGCCTTTACGCACCAATGCAATTAAGTTATAATTTTTCGGGATTTTCCAGGATTCCATCTGACTCACGTCAACGCCTTATACATAGTATTATTATTTATATTGCAAGTCATGTTGCCGAAATCTCCGTACAGAATTTGACGTGTCAAACCTTATTTTTCTACAAGCAAGCATGTAACTATTTTTTAAATATCAGCATCCCTCAGGACCTGACCTAACCCAATTCAACCTAAAGCCTTACTAAAAAAGAAAATGCGTAGTTATGTTTCCATGTATGTATGTGTGCTCACTTGTGGATGACTGAGAACAAAAAAAAATCTCGACAATTTTTCAAGACGTGCCAGCGTTATGACATGCAAGTGTGCTGCATAAACATACATACATACATATATATGAAATACATAACTGCAAACTCATTCCCCAAACACTTTGCATCGTCCTACTACCACGCGCTTGCCACCTGAGCCTGTGATAAATTTTAAGAAACACAGTTTTACATAGTTGACAACATTTTAACAACAGCACAATGGCAACAAGACAACAACAATAGTAAGTATGCATAAGCAACCAACCAGGCACAGCACAACAACATGCAACAGCAACATGCTACAAATTTTTTAATACCAACAGCAAACAAAACAAATGCTCGAGGACGATTGAAAGTCACGCTGTGTAAACTCAGTGACAACACAAGCGCGCAAACATACATACTTACCTACAGGTTAAAAAAACGTAATCGCTTGCATGTATGTATATACATCAGGGTGGATACTATGAAGCCAAAAAAAAGTTTAATCGAGACACCCACTAAAACGTTAAGTTTATTGGAAAAACTCCGAATGGAAGTAGTTTGCAACTTGCGCAGTGAGCCAAAGGTCTTAGATGATCCAAAAATTTCCAAAATTGAAAGTGGTTGACGTAATCAAGTTTCTGGCAAATAAAATGGCTGCTTTGGTTAAACCATCCATTGGCAAACTATTTCAGCGTTTCAACAGTTCCAAGAAATTTTTGAAAAAAAAATCCAGCTTTGCGGCGAGATAATAAACATTTTCAGAGTATTAAGTGCAATTGCTTTTTGCAAAGTACACTCAATTTCATTCTTAAAATATACAAAAACCAAAAAAAAAATATTCAATATCCCTTTTGCCGAAATTGTAATGCGAGTGATTTGGTTGCATCCAAAAAATGTTGCCCTTGCACGGTGCAATATGTGTTTGATGTTATACTCAACCTTATAAAAGGGCAAGTTTTTGCCTCCTTGTCTTTGTCCAGCTCACTTATTTCATAATATTGTCGTTTTGAAGAAACCATCCGATTTTCAGGGCAACCTTTCCCTTGACGAAGCTTAAAATAGTGTGACATTTTAAGAAACGAACACAAAATTTTCTCGCTGTTTGCCTTTATTATAGACTCAAACACGAAAAGAGAAGGGGGCAATGAAAATGCGATATTTTTTGGTAGAAACGAAAACACCATAACTTTTGGAAAATGATTCGTAACATATCATTACGTCCATATTCGAACAAGTCAACTCTTTTGCGTAAGCTGAAACATGCAAATGGTGATGTAATTAGACTTTTATCTAAAAAGTTTACTTAGAATTTTTGGTTCATTTCAAACTTCTGACTCAATGCGCGATCAGACTGAAATTTCATACTATATCGTAGTTTTTCCATTAAGCTCCCGTTTTTAGGGGCTGTACCGATTAAATTTAATTTTTTTTCTAAATACACCCACCTTAATATACATACATACGCGTGTATCTGAATTAGTGTGTGTGTGTGTGCGAAATACCGCAACGTTCCACCAAAAAGGGGTGATAATCACTGACAGCAACAGACAGCAGCAGACAGGATAACAACTGCACTCAGCGAACGGGCGATGCCGATGTTGTTGGTGATAATGTACGTATGCACGTTTGTCTGAATGCATTACTGATATGTATGTAAAAGGTTATGCTTGTATATGTGTTGACGTGATGACGATATCAATGTTGGTTTTGTTTTTGTTGTACTTTCCATGATAAGTAATGATGACATTGCAGTTGCGGCAACGTCATGACGTTGATGATGTCGCCAAAGTCAACTGTGTTCGTGTGTGCTGTAGTGTGTTCAGTAGGGTTTTTACTCAACATTAAGCAATAAAATATACAATTAGATGTTTTCTGAGACGCTGATATCTACCTGCATCTGTGTGAGTGTATATTTTTCAGCTGTGGCTGATAAGGAAAGTTATGCGAAGGGGACATGAAATAAAGTGCCACAAAAGAAGAAATGGAGATCATTTTTCATTGCAGAGGTTGTTGGTTCATCTAAGTGGTAAATGTTTTACGATAGATAATTTCATGTCAACCGAGAGTGGTTAGGTCAAATGTGTTGTACTCGCTCACCTTAAAACGCAATCACAGTTTTTTATTCGGTAATGTTAAGTATATGTAAGTAGTGTTGCCACAGAGATTCAGTGCTATAGTCTGAAAAATCATTTTTTGGCAGATACTTACTGCGGCAGGAAATTGTATCCATTGCTCTGATATTTCCTACCACCTAAAACTTGTCCTAGTAGCGTTGGTAGATTATGGTATTTTAATAACAACCAGCCTTATCATGAGTTTCATTTTCCTCGAACCGTTTCACTTTTCACTTTTGGGCTCCATGTATTTACTATGGGCGGAATAAAAATTTTCGAGTGAAATTTTTTTCGGTCGAAACTCAGCATAAGGCAGAATAATGTATGACGTAACATTTTTTATATCTAATTTCTCATTAAGTAGATAAATACACATACAATTTTAAAACGCATTACATGCAAAATTTGACTTGCAAACAAGAATTGCGTCGCCCATTCGGCGAAGGGTGAAATGGCGATTTTTTATTCGTAGAACTCTTTTAACGCTCTTTTCATTTTATCTGCAAATGGAATTATAAAAGTATGGCAAATGAAAGGGGTTACAGGAATTCTGGAAAGTAAATATGCCTTTTTTTTTAATGATGAAATATAAAATACAGGTGAACCCGCACGGCGTTAAAACGCCCAAAATTTTATTTCAAAAATGTCAAAAATATTCCAGACGCTAGTCAGAGTTATTAGCGCTCCTCATGCCATACTTAATCTAAATCCGTGCAGCTGTTTCTGAGTTAAGAGAGGTCTCGCATAGTTGATTTTTAATATCATCAATATCGATAAAAAGTTTCTAACTTCAAAAAATAAAAATAATAAATTTAAGTTGAGATTGATTTTCTAAATAGGTGGCAACCCTCTTTAAAACAAGTTTCGCTCCGAGATACTCCTAAATATCCTTCATCTGACATTGCGATACCTGGTGAATTAAGTTGAGTTTGATTTTTTAAACATTTGGCAACCCCTCTAAATAAAGTTCAGAAATAAGTATTTTTCAAACTCCATATGATTGATACTCATATTTCAATAACTCATTTAACTTATTAAATAATTTGATTTTAACTTTTTAAACGGTGGAAACCCGCTTTTAACTACTCAAAAATATTCTTAGTGTTCAAACTAAAGATTTCTTAACACTCTATCGTTTGGCATACATATATTTGATATTTCATATACCTTCTGTATAAGTTAACTAAATTCGACATTTCAAGCAGGTGGAAACCCTCTGAAAAATATTTTCAAACTACTACCCTTTGAAAACCTCTTCGTTTGGCACCCACATGTTGATACAGATTCCTCTTACCTAGTTCCCTTAATTTAAACTGGGATTGATTTTTTAGGCTATAGATTTAGGCTATTTTGTTTGTCTCTGAGTTCGGTTTATTAACCTTAATTTTCAGGTAAAAGTGATGGCTTTAGGATTGATGCTATTAAAATATTTTCCAACTATGTTGAACGAACCAAGATGCATGAACGCCTAATAAAAAAGCAACACTAACAACAAAGATACGATCATCAAACATCAAAGGTGTGAATGCCGACATGAACGCCGACAATGGTGCTGCCGCCGTTCTCGATTTGTTCGGCACTCTACCGGTACAAATGCATTGGAAGCTGTATGTGGTTTCAACAACGGATATACCCAAGCGCATATGCACATGGGGCGTTCCATACCAAAATGAACGGGGTTCACACTTTATGTGTTTGATTTGTTTAAAATGTTTAGGATTGATGGATAAACATAAATAATAAATATGTAAATATGAAATTTGAGCTTGATTAATACATTTTTTTTGAGATGGCATATTTTCAAAATATTTTTTTTTTATCAAAAAATTTGTATCTGAAAAATTTTTCAAGAAAAAAAAAAAGTTTAAAATATTTTAAAATGTATTAATCAAGCTCAAATTTTTATTTATTATTTATCCATCAACCCTAAAAATTTGAAACAAATCAAACACATAAAGTGTGAACCCCGTTCATTTTGGTATGGAACGCCCCACATACATACATACATACGTACATACATACCCACATATGAATTCGTTATTTGGTGTTTGGTGGCCTTTGTTATTTTATATTCCTTTATGTATAGGTAATTACAAATATGTGCATATGTATGTATGTTTAGTACATATGCATGCATTTTCAATTCTACCTGTTTAACTCGCAGGTTAGAGTGATATGTAGCATTGGAAAGCGAAGCGAAATGAAGCAGACGGAGAGAAGCATAAACACGGAGCTGACCATGGCCTAAAGGCGCAATAATTCTAAGGTCATAATAACGACCGACAAAGCGCCGAGTGCCTAGCGCCGAACGCTGAATTCCGCATGGGAATATGACAAGACAAAAGCACAAACCTGTCCAATGTTAATAAGATAACTGCTACGACTGCAGGCGTACTTGTTCGTCCTATTATTATTGCTGCTCGCAACAACCAAATTTCTAGATACCCTCATATCATACATATGTATACTATGTATGTATATATGCGAATGCAGAGCAAGCATAAAGTAAGCATACATATGCACATATTTTGTGTGCCGGCAGTACTTACTCCCTGTAGACATAAGCAAATCAAAAGCACATAAAACAAAAACCTCGAGAAAAAAGCAGCACAAGCAGCTCAGCAGTTGGCCATACGGGCCGGGTCATCAAATGCCCGAATGCAATGAAATTGATTGCTACCAGTTTTGGTATTCTTTTTTTTTTATTTCTCACTCTCTTTTAGTTTTTCTGTTTAGCTCCGCTTTTGTGAATGCACATTTGTGGTCCAGCTGATGGATTGCGCGCCGGCTAGTCGACCGATGCAGAGTAGCAACAAACGTGCCACATACGCACATACTCGTATTAGCTCACTACGCTAGCGCTCAAAATACACCAGCGGCATCAATTGGCTCGCAAGCAGCTGTGTGCAATGTGACTGGTGTGTGTGTGTGTGTTTGTGTGCGCAAAGGTGGCCGCAACCAATCAGCCAACTTACCATAGTGAACGTTCAACTGACCAACCAACTGACCAGCTAACAAACCAAAACAGCCAGTTAACCGGCAATGAAGTTCGACTACTACAAATGTGGCTCCTATGAAAGTAGTGTAATGCATAGTTTAACTGCCCAACCGGCAGCGACCCCTTGTTACGGTCCACACTTAACATAAATACTTAAGTATGTATGTATGTATGCAAGTAGCATGTGTGGCAAGTTGCTGCAGGCTATGTTGCACCGGCGACTGATGTGCTGTGGTTGCATGCTGCACGCTTTTGCTGTCGTCTCCATTGATGCTGCTGCTGGAACGCTGTTGCCTTTTCTCTGTTTTGTATTGTTTTTGGTGTTGTAGGACATAGAGTTGTTTGTTGTTTGTATTGTAGTGCATGTGTACTTGTGTCTGGTGTGTCTGGTTGCAATTTGTTGCAACATCATAACATTTCTATGCAAATGGGAATGTTAGTTTACAGTGTGGTGGAGTTGTATTCTTCGCAACATATTGCAGCAACATGTGCTTGAGTTAGTTTCGTGTTTAAATATGTTTTAGCGCGCTAGCATGTTTTATATGAGAAAAAGTGCTGCTACCAATGGAAACATTCGACTTATTCCTGACGCAAGTGTTGCCTTAGACTCACGGGGAGTAAAAAATCATTTTAGCTGCCGCACCTTTCAAGTGTTTTTCAGATATGTATTTGAGTTTGTATATACACAAGTAATTCAGTGAAGTCCGCAAATCGTCGAATACTCCAAGCGTGATTTCGTCGGCAGACATATGTAATAAGAGACTTAAAGATGGAGTTGGTGGTTTAGGTTTCGCAGGGAATTCAAATTCAGATGCCGCGGAGTATAAGAAATGCCCTTTCGTGCTGTCGAAATGTTACTTCAAAATTCTCTGTGAGATGGGTGTGTATCGACCTCTATTCGCAGATCTTTCTTTAGTTTCGGTTATAATATGGATATTTTTAGTAAGAGCGCACCGTCGTGGATAATGTTCCAAAGTAACGCGCCAAGCACAGAAGCTTGAGAAACACCATTTTTGACCTTGACTGTTTTTGTACCTATAGATGTTTCGTTCTCTAACAGATGCTCGTCAGAGTTGCGTATCAGCCCTCGTAGATAAAGGAATATGCCTCTATAATCCAGTGCGTCACAATATACAACATTTTTGACATGTAGTGTGGCTAACAGACAATATTCTTTAAAGCCTTCGGGCCAAGGAGTACCCTTAATATCTTCTTGAGATAGTTGCTCAGCGAATTTTATGGCGTGAATGGTGAAAGTGCCTTTCTAAATCCGAACTGTCTTACATCTATAACCTCCTATCACTTTGACTTGTTGTTGTTCCGTCGACGCAATTTTCTTAGTATTCCTCTTGAGATATGACAAACAGCGGACAAATTTTCTATTGACTCAAGCATGATATCCGCAAGGTTATCAACCTTAAGCGGCCTTCCCACCTTTGTGCTTAGTTCCTCACTTAAAGCGTAAATTCAATATACCGAATCTAGCTTTCCGAGCGTACAATCTCGTTTTCAGTGCTATTGACCAAACTGGCGCTTAATACAACAGAATGCTTCTCACCACACTTACATACAGCAGTCTGCGTTCTTGCTTAGGACCCCTGGCATTTAGCATGAGCCTTGACAGCTCTGCTGCAACTTTTTCCGACTGTGCAGGACTCCGTCGTTCATTGAGTTTCAGAGTGTTAGCCCGCGGACGGATCCTTGCGGCGGATAGTTGCTTATAATCCTCCGAAAATATGTTGCAACTTTAAACTTCTGGAGAGCCGGTAGTATTTTCTGCCAGCTCGCCGTATTAAAAGCGTGCTTCACTCTAGAGAAATAAGCAAGTATTACTTCTTCGATCCACCTTTCCATCGTTTCCCGCTGATCGCCTTTTCAGCCAGCTGTTCAACTACCATGGCCGCTCCTAAAGTAGATCTACACTTTCGAAAACCGAACTGCATATCTGATAGTCTTCCACTTGCCTCGTGTGTAGCATACATTTAGGGGGATCTCCCGGTGGCTTTACAGCTTTAGGTAGGAGGACTGTTGCTTCCATATATCAGCACTCGGAGCCTGGGAATTTTTGGTCAATAAAACAATCGGCGCCTATTAATTCTTCTTCGCTAACGCAAGGAAAAAACACTTTCTCCTGGAGAATTTTTCTCTTGTAAACGTTGGCTGACGACTTATTCTACTATTTTTTGGACATGGTATCTATGGTCCCACTGAAATTTCCAGCTTGTTTATAACCACCTTGTACGCCAATCCCCACGGCTCTCGGCCCGCGCTGTTGCATAGGCTCTAGAAGCTCTTATGCTTGCTGTTCTTTATAGCTTGTTTGAGCTTCTTTCGCTTACGCTTGTCTAAGGAATGTTGATCCACCTACGTCCCTCGTGCTCCGGCTCTTTGGTAGCCTCGCCTAGCCCTGATACATTGCCATCGCAGGTCTGCTGATACATTGCCATCTCAGGTCTGCTATGCGATCGTTCTACCAGTTGGTGTGTGTGTCAGTTGAACAGTACTTGTGGTAAGTAGGTATGAGAGATGCGAGTGGCGAAGACGCTCGGTATTTGTTTTGGATGCAGCTTTTCGTCATTGTCCTTCTGCTGCTGTTCGCACTCTTTTCTGTTGGGTACGCAGTGTGAGTACCAAAGTCGGCTGCAATAAGATAGTGATGGCAATGGATGCTTGGTCCTTGGATCGTACGTCTGAAGCACTGGAAGCATGCCTTTCGCCTCCCACAACAATTTGATCGACTGACTCCTCGTTTTCGGTCGGCATTTACTTAAATACCAAATTTCTAACTTCTAGCGTTTTACCTAAATCAAGAGTACAAATTCACAATAGATATTTATGTGAAGATAATAGTCGCCAGCAACATGTTGCCTCAACAAAAAGCAAATAAACTAACAAAAAATAAAAAATGCAATGCCTGCAGCGACTCACCGAAAACAAACGAAAGAAAGTCAAACATCAAAGACAGCAAGGCAAATGTAAACAAACTCTGGATACCATGCCACCAACTGTAGCAACAAACCGTACACTCACACCCAAACGTACAAGAAAATTTTGAATAATTACGCACACATGCGCACATTGCCAGAAACTCACCACTACCAACGATAGCAACACCAGAACCGGTGGTGACTGCCTGCCCGCCTGCGACTGAAGGCTGGCGATGCCATGCATGCAATACACGAAGAATCAGTTGTTTACAAACAGAGCGCTCGTATGGATGTCGGTTGCGGATGAGAATAACGGACGCGAACGTTGTTTAAACGAGTTTGAGGGAAAAGGAAATAGAAATATTCGAAAAGGAAATAAATGTGTTTAAGTAAATTTATTGTAAACTAAACAAGTAATTAACGCAGCCAGGCAACAAAAAATACAAAGTTTTTGCGGCCGGTGCAGTTGCGTTAAAAAGGAAGTGAACTTCTTTGCTGTAAGTGAATTTCGGTATGCGCAAACAATTTGTGCAAACACCATTAATACGAATTAATTTAGACGCGCGGTTGCAGCGCGCAACGTAAAAAACAAACAAGATATTCGTTTTAAATTTTGGCGCGCGTGAAATTGTTGTTGTTGTAGGCAGACAGGAAAATTATTTAAGCTGGCGCGCTTACGATACGCCAGACGCGTAGTCGAAAAAGATTAATTAATTAAAAGTGTGCATTTAATTTGTGTTTAAGTGAAGTGTGTGTGTGTGTGGGAGCGACATTGGAAAAATCTGCAAATCGTTCACACGCACAACGTACATACATACATGAGTGAGTGTGTGGGTGTTTGCGTGAGTAGCAAGTGCTTTGCATTAACGTTATATTACACTAATTAGCAAACGACGACAGTTTGTGCAACATACACATATGTACATACTTGCATAATGATGAAGTTCGGTGACTTTGGGCGATAAACGCATTGCATCCTTTTGACCATTGCAGCACTTTGAACCACGTTCTGTGTTGCATGCTTTCGTTCGCTTGCCACACTGGGTGCGTAATTACATGTCGCGTCAGTCGTTGATCCGCGTGCAATGCTGTTGTGCATCGTCATTTGATGCGCTTATCGCGTGACCAATACTTAAACCCAGGCGAACAAACAAACTTACTTATGCGCTTCAGTGTATATATGTACACAACGCCATGCATACTTGTTGGCCCAACAACGCGCACATACAATTAAATTAATTATTTTTTTTTAAAGAGAAAGCACTCGCAATTCGATGCCGTTGCCGTTGCCATTGGCTGAGTTGATGTTACAACATGCGGCAAGTGTCTTAAATATTTGTTTCTCAATGCAAAGAGTAAATAAGAATGATTAAGTTACATACAAAAAAAAAACACAAAATTGGAAAATCATAAAGTGTTATCGAATTTAATGAAAATTTGCATAAGAATTGCATACTCGTACATCGTAAAAGGTGAGAGCGAGCAAAGTAAAGCAAAAGTGTATTAAACAAAAAAAAAAAACACGATAAAACGGCAACAAATTGTAGAAATCAAAATAATCACCGAAAATTAACAAGGATCAACTTACCGAGCGTCGTGCTAGCAGCCGCATGCAGCATGCCGCAAACAGACAAACACAAACAAGCGCACTCACACATACATACATACAGGCACGTAAGGCAGGACAAATGCATGTAGCAATTAGGGTGGTTGGACACCCCTTTTTTTTAGCCAACACAAAGTATTTTTCAGTGGTGGGGCAACAAAGGATTTAAGCGCGCTGGCAGCGGTGCAAGCAACGCTTGTCGGCGGCCGCATGTTGCAAGCGCGCACACCCGGACAGACAGACGGACAGACGGACAGATAGTAGCAATAACAGACAGACGGGCGGACAGAAAGGATTAATTATATGTATGGCGACGTTGCTAAAATAAAATAAGCAGAAAAAGAGAAGAGGAAAATAAAAGTAAAATCAAAGACCTGCGTAGGGGCAGAAAGGGTGAAAACGTGGGACCAGGAAAGAACAAAAAAGCTGAAAAAAGTACTCGTAAATAATAAAAGAAATTGCTACATGTAAAGGATATTAAAAAAACAGTGTTACATGGCAATTTGTTGCAGGAATAAAAAAAAAATATAAAAAATTAAAAGGACATAACGCGGCTATAAAAAGTGTAAAATGTAAAAAACAACATTTTTAAAACCACAGCTCTTCAGCTCTTGCTGTTGACCTCACACGCATATTTCCATATGTAGACATTAGAGTGGTCCAAAAATTGCATGTGAAAAGGTAAAGACGGAATTTTAATGCCGGCAACGCCTAGGATTGTTCTGTACCAAAAAAATATATATGTAACCCTATTTGTTTATTTTGAAATCAAAAAATATTTAGGGAGTGCTCAAAGCGTTCCATGTATTTTATATGGAGGAAAAACAAATTTTCGTAGAATATTTTTCGATCGAAAAACTCGGTTCTTATTCAGAAGTTCCCAAGTTTCCCAATAATAATACCCAATTGTTTCTTTAACCACTTTTTCATAGTAACTATATTTTATAGGTCGTCAACACCACCAGAAAATGCAATGGGAGACCATTAAAAAATCTTTAATATTAAAAAATGGTTTAATAAACAACTGAGCATTAATACTGGAAGTCTTCTGAAGAGATCCAAAGCTTTCCGCTCGAAAAATATTGATTTTCAAGAATTTTATACCATTTCTACGAAAAGTTGTTTTTTCCCCATCAAAAATACATGGAAAACTTTGAGCGCTTTGAGCACTTCCTAAATATTTTTTGGTTTCGATATAATAAAATGGGGTATATTTTTACGGTATAGAACAATGCTAGGAGGTGCCGGCATTAAACTTCCGACTTTATTTTTTTGAACCACTCTAGTATACATACATACATATGTATTTATGTGCATTGTTTGCATCTACATAAATGTGTTATGTTTCACATAACAAATAGTGTTTCATTTAAATTCAATTAATTACAAAAAAAAACATACATCGACAATCAACCACAACAATAACAACCGCGGTGTTGCCACAATAATTGCAAGGAAAATAGTACAAGACACAAAAACGCATAAATAAATATTCTCAATATTCGCAGTTTTTAAAGATTTTTGCATAGCCAAAACTTAAAGCGCATTTATAAGCGAAGGCACATTTGCAAAATTTCAACGAAACAAGCTACAAAGTGGATATTATTTTTTTTTTCCTAATTTAATTACACCGCTTATCCCAGTGGCAGTCACTAAAGTTTTGACAATTATAAATTTGTACCCTTGTCCAATAAAGCACGCCAGTCGTTGGTCTTCTGTTATCAGAGAAGCCAAATCCTTCTCTATACGGTCTTACAGTCACAGCAAAGACTTTCTCTTAGACACTCTGCTACCGTCAGCGTGTACGGCGTGAATACTTTCAGGGCTGGAGCGTTTGCGTTGAATGTAAAGCTCATACAGCTCATTTTTCATCGTCTGCTCGCCATTGCCAATGCGTAAAGGTTCGTAAATCTTCTGCATAATCTTTCTCTCGAATATTCTGAGGGCCACCACATCGGATGTTGCCATTGTCAAGCTTCTGCGCCATATACAAGGATTGGTTGACACTGCGACGAGAAAGGTCTTTTGTATCTCTAAAGAGAGTGCCTAAATCTTGGCTTCCCTAATGAGTCGTGAAAGGGCTTTGGTAGTCCAATTCCTAATTTCTAATGGTTTGACCAATGGTGCTTTTAAGTAGGTTAATCTTTGTCTAGCCAACTCTGGGCAGTCACAAAGAATGTGATAGGAAGTTTGCTCGTGGGCATTCCGGCTCTCTGATAACACCTATATGGTGCATATGAAAACGTAGTTGGTTGTGGCTCGTTAGATACCCGGAGAGTAGCCTGCTGTCATTTCTGTTTAATTGGATAACATCCAATCTATTAAAAGGGTAGTCAAAGTGCTTGGCCTATTTATGACCTCCCACCGCCTCCCACTTCTTAGCGCGTATAGAGTGTGCCTAATCAGGTATGATGCTTCTGGAAGAGGACCAACTAAAACCACAGCTTGGCCCGCCAGCGTTGCTTTCGTTCCCACAGTGGCTCGGCAGCCATAACAGGGTTACTTTATTCTTTGCTGTCAGGATTTGAAGAGTATTACAGCCGTATTTAATATGTTTGGATTTCATCAAGCTGTTTAAGAGACTGCTTTACTATCAGAAAACAAAGTTTCCTATCAGAAAATAAAGTTTCCTATCAGAAAATGAAGGTGCCTTCAAACCCTCCAAACTGCAACCTGGAACGCAGTGAGATATCTCTACATGGGAATTTCTAGTATAGGGCACATACACCTGCACCTGCCGATTTAAGTGTAAAGGCATCTCTTTTTCGTGTTGTATCCTTATCTCGCGGGCCTTTTTTCAGGATTTAGAGTCTGGTGAATACCTGGACTATGGGAGATTTGGCAAGTCTGAAGCAGCCGCCGTATCCGAGTGGTTAGAGGTGCGGATTCCTACCTGGTTGGACCCAGAAGTATTTTGTCTTATAGCCGTCTTCCTCGGGAAGCTTCTCGCAAAAGCTATTTACCGCTTAGAGATGCCGTTGCCACGCAGTTCTCTCCATTTACGTGACAACATGAAGACGCACACTACAGATGAATGAGAAGTAATATTAGCAAAAGGAGTAAGCGCCAGTTTTTTTTAAATATTTATAGCCACATTGGTAAGGTTCGATCAGTTCGACAAGGCTTTGTAAGCTACATTAAAAACGTTGATTCCCACAATAGTTGGCGCAGATTGCAGAGCCATCTTTCTTGTGGATTAGGTAGAGTCCTCATACTTTCAGTCGTCCTAGACGGGGGGCACGTGCACATTTTCTCACAAGATGATAGGTTTGGCATCTAATTCTAGATACAGCCATATAACCTGAAAAATCCTTCCATGCTGGAACGTAGTCCTGCGACTATCATGTTTCGGGCCACAGCGAAATCGAGCGCCGCAGTTCGTTATCGAATGTTTTGTCGTGGGACTGAATTTTTCGACAAAAGATAATTTCCTTGGCTACTTGCTGAGCAACGCTTGCACGTACGCTACGTACGCGTTTGGGTGCGTGGTCCTTTTGTTCCATTTGCGAAGTGTTCAAGAATCTGCCTTATGTATATGTGGAAGTACGAAGTACGTATTAGGTGAAGTAATCTGTATCTGCCACTAAAAATTCAACATCAAAATTGCATTTCTTTACGTGGCAGGTGTAGTAGACGTCGCAAGTTGACCTGCTTTGTCCCCTCTCATCAAAGTATACCCACAATATGTCCCATAAAAGCTGCTCATTCTCGTACCCATACCCTAAGTTGAGATTGGCTACAAGGAACTATCTAGAAAGGCCGCGATAAACCAAACCCAGTTTTTTCTAAAAAAAATAAATCTATAGATTTAACAAAAATTTTTTTAACACCCTTGCAGTCTAACTTTGGGCAGCAGATACATCTCTGGTAGAGTCAGTTCATGAGCCAGTGAATATTTCTGAGTTTCAGTTCGAGTCCCTTTCGTTTAGTGAGTATGCGAGTTTTCTGTGTTAAGCTTCTGTCGAGGTACAAGGTATTTGGCTTCACTGATTTGGGGTGTGTAAGCATCATTTGGAAGTACAGGTGGGTGAATGTTATTTGTACGGATTTTTAGTCATTGGATTTTATTTGCCGCTCTAGCCAGCAAGCGATTTTGTCTAAGCTTTCTTCGAGTTTCGGTGAAGCATAATTGTATTGCGCTCATAAGACTGCCTTGGGGCACGACTGCTGAGCAGTCATAGAGTACGGATTAGATTTTTTAGATAAACCTGGGTTAATATATCAACCCCTAATCACCAAAAATATTTTTTTTTTCGAAATTCTATTTTTGATGCATAAATACTCACAGAGCATCTAAATTTGATTGGCTTTTGCTGTGCTTGGTGGCGCAGTAGAAAGCTTGTTCCGAGAATTGTATTAAATGTATTAGTCAGAAAAGTGGTGCCCCTACGCATGGTAGTTGTTGAAGCAAAATGCTTGTATTGAGTTCACATCCAAGGGTTTTTTTTGGGTTTCGTTTTCGAATGCGACGTCAGTTGAAAATACTAAAAGGGAGTTAAATGCTGCACTGGTTATTTCTACTTATGCATCAGCCGTATTGCTTCATATTTATGTACTCAAATCCCTATCAGCTATCACATTTCCTCCAACTCTTGGCATCACAAATCAGTTATGCGCCAAGTGCTACGTGCGTGTTACTTATCTTATGCCGCATAGAGGATTGCAACTTTAGCATTAAAAAACAAGTGGTGCAATTTACACTGCAACATTAGCAGCAACGCGTCAGAGTTAAATAAAAGTTTGAGCGATAGCGTTGCATGCAATCAAATAAGTTGGTGTAGAGCCAATGAGTCTTTAGTAGTAACAAATTAAAACAGGTAGCTACAAATAATATAAATAAAAAAAAGGTCTAAGAAAAAAATTTTTTTTTCGAAATACCGCCTTACGCTATGTGCAAACATATTAATGTATGTACATACATCTCTGCCGCCACAACCCTTGCGCAATGATAATTAAATTTAATTAAGTGCAAACTGGCTGCATTAAAGTCGCAAAAAAATGTGTATATTGAAATTTTCCTTATTGCTTTGACGCTTTGGCGTCACTGTGTTGCATGTTGACGGATGATTAAATTTTTACTAAGGCTTGCACGCCGCCACCAACACCACAGACATAATTACTACCAGCCACGTGTGCGTGCAGTTGACATGCTAGTGAGTATGCCACAAAATGTTGCAAGAGAAAGGCAAAAAAATAATAATCTAAAAAAAAAAAAATGTACAACAATAAAGCGAAAACCTTAAAACTGTACTGCAACAAACATATTTGCAATTATTTACGAAAATTTAGTCAAGAAAAATTCAATTAGCGCACGTCACTGCGTGGTGTGCGGTAACAAGTGCTAAAAAATATTTGTGGCATGCAAATTGCAGTGCAACATGCAAACATGTCGCTTTAATTGTATATTGTATGATTTTGCGTGTGAGAAAATATTTACATATACATATGTACGGTGAACAAAAGGGTTAAACAATTGTGTTACGTTACTGTGTAGGAAACTAAGCTAAAAACAGCGAAATGTGGAGAACTAAGTGAAGTGAATTTGAAAAATAAATATTGCGTGGAGATTATTTTTAAACTTATTAAAAAGAAGTGACGTTATTCGTTAGTGAAAACAATAGAAAAAATTTAATTTGTAATACATCAATCGCAATATAAACTAAATATTCGTAATTAAATAACGGCAACGCAGTAGAAAAAATTCTAATATTCTACAAAACAGAAAATAAAGGCGCTGCCTTAAAGTAAGAATATAGTATATATATATATATTGAAGAGTAAAGGTAATTAATACAATGATGTGAAACATTTTGACGCTTACCCGCTTGACTCATCTCGTCTGTGTGCAAGCCGAAAGGATTTCGAGTACACTAAAGTTGTACAATTAATTGGTACGTAAACAGATCACTACTATTCAAGCTCAATGTACTAAATATTATTGTAGATATTTATTAGGGTGTCTCACCAAAAAAGTGGCGGTATTCTCACCGGAATTATAAGATCTATTACATTTTAAGATTTCCGCCATAATATTTTGCAATAAATATTCGGCCATATCGCGAATTCCATGCGAACAAATATTCCGAAAAATATAAAGCAAAACCAAAACAATTACGGGAACGATTTATTCACACGGATTTGACGATAAGGCTGAGTAAGATTCACCTGAGCTGGACCGATTTGAAAATATTTCCAACAAACTTGTTGTTTTTGTTTCAGTTTTAAAAATTTTTAAAAATTTTATGCACACCTTTTGATCATAAACATTTCTATCATCAGAGCGGATTAAAAAAAAAACTATTTTTAAAAACGAATTTATATAAAATCTTGACTTTTGGAGGTATTCTTAAATCGATACAGCTCACGTAAATCTAAATACATATTTTCCAAAATATTTTGGCGGAAGCGTTAAAATATAATATATTTTGTAATTGCGATAGACAAAAAGCGTACCATTGTTTTTTTGTATGGATAGTAACGCACCCTAATGCTTATCTTTACATTCCCCCCATTCCTACAAATGTTTTTCTTTACTGCCAAAACATTTCTCACACATTACCCCATCTGAGTAATTGTATGAATGTGATTGAAAAAAATGCAGATCAATTTTTTCGCAAAAAAAAAACAAGTACATAAAAAACTTTCTGAAATGAAACATGTGTTTGTCATATATGCTTTCATTAAACATAACTATGCATATCCCAGGTGGAAATTCTTTACGCAACGCAATGGGGCAAATTTTACCTAAAAGTGAGTTAATGTATGAGTACCTACCTAAAGGGCAGAGATGTTTTTTTTTTACGAGGACCATCCTTTAGACAAGTTATCCACACCAGTAAATGTGTCTGCATGCTAATAAAAATACGAAAGGATTTAGTAAAAAGTTATTTGGCTACAATGGAAACGAAACTGAAAGCATGTGGAAAGTTCGCACCACTATTTAAAAAGGACGTCGGATATTAAAACAATGGAAACATGTAGCAAACGAGAAAGCCATTTCGGTTGAAGAACTGTACTCATTCTAAAAAATAGCTGCTTATAACCGCTGTGTAAAGTTGCCGGACAGAGTACGAGTTACCTTTGGTGCTCACGAAACTGTATGCATACAGATTTCCGGACGGGTGACTGCATAAAAAAAAGGTTTGAAAAAAGATTTTGAGTTAGTAGAGCCTTAGGTAGTGAGCAGAAATGTTGTTAATTGAGCTCTGTCGATTTTGTGTTTTTATTTAGTTTGTTTGGCGCATACTCGGACAACTATCATCTGCTCGTATGGTATGTATGATTCATCATTTTTTTGTATACTGTTATTTCATGATTTCATTCTGCTTTACTGTATTATTCCCTGTTTAGTTTTTGCTTTTTGTTAGTATGTATCGGTTAATTACAATGCGAAAAGGAAAGCATACCAATGCACCTAAGTATGTATGCAAATGACAAATATTTTGTCGTTCTTCTGAATTCTACCTTATTTCCGATTTTATCTGAATTTTGTATTCTTTTTCTAAACGAACGGTAAACGATTCTTTCGGAAAAACACATGAAAGCCCAAAATACAATAGGGTAGGGGCAGTGCCAGTTTTTCGATATCAGCAATTTTTTAGAAAGTGCGCTACCCAATTCAGCGACAGCCAGGCTTGCCAACTTGGCTTAAACTTTGCCATTACGGGCCCTATTTTACTTCAAAAGGTATTTAATTTTCAATTTGGCGAAAGGTGTCAAAATGGCGCTTTGGAAAATTGTAATATTTCATAAAACTCAGTGAGAGGGGAGACCAGTATGTTCGCAAGTATGTATTTATAAAAAAAAATATTTATTGGCTCAAAAATGGTGGGTAGGCACTGTGGCCAATGGTAAAGTTCATTTACCACCTCTGCACGGTTGTAAGCCATGCAGAGTCCGCAAAATGCTCCGGAGGCAGTGTCCGGAGTAGGGTTCGAACGATACTATCGATATTGAGTAAGTATCGATACTGAGGGTATAAAAATGAGTACTTTAATACTCGATACCTTATTTGGTGATTTTACTCGATACTTTCCAAAGTACTCGTAGTATCGAATACTTTTTAAAAAAACACACTTTTTAAATTTTGTCTTCCATTGGCAACCCAATTTTCTTTGCTTATATGGATTACTATCATTCAATTTTGTCCATCACTTAAAATAAACTGAAATTTCGTGTAGTCTGTTACATAACATAAACCAAATAAGTTTAAGTTTAATGGCTTTATTCATAAAAAATAAAGTATGCTTAAAGAGCTTAAATAAAATGACACTTTCATACATTTTTCAGTTTATAAACCTTTTTTATTTTTATGAATAAGGCCATAAAACTTTACTTTAAAGTTCACGAAAATACAGAATTTTTAGAAACTTTTAGGGTATGCAGTTTTGTAACTTATCAACTTTCCGTGTAGCCTACTACCGTTGACTTTTAATTAAAACTTGCACAATATTATACAAAATTGAATAGGATACAAAAATGCATACCCACAAAGTTTCCAAAAATTCTTAATAAAATTTAAAATTCGTGAAAGTAAATATGTGTGTTTTTATGTATGTACACTTAACGTTTAAATTACTTCTAACGTGGAAGTAAGTTCTGCAATGAAATTAAAATCAAATATTTTAAATGTCTGTTGTTTTAATTTCAGGAAATATATATAGATATACGATTGAAGAACAAAATAATTTTAGTATCCCAAAAAACGTATTTTAATGAATCCGATACTGAGTAGTATCGATACTTTTTCCCTGATACTTTTAGAGTATCGATACCATGAGCTCGATGCCAGAATGAGTACTCAGTATCGATACCAAAGTCTGAAATTTCGAACCCTAGTCCGGAGGATGCATCAGACTAGGCCGAGCATACTTTGAAGTGCCATCTAATTAGAACTTAAGAAAGTTCCATTACATGGCAGTTGAGAAGTGCATGTGCAAAAATTTCATAAATTGCATAAAGGAAATTTTTTGCACATGCAGCAGTATTTAGCATGTATTTAGGTGCCTGGTGTTAGCAGTCGCGCCTAAACAATATGATTAAGTACATTAGGGCGGGCCAAATGTTTTCTTTACTTTGTTTCGGCGACTGACGTACTGGCAATTATGAACGAAAAAGTCCATAGAAACAGTAGTCAAAAATGGATATTTAATTTTATTTAAGTATTAATCCATACTAATTTTTTTTTAACTGAGTTCAATTCAGTTAAATTGATGATATAAATAACATATTATAACAAAGTGGTTATCAAACTAAAGTAGCTTAAGAGAGATTAGTTTCCGAAACATTTTGATGAGGGTTTAAAAAAATTAGTTCAATTAAATTGTTAATCCTAAAGAGGGGTGCCACCTGTTTGAAGAATTAAAAATATCTATGAAAAAAGGGCTTTAACATTTGCCACACTAAAATTGTTTCATCTTTTCGGCCTCTGCTATTTCTTTATTTTTGTCAGCATTCGTTTTTTCGCCACCATACGAAATTTATTCGGAAAGTGATAAACTCTTTGCTTTGGAAAATGCGGAAAATCCACATATAAAAAGAAAGAAAGAAATGCTCAACACACCTGCAATCAAGAATTTTTTCTCAAAAACCTGAAAAGTAAGGGAGAATTTTTAGAACTTAAAAATCAATTATTTTTATGTCAATGGTTTTAGAAAAATACTTAGCGCCGTTATAGTAATTAATTTGAAATTTTATAAAATTTTGTTGTGTTGCGATGTGTACCCTCCGATGTATCGAAAAATATCGATGTACATTTCGTTGCACTGAATCACAGAAATACATCGATGCGTTTTTGCAACTGACATACCTAGCCGTAATAAGTATTATGATTTGAGCCGCTCGTTTTTCTTCGAGAAATTACAGCTTAATATACTTCTTCTTCAGGTGCATATCAAACATTCATAATTCCACTAAAGTAGTACAAGAAAGTGATTGACAGCATTTGGATCTCAAACTTAAATGTATTCCTGGAAACTAAATATTTTCTTAGCACCTTTCTATTTAACTTACATTTTCAAGAACTGAAATTGTGTACACGATTATGATTTAAATGCGAAAAGCATGTATTAGAATGCTTTTTTTCTCATAACCTTTACAAGAATAAGAAATTTAAAGTTTGTTTACGTTGTTGTAAAGTTAATTTCATTTAGTAGTACTACACCACTTCGGCAGAAAGCCGGAAAATTAAAATGTATTTGCTTTCAAGTCAATTTTGAAAACATATTCTCTATTTATTTAGTATCTCTACGTACATAAATTTGTACATATATGTACATATATTTACATACATGTTTAGTATATGCTTATGAACATACATAAAAGCTTAAGAGAAATACTGAAAAAAAAACATAAAGCAATTAAGGAAAACACTCGGATTTAAAAACAAAACAAAATATTTGGTAAAACTGAAAATGCACCAGAATACACACTTAGCCATAAATGCAAGGTATAAAAGCAGCTGAGGAGTAGTAAAAAAAGTATTCTTTTAAATCAAGTTAAGTGCAGTGAGAAAAGTATTAAAGCAAGCAAATAATGTAAGCAAATAAGAGTTGCAGCCAAATAAAAGCGAGCTCATCTACTAAATAAATGTATGTACATGTGTACATTAGGGGGGTAAAAAAAAAGACTAAAGTCGGAATTATAATGTTCTCACCACCTAGACTTGTTCTATGTCGAAAAAAAGTATACCCCTATTTTTCATTTTGAAATCAAAAAAAATTTTGAAGCCGCTCAAAGTGCTCTTTTTTAGTATAGAATTCTTAAAAATAAATACTTTTCGATCGGAAAACACGGGTTGTTTTCAGGAGACTTTCAGTAGTAATACCCAATTGCTTATTTAACCATTTCTAATAGTAACGATTATTTTGGTCCCTTCATTGCATTTGTTGGGGTATTCGGGGGTTTTAAGCGAACCTATAATATATAGTTATTATGAAAAAATGGTTAAATAAACAATTTGGTATTGTTATTGGGAACCTCCTGCAGAGCAACAGAGTTTTTTGATCGAAAAATATTGATCTTCGAGAATTCTATACCATTTCTACGAAAAGTTGTATTTTTTCCATATCAAATACATGAAAAACTTGGAGCGTTTTGAGCGGCCTCTAAATATTTTTTGATTTCAAAATAAAATTGGTATAGAAGGATCCTAGGGGTGAGAGCATAAAAATTCCGACTTTACTTTTTCCCCACATGCATTTTTGCACCACCCTAATGTACATATGTACATGTGCATGTTTGCATGAAAGTGCATATACATACTCGTATATGTACTCATGAATGTACAACTAAAATTTATATGGCATCTATGAATGAGTAACAAAAACACATACAAGGTAAATTTCCGTGTGTTAGAAAGCCATAAAGCAGTAATATTACAGAAGGATTAAAAAAGTCAAGATCAGATTTTATATACCTAGAAACAAATGAATAGCAATTTAAAAGGCTTAAAGTTTTTCATTAGAAGATTGTGAAGAGGAAGCAATTCCGAAGTTATAAAAGGAAACTGGCACTGACTTTGTGCCAATTGTCTTGTGTTTTTTTCAATATCTTGTACAGCCAATTGGATTTGAGACCGCAAATCAATAAACTTAGCTTCACCCTAATAAGTTATTGGACACCCTGCAAACCAAAGTTCCCGAAATCTTAACGAAATCTTTAGGAGTATCTGATTTCTGTAACGATTTTTTTCCGAATGTTCAAAGAAAATTATATGAAGTGGTTGACACGAACTCATAAAGAAATTTCTGTACGAAAAATAAAGAACATTCTGCAAGAAGTCTGCAAGAAATTCTTCACATAGCAGCATTATTTTCATTTCTTTACCGATTTTCTTCCGAAATTTCGTAAAAGAATGGAAGTGTGCGTAATTTATTTCATTTTAGAAAATTCGGAAAAAAATCGGATGGGATCTTTCCGAATTCTTTAAAAATTCTTTACGATTCAGAATACTCTGAAAAAATGGTTTGCAGGGCATACATTCACACACACATATCACACACACACATATATTATTTTCCCAACAAGCACTGGAAAACAAATTTCAAACGTTTGAGAAAACTTTATTTCTCAATTTGAGTTTCAGCATTGTTTATCATTTTAATCTAAACATTTGGGACAAATTTGACAACAAATCTCAAAATCGGAGAAAAAGGTAGACATTTTCTCCACTGAATGCTGAAGAATTTGTAAATTTTCAATAGATCATAGGAGAAAATCTCACGAGTTGTTACATTTTTGGTCAAAAACGTGTTTTAGGACGAAAACGGAGGTACACCTATCTTAAAAAATGCATTCTCTTCAGTTTTCTATAAAGAACAAGATTCCATCACGAAAGTGTATTTATGTAAATGAAAATTTGAAAAAGATATGTATGCTAAAAAAAGTAAAAATAATCACTCGCGCTCATATACCCGTAGTTGCGTACATATGTAACGTATACGCCCTGTAGCACCATAAGCACACATCTAACACGTTTACTCGCACGACAAAATTTTATAAAACTTTTAGTTCTACCGCTATTCAGCGTCAAATATAATGAACAGTGGTACTCTAGATTTGTTAACAGGGAAGTGATATCAAAATTTTTTTTTCTTTCTTTTGCGAAATATATTTCAAAATTGAGAATAATATTTAACATTTTCTCCGGATGTCAATTTCACCGAAAAATAGTTAAGTAAAATTTTTGTTTATCATATGTTCCATCTTAAACATTTATTGTTCAAAATTTCACAGTTTACACAGAAAATGTTTAAAATTTGCTCTAAAAATGTTTGTTTAAATTTACGCATGTAAAGAGAGGTAACCAGTTTCCTCTCCTACTCTATGGAAATTTACACACCGGCTGTTTTATGTTTTTACATACCAAATTTGTCGCGTAGAGCAAAATTACACATAAAATGTTTAAAATTAAGGAAATATGAGCACCTAGTGTTTATTAAATATAACTTAATAGTAAATGTATTTTTACTTTTAAAAATTTTGCAATTTTAAACATTTCATGTGTATATTTTAAATATCTCGTGTTCAAAATCCAATCTTGCGCTTCTTGTGCGTATATTTACGCAGATTCTGCAAAATAAACACTTTTCAGTAGTAAATGTAAATCTAAATTTTGTATAAAGTTAGAAACCATGTATTACATGGTTTTGGTTAAATCATGAACAATATTTTTATAAAAAATAATAAAAAATGTAACTTGAGAACCGTTAGGAATATATAAATAAACTATAACATGGCAAGAAGAACATTTTCATCGTTTAATTTTAACACCTTGGGGCATTTTAAATTATTAAAATTAAAAAAAAAACCTAAATTAAAAAAAAAATTACAAAATAGCTACATGCTGCCATTTTTTTTTTAATTTTGCGAATTGACCATATTTTAGTTTGTTAAAATAAGTGAATAAATAAACGAAAAATGACACTGAAGATGGCACAACGCCGAAACCGGTTTGTCTCCAAACCAAATTTGACAAGGGATGACGGAAATTCGTTCCATAATACATCATACACCCACCCTGTCGGAAACAACAACAACCAAAAATGAATAAATAAACTATTAAATAAACTGCTAAACTGCATATATAAAAGTTCTTTCCTATAAAAGCTTTGTGTTTCTTTAACATACATACATCATTGGCAACACTATACAAATACCCGTATTTCAACGGCAGTAACGGGACTCCATTTAGTTTCGCTCCACTCACGTTTGAGAATAAAATAAGAATCAAATATTTCGCAGTTTGAAAATAAAGGAAACTTCCATATTTAAAAACACTTTTCAGTTTGAGCACGCTCTCAACGGGTATTTGAGATGCATTTGAGAACCAACGTTTAAGATTGGAGAAAAGCAGTGCTTCTCAAATGCATCTCAAATTGAGATTTAACAAAAATACTTTTGGGTTTACATAATTCATTCATAAAAGACGCACGCCATAAAATTAAAAAAAAAAAATCGTAACATTCTCATCAAAAATGTCACAATTTTTCTCAGATTTCTTAGAATGTCAATTCAATTTAAGTATAATTCTAAAAAATCTGACGAAAAACTTTGAGATTTTGAGAATGAAAATTAAATAAAAGCAAAATAAGCCACAAAAAATGCGAAAAAAACGACTGTCCCTATTCAAGTGCATGCGAGTGTACCTGCTGTATGCCTACCGGCGAACACTAGCATACGCGCAGATGTATTTCAATAGCAGCCATATCAAAAAAGCACAAGTCAAGGGAAGAGACAGAACAGAATTCGGCAACAAGTTGAAAAATTTTAATGCATGATTTGCTTTAAGTACCCACAAAAGTGTAAACGCAAGAACACACAACTCAAATGCTGCTGCTGCACGTCTCCAGATCACAGCAAACTCCCTGCCGCCTGTCAGCTCACTTGTCTCGTTGGCAAACAACCGACAACCGAAAGGCACTAAAAAGTTTTCAACCCAAATGTAAGCATGTAAAAATGTGTATCTATGTACGTATGTAAGTATTTGTGCGTTCCATTACCTGGATGGAGCAGGTTGTAAAGGAAAAGTGAATATTTATGTACATATTTATGTATGTATGTATGCCCGTGTGTTGGCAGTTGTGAAAAGTAAACAAATTTTGGAAAACTACTACTTTCAAGTTGAAGCACTTGCTCATGCAAGCAAACATTTTCCCTAAAGATCGGTTTGGGAGTACATACAAGTACCAAAATTATTTGTTTATTGGTTTGCGTGCACATCTCTCCGTTTTTACGTGTGCAATCATGCATGCAACAAATGCAGCAGCAGCAGCAGCAGCGGCAACAGCAACAGCAACTGCAACAGCCGTCAGCAGTGTTCGATTTGTTGCATTTATTCGACAACAAATTTCAATTGTCTCCCCCAAAACACATTGCTCGATAAACAAATTTGCCGGCACAATCAGTTGCAATGCTGCTGCCACCGACGTTGATGCCACTGCTATAGGTGGCATTTTAGTTTTTATTTTTCTATTTTACCTATTTTTTTATTTTTATTTTTTCCTTTGCTGCTGCCACCAACACATTTCGATTGCTGTTGCCTATTAAACTATTTACTGTGGTCGTGGCAACCAAATTGCCGCATGCTGTCCCATTGCATTGATTTATTTGCGTTTTCATTGAGTGCAGCACGGAGCTCTATGGTGCAGCAAAACAAGCAACAACAAATTTTCATTTTCATTTTACGTACTGCCATTGATGATTGCTGTAGCCATTGGCGTTTACCCGTTGTTCCAATGGAAATTCGTCAATAAAAATTTGGTTTTGCTGCTTGCTGTTGCTTGTGCGTGTGGCGTTGCATGCGTCTGGTGCATGTCACAAATAAAATATTTGAGCTGAGTAAATTCAAATGTGGGAGATGGAAGATAGTTATTAGGTAGGCATACAAAAAAAAAAATTGATTACTTAAGTGCAGCTATTTGCCTCTAATTTTCAGTCGTCATTCAAATAACTCATTTCCTGTTTCATTTTCTCGGTCCGTTTAATTCTCATTTCGTTTTGTGATCATTTACGCGTTGAAAAGCAATTTCATTCTATTTTTGCTTCCATTAACTAACTGCAGCTGCATTAAAAGAAATTCTCATTAAAATGTTTTTAACCCTAAACTTACTCAACTTTCATTGCCAGAATTTTCGACTGAATTTCAACCCCTGCCAATTTGAATTGGCAAAGCGAACTTGAATACAATTCACTCGGAAGTGAATTGCTGAACCTGCTCGATACGTTTTCACCTTACACTTCGCCACGAATTTGCATAGATAAAAAGCTTTAAAATGGTGTATATTCATAGTGTTTTCTACATAAGTAAGCAAAACCATTTAAATTAAAGTTTCAAACTTAATAGAAAATATGGAGAAATGCATCGGTCTTATATTCCAAATTTTAGTATAATAAAGTGGATGTTTCAAACAGCGAAATTTTTGCGTTGATTTTTTAAGAATTTTTTGCGACGGTCTTTTGGATTTTTTTCCATAAAAAGAAGAACAAGAAGCGAAATATCTAGGCGTAATACTAGTGAAGGCTCCATGGTAAAACTTGGGCAATATCCCTGATAAAACCGATTGTCACCTATGTGTCACTGGCCTGGTGGCCAAAAGCCAAGAAAGCAGCCTCACTCTGGGTAAAGGCCACAGCCTGGATTGTGTAGCCATAGCTGAGGCCATGCATATTAAAGAAAAATTAATTTGTGGGACTTTATTGAAGCAACAGAAGCCAAATCAACAATTTTTTAGAATTTTTGTCTGTCCGTCTGTCTGTATGTTTGTACAAACATCACTCGAAAACTAATGCAGCCTTCACCGATGCATTGCCAGAGGTCTAACTTAAAATATATGAAAAAAGTGTTTGAAAATTGTAGTTTAAGTAAATCGATAAAATAAAGTAAATATTACAATATAGCTGTCAAAAAAAAGAGAAGTTTAAGAAGGATTACAGCCAAACATATGTTTGTGGAAGGTTGCCCCTGTTTAGAAATTTAATTTGATTTAATTGATAAGATAAATTAAATATTAAAATATGGGCATCAAACTAAAGAGGCTTAGGAAAGCTTACTGCGAAAAAATAGGTTTGAGGTGGATTTCGATTTGTTTGAAAAATTTGATTAAATTATTAATTTGATATATTGAAATATGTATTACAATACGTGTATCAAACTAAAGAGATTTATGAAAGTACATTGCCGATACAAATTTTGTAGTTGGTTGTCACCTATTTGAAAAATTTTATTCAGTTAAAATCAGAGACCGTAACAGTTACAACTTTATTAAAAAAAATCACTCTTAAACAATTATTTTTTGACTTTTAAGTAATTACTCTTTAAATAACCGTTATTTCTGACCTTTTTTTATAAATAAAAAATAACAATTATTTTTGATTTTTCTCTAAACAATCTGCAAATAACAGTTATTTTTGATTTTTAAAGTATATGTCTTACATAACAGTAATCGAAGAGTTTTATTTATAAAAGTAAAAAATAAAATAAATAAAATCACTGACCTTTATTTTTTAAATCATACTTATAAAAGGCATTTGTATAAGTCGTAGTAAACGTTTGTTTCCCAACACCTTCTTAACTGCGAAAAATGTTAATGACTTTTATACGAATGATTTAAAAAGTAAAAGTCGGTGACTGAGCTTTATTGATGACTTTTATAAATAAAAGTCTTCAATAACTGTTTTCTATATAATAAAAAAATCAAAAATATTTGTTATTTTGGATTCATAATATGACAATCAAAAATAATTTTTTTTTAATTTTGCATAAAAATTACAAATAAAAATTTATTTTCAAATTTGAGTCTCGGCAAAAAAGAAATCGATGGGTATGTATCATTTGGTTGTAGAACATTTCCTTCACAGTGAAATTTTCCATGACAGTTTTCATCAATAACTGTAATGTTCGGTCCCTGGCTAAAATGGTATTCGAAGAAAGTGCACGTTATGTATAATCGAGTTATAAGATTATAAATAAATTTTCCAGGATTAAATACCTTCGAAATTATATTAACTAACACTCTTATTCATAAAAAATAAAGTACCCAGTCGGAAAAGTAGTAATGCATTACATGCGTGATATATAATATAATGTATTTTTTATGAGTTCTCGATAATATTACTGCTAAATATGTAATCAGCATTCTAATGTATTAAAAAAAATCTAAAAATGCCTTATTAAAACATATTAATTTCTCGATACACTGGGGGAAAAAATGCATTTTCGAATGTGAAAAGGGTTGTTTTACTGATTATTTTTTCGGTTACTATACATTACTTTTTCCCACTGGGGACATATGTTTCATAAATCGAAAATTTGTTAGAAAATCTCACTTCATAAAACTCTTCAAATCTATTTAAGGCGCAGTGAAAAAAAACAGCTGGAAAAGCATTGCGTGCACGAAAAACTTGTGCACGTAACCGAAAAAGGCACTTAAGCGAATTTTCTTTACTACTTCAATGAGGAAGGTATCCGAATGCCTATGAAACCAAATATTGGCGGGCACTTACCATGTAGAAATTACTGCAAGCAAAATTTATTTTATTATATTTATTTTAATAGGTATCTTAAATGTGCACTTAAGCATAGAGGCAGCAAAGCAAAATATACTGTACATATATGCATTAATTAAGGTATTTTGAAGCTGCAGAAGATACTAAACAAAGAAAGTCTTGCCAGCAAGCGGATTCTTCCTTCTTCTAACAAAACTTAAATGTCATGGTTGTACAAAGCCGATGAAAGAGAATCAAACCAATAGCGATATTAGCAGCGATGCCCTTGTTGTCAATAGTTTTTTAAGCATTTAAAATAATATGCTTTAAAATTGAAACCAGTATCAGTATTCTGAGCAAGACTGTAGATCTTTTATCCGTTGGGAAGTTATTTGATGGCAAAACTAAAAAGAGTGCCAAATTGATTGAGCTTTTTAATACTCCATTCTAATTATTGTTTAGTTTCTTGCTAAATCGATCAGTTAGGAAATCTTGCCTTCTCAACGAAAAAAAAAAAAATAATAATTTAAGCATTTATGTCGATCGACATGAAATGTCCGATACAGCAAAACACCTTTATATTGCTCGCTTGGAAATTTACGTACTTTAACACCCAACAATCCATTCATCACTCCTTGCTCCAATAAAATAAATCAACCAATTTAATCTTTAGAATTTCCAACTGAAATTCTGCTACTGCAGATATCGGTCCATTTGCTATTATATATATTTACTATTTGTCAGTTGCATGCATTCATCAATTTGTTTTGCTGACTTTTGTTTATCAACTTTTAATTAATGTTATTTTGCGCTCTTATTTGCGATTGCATCACGACTAAAATAAATATTATAACGCTATTATCCTGCCAATGATATTTTCTATGTAAATTGATGAGTCGAATTAACATAAAATGCCAAAGTGAACTACAAACTTTATATGTATGAGGTAACATACTTTGTATTTGTGTTAGTGTTTATTCTATGCAAATATATAATGTAAATATCAATATGTAATATTTATAAACGTGTTGCATCAGTTAACATTTAATCACTTTGCGCCTTGTTACCACACATTCGCAATGATGCATAGACCCGGCAGAGATATTAACTGGGAAAAAATGTCAACAAAAAGGTGCGCTATTTTAATGACCTGCATTGAATAAGTTAATAATATTTTTTGAAAAATTTAAGATATGCGGGTTTGTAGCTCATTTAATTTTAGTATATGGAAGTGCAAGTTTCAAGTGGCTGTAAAATACAGTGTTTACAGTGTCATGCATTCTCATCCATACAAAGTATGGTCGACAAAATTTTTATATGGGCGAAAATGCGCGGCACCGTCAACAAAAAAAATTTTAAATCAACGCTATTTTACAGCCACTTGAAACATGCAATTTATTGAACTATTGAATGGGCTACAAAACTGCATATTTGAAATTTTTCTAAAAATATTATTAACTTATCCATTGCAGGTCATTAGGATGGGGTGCGCTGTTGACATTGACAGATGCTCAAAAGGGTGCGCTATTCAGATGACTAGTAGTGCTGATTTGTACGGTACGGCTGCCTTATAGCTTTTTCTTAATATTCATAGTGTAGATAAAAAATATCCTGCAAATTTTCCTGCAGGACTTCTTAGAATAGCACTTCTGCATATTATGGCTCATTTGCCGTATGATGGTTGAACAAATTGTTCTGATTGTGGCCGTTTTTATTATTGCTGCCATCATTTTGTCATGTATTATTATTTGTCAACATATCATTTTGATAACCGCATACATACATACATAAATATGTACATATTTGTATATTTATTTAACTACATATTATGCATTCCGTTTTTTATTGAGTTAATTTAGCCATAAACATCAAAACCCAAATTTACATAATTTTGGTTAGCATAATAAGCTACTTGTCATTCATGCAACCAAAATTGAAACAGCTGTATATTTTCACAAACATGCGAGGGCGTATGAATAAATCTGTGAAAATTGATTTTATTTCCAGGATAATCACATCAAAAAAGTTGTTTGTTACAGGAACCTCCCCTTGCCTAATATCAAGGCTCAAACAATAGAGGTCCTGTTATAATACAGTGCAAAGTAATTTTTATTAGTATTTATTTCATAATTTCACTCCCAGAAAACCAAAGGTTATACTTAAATAATACATAGGTGCAAATGTTATATGTTCTTCCAATGTCCGGTAATTTTTTCTTAATTTAATTTTCTCTTAATTCTTAGATGTATTTGTTTTAAAAAGAATATTTTTTATTTCATTTAACTTTTATGAACCTCTTTTATTTGTTTCATATTTTAATGTATTACTTTTTTTCTACTTTAACTTTCATTTGATTATTCGATTTTTTCTGTTAAAAAAGAAAAATATATATTTTTTAATTTCATAAAATTTTTAGAAAGTTATATGTATTTTTAATTCTTCTTTTTTTGGTTTATTTTTTCTTCCATTAATTTCACATTATTTTTATTTTCATATTTTATTGTCTTAAAAGAAAAAATATACATTTTTTTATTTCATTTAATTTAATGGATATTATATTTTTAAAATTTTATTTTTTGTCTTTTATAATTTAATTTATGGTTTAAGAATAAAAATATATATTTTATTATTTTTTTTTATTTTTTATTTTTTTTATTTTATTTAATTTATTTTTTTATTTTTTCCCATTTCCAGTTTAGTTTCTATATTTTACTGGTTTAAAAAGAAACAAATTTAATTTCGATTAGTTTTTAAAAATAGTTTCTCTTTATTTTTACATTATTTTCATTTTATTTATTAGTTTTTATGGTTATAAAAAGAAAAAATACACATACATATATACATACCAATTTTTAATTTAAATAATTAATTTTTTAAAAACTTGTCGCTAAAAAGCAGAATTGCCTTGTAAAAGAGTGACAAAGTCAATACAATGGATGATATTCTTTCGACTGTTTATATAGCTCTGGACAATGAAACCCAATTTTCAAACTTTTCGCATTAACAAACATTATAACCTTTTTTTTAAAGAGATCTCCTAAAGGTCACGGCAAATCCGCGATAAGTGGCATTTTCGAATTTGCTCAAGACATACTATAAGTGTTAATCTGTGATAACAATTTGCACCTTATTCAAAATAATGTCATAAGTCCTTACAAGAGCAGGTACACTATTTCAGGGATTTTACTTCTAATGAATTTACCTATGGCGCGTTCCGTACCAAAACGGACGGGGGCCTTAATAGTTTTTCAAATATCTTGAGTACGGGGCGAAGAAAAAATGCAAAAAAATAAATCACACATACACACATCAAAATTCTCTATGAAAAGAAATATTTTTTATTTTATTATTATTTTTTTTTAAATTTTCACATACAAATTTTTCGATAAAAACAATTAGTTTTTAAAAATACGCCATCTCAAAAAAAAAAATAAAAATAAATCATAATGGTGGCTCTGAGTATTGCATTTAAGTATAGTATTATGGGGTGCCCTCTACAGTAATTTGAGTTATGAATTATTATTTTACACCGAAGTTGAGTAAAATGAGTACATTAAAAATTAAAAATTTTTTTAATTTTTTTGAGTATGCGGTCTTGTAGCCCATTAAATTTTAGTATAACAAAGTGCAAGTTTTAAGAGATTGCAAAACTGGTGCTATTTTTTTTAAATTTTCTTTGAAAACGGTTTGGGCATTTTCTTCCACAAGAAGAAAGTGCAAAAAGCCGCCAGCATAAAAAATACTAAAAATCAACGCAATTTTGCAGTTGCTTAAAACTTGCACTTTATTATACTAAAACTTAATGGGCTATAAACTGCATACCCAAAAAAATTAAAAAAAAAATTGAAAATTTGTAATGTACTTATTTTACTCAGCATCTTACACGATTACAATAGCATATCTATTGATAGAAGCATGTACATATGTATGTATGTGCTGCTCCAAATAGAGGTCCTTTGATTTATCCAAATTAGCACTAAATAAACGCCAAGCTAAATGTTCACTTAACTTCAAGAGCAGTTCAAAGCATCGATAGCAGTGAACAATGTTAATTAGTTAATACTAACTAACCGGATTATTATTAAACAGTAATCACATGTAATCAATGCTTTTGCTTGCCTTTTATATTCGAAACAGATGCCGACAAGAGCAGGTTATCTTGATACACATATGCATGTTTGTATGTACATTAGACTGCATCACTCCCCATACAAAAAAAAATCGGTACTATTTTTCTATTGGAATTATAAAATCTACTATATTTTAAGACGTCCACCAAAATATTTCGGAAAAATATTAAGACTTAAGTGAGCTGGACCGATTTGAAAATACCTCCAAAAATGGTTTTTTTTATGAATAAAAATAGTTTCTTAAAGATTTCTTTTCAAAAAAATCCCCTCAAATGACAAAACGGTTTAAGCTTAAAATATTTGCATAAAAATATTAAAAAAAAATTTAAAAAAAAATTAACGGAATCGTAATGATGATGCTGTTTTTAGCATTTTTCAAAGATTGGTATAAGAAAAACTTGAATAACTGAACCGCAACTTTTTTTGGTGATGCAGTCTAATGTACATACATATATATGTACAAACCTGTCAAGTTGCCCATTTTCTTTGAACGTTTACACAAACATGCATAAATGGAAAAATATGTGCCACAGCTCGAAATTGACTAATTATGGTTTCTGACACTTTTCACACACACTTGACAGCGGCACACAGCACAATACTACAAAGCACCCAGTGAGTGAGTGTTTGTGATATATGAATATTGAAATATGTGTCGGCAAACAGCAAAGGCGGCCGGCTGTGAGGCAGGTTGGCAGGTCGGCGAACAGCCACTTCTTAGCAACTGCTTGGCACCCCTTGGTTAAAAGAAATACATAAGGCGGTAACATACGAATAAGAGAATCTGATAAAAAATACTCACCTAATAATAAATGATATTTTCATGAAAACATAACACCAGCAATAAAACAAAACAGCGCGCGTGAAAGTGCTTTTTGAGTTTGTATGTATGTATGTATGTAGACAATTATGTGCATGTGGTTTTGTGAATGCAGTCATTATAGATAGTCGTATGCAGAGTCAAGATTGAGGCATGCAACAGCGCGTACTTAAACTATTTTTAAACGACTTCAAAGAATTATGCAACAAAAATTTATCAAATATGCAGAGCTGAAAATGCAGTGATTTTAATTCACATATACTCGTACGTTACATATGTATATATGAATATTAGAGTGCCCCATCGAATAAGAATATTCCTGGTTTTAGATTTCTCATGCCGAAATTCGAGGAATTTCTTGCAATTGGGAATTTTAAGGGCCGTTTGTTCAATGCGTACTCTTTTGGTAAATTTTAGTAGCAATTTCAACTCAGTTTTGAGATTTCTTCTAATATCTCGAATTGGGTGAGCCCAAGTATTTCAATCGCGTTTTTGATTGATTCCAACGTCGGTTTTATACCCAAATTTGTTTGAAAAAAGTCCAAAAGTTCAGATTGTAAAGAAAGGAGAAGTTATCTACTTTTAGGTAAAACTTTTCGCAAAAAAGGTACAATTTTGATAATCTGGTTGTTCATCCCTGATGGGCTAGAAGCTGTAAAATAGGACCAGAAATCAATAGCTGATTGTTATTAGTAAATTTGCAAATTCAACGGAAATTGCATACTGAAATGGTGCAACGGAAATGGTTGGAGCTGAAACAAGCGCACTTGGTATTTTTATCGGTTTTGCTATCGATATTTATTATCGATTTTGTTATCGATATATTACCGATTTTCTAATCGATTTTACTACCAATATTATTATCGATTTTTCTAGCGAAATTTTTATCGAATTTGTCATCGGCATTTTTATCGGGTTTGTTATCGATATTTTGCTGGATGTTACTATCGATAGAGTATAAAGATAAAAATGAAGATATAGGAAAACGGAAAATTATAAATTTAATAAAAACGAACAGGGTTAGAGGTAGGGATCTAGATAGAAAAAGACAAAACAACAAGAGAGTATTCGACTCCCGAAAATTCGTAGCTCCCATGTTTCCATAAATATCTCCACGACCAAGAACCCAGACGATTTATATATCAGCTCGATAATTTAGTTCAACGATATCTTAGAGTCCCTCACTGTTTTTGAGTATATAAACATGTACATATAATTTGCGAGACTTGAGAAATGAATGCTTAGTACCTCTTATTGAAAGATGCTTTCGCAGATACTGCTGCAGATGGCCCATGTGGACCATTTTGAACCACACATTGGTGAAAGGGCTTATCATTTAAAAACAGAAAAAATTTTCGAATAGATGGGATAATAAACTCGTTTATATTTTTTATTAAAAATTTTACTAAATACTTCGAATATGTATGAATATGCTTAAAAAATAATAAATACTCTTGAAACGAACAGATCCGGAACTTTTCAATTTGCATTGTAAAGCTAACGAATGCTCCTGCGTGGGGTCAAACAATTTTGATTTTAGAGATGAGAAAAAAAAAATTGTTTCGGATGGAGCGCGAGGCATCTTAATATGCATGCATACGAACACAGATGTAAACATATGTATGTATGTAAGTATGTTGCATTCGCCTCTCCGCTAACATATATGTACATATGTATATATTTTTTCCTTTATAAAGCGCCGGAGCGGCAAATTGACAGCCAAGCGTGCACTTTTGCGCAAAATAGGGGCTTATAAAGTTGCAATATGCAGCAGTTGTGTACCTCTTCTGTTATTATTCTTGGTGTTGCATTTATTTTGTACCACTACCACGACTGCTGATGCCTGCTGCTGCAATTAGTGTCGCTTATGTGGTTCGCATTGCAAATAGCATTGCTTTGAAAATGACACAACATGCCGAACAATTAGTGGTGTCGCAATAATTGCTCATCGCGCTAAAGTGCCACAAAAATGCACAACAACAATAAGAGGAAAACAACAAAAACAAATAATATAAATTATAAAACCAACAACAAAACAATTATCATACTCGTATAATAGTGAGAGCAGCAGGAATTGTTAGTAGCAATGGTAAATGAATGAATGAGTGAGTGAGTGGCAAGCCACTTGAAAAATAGGCAGACAAATGCCACGGCTGCCAATGCTGCCATTGCCGCCATTAGGGCCGCAATGCTTTGACTCTAAAATGATGTTGGCATGCTGCAGCGCTATGCATCCATACATACATACATAAGTACGATTGTAGGTATGTTTTTTGCCAGCGTATATAGGAAAATGACTGCTGCTGTTGGCAGCAGCTGCCAAATGCCGGCCGGCATATGGCAGGCGCAAAAGGGGGTGGATACGTTGGCCGGTAAGCAGTAAAGTGAATATGAATAGTTCTGCGGAAGACGCGCCCATTTTTCAACGACCTTTGCGGCAACTCACCAGTGTTTGCATCTTTTTGTTTGTGTGTTTTTGGGTTGTTTGTGTATTTGCCGGTTACACTTGGTAGATTTTCGGGAAATCACGGAACAGCAGTAACATGTCAAATTAAAATTTTCCCAGAAATCCAAACAGACAGCAAAACGGAGAAGGCGAAGTGGACGAAAATGTAAAAGAATTATTAAAGAGAGTGAGCAAGTGGAGTGTAGAAGTGGAGGAAGGAGGTAACGTAGAGGTGGACCGTTTGCCTCAAATGACGAGAAAAAAAAAAAACTTGCGCTTGCGGGCAGCAGAAATTTAAGCCAAAAATATGCATTTTACCATAACAAAAAAAAAAAGACCACCTCTCCGGAGAATAAAAAAATTTTGTGTTTGTGCGAGTATTGTAGGTTAACAACACATTGGAAAAAAACAACACCGAAATACCACTCGTTTCGGTGATTTCTTTTTCTGGAATGCGCAAATACTACCTCAAGAAGTACATATCTACCTACTACACACTATTGCGTTGCGGTTAAATATTCCTCCATGGAAAGTCGTGATCTAAACGCTGTTTGTTGTAGCTGTTGCCGCTGCTGCTGCTGCTGCTGCTCTGCTGTTGAATGCATTACAGCAGCACAAATTAAACGTAACGAATTGAAAATTTATGTGCAACGCAAATCAGCTTAAGCCAATGGGAGCGCAAACGCACTAAAATCCAGCCGACAAGCTGTCGAATTGTCGAACGGTCGAGAAATGCGAGTACCACGAAGAACGTGCACCCATCGAAAAGATGTTAAGAAAAAGTTAATACTGAGTTTTTTAGATGCTGACAGCCGCTGCCAAGTCAACGGAGTATGGATAACCGTGTAAGAAATATGTATATTAGGGTGGTCATTAAATGCAGGAAGCAAATTTTTACACCAGATTTCCTCAGCCTCAACCCCTACATCGACGCTACTAGAGTCGTAGATATCACATATAAATTTTGGGGCCAATTGGGGACGGTTAGGGCGCGTCGCACAGTTCACAGGAGTAGTCGCGATTTTGGGTATTAGATATAAAAAAATAATCAACAATTTTTGAGTCTCCATAAAGGAATCTGAACTTTTTCCCCAGTGCGACACGCCTTAACCGTCTCCAAACGTACCCAAAATGTATTTGGCATATCTGTGACCGTGGTATTGCCGATGGAGAGGGTGCGACTGAAAAAAATCGTTCATTTGATTTGTTAAGGGCCACCCTAATGTACATAGATACATATGCATTCATGTAAATAGCTGACTAACGGGTCGAATGGTTGGTTGGCTTATTTGTTGGTCGGCAGGTTGTTTCAAAGCATCAAAATCACAGTAGGCATAGTTACCTGTATATGTATGTATATATGTACTTACTTTCATATACATATGCATACAGTCTATATAAGTATACATATATACATGCATATAAACACATTTAAATGGCAAAAAGCCATTTGGACCACTTGGTGCGAATATTTATAAATGACGGCAAAAATGGGGCACGTTATATGTACCTATGTACATATAGTAAGTATTTATGCTCAACCCCAAGTACTATGTATTTTGGATTGTAACGGCTACAGAGTTAGTTTTCACGGATTTTGCATTGGTTTGATTGGGAATTTGAAGTGACTGATTCCAATCTTAATCAGGTGCGATAAACCTTAGATATTTATTAGTTACCAAACCCGAATGATTCTTTACTTTTCCGAGTAAAGTGCGAAAGCTTCGAAGTAAAAGCTGGACATAATGTTTTTTATCAAAAAATCCAATTTTTTAGTCACCAAAAATATACGCCCAATTTTTATACTATCAAAAAATGTACCTATGGCATACCAAACATTGATGAATAGGTACTGCATATACATACACTGCCGGAACAAAGTATTGGTACAGCAAATTTTTCACAATATATGCAACAATTTTTATCCCAATATTTTTCCGCCAATTTTGTATAAAAATATGGTTCATTCCACAACAAGAAACATAAAAATATAATTCCGAAACTTTGTGAAAAACTCGCGTAAATTCGACAAACTTTCATGCAAATATTCAACTTTTTAATCAGATTCTTTAGAATTTTTGGAGTATGCAGTTTTGTAGCCCATTCTAATAAAAAAGTGCAAGTTCGGAATTAGTTAAAAATCGCATTGATTTTTGAGAATTTTTTTTTTGTGAAAAATTTGCTGTGCCAATACTTTGTTCCGGCAGTGTACATGGTTTGAAATTTGAAACACATTGTAATCTAAAGACAGGACAAAAATTTTGGGTAATTTAAAAAGTGGACATAATTTCTTGCTCGCTTTCTGCAGAATATGCAAGATTTGAGTATGTACTAATTTTCGATCAATTATAAGCTTGTCAAAATTTTTTTCAATTTTTTTGGTTCTTTAAAGCTGGATAACATTTTATGGTTACATTGTGATGAATTCAAAAAACCTGAGAATGTACTTTTCGTAATTAAAAAACTGGATATAATTTTTTGTAAAGAATATGTTAAATATGAACACAATATAATACCCATAATAATAAATTTTACATAATGGGATGTATGCATAAAACCTAAGCAAATGCTTCTTCTTAAAAGACCCTTAACTAAATTTGTTTAAATGAATTTAATGGTGGAGGTTTTTGCCTTCCTGTCATTGTTCAGCTCACGCATTTCATAATATTGTCGTGTTAAGCAACCATCTGATTTTCAGGAAAACTATCTCCCCTGACAAGGCATGAAAGGGCAGAGAATGTGCCTTTTTCGCCTTACAAGAGTGTGACATTTTAAGAAACGAACACACGAAAAAAGGGAAAATAACCACTCATGCTCATATAACCGTAGTTGCGTATGTAACGTAACGGCCCGAAGCACCATACGCAGTCATCTGATACCTTTATCGCACGCCTTAGCTTAAAAGTGATATTATTTAAATGTAATTAAACAGTATTCCTTATGCTAATATACATTATATATTACTTTTTTGATGTGCATATCGTTACCTTAATATAGAAAGGCCCTAACTCATATAGTCGCTGAAATGCAAAAAAACCGTAATTGACTAAAATTTTTTATTGAATAAAATGTTGCGAGGACTTAAAATTCGATGAAACGCATAATAATCAATCAAAACGGCAATTTTGGATGTTTACTTAGTAACGGCTTTTTGTCGTTATATTGAAAAAGAAGGAGATCCGATAAGAGAACATACTCAAAATGACAACTTTACTTTTAAAAATTCAGGAGCGGATCAATGTGAATTCATAAAGGTGGTGTACCTGGAACAGCTGCCTTAATTCGCCAGGGTACACATATGTATGTCAGAACTCTTTATGAGTGAGTGCGAAAGTAAATGTTGGAATTTTCTTTCCCTCTTCCTGCTTGATCGAAGAACAGCTGAAATTTGACATTTGTGTACCGAAAGCGAAACGAAAATACACGTTAGTTTTTGTTTTTGTACAACCACTACCTCCTTATATGAATTCGCCTTGGAAGCGGATTGACGATTTATTATTCAACAGCAAGGCTTTTTTGTTTACATAAGACCAATCTCAAGAGACATCCACTCTCAGGTCTATATGACAAGAGGTCATTCACTTACTTGGCGTGTGTCCTCCGAGGTTCAACATTACACAAAACTTTCACATATTTTCCCCTAATAAATAGAAACAATTGGAACTATGAACGGCCTAAATTCTGGAAGGATAGCCACATTTGGTTTACTGACGGGTAAAAGATTGACAATCGCATTCAACCCAGAAGGCACATTTTCACCATCGAGGGGCAAGTCAGCTCTGTTTTCAAGATGTGATGGCCTGCATCAGAGACAGTACATAGAAAGGGGCCGACCAACACATCTATGTACATAAACTCTTTTAGCGGAACGGCAACTCTTGCACTAAAATAAAACAAGCTAGCTCCTGGCTTGAGTGGGACTGCCTTCAGCTTTTAATACTCATCGCATTTACAGTGCATCGTGGGCAATGAAGTGACAGATATTTTCGACAACAAGGTGGCTGCATACGGATTCATAAGCCCACGAACCTTCCTCGGGCTGTCATGGTGTTTCATTAAGCGATGCAGAAGGAAGCACAACATTCTGGAAGTAAGACTACATCCCGGAAATATCTAAAAGGAGAACCGGCGCAAGTTGCTAGGCACGAAGAATTGTCCAGTTCAGGTTTTGGTAAGATAAAAAAGAAACAGCAGAGTACAGTGAGTAGTATTGTGAGCCCCTTACTAGACTCAGATTTCTAGGATCAATACACCCAGAAGTACATGGATCAGAAAAGACCGCTAACCAAATAGGAATCAGTTACAAAGGACCGTTCTTTGTCGGTGTAGCTGCGTTTTTCTATCTGACTGCCAAGATTTTGTATGATCTTACCTGAATCAATTCTGAGTTCTACACAAATTTACGTTTATAGTCATTCAAAGATGGCGTTTGTAGACCAAAGCAACCTCGTTTGGCACAATTGGAACGATTGTGAGAACAAAACGAGAAAATCACCTAGGCTGCAGCCAAAATATGTACTACGCATACAAACGCTGTTAATAAAGCAAGAAAAAGCGGCACCACTGAGAACAGCAGCCAAGTTACGCCGCAATAAAAATACGTCATGCATAATCGCATAATCGAGTGGAACGTATCGGGACACAACGCGTTGCAACACCAAATAGGAAGAATAAAGGAAAAAAAAGGTACAAAGGCGTAGCGCAAACGCTAAGGAGAGCGGTGGTTGAGATTAAATGGAAAACAGGCTTTTACCAAAGGGCACAAAAGATGACCGAAACCGAAAAAAAAATATGTTTAAAGCAAGTAATGCGTAAAAGATGCGATACAATGCAGCAAAACAAAAAAAAAATTAGAAGAGAAATAACTGCAGAGTGAAGATAAAAGCAGAAAAAGTTACAGTAAAATGTTCGACTTGATTGTAGACTGCGCGCCAGGATACTCCTCCACTCTGGCTACGCGCGACAGCAACAATAATCCATGACTGCAGTGCAGGCTTTTCGAATGCATGCCTGCGTGAGTGGGTAGTAACGAGTAGTTAAGCTTTTTTAATGGCGAATTTGCGATTTTGAGAATTTGCCGCAGGTCAAAAGCGTTGCTTGCATTGCAAATCAAAGTATGTATATATTTATGTAATTCGAACTGTTTCTTTGATTTTTATTGCGGCTGATCTGTAAAAATCTTTCATTTTTGTCCATGGAGTTGTTGAAATTTGCTACACCTAATTATTCTGCAATGATGAATAGCCAATAACAGAGGTACAACGCTTACATAAATATGTATCTATGTGAGTTGATAAGTACAGCGATAGGTAGAGGTGGCTTCTCTTTGTGGCAGACACAACGGGAATGGTAATTGAAAGACAGCTGAAAAGAGGATGAACAAATCGCTTTGCGAATAATACACCGGCTATTTATATGCTCAAATATATACTAGATTCTTATCTCGTTATAATAGAGTACGCACCGAGCGTATCTGATCGACGTGCTGCGCTGAGGCAGAGGCAGAGTATGCGGCAGTGGCAGCTGCTTTTCGTCGAATACATACAATCTGTCAGCTAATCAGAGAGTGACTGCTTCTTTCCATGCGTTTCGTGCACTTTGCATAAAGTAAAATTTAAAAATAAAAATAATGAACATAATAAAATGCAAGAGCTCATCATTCTTTCAGCTCAGCGTTAATGCCTATTGACCTTCTTAACCGTACAAAAAAAAGGGCAGGGAAAATAAACTCAAAAAAGTTGTATGAAAAGCGATTTTTAAGAGTCGACAAACATGACCGCAAATATGTCATTATGATTGTATTTATGAGTGCGTGTGCACATACATCACATACCTTTGCTCTTTGAAATTGTCATCTCCTCCTCCTCTTATTTGTTTCGTACTATATGCACTCTTTGTTTCCTGCCAAAAAGACAAATCAAAATCTTTAAAAGACTAAGCAAGAATGAAGTAAAAAAAAAAACAAAATGCATGCCGCACCACTACCAACTAAAGCAACATTTTTTATTTGCATTCTCAACGTCCCTGACAGGCTGACTAAATGAATGAATAACTCTGAAGCAAGAGGAGCGAGCGACTGGCTGACTTGACTACCTTCATATACATCCACATACGATACGCATATTGAACAAGGGCTCAGCTGCTAAACAAGCATCCCATCATACGCGTTCCCATAGTCGTACACAGATCGGGGATCAGTGCATTAGCGTAAAGGTAAAGCAGCAGCAGCCGCGCACAGTGGTTAAAAATTGGCATTCTGTGTTCACAACTCACTAGGGTCTTAACTTTTCATTCAATTTGAAAATTTTCATTTTTTTTATGAAAGCTAATAAAATTTGCAAGATACGATTTGCGCCCGATTTTTAAATTTTCTTTTGCGTGTATTAAATTTTTTAGTGCAAAGCGCAGAAAAAGTAGCAATTTTGAAGAAAATCGATTCTCCTGTTCGAGTTAATAAATGAAAAATAGTTGCAAACAATCGTAGGGTTATCTCAAAATTTAAAAAAAAAATGAAATGTTATGAAAAAATGTTCATCAAAATTAAGTTTTTATTTTTTTGGGTTTTAAAAAAATCTTGGGTATGCAGATTTATAGATCAATAAATTTAAGTACAACAAAGTGCAAGTTGCAAGTGGCTAAGAGTTCGCGTTGATTTTTAATAAACTTAAAGATATTCTCGAAATGTTGGCGAAAAAATGTTATTAAAAATCAAAGCGGCTTCTTAGCGATCTGAAAATTACACTTTATTTACTAAAATTTAATGAACTATAAAACTGCATACACAGCATTTTTCTAAAGACTGATTTTTTTTTTTGAGGAACATTTTTTTATAATATTACAAATTTTTCATTAATTTTGGGGAAATCCTAAGATTGTTTTCAATTAGTTTTTATTATGTAACATTTATTAACTAGAAAAAGAGAATCGATTTTTTTTTAAATACCTACATTTTCTGCACTTTGCACTAAAAAATTTAATACAAACAAACAAAAATTCGAAAAGCGGGCTAAAATCTTGCAAATTTTAATAGCTTTCAATAAAAAAAAGTAATGCCAGTTTTGAACCACTGTGCAGCGGCAGCCGTCGTCAGTCGGTCACAGGTAATGGCACAACGGCAGCAGTTAGGCATTTACAATGTGGTTGAACAAAAAAAGATGAAGGTAGTAAGGTAAAGCGTAAAAAAAGAATAATAAATAAAGGGACGAGTCGCGCAGTCAGAGATTTTAAAATAAACAATAACAACAAAGAATAAAAGGAAAAACATTATGCCGCTGCATGGTAGCATTTTGCAGGCCAATTCATTGGCTCATAGTCCTTCCAACTTCATCCGTCCGTCAGTACGTCCCTTCGCAGAGAATTTATGATGAGCGCAATTTGTATGAAATTTTATAAATTAAGTATATTATGAACTTGTAATGTAACTGTGTTAACATGCTGTTAGGACATGTGAACCCTTAAAAATAAAAGGAGAACTTAATCTGCAACAATGGTTGTACGCGCGTGTAAAAGGGAAAAGGACGTAGACATAATGGATGTGAATTTTTAATGAGAACCCCCACAGATAAGACGAGCTGGCAAATGTGTTTCATAAAAAAATTTAAAATAGAGTAATGGATGATAAGTGTGCGCGTTTATTATGAACGTACATTTAAGTATGTATTTGCTTACACTGAATATGTACATTGAAATCGACTTTGAACGATATGTATGTGAAAGTACTCCAATAAATCAAATATATAAAAATCGTCTTAAAGGACAAACCGTGAGGTGATTGAACATTAAAGAGCCTATGAAAGACGCACAATTTTCTTGTCTGGTTCCGAACGGCTCGGAAAGATTCTTCTCACTCAGTGTATAGCTACAATTTTGACCAACCCTATTTTACATATACGCGAATATCATTATGGGACCTTCCTTGACGTGCCGCATTTCCGATAAAAAAAAACAAGAATTATCGAAAGCGGTTCACGTGGCCCTCCAAAGTTATCCGACAACATATGTACTTAAAAGAAAATATATTCCGACGAATTGATAACCTCCTCCTTTTTTGAATTCGGTTAAAATTAGTGAAACTTCCTTGGATTCATTTCTAGTTCGTTTTATATAATAGAAGTTAATATTTATCTTATCCTTAGTCTTTGACTTTGCCTTCGTAATCGTATTAATCTACATACGTACGTCTTCACTTTCGTAAAAGTATTCGTCACCGTTATTGACCTTCTGTTCGTTTTCGTAATCGTCTTCATATTCGTGTTCGCGTTCGTCTTCTTCTTATCAGTCTTGGTCTTTGCATTTCTCATCGTCTTCCTGTGCGCGTTCGTATACGAATTTGTCTCCGATTCGTATTTGTCTTCGTGCTCGTGCTCGTTTACGTCTTCGTAGCGAAAAAGTAATCCCTCTTAGAACCACTAATATCTTCGTCATCTAATGAGAAATGTGTTACGAATAATGCTCTTGGTTTAAAAATCGCTACTTTAAAAACAACTTGTACGACGAAGAAGTGCAGAAGAATTATGTCCTCTAAAGGACCTAGCTGAGAGACACCAGTGGAGAAGATGATCTCAAAACATCAGTCCAGAATTACACACTACTCGTCTACATATGAAGTGAAAATATTGTTAAAAATCAATATCACTATTTGGTTTTTTTTCTAGGTTAGTTAGTTAGTAAAAATAAAAAAAATAAAATTATGTGTGGTTTTTTACCACTAATTTTCAGTAGTAAAAGCTCGCAGGCAATAAAACAAAATAAGTTGCCTGAAATTTCACCCACACTGGCTACCTCAATACGAACAGAGTGGAATTCGTCGGCGCACTGGGTCAAATTTAATTATATACAATTAAAATATTCAATTATTAATGCAAAAAACCAAAAAAAAAAACAAAAACAAACCACATCCGCCGGGACTGCCTGTATGCAAACGCACGCTACATGATTTACGCCAGCATGGCACAACACCTTCCGAGGTGACCACCGAAAATTGACGCTCATAAAATAAACCGCATACAAGCAACGGAACAACGTTGTTGTAAATATTTTAATTGTTTTTTGCATTTTCGCGCACGCAGCCATTGACCACATTCACCTACTGATTACAACAGGCATGGATCGCGCGGTGGGGTAATTGCTATGTGCGGCATGTGGCATGTATGAAAGCAAAATTGCATTGGTTGGGGCGATGATGCTTTTGGTTATGCGCGCCCTTACTTCATAATTTATGGATAAGCTTTAAAAACAAAAACATACATATACATAACTGGATATACACTAACTACGGGCGGTTGCATGCAACACATTTGCCTAGAGTTGACGAGCAACACAAGTGTTGACTCGAATTTGTGTTGCTAGAGAAATGGAAAAGTTATAACAAAAGTTAAATTCCTTCTTTTTGTTTTGTTGAAAATTAAACAGCGCGCGCTGCGTTACAAAAAGCCATTGGGCGGTTGGAAGGGGTGTGCCAGTACTAACTCCATTTTTTTTTTCGAACTGCAAACAATGCAGAAGTAGGAAGTTACACCAAAAGTACAGCGTATCGTGTGAAAAGATGCGGCCGCAGTCAAGCTGACGTGTGACTATGTATAAAACTAGCATGCTGGCGTCATGACTCGCAGGTGCGACAACCTGCCTTGCTACCAACCATGCAATTTTCCTATTTACCATGCGCTGTGTAAGTAACCGCCTTCCAGGAGGTGGAGCTTCAGGCCCATTTCCATATTTTCATCATAAATACCTTAATAAGGCCAATGGAGTGGCGCGCATTAGACCGAAAAGTCGCCTGCAGCTATACAGCTACCGCTGCCGCTGCCTTTGCCGCTGCTGTTGTTGACATTGTTGTGTTGCCTCATTTTGACATGCAACAAATTGATTTTGTAACTTTAACATGCCATGCAATGCGGAGCAAAATATTTCAAGCAGCTGTCGTCAACATCGTCTCTATCGCCGTCTTAATTTTTGTTGGCTGCTGCCAGCAAAAGTTTTGCTCTGCGCGCATTTGGCGCAAATTGGGTTAAACGCAAGTGCTCGCCGTGTTTAGTCGTACAATAGCTAAGCAGCATAGGGTAACAGTTATTTATTACTTGCATGCTGCATGGTATGCAAACTTTTTTAAACTCTAACTAGTACCTAATTAAATATTTCAGTTGTATTCCGCTCCGTGTGGTTGCGCTTTGTGCTGGTTTCTGGTTGCTTTTCAGAGTGAGAGTTTTCCATCAAGCGTTTTGTGTTACTTGCCTACAGTCTTGGCCTTATAGAATAAAATTTTCTCCGCTTTTCTTACTAGGTGACGACCTAAGGCTACCTTAGGCTATAGTTACCGTCGGTCAGTGACCTGTCGGAACCCTCACCATATGTGAGAGCTGTACCTTTGCAAGCATAAGTAGCTTTAAAGACCGTGTCCGACTTCTCTTGTGTCAGAAGGACAGCGGCGCTTCGACACGCTTCCTGCCCGTGATATCTAACTTGTCAGCCATGGAGTTTGCCGCAATGTAACAATGTAAGCCAAATTCGAAAATATTCCGACGCTATAGGGAAAGATACCAGACTTACCTCCCTTTTGACTTCTCAAACTTCCTTTATTATCAGCCCCTTCTGTCTGAAAACGCTACAGGATTGTTGAATAGCTCAGTGAGAGGGGAGACCAGTACGTTTGCATGGATGTGTTTATAAAAAAAAATATATTTATTGGTTCAAAAATGGTGGGTAGGCACTGTGGCCAATGGTAAAGTTCATTTACCACCTCTGCACGGTTGTAAGCCATGCAGAGTCCGCCAAATGATGCTCCGGAGGCAGTGTCCGGAGGATGCATCAGACAAAGCCGAGCATACTTTGAAGTGCCATCTAATTAGAACTTAAGAAAGTTCAATTACATGGCAGTTGAGAAGTGCATGTGCAAAAATTTCATAAATTGCATAAAGGAAATTTTTGTACATGCAGCAGTACATAGCATGTATTTAGGCGCCTGGTGTTAGCAGACGCGCCTAAACAATTGTGAAAGTTTAAATTTGATGTTGATGTAGAACTTATCCCAAGACACCCATCCGCCAATCATTACATCATCTTCGAGTCGAAGACTTCTAACCGTCGGTGAAAAGTTCACCGATCGCCTCTTTCCAGCCACCTCGCGACACCCAATCAGTTGCTTGGAGCTATTTTGGCGACACATCGCTCCGCGCAATCAGAGACCAAATTGAAACTTTTAATAATTTTAGATTGTCCATACGCTGATCCAGTTTCGCTGTGCCTGGTTGCAGCCAGTTGGCTTCAACACCGAGTTGATGCCTCGATATCGAGCAGGCATCCTACTGATCACAGACTACAGACCTGCCTCTATTATAAAAATGTTCTGTTTTAGATAGACCATATCGAGGAATCAAGTTTCTTATCACTACGATTGCGTGCTTCCACCACAATAAATTTAATGCAAAATCCAAAAAGGGTTGGGACGTTTCTAGCGTGAAGATTATCTATGTGCTGTAAATATGCAAATCTTTTCAATATTATGCATCGTTTTAATTGATTTTAAAGCCTGTATGAACATCAAATTACTTAAGCATCACCATTTGACTCCTTAAGATACACAAACCATCATTAAATGATATTTTTTTCGCTTGTCTTCTTTCCTTTAGCTATTTACTTTGCCCGTGTGTGCTAAATATGCTCATGCTCATACATATGTATGTATGTAGGTACTTATCTAGCAAGCAAGCCCCAGCACCAGCGCTGTTGATGCGCTCCAATTTAATAAATTCGCTACTGTTGTTGCTGCTGCAGATGCGGAAGCTTTAACGGTTGTTTTGCCTTATCTTTGCTCTAAGCGCCTCGTAGCCAGCTTCACCTAGGCTCTGTTTGCCGTCTTGCGAGCTACTTGCCTGCTGGGCTGTTAGGCGAGTCGCCTGTTGCTTGTTGTTGCACTATGCGCTGTTGCATTGGCGCTTCGGAGCCTTGTCTGAGTGGTGTATGCACTAACTAATAAATTCATAAAGTCCACACTAATTTATTCATACACATCATTTTGGAGTGCCGACGCTCGACAAAGGCGGCGCTGTGGGCCGGTGGCGCGCATCAGTGCAAAAGCTCTGCGGACTTTATGAGTTGCTAGCCTCTTAGCTGTCGAGGTTGTATGTATGTATGTGCCAGTATTTCCTTAGCTGCTATTACTTCAACTTAATTTATTTTCTCGAAACAACTATGTACTTACATATGTATGTATATATGTATGTATGTTTGCAAGTTGCAACAAACAACCAGGCAATGTGAAAAATGAACGTAAACAGCGAACGCGTTGAACAAAAAAAAAAAATAAAAAAGTTTTGCATAAATTATCAACAAACTCTAATGGCGACTATGCAACTAAGTATGTAAGCGCTCTTCCAGCTTCTCCGCTTTCCACAATTCGCTGCTTCCTATATTTGTGGCTCCTCTTGTTGTTAAGCGCCTTAAAGCTGCTCAGATCGCCGCCGCCTTACCATATCTTTCGTTGTGAAACTTTCGCAAACAGCATCCGCCGCGCATCACGATACCATCATCGCTTATTCGAACTTGGCTGTAAGCTTGGCTCTTACACCTCCGTCGCATGGCATGGCTTATGGCCTGCATTTTCCACTCGAACCGATGTGATGGCAGCGCGCTTAAAGGGTTCACTCGCTAAAATGTTGTGGTATGCGGCAAAGCGGTTTGCTATAGAACCTACTCGTAGCAGGCGTGCCATGATGACATGTTAGCATGTTGTTTGTTGTTCTAACCAACTATATACATACCTACTATTATTGTGCTCGTTGGTCCGTCCTTGTAATTTTACATAGATATACATTTGTTTACAGGTAAGTGCGGCCGGTTAAAGAGTCATGTCATGGTGTAAAGTGCAAACACTTTTGCTATCAATGGGGTCGGCGGACGTCGTTGTCCGCATCAACATACCTACACCACCGAAACGGTTAGATAAAGTCCTTTGGCTCTGCCTCTAACTTTACCTCGGTGTGTGGGTTTGTGTGAGCAAAGTCTTCTCAACTTCGCCATTGTGAACTCTATCGTCTCTGTCAACAATGTTGCTTGCTATTGTTCGCCAACTTTATAGTTGGCAGTTAGATATCTTTGCGAGCAGCGTGCAGCAGCTCACCGGTTATTGCTGCCATCACTGATACCGCACGTTGTTCCGTCGCCGCGACGTTGCCGACTGTTTGCTGCCCTGTCGGTTGGCGGCGAAGGAGTGGCGCTGCTAATAGGACACTTGCGTGCCAACTATGCAACGGCAAATCGTTGATACTCCTCTGCCCCCTTCGACGATTGCATCGCCATCGGCAATTACTCGGTACGTTGGTTTTTTTTTGCTTCTTTAAACTATGCTCTCATATTGCTGCGACTTTCAGGACACTTTTTGTTTTTTTTTTGTGTGCTGGTCGTTAGCGTTGCTGGTGCTTGGTTGCTTCTAAATATTCATGTAGAAACATATTTGTGTGCATAAATACACATCTAGGAATACATACATTACAAACATACAAGCACACTTGCTCCGCATAACGGCAATTTCCTACAAACTTTTCCACACTTCCACTTCCTCCCAACTTTTACCGCCTCTCATTTCGCCTTCTATTCGACTGGTGTGTTGGTTGTTAGCGTTGCCATATTAGTAAATCGCTCATTGGATGTTGGTAGCGTTGATGTTTTGACGTTGCGTTCACTTTATGCATTTTGGTTATTCATTGTTGTTGTTGTTTTTCTTGTTGTGTTAAGCATTGTTTGCATAAAATTAAATGCCATGCTATGCTTATTGTTGCTTTTGGCCCTGTTTTGGTCGATGTTGCTATGCATACATACTTTACTTTACCTACCATGTCATTGCTGATTAAAATGCAGCTCGGTAAAACACTAACAGCCAAGATAGCACATCAATGTAAATTGAATATTGGAATAACGTAATCAATTGCATATTTGTTGGGGGCCATATGGAGTTTGATTTTTAATTGAATACTAATATTCATTTGCTGCAGAAAAAATATAAAATTTTGCATAGTGATATTTGCAATAAATGCAGAAAATGTACGAAACTACGGCTTGATGGTAGTCACACCGACCGAAGGACATTGTGCATGCCACTCTGCGAAATGTTATGAGAGCCGAATAGAACAAAGGTTGAGCTGTAGATATTTCAATACTGATAACAGAATATACTACTGCACACTAGTTTTTCCACTTCTTATATGACACTCCAACCCTTTGTCGGTCTGGGTCGAGTTCAAAAATATTTCGACACTCTTCTTTGCCAAGTTGCGGCAGTTGTTCATACCGAGTCCTTCTTTGCTTGAGAATACCTTGCTTTCGCTGTCCACCCATTAGGCTGCAGGGGCCCCTGTTTTCTTTGTCCATCCATGGGCGCCTACACGAAAGATATTTTCAGCAGTCCGTCAACATCCGCCTGCCTTTCGCGTGTACGGAGCCAAAGATCTTGCGAAGTATAGTTCTCTCGTAAGCCTTCGCTGCTATGGTCGACATTGTCTACGTTTTGCGCCATACAAAGGACGCTCAGGACGACCGTAATTTTTGCAAGTCGAGAAAAGGTCTCTGTAGGATGTAGTGCTGGCCACCCTCATTAGAAAATGACTTGGCTACGCTCAACATCTTCCATTCTGCCGTCGGTACGTCGGGGATTTACCTTTGCAGTAGGCGTAGCGCATGCTCCGGTTTTGCCTCGCGACGGCTTGGCCTCGTAGCCTCGCCCTGCTTTCTCCTTCTTTAGAGGCTTTTCTGCCTCTTCTTCCACAGACTGCTGTCTTTTGCTCGTCTGCGCCACCAAAATCTGCTCTTCAATCTAGTTTGCGAACTTCGGACCCTTAGCTGAGAATTGTGGCTTCCCAGCGCAGTACGGTCGGCCGTTTCTACCTCAACCGTAGCCCAAGCCAACCTTTGCCGCTTCTCCCAGTCCGGTTGGTCTTGTCGCTAAGCAGCCATATATCGCGCCTTAGCCTTCAACCCCTCATTGCTTGGCCTCGCCTTTGGTCGCTTCCTCCGTTCAGGAAAGGCATCCTCGGATTTGGCCGGAGAGCATAGAAGAGCCTCTTCTTCTATCGTCTTACCGAGTTTTCCTGGTCCGAGTCTTCTAAGACCATGGCACAATTATTTGTGTTGGATTGGGTTTTAGTCTATGAAACACTGCTGTCGACTGGACCTTGTAATAAGTACTATGAAGGTTTATCTTTTATATTTTTACATTATATAAATGAGCATAATAAAAACCAATAAATAACTAGCAAACTTTTTTCGCGACAACACCACGGAAATGTAATCTTTTAAAGGCGCAGCAAAAAACCTCGAGGTTTAGTCAAGCCTAATTGAAAATAATGAACTTATAGTGCATGTATAGTTAGTTGAGTTCCCAACAGGGTAGTGTGTGATATAAATAAATACTATGAAACTCAGTAGGAATGACGAGACGTGCTAACAATGGAGAATAAAAGCTGAATAGCCTTTCTAAATAATTTAATTGCCCATTCTGTATAAGATGATTTAAGTGAGCAGGTGTCTATTTTATTCGCACTTCGCACATACATATGCTTGTGTGTGTGTGTATATGCTTTTATGCACATTTACATAAATGCGCCTTTACCTCAATCAAAAATTTGCCAAATCTTGAGAACAAACATTTCAGCTACTTTTCATTTTATACACCACATCGAAATTCTTACGTCCAATTAGTGTTGGATTTTGACAACTTGTTAGAGGTACCATATACATATGTATATATGCCAAGTGCCATTCATGAGAGCAAACTACATACAATAGCCACAATCATGACTTTCATAGAAATGCTTAATCTTAGTCACTTTGGTGTTCATACGAAATGGATATAAAGGCACAAGAACTTAAACAAATACAACTACATAAAACATATTTGTATCGGTATGCTCAAATACCTTCGTGTGTACATATGTATGTATGTATATATGTACATAGGTATGTTTAAATAAAGCAATGTGACATTATGATGACTGCACAGTTGTGCACTTTTACACAAAACCACACACTAAATGCTCAACCAACTGTCAATGGCACAATTTAACAAATAGTTTTTGGGTAAACCTCATTTTCTGACACTTGTGATGTCCCATATGTCAGTAAGTAGTACATGTCAAATGCATACAAAAAGTATTTATAGATACACATGGGTGTAAAAAACGTATACGTAAGTTCTACCGAAGTACATACACATATATATGTACATTAGAGTGCCCATAGAAAAGCTTTTTTTTTGGAAAGTTCAAGATCCGTTTTTCGCTTTTATGGGAAATATTATTGCTTATTTTTATCGATTTTCTAAAAGTCATTTAGATGTCGCGACCTGTCGATTTTGTAGACTTGTGAATTTTTGAATAACTATTTTTGATTAGATTTCAAAGATAAAATATGCTCTGAGAAGAGGATATATAGGCCTTTAAAATGGTATACAAAAATCTATTATCGGACTTGGATTGATGGGATTTTTTATCGGGTAAAATGAAAAAAAAAAAAACAATATGTTGACCATCTCAAAAACTACTTGACAGATCAGGATGCAAATTATGTAACTGAAAGACTTAAGACACAAACCTTTTTTTTTTTTTTTTTTTTTTTTTTTTTCTGTTTTTTGTTTGGAAATTAAAAATTTTTCCATAAATGGGCAACTCACCCTAATAATAAACGATCTGGAAGTTGCAATGATCCAGCTTTCCTCTGTCTTAGAATTAACAATCATCGTTCTCAGTGAAACTATTTTTGAACCTAGCACACATACACCCCTGTCATTCTTGATGTAAAGTCCAAAATACCCCGGATAATTGCTAATCGACTGATAGTCATTTATCTACGACTAATCGACACTCGCAATCGGGGTTTTTGGTTCTCGTTTTGTTCTCTACCAGAACGTCCCCCTGAATTTTGTTCTTATTTGATCCTTATTGAAATCGTTATCGATGCTTTCGTTCTAATTTTTTTCTTCTTGAGAACGTTATTGAAACTTTTGTTCTTATTTTGTTCTTCACGGTATCATTCCGGCACCTTTAGTTCTCATTGTGTTCTCGCTCAAACTGCTCTCAAGACTTTTGTTTCCGTTTTGTTCTTTTGCCGGAACGTTCTTGGCATTACTTTTTGTTCTCGTACAGATCTAAACCAAAACTGGAGCGCGCTTAGATCCCTGATTAAAACTCGAATATCGAAGCTTCGAATATCGAATTTACCGAACCCTACTACGGATTGTGCCACAAAACTACATTGCTTATTATCAGAAGTGACTTCGAAATAATGCAACGCCAACATCAAAGCAACTGTACTTATAAGGAATACATATATTGGCATCATTTTCACTTGTGTTCTCGATTTTGATTTGGGTGATAAGTGTCCTGGTCGATAGGTTCGGGCTTATGGCAGCCCTATTTCATTGCGCCACGAGCCACTCAAAGATTTGACACCACTGTGCATTCAAATTTGTGTCTTATACAAATGTGTGTATGTATATGTGTAGACGCAGCTATGTACTATTTATGTAGCTACTCTAAATACATGGGAAATGTGGCTTGATTTCCGACTTGTAGGCAAATAAATAGTTTTTCTTATTAAATATTCAGAGTAGACTTCTTAAGTTTCAGAGGAAACAGTTCAACGGTAAAGCTATATCAAGAAGTAGCGAGAAACCACAAAGGGCACAAACAACAGTAAAAAATAACAATAACACCCAACTATTACAAAATGACGGCACCAACAGTGACAGCCAACAGCGGCAATAACAACAACCAACTTTGTAGCATTTAACATAAGCAATGACAAGCAAATTGACATTATTAACGCCGCGGGTGGTTTGACGACTTGACTGAATGTACTCTATTTACTATACAAGTGAACATACAAAGATGCATATGTAAATATACATACATACATATATGCATTTGGAGTAGCAATAAAAGGTAGGTTGGCCAGTAGTTGGAGCTGCCGCGTGCCGTGGTGATATAATAAATTGCCTTTGTCATGTTATAAGTTTCCTTCATAATACAAACATACATATGTATGTACCCATTCTTTCACCTACACCTCCACCGTTCTTTGTTGCGATGACAGCAGCCACATAACTACATACATATGTACACACGCATACGTTAAACCTTCATTGGCATTTATTTTTGTAACGCCATAACATGTCACAAAATGTGTCGCCCAAAGTGTTTATTTAAATGCTCCGCATTGTGTGTGTCTGCTGCATATGAATTTCGTTATTAGACAGATTCTGGGCAAATGAATGTATGCCCATGTAGATAAATATTTTTGTAAGTGACGTTGCAGGAACCTGTTGTGATCACTAGCTTATCGTCAAGATACATTCTTGGTACGTGAGGAACTGTCAAGCGAGTTTTAGCGAGCGTGATGTGTGTGTGTACATTAGGGTGGCCCAAAAGTACATAGAAAGATGGGAAGATCAACCTTTTTGATTTTTCCTGCTGTCACCCCCGAGAATTGAAGAATATCAAAAATCAGCACACATGTTTTTTTTTTTTTTTGAAATCGATTAATGTTTACCCGTGCCGCCGAGGCTTTGAAGTTTCCCATGTATTTCCCATGGGGAAAATACATATTTTCGTAGAATTGCTATAAAATCGTTAAAAATAATTTTTTTTTGTTCGGACAAGACTAGTATTTCCATTCAGAAATCTTCAAATAATAAAAGTATTTTGTTAATTTTCAAAGTTTTTAAATTTGTAATGAAAGAGCATGATAAATATTACTGCAATCTGAAAACAGAATGTATATATGAATTATATATGGCGCTACATTACCTAAAATCGTGAATTCTTATTTTCAGAAAAAAATTCTTGCGACTTTCGAGGCGTTTTAGCGGGCATCAAATCTATTCGTAAAAGTTCCTTCTTTTATGTAGTAGCCACAAAAAAAAACTTTTCAAGAAAATTAAAAATTATGTCTTTGGGAAAATTTAATCTTTTGATTTTTCTAAATAGGCCGCCATTTTGTTAATTTTTAAAATTTGCAAATTTTCAAGATTGCAAATATAGAGCATGAAAAACACTTCTACATACAATCAAAAAACAGAATTTAAATATATTGATTAAAAAAAATAACTAAACAGATTCGAAAAAAAAAAAATTGTCAGCCGTTTTTCTCTAAAACCACACTTTGCAATAAAATTTTCAGATGCTCGTAACGTAGCGATTTTTTTGCGCAAAAAAAAATACGTGTTTCTTTATTTGTCCTAAAAAACCTGAAAAGTCGTAGCCCATTCACCCTGCATGAACTGAAATAGAATTAGCGACGTGTCTCCTTATTTTTGATATTCTGCGAATCCGCTGGGCGGCTGGATAAAAAAAAATTTGGGGCAGCCTAGTACATACTACACATATGTATAAGCATGGTAGGTATAGTTGCACATACGAATGCATGATTTGATGGAAAGCCCACACATGCAGGCGAAGTTCATAGCCATAAATGCACTCGCTGAAATAATACGTACTATGATTGGCTGGTAACAAATCACTGACTACTGCTGTTGAATGTAAATACTACTTCCACTAAACATGGTTGTATGTACGTACATTTATTCACCTACTACGTACATTTTTTTATCGTTTCTTTTACAAGCAATAGTAAAAACTTGTACTTGACATTTTTACTATAATTTTATTCACATTTTCAATAGCGCACCTTAAAAATAAATTTTACTAATCTCCTATACAATACGGAATATATGTATGTATGTACGTATTTGCACGTATGAATGAATTTATCTGTTGGTATGGTTTTATCACTATTGATTGAATGACGAATGTTCCACTTTTGCTTAGGCGTGTAGAGGTACACACACATGTATACACCTGCATGCAAAAGTGTTTACTACAATATTTATCCGACAATTTTTTATAAAAATATGGTTCATTCCAAAGTAAAAAACATAAAAATAGAATTTTTAAACTTTGTGCAAAACTCGCAAAAATGCAGCAAATTTTCAATTTTTTAATCTGAATTTTTAGATTTTTTTTGAGTATGCAGATTTGTAGCCCAATCAATTTTATTGTAATAAAGTAGAAGTTTCAGGTAGTTGCGATTAGTTGATTTTTGGCAATTTCTTTTCACGCAGTCTTTTCCATACAAAAAAATACTTCACATGGAAAAAATGCAAAACACCTTCAACAAAAAAAGAATTCTCAAAAATCCATGCGATTTTTGACTAGCTCCGAACTTCCATTTTTTATACAAGAATTTAATGGGCTACAAAACTGCATACTCAAGAAAATTCGAAAAAAATCTGATTAAAAAGTTGAAAATTTGCATGAAAGTTTATTGAATTTTCGCGAGTTTTGCACACAGTTTAGAAATTATATTTTTATGTGTTTTGTTGTAGAATGAACCATATTTTTATAAAAAATTGGCGGAAAAATATTTGAATAGAAATTGGTGCATATATTGTGCAAAATTCGCTGTGCCAATACTTTTTGCCGGCAGTGTACACTACTAAGAATTTTTCAAAATTTTAATTTTCGAAGACTTTTCAAGATTTTGTAGAATTTCGAGACTTTCCGGAGCTACTCGAATTTTTCTTTTCGGTACTGTTTGGGAACTTTTGGAATTATTTTTGTTTTTCTTCTGGGTCGTTTTAAAATTTTTTCGAGGCTTTTAAAATATTGCTGGATTTTTAAAGTACCTTTGAAGATTTTTGGGGCTTCTTGGAAGTCTTGGGCTTTTTGGTACATTCCGAGATTCTTGGAATCTGTTCGGGCCTAGATTCTAGATTTTCTTTTCGGCACCTTCTCGGGATTCTTCGTGTTTTATTTTTAAAGTACTTTTGAAGTTTTTTGGGGCTTCTCGGAGTTCTTCGCGCTTTTTAGTATCCTCCAAATTCATGGAATCTGTTGTGGCCTTTTCTAGATTTTTGTGAAGCGCGCGGTGACATTCACATCGATTACTTTTAAAAGGACCAATTCAACATTGATTTAAAGCAAAAACGATCTCATCTGGCGAATAATACACACTATAGCATCAAGACAACACACGGGCAAACTCAAAAGAATCTGGCCACAAATCTTTGCCTTATTCAGAAAATTCTCCAGCTTAAGCCTACTGTTTAATCTTTTCAAACCTGAACAAGTGCCTCGATGGTAAGAAATTTGGGATGAATTAAATACTCATCGCCGAAAACAACGCCTATTTCTAGGACCTCAAAAAAACTATTCTTCGGAAGGGTTGAAAAGATTGGAAAAACGCTGCGCTTAATGAGTAAAAAGAAAATAAGATGAGAACTAAGACGCTTTCTTGCCGTAAAGATATCTTAAAAATCATAGAATTATCGATCTGCCCTCGTATGAAAAATTTAATTCACGGAATAAATCTTAAAACTATTTTCAACTCTTTTTTATTTATTTTACATACAAATTTATTTTTACGAATTTTAAAATTTGATTTTTATTAACCTCTTCATATCTATACATGGGAAAAATTTAAAAGAGAGAGATATAAGCAAGCTTTCTTTTTGAGGTCTAGCTTCCCTAACAGAGAAAACTAATTACGAAATAGCACATTTCAATTTGGTATTGCTGATTCTTGTAACACAAATAAAACACGTACATACATATGTGTAATACACAACTCAAAGGAATACAATAAAAAAACATATACACATACATACATACAGCCTCTGGCATTCAAATGTACGTGTAGCATTCAATTAGCATTGTTCTCATCCTCAGTACAAACCCCGCTCCTGCCGCTTCTACTCACTTGCCTTGCCTTCAAAACGAAATGAAATAAAATTCAAAATTAAATTTTCAGTTGTAACCGCCAAAGTATTTTCATTTATTCATCATATTCTACCAACTCCAGCAACTATTTCTTATCTCGCATCCTTCACAACAGAGTTCAAACAAGCAATTCACAATTAAATACGGCAACCACAAATCCACAAGAGCACCAAGAGCGCCAAGAGATAAATTCGAGCTGGTGTAGGTAGTCGTGTGATGATGCAATATCAACGATAGTCACTGACATCATACACACCCCCCACCACCCCCCACATTTCTTCCCTCTGCCCTAGTTTAATAGAACGCGCCAACACTTGCATTCCCATTAATTTTCTCACGTTGTTGTATCTCTTCAACTTTTATTATTAATTTCATATCATAATCGCGCGCGTTGCTCGAAAAGGCTTTGCTGTTGCTGGAGCATTGTTGTTGCTTTTATAGTAATTGTTGTTGCTACAGTGGCATAGCTGCTCCAGTAGTTGCGACTGTGGTTTTGTGTGGTGGAGCGAAAAAACGTGTTGCTGCCATACCAACAACTTGCCGCTCACCGCGCATCGCACTTCTGTTTGCTGTCAACTGTTGTCAATTGTGGCAAGTGCCATAAGATTTATTGTCTCTCTCATTGCTGCTGTACGAATTCTTTTCATTTTCATTTTCATTTTCGTTTTTTTGTTTTGGTTTTATTATTGAAATTTCTTCTTCGTTTGAGTTGCAGTGAAAATTTGTGATTTGCTTGTGGCGAATGCCATAGTTCACAATCATTTGCGGTTTGCTTTAGTGTTAACTCGAACTCAACGAAGGAGTTCACGATTGAATAACTTAATTGTGTGTATGTGTGTGTGTGTGCATGCAAATGAGTGCGTACGCATTACTGTTGGAATGAATAAAAAATGGATGACTAAACTTTTAGTTTGCTCTGTCATCTGGGCACAGCGAGCGCAGTGCGAAAGTTTTCATCTGATTAATTGTGCATTTTACAAATTAGTTTGCTTCACAACGCACAGCTTTTCATAACACTTCAATTGTGTTAAAAATTAATGATTTCCGCTGAATAAGTTTTTGTGATAGAACAGAAGCAAAAAATGTTTAATTTTGGTTTGCTGCTTAAGTCTTTTGTTTCACTCGCTTCAACTCTTTTCTGTAATTTCCTCACAGTTTCGTCTGTGAAGATTAAGAATTAATATTTCAAAAAATATCGCTCGTTTACTGGGAAATCGTCTTAATTCAAGAAATCAAAAAAATATGGGAATCATGTTTTAAATTAGATTTTTCCCATCGAAGCATATCCATAATAATATTCGAAATTTTATATAGTCACTATAATCTAAAAACGTAATCCAGTGTGTACATCTTTAATGCCAGATTTGCTTTGGATTCCATCTTTGTCAAAGGCTGATTGGTTTCTTGAATAATGTTCAAAAAGTAACTCATTGAAAAATCTGCGTCAACATTGGCCAAAATGATAAAATTATGAACGAAATAGCATTAAGCAAATCATTATCTTCTTTTTCATGGAACAAAATTTTGTTGTTTGGAAAATTTGATTTATTTATTTTTTTCATTTCCATATAAAATTACACAGCATCCAAATCGACTTAGAATTTTTTCCAGCTATTTCTAAAAAGAAAATAACAAGATAAGAAGTAATAGATATCGAAGTAAAACTAAAGTCCTTAAGTCACTGGAAAAAATGCGGCGTCGAAAGGGTTAAGGAAATAAATTTCCCTATTATGAGACACAACCCACAGATACATACATATATAGTAATAGTGGTGAGCATAAAAAAATTTATTTAAATATGAGAATGAACCTGGATCTCTTGCCGGTATGAATATGATTAATTATTATGGGTATTACTACATTACTACTACATTTGAGTGGTTCAAAAAAATTTCAAATTTAAATTAGCTGAAAAAAATATTAAAAGCTTCAATTGTCATGGCAACAGTAAGTTTTTACAAATATCATCAATATTTTTGTCAGTTTCAAAAGGATTCAGTAGCGCATTTCAAGGTCATTGATCACCCTGTATTGGTTACAGTAGGAAATCGAAAGTTTGTATGGATATTACATATCCAAAAGGAAAAAAAAACTAAGGAGTTCCCCGTTTTCTACGATGACATATTTAACCCCCATACAAAACTTGGGCCACTCTACATAGAATACGTATGTACATATGAAGATGTGGATATAAATACGAATATGAATATGAACGGCATTTCCATTAAGTTGAGCAAAAGACCTCCAAAGCTTTAACGGCGGTTTTGCAATGTAAGTAGGTCTTTGGTAAAACCTTTGTCACCCAGAGAAATTCTGTGCATGCACACCTTTATAGTAAGACCCAAAATCAACTATGCACCTACGCTGCGGTGGAGCAGACTCTCAATCAGTTGTGTGGGAAATCTGCTTGCTCAACTTCAAATGACAATCGCAGTGCGCTCTGCCGTAGCTTCCGTACAACAACTGAGGTTGCTCTGGATGTACCCATACTGTCAATAATTTTATCCGCTTGAAAAGAAATGGGTGCTGCAGGCAGAGATTTAGGCTTCAGTGCCCTAGGATAGGTTGCCACCGTTGCCTTTTCTAAGAAGGTACTACAAATTTGAGTTCCTTGAGGCTGAGTGCTGGCTTAATCCCAATACTGAGGCCGGGTTTACACATTCTAGCGTTTATACTGGTGGCTGCAAACCTGACGCAGCGTCAAGATCTGGAGTCTATATCAAAAGAAACGGGGACAATCTTCACTTCTCTCCTAGGGATCATGCCATTTCTAGACGCTATTTAACACCCAACAATCTGCTCCGAGGTCTGTTAGCCTCCATCACGTCAGGCTCGATGTCATTTGAAGATGAAGTAGGGAAAAATTAATTGGAAAAATCTGACAATTCTTATTTTTAGGGGGATTTCGACTCGCTGAACCCAAATCCGGGGTCCTTTTACCTCCATAATCTCAGGTCATTTAAGGGTCAGATAGGATAAAAATTATTCAATTAAAGTAAAAGTTCATATTCATATAAAGGTTTATGTTGCCGCTGAATCCTAATAAGGGGGTCCCTTCTTCTTCTTCTTCAAGGTCATCCAGAAGTTATGTCAAGGTCATCTCAAGGTCAAATTCAGAACAATTGTATTGAATTTTCAGGTTAATTCAATGAAGTTTTCCCTACTGTATCTTCAAATGTCCTCGAACGTGACGTGGTGGAGGCTAACAGACCTCGGATTCGCACTATTTTAGCGCAGTTACTTTCGCCTAAGACATAAGTATGTACACCTTAAGTAGGTAACCTGTTAAGGTCCAATATAAAGCTATGATTCCAAAAGACGTAGCATACCTGCGTTAAGAAATTGCGAAAGCGCATGTGTCATCCTATAAAATTCAATGAAAATAACACTAAAAAAAAATAATAATTAGCTTAATACAAAGTTTTAAAATACAGAGGCATTCGCGGATGTATAACTGTCAAATTTACGCCAAATCCACTTGAAATCAGCGGTGCACTGAAATGTGACAAACGCAGTTTTAACGCCTGATAGCATATGTATTAGGGCGTGTCACGAAAAAAAGTTTAGCGTGTGTCAGTTTTATTTGAATACTTATGTATGTCGAGCAAAAATTTTGGGTGTAACCAATTTTTTTTTAGGCGCCCGCTAATAACCGCTAAATCGCGTTTTTTGCTATAACTTTCTTATTTGATATACGATTTTTAAAAGGTTTATGTCGCGGCGCCATTGTCGCCAAAAATGTCTCGCTCAGGACTATAATTTTCAATTAAAAAGCTTTGGTCCAAAAAATCGTTTTGATTTATAACTTCACTCATTTTGGAAATACCATCCCTAGACTTTTATGTTTAATTAGTAAAGGTATAAATCAAAACGGTTTTTAAAATCGAAATTGATTAATAGCTAATTTTAGTCCTGAGCGAGACATTTTCGGCGACAAAATAAGAAAGTTATAGCAAAAAAACGCGCGATTAGCGGGTGCCCAAAAAAAATTTTTTACACTCAACATTTTTTTTCAACATAAGTGTTTAAATAAACGCATGATAAACTTTTTTTTCTTTCATGTCTCGTGATACGGCCTAATATGTAAGCGCAATAGGATAATGCAGTCGGTACGTTGAATACATACGTTAGCGTTGCGCGTTGGTGTCTGACAAGTTGTCAGGCTATAAGTGTCAGATTGTGTTGACGATAGATTCGCCACTGCGCGAACGCAGAAAACAAAAGTTGAAACACAGAAGAAATAATGCGAAATAAGTGTTTGCCATAGAAGCTACCCAGTAGGAAAAGATAATGTCTGGGAATGCAAAAAAATAATGGATAGCCTCTATAACCCACACACGAAAAATACAAAAAAGTAGCATTTACATATGCAAATGCATATCGTGTAAGAGCGCTTTAAGCGTTGGTACCCAGTAGGAAAAGTAATAATTCATTACATGCGTGATAAATAATTGAATGTATTTCTTATGGGTTATAGATTCTATTGTAATCAGTATTCTAATGTATCCAAAAAGTCCCAAAAAGTTCATATTCAATCACACTTCATTCCTCGATACTAAGTAATGCAAAATTGAATGTACCACTTTTCCTAAGACATCACCGTGGGAAAAAATGCACTTTCGAATGTAAAAAGGGCTGTTTCGCTGATTATTTTTTCGATTAATATACATTACATTTTCCCACTGGATACATGCTTAATACATATATTGTATGTAGCTACTTTTTATATTATGATTTTTTTCATTAAAAAATGTATCTTTGGCCCACAAAGTATCACAAAGTGGGTGGAAAATTAAAAAAAAAATATACTCTTTACAAACATATTTATAATTTTACTTTTGAATAAAATAATACATTATTTGTGATGCGAAAAGAAATAATATGAAACAAAGCAAATCAAAGAAAAAGTCACATCTTTTAATGCAACGAGATTAGCTAATTGTACAGAATTATAATGCTTCGTTATTTGCGTTGGCTGCGAAACAAAATTTAATAAAAAAAAAAAAAAAAAAAACTTAATTGGTCTCTTAAATGCACTGTGAAAACAAACAACTCAGCAAGAGTAATTTCTTTAATGCATACATACATACATATATAAATATATGTGCGTATACATATATGTATGAAGGTACATAGAATATCTTACAAATGCAACAATCGTCCAACAAGTTAAACTACTGTAAATTATTGTCCGCGCATGCGCCTCGTTTGGACTCATGGGCTTGCATTTCGCATTCTCTGCATCTTCACGCCAACTCGACAAGTGACATGACAGGCGCGTTTGCATTTAATTAGTCCATATTTCATTGTGTAGTAACCGTGTGCCTCGTGACTAGAGAGGGCACACTTGTTGATTGGCTACTTTGCAGGCAACAAGCAAATGTTTATGCGAATGCATTAGAGCGGGTCACTTCTTTTGACTATGCGCGTATAGCATAGAAGGATTCTACATGTAATTCTAAGACAACTGCCGAAGAAACTATGGGTCTAAGAACAACGTGGAGTTTAACAAATTGCGGAAGTGGGTTTCTAAGAAAATATGAAAATTTTAACTTTTGCGCCTTGTGGTGGAAATTTAAAAAAGATATAAGCCCGGAAATGGATCACTCATACCAAAAAAACCCTTATAACAAGTTTTTATACAAAATTATACACTTCTTTACGACAGCACCGCAAAATGCTATGAAACTTATTTTCGCAATTTGGCAACTCCAAATGGTTTCTTCGGCAAATTTGCTTAGGGTTACAATCATTCTACGCTATACGCGCATAACCGAAAAAATTTCCCATACAAATTGACCCGCCCTAACAACATACCTACAAAAACATACGTGTATGTATGTATGTATTAAGATTTGTAGAAAGTAACTGTGTGTGTGCATACATACTTGTATATAGGTATATGATAATTCATATATGAGTTATATCTTTTGCCTTGAAGTTAATTACATCGCGGTGCTAAGTGTTTTTCGCAGTTTTTGTGAAGTACGCTTTTAGTTTGAGATAATGTAACGTACTTAGAATAAATTTTAAAAGCAACTGTTACCTCCCTTAAACGAAGCTTAATGTAAAGCTTATTTTTAAATCATATAAAGAAATCGCGAATGTAGATCCAGCGTCTACCCATTGAGCTAAGTTCGACACGTAAATTTTCCACTTTTTCATATGTTAACCCAACTACAATCAAGGGCAGCTATTTTGCTGCTACATAGACTTGATCATGTGGTAGTTGTTTGTTGTTGGCTTTTGTGAATACATATTCAATTTTTTTTAATGTTTAATTTTAATGTGTGCTCGTCCTTAAATTAGTTACGCTGCGAACTTAGCTCGGTGGTTAGACCACCAAAGTCGCTGGTTCATATTCCAGTGACTGCGGTTGCAGAAATCTGATGAGGAGATATGGGGATCTCCGAAATAGCAGCTATAAATTCTATCTTTGTAAATTGTTGTTGTTTTTCCACAACATTTTTCATAAAAAACGACCTCAAGCCCAATAAAATTGTTGAATACTTTATCTTTATCTCTTATCTATTAAAATTTACCTTAATACATATTTATCTTTACATATTTTAATTATAATTTTTAGCTTTGCACCTCCTTTGCAAACGGAATTTTTAATACTGCATACCTCTTGAAGTATTTGTGTTAGAGTACTGGAACTGGGTATGGACATACATACATATGTGTAGTTAAACTATGCTCATGGAAAATATTAAAAATTGCAGAAGGGCCCGCGGCGCCTACCATACAGACTGAATCCTTTATACTTCCACCCATCGGCGTAGCCTGAATGAAGTTTAGGGGGGGAAGGGAAAATTTGAAAGTTAGGGGGGGGGGGCTCGAGCACCCCCTGCCCCTACCTGGCTACGCCCATGCTTCCACCTGTAAAAAAATTAGCTTCAATTCAAAGTATTTGCTCGATCGAATCGTTGTACACTTTTGTCAAACCAATCTGTATGATACCATAACGTTTAACTGAAATACATATGGTAAATTTCTATTTATGTGAACTTTTGCCCTTGAATAATTATTTTTGCAGATCTGGGATCGATGAGAACTTTTCACATTTATAGCGGTGTTCGTAACATTTGTACCAAATTTTCAGCTTATTAAGTGGGTCGTAGTGGGTCACCAAAGTGACAGGCAAGTTAGGTACCTGCACTTAACTCAAGTGCAAGTATGTAGGTAATTTCCATGCCATTATGGCTCTTTTGTTTTACAAATTCTCACCGCATCCTACAATGACAATAGAAAATACTTAAACTTAAGTTGCATTTGCATTGTGTATGCATTTTTCACGCCATATCCCACGCTTTCACTTTTCATGTAACTTTTTACTGCCTACATATATACACTACTACAACAGGCTTCCGAAATCATTTCTTCAACATAGATACCTACATACATATGTACATGCGTATGCACTTATTTAAATAAACGAGCGCATAAATGTTGGCAATAGCCTTGAGACATTTTTGAATAGCAAGTACGCAGCAAGAGGATATGATGCATTTTAAGTATAAATTAAAGCCTTTTGTTATTTATATTATCTACAATACGTAGTACTTAAGTACATATTTCCATAGGCCATTGTGTGCCATTCACGACTACACTTAAACACATACAAATTCGTCCGTTTAAGCATACAAACATATGCATGTATTTAGTTAGGTACATAAGTACATAAATAGGCCAGCCATTGGGGCCTCATTTGTATAGCATGCCCATTATATAAAATACTGCATTGCGAATAATATTCGTACGAGTATTTGTCGCTCACTTGCTGCTTGAGAGTGTGTGCATTTCCGAGTTGCCAAATGCCAAACGGACAACAACTGTCACAAACAAAGTGCAAAAGTGCCTGTTGACACTTAAAAGTTGTTGCCAACAAAAACTGTGCATCATGGAAGAGTATACATAGGTATGTGTGTATATGTATGTGTATGTATGTATATATGCATGATTGTTTGAATTTTGCTTCATTTTCTTCTTCTTATGCCTCGGAGTTGTACATTTTGCATTCAAATTCTAAATTGCACTTACGTACATACACTTTTGCATGTGTTTTTCCGACTGCTATCTTTATGTGGCTTTTGTTGGAAAGTTCTGCACCCAGTGCGGCTGCAAGTTGCATACTCATACTTTTGTGTTGGTTGCTGCTGTCTGTCGTTGTCGCTGCTGCAGCTGCTGCTGCTGCCAGTTCTGTTGCCTTTGGCCAACATTGCAAGCATCCCAAGCTTCTAAAATTTTCAACTTCACCAGACGTAAAGTGCTGAATAATTAATGTTTTGTGCAATGTGGATTTTCATAGCTACTTATGGTGAATGGGTTGTAAAAAAAAAGCCAGATGAAATGTCGGGTATCATCAAATACACACATGTGTCGATGTATTTTCGAATTCGTACAACTTTAGCAAGCGCATACATATGTAGCTTGGGAGTGAGTCATAAAGCAATTTTGTGACAAATGGATTTAGTCGGATTCCCCGAGGAGGCATTTTTGATGATATTTCAACCATTTTTCCTTTTTTGTTTATTTAAAATATAATTTAATATTTAAAGGAAAGCCACATTTTCTTTCATAAATTTACAAACAGTAATATTTCATTTTGATTTATATGGAGATATAAAACTTAACGACAGAATAGCTATTTTAAAGTAGAAAATGGTCTGAACTCAAACTTAACTAAGGGATATAAATAAATGTATTCTTATTTGTTGTTACAATTGTTTGTCGGCTTGTGCCGAAACGAAAAAAAAGTCACCAATTTCCTCTCTCCTTTTAATATCTATCAGAGAGCTTCAAGCAACAGGGAGAGTTGAAACTTTGCGAGCTTCATGAGCTCTCTCAGCCTTCCAAAAGTCCAATCTGTACAAAAAAAAAAACACTTTGGTCGCTGCACTGACATGGGTCCATTTATGGCCAACCGGTCAGTCCTGCAGCTTTCTGCTATATGGAGATGGCGTGGCACCCAAATAAGTCTTAATCGGAAATATTCCAAAGTAACTGAAAGTAAAGCCTCACATTCTTTCTACCAAAGTTGTTTGTTAGCCTTAAAACGAGGTTAAGGTAGAGCTTTTGACAGCAGAACTCTCCAACGGGTCTTCCAAGTCAAGCTGCTTGTCGCTGTGAGTGGAAAAAGCTGCTTGAACCCATAACAAAGACGTAGTGATCCATGTTGCCATGGACAAAGTCTCCTTCTGCCTGCTTGAAGCCATACTAAGTACAATAAATTTGCCTTCGGTAAGTTCCTCACTAAGTCTGCTAGCTCTTCAATCCAGCTAAGAGAACCAGTGAATGGGAAATTTGGGAAAATTCTCCCATTGAATACAATAAGGTGATTAGTTGTATTAAAAGATTTACATGAACTCACTTCTGCACAGTAGGGGAAGATTTTCTCAGAGTTCCTTACTTAAACTTACAATGGAGCAATTCATCTACAAAAAGTGCTGCTGAATAATTCCCGAACAACTGAAATCAATATTCTTGGTTGCTAGCAGTTTGCACATTCCTGGCTTCGTGCCACAGAGCACAACTCTGGCGAGAATGGGAAACTCACAGGTTTACTTGACGAAGATAGAATATGGTTGTCTATATCTGCCTTCGAGTCTTTTAAATTTTTTGGGTAGATGGAATCTGGCCACCATGTCTTCATGATATACTGCTGATCTTTCTAATACCGCTAATTTAGGCACGTTATGCGTGCATAAGGTAGTCATATACGCTTCACTTGAATAGGTACAAACTTTTGTTCTCAGATCAGAGCTTATATCTGGATTTTTGCCCATCGGAGAGGTTTCTTTTGGATCTCATATTGACGAATGATCAATTTCAAAGAAAAGTGGTGAAAATGGAGAAAACATCTCTATTACTTTGGATTCTATTCGAGGTTTTATCAAACTACACGAAATTTATACTTATTATTTTGATTCACTCGAATAGGCACAGTTGCTTTAACATAAGGAAAGGAAAGGACTAGATTGAACCAATAAAAACATACCACTCATTTTAATTCTACTATATTACGCTTTTAGTTTTGGAAATACTCTAAAAATTTCATGTAAAACTACTGGAAAGTGTTTATTTTTCAACCAGAATCTGTTTAAATATATTCAGGATTTGATTTTTGAACATGGGATGTTTAAAATATGCACATAAATATAGTCATGAAATGTTTAAAATTGCGAACATTTTGAACGTAAAAATACATTTTTACAAATTTTAAATTTGTTCTACGCCACCCAATATGATAAGTAAAAGTAAACAAGCAGTGTTTAATTTAATTAACACGGTGTGTAAATTTGCATTCATTAAGAGAGGAAACTGGCTACCTACCTTAATATGCACAAATTTAAACAAATTTTTGTAGAGTGTACTACTTTCTTAATTCCAATGGAAAAAAAACCCTATTCGGAATATAGTTCTAGAGGAGCATTATTTTCCACCGTCAAGACCTCACTAAGTCTAAACTTTGCTTCCTAGGAGCACTGTATATACAGGGGACCTCGAGATTTACAAGCAAAATACTCCATTATGTGTTCATAACTGGCGCAACTTCGCAAAGGAGAGGCAGCCAATTAGCAATGTTTTTTGTCTCAGCCCAAACCCAAAAAGTATTGTGGTGATAATGAGGAAGAAGAAGATTCTTATGTCCATAAAATTACCTCCTGAATCGGAATAAGACCGTGCCTTTTGCTCAATACCCTTGGCCTTGGTGTGGCCGAAGTCAATTTGATCAGGAGAAAGCTGCTCAGAAGTATTTTAATAGGTATAGGTCATGGGGAAAGTATATTAAGTAAGATTTATGGTTAATAGGTTCTTTTTATAGATGACTTAAGGAAAAGTGAACATTAAATAGTTTAAATAAAAAGAATGGATTTTAATTAAATAAATGTTAAATACATGCGCGAAAAATTAAATATGTGTATAGGTATGTATGTATGTTATGTAGGTGGCACAGTTTTTTCTACCACCTGGTTTGCTTTACTTCTTTTGCCATTTATATGTTTATATGCTGATTAAACGAGGGAGATTAGAGGGGGGCGAAAAGAACGTAGCCAGCAAATAGGCAAATATGCAAAGTAAAATTGTTTTTTTTTTTATTTTTCAGCAACTCGTACTGAAATTCTAACTGCTAAACAAATGTATGTAGATCAAATCGGATTTCGAAAGCCGCACATGTTTGCTAATGCCCGCGCCCACACACTTCTGTTACCAAGCCACCAAGAGAAGTGAAAGTTTTGAATAAGGCTACTTTGCGCTGCAGATGTACCTACGTTAGGGTGGCCCAAAATATATAAGAAAATCAACTTTTTTGATATTTCCTGCTGCCATCCCCCAGAACTGAAGAATATCATATCATATATCATAAGTAGACATTTTTTTATTTTGTAATCGGGTAATATTTACCCGTGCCGCCGGGGGGAATAAAACACATCCACTGAGCTGCTCGTGCGTGATGTGTTTATGAAAGCTTAAAATAACAAATTTTTGTATATAACAGATAGGATTATCGGTTATTAAAACGCACTTAGTAAAATTTTTAGTAAATAAGCATCATATTGTTATTTTTTAAAAAATTATAAAGGGGAATAGTCTTATTCGACCAGAATCAATTTATTCTTATTTTTCCAACGATTTTATAGTAATTTTACGAAATAATTTATTTTCCCCATATAACATATATGTGAAACTTCAAATCCCCGGCGGAACGGGTAAATATTAATCGATTTCAAAATAAAAAAAATAAGTGTATACTTAGTTTTGATATTCTTCAGATTTGCGGTGTGGCTGGAGCAAAAAATTTTAGGCCACCCTAATGTACATATGTATTTAATACATATTATGTATGTACATATGTATGTATGTACACTAAGCATATGGTTTTTTTCTAAAATTAAATATACCTACATATGAGACGTTTGAAATTTATACACAATAAACTACAAACTAAGAATTTAAGTTTAACAACCAACCCTTCTTAATACTTATTAAAAATAAAATGACGTTTTTTGATCAGGGACCGAACATAATAGTTATTGATGAAAACTGTTATGGAAAAATTCACTAAAAATTTATGTTATAAATTTCCAAATCTAATTTCTAACGCTGCATTAGACGAATATTTCAAAACCTATGCGGGAAAGTTTCAGATTTAAACACAAACTAGTTCAAAAGCAAAAAAAATGTTATGGTGAAGCGCACGTACTGATCTCACACCCCAAGCGCTTTATATTTCGGAAACAAATTTTTCTAAGTAAAAAAAGCTCACCTTTCGATTAAGGTGACTTGAAAGGTAATTAGAAAAAATTAGATTTTTAAATTTTCACCGTAAAAAAATGCAAAAAATTTGGAAAATGTATAGTAAGTATCATCGGAATCATAGTTATCGAGTTTGTTCCCTATTTTCTCTCTGCTTCCTAGCAAAGGTGAAACGCATCTAGATTGTTTTGCACCTCTGAGCGCGCCTGGAACATTTGACGCACTTGTGCACAAGGGTATATTAATTTTGTTCACATAACGGTTGTTTGTAACAGCCAAAACGAATCGAGATAGATATAGACAAATGTATACATAAATGCTCAGAATGAACAGAGAAATCGATTAAGCCATGTCTGTCTGTCCGTCCGTCTGTCCGTCTGTCCGTCCGTCCGTGTACACGATAACTCGAGCAAAAATTGAGATATCTAAACGAAATTTGGTATGTAGGTTTCCCTTAATCCAAGGTATGTTGGTATTGAAAATGGGCGAAATCGAACTTTAACCACGCCTACTTCCCATATAACGGTAATTTAGAGAAATACAAATCTTCGATAAATCAGTAAATATTAAAGCTTATTTATTCAAAATTGATGCTTGCAACAATTCTTTACCAATACGTTTATGGTAAAATTTTGGAAAATGGGCGTAGCACCGCCCACTTATGATCACATATATGTGTATCGGTAACTGTTCTACCAATTTGTACCAAACTCTGTATGGTTATTGTGCTTGCCACATAAAAGAAAAACGTTGAAAATTATTGAAATCGGACTAAAATTACGGCGGCTTTTCATATAACGGTAAATTTCAGAAATGCTTGAAACTGCAATATTTCGAAATCAACTTTGATACACCTCGGCTTACCATCTAGCGGAAGGTTTCGGAAAGGTGAAAAAACATATATTTAATACTTGCGCCGGGTATTTAATGTTCGGCTCCGCCCGAACTTAGACTTTCTTACTTGTTTAGTCCTTAGGGGAATTTTATTCTAGATACAAGTCATATGCCTAATTTACATACATACACTTGTGTGCATGTACGGGTATATATTTTAAAAAATTGTTACATCCCATCAAGTAGCTGCTTAGTGGATTTCACTTAGTAAAAATACACTTAAATATCCGCATTCCTAGGAAAGGAGTTAAACAAAAAAAATCCCTTTGTACATACTTATTGTAAACGCTTATCCACGTGTATTGGAAACTTGAAAAGGTATAAGTCGCTTAGGGAAAGCACTTGCTAATATGTTGAAGGAGTGAGTAGCTGATAAAAGCGTTCGGTAAATACACCAAACTGAAATGCAGCAGGCACATACATACATATGTATGTGTTTGTTTATTTTGCATAGGTATTTGTTCATACCGGTATACATACATACATACTTGTGTGCTTGAGCCCATTTATAACCTTCACAAAAGCATAAGTTTGCCATATATCGTCAAGCTCTTGCTGGGCGCCTTTGTATGTACTACAAACTGTCGTACACACATGCCTATAAAATACATATAAAATACATATTGTGAACTCGTTGTTGCCACATCTGCACACTTAGTACGCCATTCCGTTAGTACGTCCGTCAGTCAGTCAGTCATTCAGTCATGTTGGCATTTGTAGGTAAAATAACATTTTAAAGGATTTGCACCTGAGCTTAGCACACATTTGCGTTCATACAATCATTCAACCGCTCGCTAACATGCATACACTCATACGCAGCTACGAACGCAAATCCACTAATGCTCAACACGAAAGCGCAATAATAATACGAGAATTTCCCATATAATACAGACAGGACGAATGGCAACACATAATGGAAATAACATAAAATATAAATAAAAACCAAATAACTAAAAGCAAAAGAAATGGCAAATCAGTTGAGCTTATGGAAATGTTGCATACATATTGCGGCACAAACAGCAGGGAAGTCCTGCCAGTTATAGCATATACACAAGCGCACACACATACACTATGTACATATAGTGTGGAGGTGTGTACATACACTTTTTAACTTTCCTCTTTTCTAGTATTTTGTTAGAATGCGGAAAATGCTGCTAATACTCAAATACTTAACTTCTAAATACGCTTGAGGCTTGAGTGCTGTGAAAAGGAGTGCGAGGTGTACATACCTACTTACATACATACATATGTACTTGTAGAAAAGTATACATACGCAAAACTGCTTTCCTATGCTTTCCGTTGTACAATGAATGTGTTGCATACAAACCTACAAAAGTGCGATACGATGGTCGCCTAAATAGATTGAATTGGCACAGGACGTTACGAGTAGCAAACATTTTGTGCCACAATAGTTTGAGCAGCGGCTTAAGAAACATGCTTTTGCCATAAATCCGTTAGCTTGGCTTGTAAACATGCATAAGTATGCATGTACTACGGCGGGCGAACTTATAGGGACGCACTAATTTAACAGATTTCGGCTAATTTTCTTTTGTTCATTTAATTTTCATAACTTTTTTTTATAAAAGTTTAGCTTTCTAACAAATATCATCATGTAAAATTTTAATCTTTCGAACATGATTGTGTTGGTTATTGGCCGTTTAGTATAATTTAATAATTTATTTTTGAGCAATGGGCCGTATGTTAAATAAAACATTAAATGTTTTTCTTATAAAAAATTTTGTATGGCGAATTATGTAATTCGAAGGGTGATTGGAGTGCGAATTACGAATGAGTACATAATTGGGGTGCCGTGGGAAAGCCCCATTAGATAGTGGGCTATATTTTCATAAAAAAAAATAAAAAACATCAAATAGATAAAGCAAAGAAAAATAGACAAAACATTTTAAAATGTCGCTCCCCTATTGATTTTCCCGCCACTGTATATATGTGCTTAGTTACCCACTTCCAACCAACTAACTAGTTCCTTCCTTTCTTGTGCCATATTTTGATTTATCGTTGATAAGCGCTTTGCATTTGGCGGTACACATGCACTTACATATGAAGTGTGAATTAAGTATCCTCCATAATGGTGCAGATTTTAATAATGCTTGCGAGAAGCTTATTTGAAGGCGACTTGTTCACAGCACTGATGCATAATACATATGTATTATGTATATGTATTTGACAGTTCAATTTAGACCTAAAAAAATTAAAAAAAATTTGCATCGCTTAAAAATCGACGTCGATAGTGGCAGAAATTATCATCAAATTGATACCTCGGATATGAAAATAGGACAAAGTTTCATTAAAAATTAATTTCATAAGCAATAAAAGCGAGATAAACTTAGACATTTAAAAAAATTGTCATCTCAGAATTATTTTTTTGTAAAATCGGTTCAATAAAATTCTTTATAAGTTGACTACGTCTTATGCAATTTGCAAAGTTAAGCTATCATCCGATAGCTTATAAATCAAGCAATCTATGTGTCTTTTTGGTTGCTTGTGTTTCCGACAGGGTAGGAGTATGACATACTATGGAACGATTTTTCGTCATCGCTTGTCAAATTTCGTTTGGAGATAAACCGGTTTCGGCGTTGTGCCATATCCAGTGTCATTTGTCGAAATTTGACAAAAGATGACGAAAAATCGTTCCACAATACATTAATCTATCTGTTTTATAAACCTTATAATTTTTTTGTTAAATCAAAATATGTTTTTAAGTGACCTTTTTCGGTAAAAGTCCTACAAAAATTTCCTGTCAATGACTTTTCTCCGAGTTGGAATCTCAAATGATTTAGAATTTATAATTTTTTAAATTTACGTAATAATTTAAAACACAAAAATTTTTCTCGGTAGAGTTAAATGCAAATGTGTGGCGATTTGAGTCTTAGATCTTTCTCCCTTTGATCCTTGGCGAGCTTAGCCTTGCCACCCATTGGTATTCTTGGTTATCCGCAGAGTTAATTGTCTGCAAATATATTTCCATAACTGTCAGAATAGATTGTGATAGACCGTATTGAGGCTGAGGCATTATATATGTATGTACATTACATAGCTACAAAACAGCCTCCTGTTTTGCTATTAATTCAGCTTGGAAAATACTGAAATGATCAAGCAGCCGAAAACTTGGGTTTTATGAGATATCTGCTGAGCCAATCAATTCAAAAAACCTGTTAGTCAAGTCTGAGCCATAGTAGTAGACTTCGAATACAGGCAGCATGTAGGCAGTTCGTTGACCCTAGATAAATGAAGAAATGGGCTGAACGAACGAGACTATTTATTGTACCATACTCAGTTTCAAGTGCTATATTTTCACTACAGCTGCCATGCAGGCTTATAAAGAGAATCATAGATGTCGTTAGACGTTCCTCATTATTTTGGCTCCAGTTCACCTTTTATCAAAAATAACGCCAACGTACTTAACCTGGGTATAGTGTGCCGGACCAGTAATATTTAGAGCAGAAAGCTGAAAATATCATCCCTTGTATATCCTACTTAAAAGAAGCATACCGAACTTGGCGGGATTTACATTGAGTCTGCATCCTTCAAGCGAGATATTGATAATACATAGGACGCTCTGTACACGTTCACCTAAGGTCTGGTGATCCTTTCTCGATGCACTGAAAAGTAGAAATAAAATATTCGTCTAAAAATTATATTAAATAAAAAAAAACTAGTTTTCTTTTTTACACAAAAAAAAATCAAAAAATTTCAAGAAAATTAAAACAGAAATTTTGTTTTTTATTAAATGAAATAAAAAAGAATTCTTCTTTTTATAACAATAAAAGTTAAGAATAAAAATAAAAATAAACAAATTTAATTAATGGAAGGGAAAAAATTCCCTTGCCCGAGGTCTTCAACTCTGATATACCGACTTGTGGAGCGACGCGAGTTAGATAACATTCAAGTGCTTTCTCTAAAAACAGTTTTTAACTACGAGTGGTGAATGAGAGAGTTTTTTTTTCTCAGAAAAGAAATGTAGACCACAAGAGTTACCCCTCTTCAAATTCTAAACTCTTTTACTGACCACACAAAATCACTTTTACTCTTCTCCTTTACCCAAGCCAACTGATAATGGCAATTGATTCAAATTGACATGCGCCTGTTTCCAATACACTATGCACGCAAGTTATTGCTACGCATATATGTATGTATTTACATACGTAGGTACTTATAGACAAATTCATTTCGAATGTGTTTGTACTTAGAACTAATATTGTTAAAGCTTTGCTTGTTACTTTGATTTTAATAAAAACAAAGCCAAGTAGGCTTCAATGCCGCAAACCAGCAAGAAGCTGGAAGGGAAGGAAAAGATAAGGAATAATAGTTGTAGACAAATAAAAGAGGAAAATACTTACCTAAAATGGTTAAGCCGTGCAGTGTGAGGACAAAGAAGAATGCCGGAATGACGGAAAGCCCAACTAAGCAGGAAAGTTGACAGGAAGGGGGGCCGAAAGAAAGAAACAATCAAACCTTAGGCAACTGTCAGGAAAATCAAGAAAAGTACATTCTATGTTAGTTCTGTTATTCTCACGGTCGATTGAGTGCACAAAAAGCGGTTAAATAACTTTTAGACCTTCTTGCAAGCTGTGCGGTACACATCTACCTATTTACGGCACGCATGACCTTTTTCCCAACTCTTCATTTAGCAAACTACTTACCTATTGTTTGACTGTAAGTGACGTATGAATGAAATAATGAATGAGTCAATGAGCGAATGCATGAGTAAATGTATAGAATATGCTAGAGTAGGAGTTCTTAGCTCACTTTAAAGATTAGTTCACCTCTAGTTCATTCAGCTCATTGAACTAGCTCTTCTGGGCCTTAGTTCGCTCATCTTATTCACCTAATTAAGCTACTTCGGTAGAAGGAGGTGATTTACAGAACAATAAAAATGTAAGTTTTGTAAGTTTTATAACACATACGTAAAAAATATTGAATTAATCTTTTATTGAAAAAAAAACTGTTTTTCTAAATGTGGAAATGTGCAAAAGCACGAACGGTAATTTGGCTTTGGCGATTTAAATTTCCATGTGAGCCACCAACAATGCTTATGAAAATTCGGCAGGCCTGCATTTAATTTTCTTTTCTTCAAAATTTTTTTAGTTCACTTTAATGAACGAACTAATGAACTGGTTAAATTAAAAGAGCTGGCTCCTTCGCTCTTTAGTTCAAAAGCTCCCCAAGCCTAGAATATACATATACCTACCCTGCAGGAATCAAGGTTAGTTTGTAGCTAACTTTTAACTACCCAGCAGTGTACTATTTAGTTGTAACTTTTTATTATTTATTTCCATTTGTCGTAACTAACTATTTTCGAAGGGCGATGTCCGCAAAAATGTGGGGACTGGTTTCCTCTGCATTAGGTGTCAACTAACTTGTAGTTGCAGTTTTTTTTACAGTGTTTTACATTTTTATTTATTTACTTTAACATTACATATTTACTTATTTCTTTACGTGTTGTTTTGTAGGTGGTCACTTATTTTAATTCCGTCAGACATTACATCAGAACGATAATATAAAATTTTGATCTTTATTTTATTTGTCCTCAAGCCGAAAAAGCATCTGTGAAGTCCAGAAAAATAGTGTATTCAAAGTAACTTTTGCATGAGGATTTTCAAATAGAAACTTGTTTAATGTCTGCATGACTCTTGCTTGTCTTTATAACTCACTTAAAGTTAGTTTTGTTATAGCGAATTAAAAGTGAGGTATTTATCGAAATCCCGCAATAAAGATTTTTTTCTGCAGGGTATTTAATAGAATAGTACATATGTGTGTGTCTGTTAAGTGTATGTCTATGCCACCAATGTCCTTTTTTAATTGGAAATATCAATCACAGTCGTGGAATTAAGTGACATTAGCGTGCAAAGTGGTGACGAGCGTTGGGTGATTGTGATGCTACGATTAAATGCAGCATAGCCTGTCAGACGAAATGAGTCGAGCCGCACACAGGATACTGAGCCAAACGCCAGCATTGAAAATGATTTTGTTGTTAATTCGTCGTTTTTGGTCTGCTGATGACGATAGAGCCTCAGAGACACACTTACTAGGTGTTAACCTATGAAATCTTATGTGGGCACGTGTGTGTCTGTGTGTGTGTATTTTGTATGTACAAATATCCATCTACAATGCGCTTTTCACGCTTTCCGTCTGCTGTTCAATCAGAGCACGTCTTTGTTAGCGTGTCTGTTGCATGTCATTGTGGATCATTTGCGCCATAGCCGCTCACTGATTCGTGAGAATGCTCTAAATGAGCTTTGTTTTTGCTATGTTTATGTATATGTATGTATGTACAATCTGTATATATAGTTTTTTTTTTGGCTTGGTTGCTTCCACCTAGCAACGTTCCCAGCTACGTTGTGATGTTAATTAGCACCATTAAAGTAGTAACGTCTTTCACTGCTCCGTCTTTATTTTCTACTCAATCTAGCTTTTCCCAGCTAGTCTTTGGTCCATTTGTCCGTTTGGAAGTTAAGTTTTTGCTCATTGTTATTTGTCCGTTCTGGCGAATTTAATTGAAGTGGCACACTTGAGGCGACCTCTGCAACAGCATGAAATGACTGAAAGAAATACATATGTACCTACGTATGTGTGGGTTTGTATATATGGATATGTATACAGTTCCCTTCGAAATAAGAGGAGTATCTTCAAAAACGAAATCTTAGTTTGAATTTCTGTTTTTTTGTTTTTTTTTTATTTTATTGAAATATAGTCTTGATGATGACCACAAATTTCATTCAAAATAATACTAGTTTGGAAAAATCAAAAAGATTTGCCGACCTGCTACATTTTCATATGAATTCGAATGTAAAATTTTCCGCTAAATTCAAATACGAAATCAGAATTTAAGAAAGTAGAAAAGTTTTTGAGACATAGCCAAATTTCGGTTTTTTGAGATCTAAAAAAGTGCACTTATTAAATTGCAAATTTTTTATGCGCGACGCGACAATTTTGACAGTCCGTTGATTTTGTTATACTAGAAAATTAGCATGCAAGTAGCGCGGATACACCAAATTCACTTATATATTAAAATTTTTGTAAAAAAA
>NW_023458561.1:52716387-52762316 GCF_013731165.1 Rhagoletis pomonella | reverse complement strand
AAAGTAAGAGATAGATATAAAATGAAATTAAATACACAGCATAAGATAATTTGGTTAAAATTCAGTAACGATTGCTAAAATCACTCAAATTTCCAATTTAATTGCTTTGCTTTGTGATGCTTGATTTTCTTTTTCTTCTCATTCAGCAGCGAAAATTTTATGTAAACATTAATTAAAGCAAAATAAACTCAAATTACGCAAAGACTTTAGGAAAACCAAAAAAAAATTAAAATAATAGAACTATGCACAAATGTAAAGAAATCTTGTTTTTTATAATATATGTGCGTGTGTGTGTCTCTCCGATGCTGGAGCATTTATCTGCTGTTGCTGCTGACAATGACTTTTATGTGTTTACTTAATTGCCGACACTTTTGTTGCATGCCACCGCCACTAGGCGCTGTTGTTGATGGCTGCTAAAAGGCTACCAAGGGTTTTATTGCATTTCGGAAAATCAAGAAAAAAGAGAATGAGCTACGAAGTACGTATAAAAATTACTGTAGGCAAAATTGAATCACACCAAAAAATAAAAAATTAGGAAATAAACATTTTGCTACAGTAAACACAGCAAAGGAAAAAATTTTAAATACCAAAAGTCATAAAATAAGCCGCTTATCAACTTTTAAAGGATTCATAAAATTTGTGGAAAAAATTTAAAATCCATTACCATAAAAATTCAAACACAAGCAGCGTAAGTAAGTAAACAATAACACAAGTAAACATACAAACACACGAATCCACTCTCAAATTCGTTTGAAAACTACATATAACAGTTCAATGGCCATTGCCCGTCATTACTTGCTTACTCTGTTCCATTTTACGCACATCCATGCGCTGACAGCTGTCAGTGCGGTTGCTCTTTATTGGCCAGACAGGTATATGAATGGGTGAATACCCTGCAGGAAACTGCAATCATTTCGCATCGAATTTCCTTCCTCGACCTTGGAAGTTTTAAAATTTTGAAAAGCCTAAGAGGCCTCCGAGACTTCTTAGTGGTTAAAATTAAATTTTAATAAAAGAAAACATTGAGCATCGGTTAACATCAAAGTTACCCAAGTAAATCACGAACTTGTGCAATCATTCTTGTCCAGCTGAGCGGAGGAGCAGGAATTTTGCCACTTATTCTGACTTTAGCTTGTCTCACAGTGTAAGAGAAGGACCCACATATAATGCTAGGAGAGCTTTATTCACTTTAGAGTCTCTAAACATACAGTTTCGGGCTAGAGATGATAATCGTTTTCCAAGGGATAGATATCTAAGACTACTCAGCCGTTGGCCATCCCATGGTATAGATATAATCTGGAATCTCCTCCAGCAGCCCAGCAAGCATGCAGTAACTTAGCTTGAAGTAGTCTTTCAGGTATCCATGGATAGTTCTTAAACTCTATTCGCCAAGATTTAACAGCCGTTGAGGGACTCTAGGTGTGTGTTATAAATATTTTAAATTGTCTATCGAAAAACGCCAACGGACTGCAAATTGCGAGTCTTCTCACCCTCCTAGAAGCTCGCCTGTGTATAACTAGGATGGACCACAAAATGGCTAAGAGCCGTATAAGCTTTGTTGGGCTCCACTTTTCGCGAGAATGGCATTCCGTTCGTATTGATCTTCGCAACACTAAGTTTGGATCTATCAAACTACCAAACTTGGGATTCTTCGCTGATCTTGGTGATATTCAAAGAGTGAATTTCAGGAGTTATAACCTTGTAGAGCTTAAAAGAGAATAACTTCGGTAGCTTTACATCTGTGAAGGGTTAATCTATGAATGGTTTTAAGTCAGCCAGATGGCGCCCTAAAGTCTCCAATTTGCATGCTACTTATGTTCCGCAGTCTCAGGGCCGTTTCAAAATGCCTCGTTTTCAAATGACTATGGCTAGTGAGCGGTATACTTGTGATAATTATGATTCCAAGCACTCGTGTTGGAATGACTACGCAGACCAAACGGTGGATCTTACCGAGACCGACGTCGGGATTTACTCGTTTGGCTTTTGGGCACTCGTTTTTTGTTTGGTCTGGTTGACCTTCCTTTATTTGCTGAATTGGAGATGATAATGATTTATTTACAAATCCTTTTCAGCACACCATTCTCCAGCTAAATTTTAGGCGGCCTGTAGTCTGGAACATATGGTGTCTTCATGCCAGCCCACAGCGTGGATGACAAGGTTGCAGATGCTTAAGGAAACAATTTTCTTACTGGGTACTTTCTCTTTTCCTACAGGGTAATTAAAGGATAACATTGCCGTTATCTTCGATATGTCTGCAAGTCAATATGATACTAAAAAATTCAGTCAACAGTACGACTGCGTGAAGCATTAAGTACAGCCGTAGATAAAATATTGTAATGCCACATGTAAGGAATCGTATACATATACATAAACATTAAAGAGCGTTTAAAGATAAAAATAATCAAAAATTGATACACACATAGGCAAAGTCCTAACTCAAATTAACACGGTAATTTTAACCAATCACAATTTTTCCACTTAAGTAAAAATTTAGATATGTGATAAAAGATATATCCAGCGATACATGTACATATATGTATATTGAAGCGACATGTGACGTTGATGAGTCACTAAAATTGTCTAGGATTATGTGTTCCTGGAACGAAGTCGTCAAGAAAAATGCCACATTCATTTCGTGTGACTAATTGGCTAATTCCCAAGCACCCGTATAGAATTATTTATTCGTATAATTATTGCGTTTACCTGACGCCAAAGGCTTTACCATTTCAGCATTTATTAGCCGTACTTGTCCTGAATGTATGTTCTTTCTCGTTTACCACATGGCTGGCTATTAAATACGGTCAGATTATCACTAACGACCAAAAAAAGGGGAAAAGAAGTAAGCTAATGAGTCACTTAGGTATATAGTTATTTTTGTGTTCTTTGCTTGAAGCAGAACGTGAACTACTAGTCGGTATCCTTGACTTTAATACATACCATTTCATAAAAATAGACTACACATAAGACATAAGAGGTAGCGGTAGTTTTATGAAAAAAATTGTGAATCTCGGTGTATAAACACAAGTACAAATGTAATAATATAAAAGCTATTTAAATTCTAAGAATACTCAGAATTCGTCTTATGAGTATTCAAATGGAATGTTCGAATAATTGACTAGTAATTGTAAATATGTGTGATTGTCAATCGAATATTCGAATAGTCGTAGTGAGTGGTTAAACTAAAAGTTTCCTCACTTAAATCCTCTTAAGCCCATTGCATTAAGTTAGGTTGTATATAAGGAGTGTTATTATTCACCAGAAAGTCTCTTCTGATAGCATGCAATTCCATGAGGCACCGTCCCGTAATAGTATATATCGCTAGCTTAGAAAGAAAAGTTGCTAAGTCCCATTTTAAAAATTTTACAGGAGAGGAAAAAATCTTCATATAGCCATTTTCTTTAACTATTTCGCAAGACTTTGAATCAAACATTTTGCGCGTTTAAAGCAAAGCAAAACTCCATAAGAATCAGAAGGATTCGCTATTTATTAAAAGATGTCGTATTATTTTCGCCTCATCGGATTTGTGGTGCTTCTTTTGGACTTAGCAAATTTTCCTTTTATTGCTTATGAAGAGGAAAAAATAAAACAAGTACCTTTATAATTTTCGAAACGATGCGTAGTCAATTTCTCTAGCCTCCTATATCAAAATATGAGTTTTCATAAAAAGTGGACTTAGCAACTTTTCACTCTAAGCTAGCGATATCACTTGCCGGGGTAGGGAGCATTCTTTTTATAATAGAGCGTGTACTCAGCTCTCTTACCATAAATAAGACATATGAATTCTACCATAGTTTCCAAAATGCGTCCTTAATATTTAAAAAGAGTCCTTAAGTTTTTTTTTTTCCTGAAAGGCCAAAGCCGTTTCAATATCAGTTACAAATTGAGAGAGTGCGTTTTCTATAGATCTACCTTTCGCGTAGGCATTGTGTCCGTGATAAAGCTTATTTTGTCAATGGTCGTCCGTGAGCTTTTAGAAAGAAAAGACCGAGACTTATAATTCGTGGGTGGACATTTTCCCTTCGTCGTAGAGTTCGTCGAGAATTATGGCGCCTTAACTAAGAAATTTGTGCGGATATGATAAATCTAGCATCATAAATTTGTTAATTTTTAATAATATTCGTAGCACAAATAAGGCTGCATATAATTTCTGAATAGTGACTACTTGCGCTTTAATAGCCTTCCTTGTCATAAAATGTACAGATAATAGCTTATCAGAATTGTCTCGAGTCGAATTTTATATTCGGTATGGTAAGATTTATAACTAAACAATTTTGAGCATACGGATTCACAGATATCACATATAAATTTTGTACCCGATTGCAGACGGACACAAAACAATAAAAATATATATTTTTTTTATTAATACCGAAAATCGATACTACTAAATTCTAGGATATCACATATCTATAAACTCTGGTCCCGATTGGACTCGGTTAAGGAGTTTTCATAGGGTAATCTGAACTTTGACCCCTGTGCGACACGCCCCAATCGCTAACCGACTCCAATCGGGACTAAAATTTATATGCGATAACTTCCATTATAGTAGTATCGACCTAGGGGTTGACGCTTAGGAAATCTGATGTAAAAATTTGCTTACCACATTTAAAGACCACACTAATGTGCATATTTATGTACATACCTATGTGTGTATATGTGTTTGAAATCGCTGATGAACTTTCGAAATTGATATAAATTCGCTTTTCAGCCTTGTCATTTTTCAGCCGATAAATCCACAATATTAATGGCCTATTTAGCAGTTTTTCATAGAAATATGTATGTAAATAAAGGCAAACAAATAATTCCATGACAAATCAAATTTCTACAACCATATTTATTCGAATATAAACAAATATATAATTCATAGATCAAATTCATTTAGTTTTCAACACCTACCCACTGTTTTGACTTCCGCTTTCGAAAGTGTGAATGTACACTTCTTTTGTGGACTTTTATGCTACAATAAAAACAAAGTGAAACCACAAAAACCAAAGAATTTATATTATTTGAGTGTAAATAAATGCACACTAGGCATGTGTTGGTAATAAATTTTACAAATGTATGAATGTACGTAATGCCTTTTGATGGATTGCAAAAAGTTAGTCAAATGAAAATTGTGAAAATTGAACAAGCCACAAATTTACAAATTTCACAGGCATGCCAACATAAAAGGGAGGTGTAAAAGTGAGTCATGCCTACCTACGAAAGTAAATACATGCACGCAAGCTGACTTGAACCCTCATAGTAAATACGTATTTTGATGTCTGTAAGGGAACTAGTCCGTTTGGTCATTGTCTTCACAACTGATTAAGATAGATATGGTGTGGATTAGTCGAGTTCGCGCTGCACAATGGTATTTTGGCGGAAAAATACAATTTTCTGAATATAAAATTTTTTTATTCGAATGGTTTAGTCTAACCAAAGTGATATGTGAATAATAAAAGTGAGATGAGCCCCAACTGGCCCAAACTACTCCCCAACTAGGCCCGAACTGGACCCCACCTAGCCCCGAACTGGTCCCCAACTAATCCTCAAATGCTCCTGAACAAGTCCTCTCTTTTAAGACTTAAACAATTTTTTTGCGCTCATAATTATTATGTAAAGATTTTTATAATATAAGTCCTAAAATAAAAGTCTTTGAAGACTTAAAAATATTTATCTCAATGATAATTATTATGAAAGGACTTTTATAATATAAGTCCTTGAATAATAATTATAGATGACTCGAAAAATATTTATCTTAATATAATGATTATTGATTAACTTTTATTCTTTTCTCCTATAATGGTTATGTCTCTGAAAAAAATTATTTGGTTCATAAAAAGGATGTAAGTTGGCAAATGAATTTTTGGTGGACAGATGAGCTCGATGTATATATATCAGTGGACACAGTTTTAATAGAGAGAAATCAGTTGGACTTATTTAAGACTCCAATTGCAATATAGGCGTCCGAGGCTTGAAAAGATAAGCGATCGGAGAAAGTCTAAGGAGCTGTTAAATATGTATGAACACGGCGCATGTCTCGGAATTGGTGGGGGTCTTAACTGACCATTGTCAGACTGGAATCCATGCGGTAAGGCTCAACATCAGATGTAATCTTTGATCATACTCTACGTTTTTCATATGGAACGAGGTTAAGAAACCTAGTTGCTGCCGATGGAGTCCACACGTTTTTACTCCCGCAGTAATTCGGGATAGATGGATTTACTGCCGGCCATATTAGCAAACCAACACTCCTATGCGTTTACTCCTATCAATTCACTGGCCATGATTATTATTGTTGCCATTGCATTGCTTTTGTTGATATACATATGTATGTTTGTGAAGTGAAAATCCCAAAGATATCATAAAATATTATGCACTGACCACCAAGCAGAGCAACAACAAAAACAACAACACTACCATAAATACAAAATCAGCAACTGGCAATCTCAGCAATAATACGAGTTAAGAGGAGTAACTTTTGAGAAGAGTACTTTTATACTTCCAGCTACTCGAACCAGGGCCGGATCTACGGGCGAGGGGGGCGAAGAGGGAAATAGGGGCCTTGACTCGAAATGTGTGGCAGACACAGGCAGGAAGTTGTTGTAAGTATGTAGAGTATTTTGGAGGTGTGCGAGATGGAGCAGCGTTTCCACAAGCATGTAACGGATTGTTTGTGCAAAGTGTACGTAAAGTTGGCTGCAAAGGGAAGTCATTTAATTTATGGGCATGCTCATAACTCTTTGACTTTCTGCCACATGCAGTGTGAGCAATGAGCAGCGGCAGGCAGTGGGCGAAAAGGTAGGGACATACATACATACATATGTATACTTAGTACACACATCCACTGACCGCATACTTTTTCATTTGTATGCGTTCGAAATACGTCTGGGAAATCTATAAGCCCCAGTGACAATTTTAATGGTTTCTGCGGTGAATGGCTCGCTCCGACAAAGGTGGGTGGGTGAGTGTATGAATCAAATCAGCAGCTGGTAGTTAAACGAGTGTGTGGAGGGAAAAGGGCACGTGATTACACATATCATTGTAGGTACACTGCAAGCCAAATGTTATGATTTCATTGTTGTTTTGATTGTTTTTTTTTTAATGTGTTTGGGCTTTCGCTTTTGTTCCAAATGACTTTGATGTGTGCAATTTTATTGATTTACTGAGCAAGCGTGACCGAACGAATGTTATTCATGTGGTATACGTATGTATACATATGTAAGTGTATGTGAATTTGCGGATTGATAATAGGGGTATTCTCGATACGTTGCATACTGTCTAGCATGGTGCATAGATAGCATAATTGGCTAATCTTGTTGTTGTTTGAACACATGAAATCCAGACAGTATGTACCGGATCGAGAATACCCCTAATTTAAAGCGAGCAAGTGAGCGAACTTTGATGGTCATGCTCCGTGTGTATTAGGGCATTGTTGGTGATTTTAGTTTTTTTGTTTAAATAAAAGTTTTTGTTGCTATTTATTGCAAATAAATCTGGAATTGAGTAGTGGTGTTTTTGAAATATTATTTTGATATGTAGGGAAGATTAAAGAGCAAACTTGCGCAACAAAACGATTAACTTTTCTTAGCTGTACAGTGATCAACAAAAATGTGCTTCAAAATTAATATTAATTGCGTATTTTAATCCATTTTTTTTTTTGTAAAATCCGTATTTTTACCTATTTTCGCCAATTAAAAATGAAACAGCATAAAAATATAGCTATTTTTTCAATATTTTCTTTATATTAAGATGCATTCTTCGATTTTAAAAAGAAGTTCCAAGAAGTAGTAACTATCTACCCATTTTATTTCGTCCTGAAAGTATTTCATAAATGGTGAGCTATAGTGCCTATCATAAATATACGACACCCACATATTTACAAGTTTTGACTATTTATTATATTACTATGTAATGGAATTTCATTTTATTTTAATTAATTTTACCAAAATTAATTTTTTTTTTAACCATGTTAATCCCGAAAACTACTGAGCGGATTTGCAAAGATTTTTTTTAATAGATATCCAACAACTTTATTAAGCTTGAGGCCATTTTTAGTGAAAAACTATTGTGGGGGAAAAAACAATTATGTATAAAAATAGAAAAGTGATAGCTATTTCGGAGATCATCACATTTCCTCATCCTTAGTACTGAGAATTTGAATAGGATTGCCACCTGTCTAAAAATTATAAAATCCACACTGTTCGTTGAATTATTCATTCAATTAAAAAAAAAAATAGGTGTCAAGGGTTTTGCCTGTAGATGTGCAATAAATTTTTATTTTTTTCGAAGAGGTTGCCACTTTTTTGAAAAGTAAAATTTAATCAAATCATGCACAAGTTATATGCAATATTAAAATATGGGTGTCAAACGAAAGAGTGCTAAGAAATATCTAGTTTGATTATTTAAACTATTTTGAGGTGTTTAAAGAGGGTTGCCAACTATTTAAAATGTTACCGGCAAATTACTGAATCAGTTAAATGAATTATTAAAAGATAGGTATCAATCGAATCGCGTTTGAAAGGCTTTATTTCAGAACCATATTAAATAGGGTTGCCATTGGTTTAAAAAATAAAATTCAAATTGTTTATTTATTAATTTTATTGTGGCATATTAATGTTTATTCCACTAGTGTTATTAAGCTTTGTAACACGATTTGTTTATTAGGAAAATTGGAAACAACAACAACATCTCCACATCAGACTTCTTTTTCTAGACTTCAGTAGGGATCGAACCCGCATCATCGATGTGCAAAGTCAGCTGTGCTAAATTCTGAGCTATGCACACCCCATAAGCTCTTATCTATTTTGGTTATTGTATTATTTGTACTGAAAAAGAAACGCGACTATTGCATTTCTCGGTAATTTTTATGAAAATTTCAAAATCGTGTACTTTGCGTCCAATTTCGGAATTCACTATACAACCAAGTGCTTATGGCATTTTAATGTACTTTGCAGGAAAATGAATCCGTCATGCAAATATGTAGTTATAATTTACTTGCCTTTTTCATCAACAAATAATTAAGTCACTCAATAATTGTTGTTTTTCTTTTGCCTTTTTTGCAGATGTGTCGAAAAAATTTAATATCGAAGGATTTACGAGTATGCACAAACACATTCGATTGCAAAGAAAATGGGAAATTTATGACATAGAAAATAGTGTCACATTCACAAAGGATGAATATAGCACTGAGTTGCAGATACAAAAGCAACAACAACTAAGCAACTGATTTACTGAAAATTTGCTGCCAGCGGGCGCTTCGTTTGATGATACTTTAATTATGGCTGTACTAACTAAATACATATATACATAGTACAACCGTCTGCACGCGAGTGTCTCTATGTATGTATGCATGTGTGTATGGCGTTGCGTTGACAGAGCACTCAAAGGCAACATTTTTACCCACGATGCATATTTTGTTGCGACGTGAATGCTGAAGCTCATTTCTTTTGCCATCGCTGACAACGATGCTCTGCTGCTGGTTTGTTTAATGTGATTTTTTCTTGAATTTCTTTGAGCGCTATACAACCATAATAAAATGTCATTAGTGTCAAGAAATGATGAAAAATTGTGTGCAAAATATACTTACAAGTGCTGCCACGTAATTTAAAAAGTCACGTAAAAATATGCTGCAATAAAAAAAAAAACAACAGAAAAAAAGTAGTGAAAGGTATGAGAAGAAATGGATGTGAAGGGCAGGGTAAGCGCTTGGCTTGAAGGAATGAGTTGGATAAAGCAGCATTCACGTGGCAAAGTGATTAATAATCAAAATGAAGAACAATACGGTTAATGTACAATGAGTGCGAGTGTGCGTGAGAGCGCGAGTTGACCGCCGAAGTTTACGCAACCCTGTAGGGAAAATCTCTAGTTCCGAATTGCTGCGCTTCTAGTACATTTAGAGCCCGTACTGGTGGGCGATAAATCTCTTTAGCATGCAAACAACTGGCGAATTTAACATGGCGGTGTCTTAGGAAGTGTCAATTGCCGCCCGCTGCATCCCTTTTTTGATAGTTCCGAACTAGTCTTAAATTCTATAGTGCCGTGTGTGCGATTTTAAATAATTTGCAAAGAAATTTGTTTTAAATTTAAAATTAAATTTGTTTGAATGATTGTATGAAATGTACACTGCCGGCAAAAACTATTGATACAGCAAATTTTTCACATTATATGCAATAATTTTTATTCTAATATTTTTCCGCCAAATTTTTATTAAAATATGGTCCATTCTACAACAAAAAATAATTAAATACAATTCCTAAACTTTGTGCAAAACTCACGAAAATTCAGCAAATTTTGACTTAAATTTTTCAACATTTTAACAGATTTTTTAGAATTTCTTTTAGTATGCAGATTTGTATCACAATCAATTTTATTACAATAAAGTACAAGTTTTAAGTAGCTAGGAATTACGGTTGATGGCATTTTTTTCATGCAGTCCCTTCCATATTTTTTTTACAAAAATACTTTATATGGAAAAAAAACGCAAAACACCTTCAACAAAAAAAGTCTCAAAAATCTACACGAATTTTGACTAACTCCAAACATGCATTTTTTACTACAATTTAACGGGCTGCAAGACTCCATACAAAATATTCTAAAAAATCTGGGTAAAAAGTTGAAAATTTGTTGAAAATTTGCTGAATTTTCGCGAGTTTTGCACAAAGTTTAGGAATTATATTTTTATGTTTTTTTTTGTTTAAGAATGAACAATTTTGTATTAAAAAAATTGATGGAAAAATATTAGAAAAAAATTGTGGCATATATTGTGAAAACTTTGCTGTACCAATACTTCTTGCCGGCAGTGTACGTTTACATACCTTTGGCTGTAGCTGAATTTGCAGAAGTGCTTGCTGTTATTGGTTAGATTCCAGAAGAGCTCAAGATGTTGAAATGTTAACATAAGTTTTTGTTTTGTATTACCAAGCTATGAAAAAGTATTTGCGAAGTGCAGAATGGAAGTGTATTTGAACGAAAAATGTGAAGTAAAAAAGCCCTTCGCTGCATTTCTTGTTCTATAGTTCCAAACCAGTTCGTCATCTTAGATATAGATTTTTAACGGAAAAAGTGAAATAAAATAGTTTTTTAAAAGTACACCATTTCGCTGATTTTGACTGATAGGAATCTAATTACCTTTCGGACTAGTTCGTTTTGGCGATAAAGATCAAGTTCGAAATTTGATTTACTAGTCCGCGGTTTCCCTACAGGAAACGTAGCCTAACCCAAAATTCTCATTACTCGTAGCCAAACATAATTAATAATTGTAAGGAGTTTTTTTGTGTTTTTGCAGTCGAATCAGTTTATTACAACTACAAGGAAGCTAAATAAAAAAGTGCTTAATATAAATTATTGAAAAATAAAATCAAAGTAAATTCGAAAAATTCCATTAAAAATTAAATTATGGTGAGTGCTTAAAAAGGGATAAAAGTGCAGAAAAAAAGAAGAAAAAAGTGTGTACCTAAATATACAAAAATTACTGAAATCCAATATAAAAAAAGCGCATAAATATATAGTGGATTTAAAGTTAGACCACCAAACAAAAAAAAACGACCTCGGCAACCTAGAAAGCAAAAAGTTTAATTTCCCGGCAGCGCTCCAACTTCGAATTCAACTCTTCTGCTTCATCGTCACTCGTCGTCGGTCTTGCGCTCATACTCGATAATTTCAGCAACTTATTGAGCGCCGCTTGCCACCACTGACTTCGGCGTCAACGTCGACTTCATCGTCGACTTTAACTCTGACTCTGACTGTGACTCCAAAATGGTCAAAATGGAATTTCTTAAAAGGAAACATTTTTCATTGTGGATTATAACGACATTTGTACTCGTGGCTGGCATTTTGGATGGTTGCGTCGGACTGCAAGGCGTACCAACATGGATGTAAGTTGCACATTTTTTCTTCAATTTATATACACTTATTTTAACAAACATAAGTATGCATTTATTGAAGTACATTTATATGTACATATTAACATTTGTGCATTTATATGTGTACATACTTGTAATAAGTCTCGTTGCTTTTTACCCATTACCCTCGCTACTTATTTCCCTCTTCACTACATTTTACGTACGTTGCTGAACATTGGCGTGTAGTTGTTGTATTCTTTTTATTCACTTTTTATTAAGCGTTCTGCATTTACAGCGAAGTGTAAAATTGTTGGAAAAACGAAAGCCAATTTGTAACTGTTGGCAAAAAATCTGAATAATTGCCTTGACTAATATCTGCTTAATTACGATTAGTGTGGGATTTTACCAAAAGAGATGAACTGTTCGAGCATTCATTTCTACGAAATAACGCAAAAAGAAAAAAAAACTAAATTGACGGCAAATGCAATTATTTTCTAAAGATAGAAAAATACGAGTCGACCGAAAAAGTGCAAAAAATATATCTTAATTATTGCGATTTTTAACTATTAACTTTTTGATAAATTAATGCCGTCGAAGAAACTGATTTTCGGAACAAGTTACTGATCTTTTTTGTTGTGCATTAAAAAAGATCAGACTTAAATACGGTTTTTAGTGATATCTCGACTCCAACGACGGACTTACAGGTCTATTCTGCGCTGGTAATTTTTAATTTCTGGCAACAGTTTTTGGTATTAAAATTCTTCGGTTACAAAATCTTCGGTAGATAACGTGTTAGAGAAAATTTTTAAGAAAAATTATTTGTATTTACGTGAATTTGAATCAAGGCCACCTCTCAGGCCAATAAATAATTAAGAAAATCCCTAAAACTCGAAAATGGCTCGAAAACCTCGAAAGCTAGAAACCTTTCCAGTCCCTAACAACAAAAAAATTTCAAAAATAGTATGAATGGAGCTTTTCACGTACCTCAAAAAGTTTCTAGGCAAACTAGTCGCGAGAACGCTCTCGAAAAGTAATTCGTAAATTTCATGAGCATGAGCGCTGATTGAGCTCTTTAGTCGCTGAAGCAAAGGAATTTCTTTGAGTGATGATTTCCTTCTAAATTATCCCAAATGGATACCGGTGCAGCATATTTCCCACTTGTTGGGGTCGTTCTTGATATCGTTTTTGTTGAAGCCAAGAAATGGGCTGGACCCAATAAAAGGTGTCTCTGTCCCTTTTTAGCTTGGAAGTCCGTTTTTTCATTGCCATCATAGCCCTCATGCCGAGCAACCCAGATTAAGGGTACCCTATTTTTGGCGTCTAGATCATTGAGTGTTGCTCTATGACACTCTGACTATAAAGGTTTTCGATGATAACCTTAGAATTACTGCTCCAATCTTCGCGAGTGGAAAATATGATCTTATAGTTCTTCATACTATTTGATCGGAGAACAGGGTCAAGGGGAAATCACCGGATTCGGCCCTACAGTATCTGATTAGTAGGATCGAAATTGCCTTCGAGGCCAAGGAGATCACTATGTATTCCAAGTGATAATCCCCGATCGCGAAGATTAGGCAAATGGGCTCCTTGCACTTGATCTCAGATACGAACAATGGTACATAGATGGGTCAAGGTTGGCGGACAGAGCAGGTGCAGGTATCTTTGGACCTAGCACCACACTTACAATTCCTAGGCTAGGCTCTTCGACTACCCCTTCAATAGAAACGACATTGTCTTAATAAATATAAATGACATCAGGCTACTTTCTGGATACCTGACCACAGTCACAACCAATTTCGATTCCACTTGCACCGAATAGGTGCGATCACAGAGTCGGAATGCCGGCTCTGCCTTGAGGATGATGAAACTTCGGGGCATAATCTCTGTTACTGTCCGGCTTTGGCCAGACAAAGACTGATTTATTTTAAATCGTCAAGGGTCGAATAAGGAATTCGTCTACCAAGGACCTTTTAGGATTCATTAGGGAGGCCGAAGGTATCTTGGCCATAATGGGTTAGGGACTCGTTTTAAGGGCTACAAAAGATCTTTTAGGTCGCGGTGTCTCTTGTTCTAGTACACCCAAAAAATTAACTAACTACTTAACTAACTAGCGGTTTGGCCATGATTGTCTCCTTACCCCTCAAGATTTTAAGGTGTTCGACCAGGTCGCCCTGTTTGCTTGCATTGGTGCTTCCTTAGTGAAATTATAAATTATCTGCTAATGTATAAATGGTGAAAAATGCATTTTATTAATAACTTTACGATTTTAAGCTTTTAAATACGTATGTATAACATTTTAAATATACATGCATACAAATTATCAGAATTCTTCTAAAACGTTTTACTAAATACTCATAACTATGTGCATACATATTTCACATGGCCTTTGAATGAAATGGCTTGCACAAAAGCCAAGCAGCAGCAATGTTTTAGAAATATGTATGTATGTACATTGGGGCGGGTCAATTTCTATGGAAGGTTTTTTGACTATGCGCGTACAGCACAGAATTATTCTACGTGTAATTCTAAGTAAATTTGCCGCAGAACCCATGGGTCTAAAACCAATTTAGAGTTTGCCAAATTGCGAAAATAAGTATCTTAGCATTTTGCTATAGTGTCGTAAAGGGGCTTGTTGGTATAAGGGATCAATTTCTGCACTTTTATTTTTCTTAAAAATTCCACCGGGAAATTTGCATAGGGACATCGACCCGCCCTAATGTACATACATACATACATCCATACATTTCCACTTTCTTTCCTGCTTTAAGCGGTTGGCTCCCCTCAGCTGACGCAAGGCATACATGACACACAAACTCTTAACATTCACCAGCAAAGTATTATAGCAGAGCAGTGCAATCACGCACCACATTAATTTTCAAATTTTATGATTTTTAGCAGCAGCTCCCTCCCCGCTTTCGGAGCTTGACTTCTGGGCGAGTTGGCAATCTAGTATGTGCGCACACGCATACCCCCATACATAAATGTACAATTATACACGCATAGGAAGTGCAACTGGGAGTTACCACTTCGTGACTTGTACGACTTAGAAGCTCCTTTAGTCCATTGCAGTGGTGATGCGCCAACAGTGGCGTTTTGCTGTTTGTTCTTTTGCCAATGCAGATAAGTTAAGCGTAGAATGTGCGACTATAGTAGCGCATGACTATGCAACTGTAGCTGTTATTGTTTTTGTTGTAGCAATTGCATTGTTAAGTGGCATAGTTGTGCGGATCACGGACACTTTACTGGTGCTTTTCGTTTGTCCTTTCCCAGCAATTCACTTTTTCGTTTTTGTTATTTTTCCAACAACCACAATAAATGCATTGCTTCGCGTTGGGTAGATATTCTTCGATCGGCTACTAACTATTGTCGCTATCACCAGATTTGTGGCCATAATAAACTTGTGTGGTTTATGTGGGCACACATACATACACTAAAGCGTTTAAATAAAGGAGTGGAATGCATGTACATATTGTATATACATATGTGTGTGTAAGAACACATGGACTTGCATACAAACCTACATACATATGAGGGTATCTACGTACATATGTTTGTAAATATGTCACCGCTTTTATATGCAACATGCTGCTGCAACAAGTGACTGCTTGCTCCGTATGTTTGATATTGCCACAGGGCAGTCACATTGAGTGCTTGTTCCTGTTCTCATTACTATCACCACTAGCACGCCTTCTGGCAAATGCTAATTGCTCTGATAATTTGCTTGTTTTGCTGCGATTTTATGCGATGTTAAATGATCAATAAATTTTAAGTTTATTATTTTGCTTCTTGCTTTTGAAATGAGTTGGAAATTTCTGTCATTGCCAGTAAAAAAAATACGACTACCTAAGAAATGAATGTGGAATAGAAAGAAAATTAGTAAGCGACATAGAAAAAAATCTGTAATCGCTTTAAGCGAAAATGTGTTCTTGTATTCTTTAACCCATTAAGGGGAATGCAAAGTCGTATGCAAGCCTTTACCACCAATGCGTTCAACTAATTTGAAACGAAATTCAAAATGATATTGATTGCAAATTATGTTTTTTTTTATTTTTAATAATTTTCATTTAAAATATAATAACAATAATAAAAGTTTCAAAGCTTGCAAAAATTGCAAAAAAAAATTGTCATCAAAATTTTCAAATTTTTAATAAAAATATTTAGAAAATTTTCGGGTATGCAGTTCTGTAGCCCATTCAATTGTAGTCTAAGAAAGTGCAAGTCTCAAGTCGTTAAAAATTAGCGTTGATTTTTTAGATTTTTTTTTGTGGAGGGTGTTGCGCATTTTCTTCCATATAACACATCATACAAAATTTTTTTTATATGAAAAAAGAAAATCCACAACACCCTGTTCTCTGAGTCTGATTTCAACACGTTATCACAAGAAGCCATTCCACATTTTTTGCTGGGTTGCTTATTGACTTTCAATACATGTAAAAAGAAAACATAAATTTGTTTGAAAATAATTTTCATTAGTTCGTTTGCTAACTCTTTAATGGATTTTGGAATAAGCAAATAACAAATTTCAATAAAAATATTATTTCTTATTGCTTATCTCGTTCGTTTTAATAGAATTTCCATTACATGGTAGGGAAAATCTTAAGTTATGAGATGACACAGAAAAAACGTCAAAACACATACACTTAAAATGGGTGCTAGATTATGAATTATGGAATAAGGTTTCATTCATTATGCAAATAATTTCAGATAAAGAATACATTTTTATTCTTCATTCAGTTAAATACAAATGCGAATAATTTTTGATTTATTATTCAGACCAGTAGACGATCGAAGCATACAAAATTAGGAAATATATCAAAACCTACATACGTACATGTGTATATAAGCATGTGCATAAGATAAAGAAGGAATGACGGAATAAGAAGTAAAAAATATTCGATATTCGGCATCATGAATTAAAATTTATTCTTCATTTTAAATTACATGAATGTAGGATAAAAATGTATTCGTTATTTGAACTTATTTGAATAAAGTGTAAAAATTTTTTATATATTCGAAATTACTTGAATGATGAATGAAAATTTATTGTAATTTTTTTTATTCAATTATTCATTTTCTTGATTTCGTCAATCTTTGCTCATAAGCCATATCGTACATGGCGTATGAGTAACATTTTCCATGTTAAAGTTTGAATTTTATTCATTCCCGACGCAAACTTAAAATGAAAATATCTTGGAAAATTTACCGGATTCAGAAAACCGGTGTACAGATCCGTAATCTGCGACCCAAAATTAAGTATCGGAGTATTTTGTATCATTTTAGAGTTCTTGCAGTTTTATGACCAGGAATCACAGATTTTATTCAAAAAAAAAAAAAAAAAAAAAGTAAAAGAAAAGGCGAAACCGAACTTTATATACCCTTAGCCCGTAGTAAATATCATTTTTACAACTTTCCGTAAACTACGTTTATATGATAAACTGAGCTACTTTTGCCCGATTTCATTAGTTACTGATTTAACCCTTAAAAGTTTCACGATACATCAATTGACCAGACCACGTAGAATTTCTGTCCATATATTAATCAAATAATTGGTTAAGCAACCCAAGACTCTTTCGAATTTGAATTAGCTGAAAAAATATTACCAGCTTCAGTTGTTAGGGCAACATCAGCTTTTTATAAAAAAATCATTTGGCATTTAATGAGCGCTTTTCGAATAAATTCCAAAATTGTTCTACTTCTTTGCTTGCAAAATACGAATTTTAATAAATGACCGTTTTATCTATCACAAAAAGAACAGAAAGCCACTTCAAATTTCTTATTTCCTCAATAAAATTCCATGTAATTCTTCCTAATTGCCAACTCAACACTCCAATTCGTCACGCCTTTAGATCTTGTGAGAGATTAAGGCAAAAATTAGGTCAGGCATACTTCAATTTAATTACAGAAATATTTATGCAAATTCTAATATGTTCATAAAAACATACTTACATACATAAGCTGTACTTGCATAGTACTTACTCCAGCATATATGTATATGTATGTATGTATGTACGCATTTTGCTTTAGCTTGTATCTACTGCTAGCATTTTAGAGCGAATTAATGAATTAATTTAGTAGAATAATACGCCTCCAGTCTTTGTGCGCTAGAGAATTTTCTCATATTTAAATATCTATGTATATCTACGTATATTGTATGTGTCACGGTTGCCAACTGTCTCGTTTTCGGCGGGACAGTCCCGGATTTTAAAGCTATGTTTCGGTCCCGGTACAACACATGCCGGTACGCAAAATGTCCCGGGTTTTGGCAAGAAAAAAAAATTTTAGACATCTAGTTGTAAAAAAAATTTGAACTTTTAAAATCTGTACACTAGGGTGGTCAAATTGTTCGGACGATAGTTTTTCGACGAATCGCATGGCATTTTCGGTTTCTCTAGATAATTTTAAAAGAAAATGTGAGAAAAACTATAAGTTGGTAATGAGTCTCTAGCCTGCGCTTTTCTAAAAGAAAAATTTACTTGTTTTCAAAACTTTGAAACTATGTGCAATATTCAAAAATAAAATTAGCATACTTTTGTAAAAGTTTAAACCATTTTAGATGGATTTCTTAGAAAGATTTCTCTAGAAAAAAGTTGAGTATGCAGTTTGATAATTTTTTTTATATGGAGAAAATGTGCAACACCTTCAACAAAAAAATGTCCCAAAATTCAATTGTAAGACCTAGCTTCCTCATACTTGCACTTTGTTAATCTAAAATTGAACGGGCTAAAAAACTGCATACGTTTTTCTAGAGAGCATAAATAAAAAGTGCAATATTTGAATGAAATTTTGCAGAATTTTCTTTAATTTTGCACAACATTTGGAACTTTGATTTTTGGGGTTTTTGTTGTAGAATTAACCATATTTTTACAAAAAATTAGCGAAAAATAAAATATTTAAAAATTAGTTGCCCGTATTGTAAAAAATTAGAAGTACCTAAACTTTATTGACTGACTGTATGTACATTGTGAAATATTCCCCGTGCCAAATACATATATTTTATGTTTTCGTTGTAGTATGAATTATAATTTTAGAAAAATTTCCCAGACAATTTTAAGTAAAAAAGTTACATATGTATGTATGTACATTGTGAAATATTCCCCGTGCCAAATACATATATATATAGAAATGTATAATTTATAATTGGTGTGACTTTTATTTCCACTTTAATTTTTGTTTTGAATTATTTTAAAGTATTAACGTTGAAATTTCGTATTATGGAAATTTTTATCTGATGAATTTTATATTGTATATAGTTTTCATATTTTAAATAGATATTTTCAAAAATGCAGCATTGTAACTGATGTCCCGGTTCCAAGAATGCAAAAGTTGGTAACCGTGGTACATATGTGTATGCATACATACATAGTATGTAGATTAAAATTTTCACTAGTCAGCAGTACAATGGGATCGCTGCCTTTCCATTCAGTCGACGCATATTTCACTTTCAACTCGACTAAGCTATTGCTGCTGACAGTAAGTGTAAAACATTGTAAACTAGAATGTTTAGAATGTGGCCTTATGAAAGTTACTGCTTATGTTCTATCATGTGTATGTATGGACTTACATTAGGGTGGTCTTTAAATGTAGGAATAAAATTTTTACTTTAAATTTTCCTAAGCCTCAAGCCTTACGTCGATGCTACTATAGTCGCAGATATCACATATAAATTTAGGTCCCGATTGGAGACGGTTAAGTCGTGGCGCACAGGGGTCAAAGTTCAGACTCCTCTATAGAGACTAAAAAAATTTAAATTTTTTTTTATCTAATACCCACTACTACTATAGTCGAAGATATCACATAAAAATTTTGGGGGCCTAAATTCAGATTACCCTATGAAGATGTGTGATATCTTTGAGTACGGTTGTATCGATTTTGGGTATGAGTTGATAAAAAAATTAATTTTAATTTTTTGAGTCTCCCGTTTGAAGGGGTGAGACTGAAAAAATGGCTCATTTGATTTTTAAGGACCACCCTAACTTACATAGATAAGTAGTTATGTATGTTGATCTGTGTACATATGTGCTCATGTGCAAACGCAACTACTAGTTACAGAAGTCTTGGTATTCTGCTTAATTAATTAAATATTTAATTTGCTAAGTTACTAAGCATTACCTACTTTGTGCCAGCACCTTAGCTACAACTTTGATAACTTTTCTATTTCACTATTTTTGGGGGGTTTGCATGCAATTTGGGAATTTTAAGGCGTAACTTATGCACGCACACACACATATTTACATACATATATATGTATTTGTAGTCCAGTTAGACTTATGTACATTAAATTCTTTGAGTAGATAAATATGCATTTCCCCAGAGCGAGCAGCTTAATACGCTTTCATTCTTAAGCAGACTTATGTCGACAAAACTTTGTACACGAACTTCATAAACTTATGTACGTTCATATGTATATACATATGTATGCATATGAGGCTACATACGTATACTATACATGCACTCTCTTTGAGCCGCTTTCCGTGTTAGCGTTTCAGTCGTCTGGCAGTGAAAGCATTAATCATTTCAGGTGAGGACTTTGAATAAATATTTACATACATTAGAGTATGTTTGTATGAGATGATAAGACATCATTTATTTTCTGCCTGTACGAAGAACTAAATTTACAAAAAAAAAAAGACATTCCTAAAAAAGAAAATTAAGTAAAGGCCTGTTTGACAAACAGCCGAATTTTATCTGTATGTCATGAAAGCCCAATTGTCTACAAGAATTGTTATTTGTATTACTTTTTCCTACTAATTGTCATTCCTGAGTTATTGCTATTCTACCTGCATGTTGTGCTTACTAGGATTTTACATACGAACTTCAATGGCTTGTATATTAAATTTGGCTAGAAAGCTGAACTTTAGGTTTCTTTTTGGCTTCTTATCCCGAATTAAGCTCTTTTTAGGTGAAAAGTTTTTATGTGTCAAAATTTTTCCCCGTGGCCTTGTAAAACCTCTATTATCTTTTGAATAAATCAATTTTTTTCTAGTGTTTCGAAAAAATACATACAGATTTCCAAAATCTTATAACCGAAAAATCTGCAAATTACGCAATAATTTCCAATTCAACAAAATCGTTCAAATGCTTCATGCCCCAGGACTGAACGGCATCATATGGAAATGTCGTATAGGTGGTTGACTTTTATTTACACAGGGTGTAGCTTTGTATATACCAGAGTTTATAGGATAGTCAGGGTGGCTTTTAACCCGAAAGCCGCAAAGAGCTCTCATATATTACCTGAGGACTTTAGAGCACTCTGTGTGTCTTCGTTTTTGCTGAAGACGCTCAGTGAAACTGACTGATCCTCACATCAAGATTCCTGGAGTTCGCCTAAAATAAAGGAAGGTCTCCCCCTATATATAGCTTTATTGTATACTATGTAAAATATGTAGGGAAAACATTAATTTAGTAGGAACCTGACTCGACATCGTGGCGGTATTTAGAAACGTACCTACGGTTGGAGACAATTGTTAAATCAGTAGATAAGCTCAGAGTCCAAACCAATCCCAAAAGGTGAGGAGTGGCTCAGCGCCTGCGTGCAACGTTTTGTGAACAAATGCACTCCGAAAGGTAGGGTCCAGCTTCTTTGCTCTGCACAGCTGTCAGCGGTCAAATCGTCTTCTTGAAAGAGCTAGAAGAGAGGCGTGACAACATAAATACAGACGGCGTGTTTGAGGGAAGATTTAACAAGCTTAGCTTTCTCAAAAGCTCTACAGTGTCTCGACATGTTTCCTAATTACACGGATCACTGCATCTCTGAAATGACTCCATGTAGCTATTTCTCTATACATGTATGTACATTAGCTCAGTCGCTGATTGCGTCAGACGAGGTAGCTGGAGGTAGGGAGAAGTGAACTTTTTCTAATACAGGTCAGACGTTGATGGAAGGGCTGCGAAGGATTATTCTGCGAAGAGCTATTCATCAACATCAACAAACAGGGACCTGAGCTCGTTAATAATGCACTCAAAATTGAACAGGTTACTCTTGAAACGATACTACCGAGCGTGGAGTGGATAGGAATGCCACTGACGACTTCCGTTCACCCTTGTGCAGATGAGTGACTCTCTTAACAGCTTAGCGGAGATGTTCAATTGTACGATACTTCTGGCTCATGGCGGATCCATGGAGTTTGCAAAGCCAATGCTTTCGCGTTTAATGAGGTTTCTGACATATCCATGTCCGTTCGGAATTCACACGAAAAGACTAAAAATACTGCCGCATTTGATTTAAGGTTGATGAGGAACAACCACCTCAACAGCTTTTCCTCGCTTTTCTAGCCTTCGCGAGGCCAAGATTGAGGGATTTGGCTTGATATTAGCTATCTCCAAAACTTCGTGATTAGCTAGTGGCATTTCATCGTTGTACCACAAAGGACAATGTGCTTAACTGTAACTATACCCCAGTGGGGGCGGCTACCTAATTATTTATTTATCTGTTTGCGTCCATCGCTAAGCCAACTACTATTCACTTCGCTCTAAACCGGAAAAAGCTGAGTTCATACCTCCTTTGATATCAAACCAAAGTTGTGCTTAGATACAGCGGCTGTAAAAGTCCGGCCCATGGTGGATTTTCTAGATCTAAAGCCACTCTGATAAGGTCCATCAAATAAGCTGAAGGGCTGAGTCTTTCAGACAGTTTCGTCGATAGGACTTTGTATGTATGTACTGTTGAGCAGCCTTGTTTACTCCACGGTAAAAGGCGAAAAGGGCAAGTAGACCGGGCAAATTACGCTTAGATTTCAATCTTATTTTCTGCCATGTATTTATCGCACTAAATTCCACCTAATAGCTCGTACGTGCGCCAAATACCTTTCCTTCGCATACACCGCCTCCATGTGTCTTTTGTGTGCGAGTAGGTGCGCACATACATACATACATATGTAATTATGTATGTATAAAATTATAAAGTAATGTACTTAGCTAAATATGATCGAAACTAGGCCTTGGGATAAGCTGACTGCAACTAAGAAACTTGAAATTTCAATTACATTTCCCACAGGCCAATCACTTAACGTAAGCGTGTGTGTGAGACAGCATTTCACATTTCATTTCGGTAAAAGTTTTCAATAAAGAAAGTAAATTAATTAAAATTGTTTTCTGTTGTCTCTAGAAACTAGAGCAGTCCATTGCAAATATAAACACACTTTGGAGTGCATACATATGCATGTATGTACATAAACGTATACAAATGAATACATGTAACGGTACCAATCACAATTATAAAAGTACACACTGACTGGCATACGAATTTCCGCTCTACTACACCCACAGTTCCATTAAGTGCTCTCAAATACTTAACAGAGACACATAACTATGTATTTACATACCCATATACAATATACCAACCCTGTAGGATGTCGGGTTAGACTAAGAAGAGTACTCAATAAACTAGACCTAAATAAATTCTTGTAACTAGATACTAATTTTATTTATTTGCTAATCTTCAGTACAAAGTACCTTACTGACTGACGATAAAATACATAAATTGAGCTCAAAACTCTAACAAAAGCAGACCTGGTTAAAGAGAATTCAATCAGCTGAGATTAATGGCAACATTTCTTGCAAAATTAATTTTGTAGCATTCATAAGAAGGTCAGACGTTCCGAGGGCTTCTTTGTAGAACATTAAAGCTTATCTGCTGAAGTGAAATTTGGAAATCGGTTATGCCGTTAATTACATTGTAAATACATGAAACATAGAGGACCGTCCTTCTGCTTTTCAAAGTTCTTCAGTTAATTAGCATAAGATGAGAAGTGTATGGCAGAAACATATATTTTTGCAATCGTTCAATTCTCTGCACAGAGAGTTGGTCATGTGGCCGCCACATAAAAGAGACGTAAATCGAATCTACACAGCACGTATTAGACAAATACGAACTAATCCATTTCAGAAGGTATCTAGCTCATTTATTAGGACCTTGTGGGATACTCTGTCAAAGGCCTTGGAGTACTGCCGAAAACAATGAAATGCAAAAATCATGCATTCTCATCAATATTGGCATTAGTTAAAAACTCTCGATAGGTTAGTGATGCTTTTATGTGAAATAACGACACTTTTCGTATTGTGCCGTTGTTCAGTAATGCAAATGGAGTTTTATCTTTCATTTAACTACTTAGGAGTTGTTACTTACAAATTTCGTATTTTGGCAGTGCAACACTTACTACATGTTAAAAAAAAATTAATATTTTGAAAGCTTACAAATTTCATTTCAAAATGACTGCAAACAATCCGATTCAATTACGTTCCAAGACATATTATTTCTAAATTACAAAACACAAAATTTTCGTCGTTATTGCAGATGACCATCGATATATCAAACCGTTTGAATGAAAAATTCATCTTTAGTTGGTTTGCAAACTTAGCTATTTACCATTTTTCAACATCATATTATCAGCCAAGAATGCTCAAAATTATAAAATTTAATATCCATTCTTAGCCTCCATTCTCTTTATTATAAAAGTTTTTGGTAAAAAAAAATTAGGCAACGCACAAAAAAGGGTACGATGGCATACAAAATGCCAATAGTCGAATGTTCATTTATCTATTGCAAAAAAGAATATTTTTTTTTTTTAATTTTATATTTTTATCTCAACTACAATCAAATATGTTTTAGTTTGAAATAATGTCACTGAAGGCAAGCAAATTTTTTATAAAAGAGAATAAGCATAAAACAAAAAATAAATATATAAAAAAACTAATTTTTTAGTTGGAAATAATATATTTGAAACAACTTCAAAGTTTAGTTTTTGTTTAAAGTTACAATGTAACTCAGGTTAAGCTTTTTTTGATAAAAAGAAACAGCATAAAAAATAAAAAAATAAAAATGTATAAAATTTAAAAAATGAACAAAAAAATATTTTAACGGCTCTATTCTGTATCAGTGACAAATACTTGTCACAGTCTTTATTACGGAAGAATATATGAAAAAGTTTAAATTTGTCGGTAAACAAAAATTTTGTCACCGCTTAAAAATATATATATATATGTACATTTGCACATACAATAGATTTTTATTTCCAAATTTATGTCAACTACTTCATGCACATTTCATTTTCAGTGGCGAATAAATTTAATTAGGTATCACAATTTTCATAATTTTTTCATTTTAGTACAACTAATTTAAATAATTAAAAATGTAGTTTAGCTGAATATTTCGTTTTCTTTACCGAAGAAGCAAAACTGTGTGTTTTCCTAAAATGCCACATTATTACACCTTTCCCTTTAAGCTGTAGATCTTGCCTAAAAAATCAAAAAAAAAAAAATTGTAACGGTGTGAAAAACATGAACCAATTGTTCGTTTCTGCATATCATTGAAAGAAGAAACAGGTAAAATTGAACACTTTTATATTGCAAAACCGAAACAAACAACGAATACATTGGGCATTACACTCGATACAGTTAATATGCATTTACCCTGCCCATCAGTGCACTTGGTCCAATTTTTATAGCAGATCGCCTACCTAGTATTACAATTGTTTCAGTTTTAAGGCTATTTTTCGACTAGTTACCAAAGAACTATTCTTATTATTGTAATTTGTAGGCAGTTCGTCTCATATTTCCTGTAGGGTAGTTACATACATATGTATGTGCATGCATAAATAGATACATTTGTTTGAAATGAATGAGCGAAAGGTTAGCGGAGGGGCAATTGCTGATTGAGTACAGACAGGTTGTAGGATATAGCGATTGAGTGTATCTATTTAAATTTGCCAGCAATGCTGGTAACATCGACATCGACACCCGCATAGTATAGCATATTGCACTGATCATATAAAGGCGCCAACACCTACTACTTCACGCTGCAAAACACATACCCTCCGCTCTGTTTGCTTGCAATTGCAACAATGTTGCCGCTGCTGCTGCCGCCGCTATCCTTTTAAATATTTATGCATACGCGAGGTGGCAATAGAGATGTACCTACATGAGAATCGACGAGCAAAAAGTTTGTGCGCAAATATTTGCAACAACTGCAAATATTACGACCACACAAACACACGAGCGCACACGCCACCAATACATACATATCAAAGCCCTTACATTGCAGTCTGTTGCTGCATTGAAATTGTTTGGAAAACATTGCTGCACCTACCTACTTTGTCGCAAGCGCTACGAGTATTTGCAGGCACAGTGTAAAAAAAAAGATAATTAAAATAAAAAAAGAGCGAGGTGGCAGCAAAAAATATGTAGCAAACTATTATTGGGCAAAGGTGAATTGAATAGAAAAAATGCTAAATTATACAAAGTTGAGGCAAAAGTGTCCTTTTAATAGACTCATCGTTGAGTCAACTAGCATTTTTCTGCTCTTTTTTTGTGTGTGTGTACTTAACAATTTGAAAACTGCTTTCTTTTGATGATTAGTGAGCCAAAGTAATTTAAATATTTGAGGCAATGAAACAAAAGAAGGGCAAACAACCAAATACAACTCAAAAACTTGTTCCATACATTAATGAAATATTTATGTATGCAAACGAAAATGAAAATGAAAAGGAAAATGTGCTCACAGAAAAGTTAGCTACTATTGAAAATGCAGAAAATACGGAAAAAAATAAAAATAAACTCACTCACAGTAAGTATGTATTTGCTGTTCGTGAAAACATGAGAGCGAACCACACAAAATTTTCCATCATCAAAAGTTGTTGGAAACCCTCTGAGTGCTTGGGAATAAACAAATGAAAAACTTAGTTATGTATGTGTAGTCATGAGTTGCATTCACTCCCACATAAGTACTTACCAACATCCATATGTATTTATGTGTGCGCTCCACATATGATTCCCCGAAATCAGGTTAAGCGGCCTAAAAGGATTTTACCTGAAAAGTACGCGCTGCTCATAACTTCAACAGCTACAACATTTTTTAAAATAGTTACGAACATTTGCAACTTCAGCATCATCGTTATTGTAAAATCATCATAAAACCCCATAAGCAACGGCAACAGCAGCATCAGCGGCAGCGACAGCGCCAATAGCAACAACAACATAATCGCAAAAGTATGGTAAAACAACATTACTTGACAGAGGAAAAATTATGAGCAAAAAGTAAAAGTACTACTCCCCAATGAGTCAGTTGCAAATGTTGTAAGTTCAACCATGAGTGTGTAGGTGCTTGAGCGCACAACTGTTGGAAGTGATTTACAACATGTCAACTTTGACGAATTGATGACCTTGTAGGGAAAGAAAATTTCGAAAATAATTGCATGCTGAGATAATAAAATTAAAAAAAAAAAATATCTAGCAGAGTTATGTGTATAGCAGAGTTTATGAAAAATTTATCTGCAAAAAAGTACTTCAAACTTAGTTTTTTTTGTCGAATGCATACGAGTAGATTGCATGTATGCGCGTTCTAATGATAAAAGTTAGCGTATATCCTCATCGAAGTTTGTTAAAAGCGAGTTAGGTGCATAGAAAATTAAGCATTTCGGAGCAATGTGACATTGCAATGGTGCGCGAAGTCTTCTTAGTTTAGGTTAAATTAAAGCGGTTAAAATGTCAAACCCGAAAGTTTCTCACGCCTGGTTAGCGAGTGATTACCAGCGTGCTTCGTGCAGCCATAGATGAGGTAATTTAATCAGATAGAACCTTAAATCGTTCGACAGAATTTCGAAAGCATTACGCTAACGCAGATTGATGTTTTTAGAGCTTAACGCCGGTCTTCTATTAAGAAGAGCTTTTTCCCTTCACCAATTTCTATACGCCGTACAATTGTAATAACTAAAAAAACTGTAACGTTCCAATTTTTAAGAATTATATAATGAAATTAATGCTAAATTGTAAAGCTTTAGTCCTTGACGCATAACTTCTGCACCTTTATAAATAAGAAATTTTTTTCAGAATAGTCGAAAATAGGACTTAGAAAATGCATTATCTTCAGTTTTGTATAAACAAGATTCCATGGCGAAATTGTATTTAAATGAAAACTTAAAAAAGATATACTAAAATAAATTAGTTGTTAAAACACCTTTTTTATCAAACATCGGACCATAAATACTGGTTTGCCAAATATATCGACTCGTTCTCTACCTATCGGGAGAAAATTTAGTGGAGTTATGTCCTTTTCTTGTCATCCGTTTTAAATATGAACCAAATCGGATTATAAACACGGATTTTTCAAATATCTCGACTCCTGCGCCACCTGTCGGATTAACTCATCTTTCGTATTGCATCGTTATCGGGTTCTGAGCCAACTGTGCAGTTTCAAGTTTGTAGATCATCGGAAAGTTGGTCAAAAATTTATTGGAACACTTGCCCCTAACAAACATACTTATATACATACAGAGCGAGTCAAATAAAAGCTCGTAAAAAGTAAAAATAACCACTCGTGCTCATATACCTACAGTTGCGTATGTAACGTATACGCCCCGTAGAACCATACGCAGTCATCCAACGCGTTTACTCGCATGCCTTAATTTGACCCTCTAATGCGCAAGCCCGCCCCTAGCCGGTCTTCACAAAAATCGCACTGGCGGCAATTGCAACCAGTTTGATATTAGACAAATTTTTTTTCCGATAGCTAATGAGTATGGCAAAATATTTGCAGAAGCTTTCAAAAGCTTTATTTTACCACTTTCATTGCACTTTGCAAAAGCCATGTACATTCTGCTCTGTTTTTGAGTTTCTCTATCTCAATAATAACTTTTGTTTATTTTGAATTATTTTTTTTTTTGTTGGAACAAATGCCAATTTTGCTTTGGAGCCGTGATTTCCTGATGAGTTCCTCAGTTACATTTTTTAATGTCACAGCTAGAATTTTTTTATGAATAAGTGTTTTTGTGAATACTCACTGCAAAAAAGTGCCTTTAAAAATTCGATTAATCGATTATTTCTCAAAAATTGTAGTTAATTTTTTTTTGGTTTGTGATTAATCATGTTATTAAAAAGTAATCAAATATTGGCTTGGAAGATTAATTTCCACTAGAGTCTTTCGTTTTGGCAAGATGCAAATTTTTACCGTTTAATTCAAGTATCTTAAATTATTGAAATTAAAAAATGGTAAAATTTCAAAAATTACAAAATAGCTGCGATAGTCATTCTGCATGCTGCCATTTTTTTAATTTGGTGGCACACTCTTGAAACTTCACAGATATGTTGTATTTGATACCAACGTACATGGCGTCTAATATGAGTATTCTATTTGAAAACTTCCCAAATTTATTAAAAAAACAATTATGATTATTCCAAGTGGCAATAAAGAAATGAATAATTTCGGTACCTTTTCACCTAAAAAAAAATGTTTTAAGGCTAAAATTCTCCAAATACTTGATTTATTTGATATTCTACTTGATTCTGGAATTCCACATTTTATGCTTAGTAGAACATTTATAAAAATTCAACGAATTTTAAATATATGCTCATAAAAATTTTAAACTTTTTGATTAGTTTTATTGCCCACTAACTTTAATATATTAGTATAGCAAAGAGCAAGTTTGAATAGTTAAAAACTTATCGTTGATTTTTGGCAAATTTTTGTTCACATATTTTATTCCATACCAAGTAAATTCGATAATATTTTTTTTTGTATGGAGAAAGTGTTCAACACCTTTCACAAAAAAAAAAAAAAAAAAATGCCAAAGTCAACTGCAAGTCCTAGATATTTAAAAATTGCACTGCGTACTCAGAATCTTTTTAAGAAATCTAATTAAAAAGCTCAAAATTTTGATGGGACTTTGTTCAATTTTGGTAATTTTTGTACAATTTTTGAAATTTTGACTTACATTACGTTAAATAAACGAAAGTGAAAAAGCCAAACAATTCTAAAATGTCTATTCCCTCTTTATATTTTCGCTACTGTACATACCCATACATAAAATTTCCTCTCACCAACAGTAGTTAAGACTCGCCGTATAAAAAGCGAAATCACTCTCACTACTAATTTTTCCAATACAACCCTTTTCGTTCGTGCAGGGCATATGAAATGACATGACAAATAACGGCAGTGGTACATCCGACAGTTATGCCGTAAAATATCTACTACCACCATGGTTGCCAGCTGCAACAGAAGTTGCTTGAACATCTACCAAAGCTATCACCACCAATCTCCTTCATCATTATCAACATAACATGCCTCGTTTTTCGTCACCAACCTACCAACAGAACCACTATAAACGATATATCACTTTAAATGCGCAAAACAAAAATGGAAAAATCTTCTGATTTGACTGATATGCCCGGATATGCTCTGATGTGTCCTGGCTGGGCTGTCATCATAACGAGCAGTAACTACGTATACATGTATGCATGTATGTAAATATAAACTTGCAAAAGCACGTAAAACAGATCTACAAGTTTGAAGAGTGAATAAAAATTATGACGCATCCTTGTGAAGCACTCAAATGGAAATGCTCCTCTGCAGTTGTACACTTTTTCAACTCTTTCCATTTGTTTTTTTTTTTCGCTTACTTAGGATCAACCTTTTTGTTCAGTCGCATATTTTTTCGACAACCTTTTCATGTTTTTTGATGCTTGCTTTTGTGTGTGTGTGCGTTTTTTTTAACAATAAGTCGTTGTTATGCGAGCGTTATCCTGTACAAAAAAAAATTTACTTTGAAAACATTGTGAGGATTTAAAAAAATCAACACGTGGTAACTTGTTTGAGTCACTGCGCGTAAGTAGTTAAAGAAAAGGGGAAAACGTTTAACCTTCCGCAAGCCTGGTGAAAAAAATAGCGAGGTCCCGGTGGTATTCAGAAGACCCGAAAGGGGGACGATTCGTTTTATTAATCGAACTTCAACTGCTAGTGTTATGATATCGCTGACACATTTATTACAATAGTTGTAATCTCTTGAAAACAAGTCGGGCCTTTCAGACCGCACCAGACACGCGGAAATTTTAATAAGCTAGGGGAAACGATGAAGTGATATTTTTCGCGGAATTTGTTTTTATCTGTGATCATTTATGGTATATTTTCTGCTGAGGTTCGCAAATTAAATGCCTAATTAAGAAACAATTGAATTCAATTGGGAAAATACATATAAATAATTTTTTTAGTCATGGTACTCGTTCTCTTGGTTTTTTAATATGTATTTAACTGAGTAATCAATATATAAATATATAATAACATGGCATGTTCACTATCAGGCGAAAATGTATGTATTATGTATACTAGGGTGTTTCAAAAATGATTGTGAAAAAGTAAAGTCGGTAATTGAAAAAAACACCTTCGTATAAATCGTATAGAATTCTTGAAAATCAATATTTTTCTCTTCAAGAGACTCCCATTAATAATATCTAATTGTTTATTTGACGACGATAGGTCGGCCAAAAATCTCATAAAATGCAATGGGGACCGACAAATCGCTAGTATTCAAAAAATGCTTAAATACAACATGGGTTTTATTATTGGAGTCTCCTCAAGAAAATGAGAGTTTTCCGATCGAAAAATATTGTTTTTCAAGAATTCTATACCATTTCTACGAAAAGTGCTTTTGATCGCTTTGGGCGACCTCTAAATATTTTTTTGATTTAAAAATAAAAAATATGGTATATTTTTTTCGATATAGAACAATCCTAGGCGGTGAGAGCATTAAAATTCCGAGTTATTTTTTTGACCATCCTAATGCATACACATATGTATGAGGTTATAAAGAACATTCCAGCCGGAAAAATTAAGGCTTACAGGGGATGCATTTTTCACGAAGTCTTGTCTTTGAAAACTGTATTAAAATATCTTCAAAGATCTCAAATAAATAAAGCGATTGCGATAGGCAGGTCGATGCTAAACTTTTATTGGTCAGTAACATTTTATTTAAATGTTCACCTTTTAACGAAAGCTGAATCAGAAGGCCTTGAAACTCTGGCTCTTGATGTTGCTCCTGGGAGCCACTTTGCCCATCCCTAGTTTAAAGCACTGTTATTTTTTCAGCATAACTCAATTATTTTTGTTAACAGGACTTAATTTTCTGCACAAATAAGTAATTGGATTCATTTTTGAAAATATGCAAATAATTTTTACTTTCTCTTTAAATAAAGTGTGCTGTCATCGAGAAATTTTTCATTGAAATCGAGTCCAATTTTAGCAAAATAAATGCGCGATGCACTATCTTTTGATTAACTGTAAGTCAAAATTTTTTAGACAAGCCTACAGTTCTTTTAGTTACCTCCTAGTACTCGTTTTTACAGATATTCTAATTTGGTTTTTGGAGAAGTAAATTTTTAAGTGGAATAGAGGCCATGAAGTCTCGCTTTTCCACTTTTGAATGAAAGGGGGTCAGCCGCATTCCGATGATACGGCTAAAAGCCGTTAATATTCCAAAAATGCCTTTGCTTTTACAGGTTCATTTTTTTTGGGTGAAAATACCGTTTTTTCCTGGGAATTGACAGTTTTTTTTTAAACTAATCTGGCAACATTGCCTAAAGGTAAGGAAGATACTATGACTCTCACTTACTCCCCTCATATTTGCTTGAAAGATAACGCTAACCAATACTGATAAGCGATAAGAACACCTGTGGTGTCTTTGAACTTGAACGCTTGAGAGAGGGACGAATAACTGTAATGAAAGCACTTCACTTTTAAAAAACAACTGTAGCAAGAGAGTGGGAAATAATCAGTTTTCTTCAACATTTCGCGAAATCTGCAAAGATAAATATAAAAACTGTGTTATCAAAACACTCAAACGATTGGCATATAAAAAGCCAACATAATGCCGACTAACAGCAACAGTATTCATTAAACAGTTTGTGTTAACACAGCTGAGTCTAAAAACGTAATATCGTAAAAATTTACCAAAAATCCAAAACCCAGTTAAACAAAATGAAGCCTATTCTTGGAAGCATACTTTTCCTAATTGTCGCTTTGGCCAGCGTTGCCATTGCTGCCAACAGCTCGTGGGGTACTCGTTATTCGTCGGATGTTTTATTGCTACGTGAGAACGTCGTGCGTACACCGCTTAAGAATGGATACCAAAGTGCTAATGTGGATTTCCCCAAATCGGTGAGTTTGATTGGGAAAGGGATTTTATTAGAGTAAAAAAAAAACAAGTAAATATTTTCATACAGAATTTTAGAGAATTACTTGCCGATAAAAGTTAATATTTAGCTCCTAATTAATGACACTCACAACACTTTTTTTCCAGGGTCAAGTCAGCAACCGCACTATTTCAGCCATTTACATTTATGATCGCTTCACAAATAGCTCTGGCGCTTACGCGAGTTTGTGGTCCGGTGGTCCAGGCTATCGTTTTGTCTCCATCAATTTGAAGAGTCAATATAATCGCGGCATTAACTCGACTGTGGAAATTTATGGCAAAAAATAAGTACATACTTAAGCTAGCTCTCACGCAAATTTTCAATCGATTGTACAGAGTTGTAACTAGATACTTCAGTTGCAATACGGCAACCTCACGCGTGCATTTGTAATGTGATACTTCTAAGTATGCGACAGAGTTTTATAAGAATTTTATTTCGTAATAAAAAACAAATTTGATTAGCGCAAGTTGCAACTGTTTTAACCAAAGCTTTTTTACGTCTTCGCTATCAACGCTAATTGAATATAATAGCCTTTTAATGAGACTGTTTAATTTATGCATTTGTATTCAAGTATGTATGTACATGGGGCATTCCATACCAAAACGGACGGGGTTTACACTTCATGTGTTTGATTTGTTTCAAATTTTTAGGGTTGATGGATAAACATAAATATGAAATTTGAGCTTCATTAACACATTTTTAAAAACTTTACAGCACAAAACACAAAAACAAATCGATTTAATAGTTTTCCAAATATCTCGAGAACGGGGCGAGGAAAGAGTTTGAAAAAATCACACATACACACTTCAAAACTCTCTACGAAAAGAAATATTTAAAAAAAAATTGTTTCCTAAAAAATTTTTCACATACAACTTTTTTGAAAAATAAAAATAGTTTTTGAAAATATGCCATCTCAAAAAAAATTTTAAAAATCACAATGGTAGCTCTGAGTATTGCGCTATATTTAAGTATAGCACAATACAATAATTTGAGTTATGAATTTTTTTTACACCGAAGTTGAGTAAAATGAGTACATTACCAATTTAAAATTTTTTAAATTTTTTTAGAATTTTTTTTGAGTATGCAGATTTGTAGCCCATTAAATTTTAGTGTAACAAAGTACAAGTTTTAAGCGATTTTTAATTTTCTTTGAAAACGGTTTGTGCATTTTCTTCCATAAGAAAAAAGGCAATTTTGCAGTAGCTTAATGTCCAGAAGATTATGTATTCTACATCGTGAGTTGAATAACTTATATTACATTAGTAAATGTCGCAATACTTCTTATTCGAAAGTTTTAAGTATTGTTCAAGACAATTAGTGAATTTTAAGACCGTGTGGCCGTTTTCTCTTACTCCAAGTTAAACTTCACCACCTTATACTCTCAAACTATTGTACTCGTCTGTAGTTCAGTCCAGGTTAGAATACGCGGCATTTGTTTGGAGACCGTTTCCATATTAATAGATTAGAGTCTATTTGGAGAGTTTTTATACGCGTAGGTCCTACTCCGTCCTATCGTCCTAGTGGCTTATTAATAAATCTTCTGTCTTAGGGGTCTAGGACAATTGATTGTCTGTACCTGCTCAAGAAAATTAATTCTAAAGTTCCCTCACGCATTCTTCGTTGTAATGAAGTGTTTTTTTTTTGTGGGTATCACTAAAACTCTTCATGGGATGAATGCTCCATTTCGGTGGGCGCTAACTCAATTTAATGCATATTTTTCTTCCTTTGAATTTGATTTTTCTTACTGTTAATCTACTTTTAACAATTTACTCATAAGGCTGTTGTCATAAGGTCCATGTATGTATATACGTATCTATCATATAGTCCATTTTGTTTGCTGACTAATAAATAAATCGCGCTCATGAGTAACATTCCAAAACTGCGTAAAGATTTCGACTTATACAACTTGCTCGAAGTTGTCTTCGCATATATGTATGTTTTGATTAAGCGATTTTGATTAAAACACCTTTTTTCGAATGAGACGAATTTTCATTTTAGCGGCAAATTTTAGACAAACACGCGCATAGCCATAGAGTCGAGTAAACACGGTGATCATATCACTTATTCTATCATTACAACTGTCCCAGCGGAGTCAATGACGTTTTAAAATGCCACTGTTTCGTATGGCTTTCGGATCTGTTTCATTATTCTTCCAATTTATGATTGAGAATTTCGATGAAACAGTGAATTCACTCCAGTGAAGGAGACGAGCCCAAGCCCCCATCGATACTAGGGATGCAAATTTTGGGGAGTAACATCGATACATCGAAGTTTCGATGCATCGGACAAATGAACATCGATGCTAAAATACATCGCCAGAAAAACATCGGTATATCGATGGTTTCCGATGTTTCCAAATTTGTTAGGTTGTAGTCACATTGAAAGGAAAATTTAATACTTTTCAATTCATACACTCTGGCTGCGTTTCTTTATACATTCCGGATAATCCCTTTTCACAGCCGGAATAAACAGAATTCGTTTGAAATATACGTCAACATATCATCAGGAACGTTCTAAAGAATAAATAAACAAAAAAGTTTATTCCAAACGTTCAGAATGTATAAAGAGATGCAGCCTCTGTAATTCAATTAGAAAAATACTTACATATGGATGTATTTCCCTGTATTTATTTACCATTCATTTGCCTTTCCTATAAATATAATAAAACGGCATGCCGCCGTAAGTTCGCTGAGCCTAAAGTTCCAAGCCCCAATTTCTTTGAAATTTCAACCCGGTCCTTTTTTAATGATTATGTAAGCATTTTTAATATCAAAAGAATACGTAATAAAATTCATGGGCAGTCAAAAAATTTTTGGAGCATAATGGGTAAGTTAAATTCAAGTCTGAAGCAGACTAAAGTCGATGTTAAAACACCGATAGCAAACATCGAATTTTGAACCGATATTATCGATGTTTCACAAATATCGATGCATCGATTGCATCCCTAATCGATACCAATATCCTACCGCCATATAATGTTGAGGTATGAATAGCAATTTCGTGGCTGAAAAAGATGCTGGAGGTGGCGGATCTTTCTGAGATTAAAGATCAAATTTTCGGGTTTTCTATGAGCCGAAAAAAATGTTGGAATTATTATTTTAAGAATCCATTTGCCATTTGGATGAAGTGAAAAAACCGGTTTGATAGATTTAAAAAATCAGTTTTATTCGATATTCGAAAAATCGAGATTTAAAAAACCGCCTCCAAAAAACAAAAAAAAAATGGACCAATTGACAATATAGGACGACAAAAATGTTTACTCCATATGTATTTCACAGATTTCAAAGAAATTTGGTGTTTAGGGATTTTCATCATCACTGAATTCGAATATTAAATTAAATTTCCAAAGATTTTCGTCGTCACTGATTTCGAAATTCATATTTAATTAAAAAAAATCTCGGATCAGCTAGATCCATCATTTCCATCGCTCGGTCTAATCTCCACATTTTTTGACCAGCTTTGGGAAAATGTTCGAAATCGAGCGGCGGGGGGTCCACCAAAACCAGAAAAATTTTGGGTGGGATCTACGAGAAGAAAAAGTTTTGGGTCCTCTGGGATAGGTGCATCATGTGGCAATGTGAGTATGTACTTTCATAAACAACAGCAAGAAAACAGAGAATCGCAAACATGCGAAAAAAGAAAGGTAAGAAGCAAGTACCTACGTATCAAAAAAATGAAAGCAGATACGAAAAATGCGTCCAACGCACATTTTAGCAAACGTACTGCGAATGTTGTTTTAAGAACTGTTGTTTTTGCAAATGCTGCTACTGCTGCCGATGCCGCCATTGCCGCTGCCGCTGCCGTTGCCAATGCTGCTGGAAAAGAAAATACAAACAAATGCAAATTTACGATACATATTTATGTATGTATGTATGTATGTATGTGGCATGAGTTCGTGCCTCATTGTATTGATATTGAGTAAGAATCATCACGAAACTGAGAAGCATCCAATGACGGTATGCTAATATTGTCTGGTGACTGACTGATCGACTGGCTCAATGTCAGCTTTGCTGATTGGAGGCTGAGAACGGTTGAATTCGTTTGTTGAATCTGCACAGCTGACTGTGTTTATACTTTCGCTTCGCTGACTCGGGCAATATTGTAGCCGGGCTTGAGCTGTGCATTTTGAATATGCAAATATGTGCTGTCACCACGAAAGCTCCTGCACTCCTTGCCTTGGCTCGGCGCGGCGTAATTATTTTTTATTATTATTTTTTTAATGAAAAATGAATGCATTACCGCTTCACAGAAAAATTTTTAATTCAACCATTCTCTCTTTTAATTGTTTCCCTCACATTTATTCAATCAATTTGTTATGTACTTTTGGTGAACTTAATGTTGCCATTGCCACTTTCGGCTTTCAGCATGCCATTTGCCGCAATTTTATTCGACACATGTTTCGCAATGCTTAATTAACTCGATTAACCCTTTCAACGATCTGGCCTGCATGCGTGCAAGTAATTTCAGGCTGCGTAGGGCCATTGGTCGCAGACAAGGAGTCGAGTCAGCGATGACTTGTGCCACATGAAATACTTATGCTGATACAAATGTAGGACATACATACATTCATGTGGGATGTACTACTGAGGACTGCCGTAATTCAGCAACTTTGCACCAATTTTATTAACATTTTTGTTTCCACTTTTTCTTTCATCCATCGATACCGCCGCACGCATTTTTTTATGACACTTCTCATGCTCACACTTGCGATGCACACACGCCGCCTCCTCTTTTAATGCACTTGCAACAATTGCTTGCTTGCGAATTTTTCTCATTCGCTTTTTGGCTCATTCATGTGTGAACTAATAATTTTTTAGTACTCATAAAAATCAAGATTTTATTGAATCTTTAAAGCAGACAGCTGCTTTGGCGAGACAGAGGCGTGGCAGCGGGTTTGCATGGGTGGCAAGTTGGTGTTGCAGTGTTGCTTCATTTTGCAGCAGTCATTTCTTTGTTGTTGCTGCTGCTGTACTGCGGCTAATTTGCATGCGTAAATATTATGTCAGTTGGCATGTCAGACGTTGTTTTTGTTTTTGTTTCTGTTTTATTTTTATTCTTTTTCGCAATCATTTTGTGCTGCGAATATGCATTTACTAAAGCTTGCGCCTTCTGTGAAACATTTAAAATTTTCTTTATTTTTAATTTCTTCTGGTTGATATCTTAATGTGTGCAGCCATTTTTTTTTTGGTGTGCCTTTTTGGTTTTGCTTTCAATTAATTAGGATATTCAGTGAACTGTAGTGGTTGTGAAAAAAGAAAGACTTTTTAATTAAATTCTGCTTTAGCTGATTGTGTGAGCGTAAATAAAACAGCTTAAAATAACAGCTTTGTACACTAAGTCTGATGGAAAATAAATAATTGTTGGCTCTTTGATAAATAAATGCTTTTACAAACTCATCTGTATTATGTAAATGTTTTAGGCCAAAATATGTTAACTCAGCTCGAATTTCGTAGAAATAAATATATGCATACATAACCTTATATAGACATACGTACATACGTACTTAGATATATGAATACAATAGGGTGCATCGCTCTCCATACAAAAAAAAAAAAACTCGGTACTTTTTTCCCCATCCGTAACTATAAAACTTATTGTATTTGTAAATTTTAAGCGAGCCATATATTGGCAAGTCTTAACATTTTTTTTTCTTGTTATTTACTTTGCGTTATTTTTATAAAAGTAAAGCTTATACTTTAACAAAAACCATATAAATCCGCGTTCCAAACCCCTGTGCAATATTAAAAAAAAATAAAAAATTTCTTGGCTTTTAGAAATGAAAGAGTTATAACAAAAAACTCAATATCTGAACACATTGTTGTATGAAGGCTATAGGTTGTAGTAAACCGATCTTTGTCATTTTCGCTGGGCCGATTTGCAAATACTTACCTACTTTTTAAGCTAAAAATCTTCTAACATCTGAAGTGATTTTTTGGAAAAAATCTTAAAACAGAAAAAAAAAATTATAAAAAAAATTTTTTTTCGGATATTTTGAAATCGGCCCAAGCGTAAAAACTAATATTTTTCCGAAACATTTTGGCAAGAGGTGATATAATAAATTTTATAATTCCCGTGGAAAACCGCAATTTTTAGGGTGAGGCACCCTAATGTACAATTATTTTCTTATTTATGTATGTATGTAAATTTACTATTTTTTGATTCTTTACCACAAAGTATTAATTCAGAAAATGATAACAGCACTACGGTGTTTGATTATTTAAATTTTTTTTTTTTAAAACCGGTCTTCGAGTTATTAGGTGGCAGCCCCGTCTAACCGGGGCTCACTTGTGCAGTTTGGAGATTGTCTTTTCTGATTTACAAATTCGACAAATCTCAATGCCCCAGAGCTCCTCGGGGCTATTAAGGATGTGAGAGCCAAATTACTTCAACCTTAGCCTCGCTAATCGTTTGCTCCTAAGAAGGTAGTGTTGAGGTGATTCCACCTGGTCATCTGCCAGGCAACTGCGGCATATGGGGTCCGGTAGTATGCTCAGCTCTACTGTGTGAATACCGATTGGACAGTGACGCGTTAAAACCCCCTCCTAAAGTGAGAGCTGTGGCTTTGTGAGTGTGAGGAGTACCCTCGACCGCCGCCTGTCCACACTCGGCCAAAAGGGCCTTGCGATCGCGCTGACATGAGGTCCATCTATTCAATAGTGTACCACAAGTGATCAATGGCACGCCAGCCGCTCTTTCTTCGGCGATAACGTTTTTCGAGTGCCTTTCCTGGCCAATTCTTCAGCTACACAGGTCATCGCAATTTCGCTGTGACCCGGATCCCAAATAAGCCTAATATAGAGGTATTCCGAAGCGACCACTAGAGAGATCAGACATTCCTTAACTAAGTTAGAGCACATCTCCAACGTACTCAAGGCCCTGATAGCCACTTCGCCATCAGAATCGACAGAATACCCCAAGTCAAGTTTCGATTTATTGAATAGGCTCACCGCTCCCTCTCTCCAGAATTTCCGCCCGCCTCAATCCTCCCTTGAGGGAAAGTGGGCAGAGCAGAAGCTCCTAGTATCCATTTCGGTGGCGCAGAAATCTGTACGATCAGGGATGAAATCGAAGCTGCGAAACTCTTGAACCTCTAACTTGTTAATTGGAAAATATTATTTAAAGGGTTAAAGACAAGAAAAATGTGAAAATGTCCTATGTTTTGGCTGAGTATGTTGAGTTTCATATAAATAAATCACACCTAATGTAACACGTAGAAATTTCATACACTTAGCGGTGCGGCTGAGCGAAATCGAATTCTATAATAATTGTATCCCCTTGAAGCAAACACTAAATAGCAAAAATCTAAAATCAATTGAAAATTAACACCACTTATTCATGCATAACTTTTGTCATTACGAGAATTTAATGGCAATTTGCAACGCTTCTAAATATTCAATGAATGCACTCGGAAACGATATCTACTAAATTTTTTTTAAACAAATCGACAGACAATTTGTGTACAATTAAATCCACTTAGTAACAAAAAGCGAAAACATTTGTAAAGTTGTTAGCAAAAACAAGTGTAAAAAACAAATAAGTAAAGGACTTTGCGCACAAATGCAAATACAAATATGTGCACTTGAACATGAATAGACAATTGCAAATTTACATACATACGTATACCCTTTACCCATTGCAAGTGCAGTTTTTGTTAGCCGCTGGCAACAAAGTAATATATGTAGTTAAAAAAAAAGAAAAAAAATCGTTTTATTTAAATCTTTTTTTTTCAGCTAAAACAAATTTCCATGTCTTCTTGTTGTTGTCGATCGTGGCGCATACTAATCACAGCAATTTGTTGGCTGCCATGCAAATTGTCAAAATAAATTTTCAACTGCGTTTGCTTGTGTATTTGCCGTTGCCGTTGTGTGTGTTTGCACTTGCAACAAAGTGCCTGTCGTTGAGTGCTTGCAACAAAAAAAAAATGAACAAAAAGAAAACTACAGATAACACAAATTTAAAATAATATTGTAGTAATATCCAAAAAGTTGTAAATTACTTGGAAAACAGAGTGCTGCAAACAATTTGTATACAAATAGACAAATAAGCGTTGCTTTTATGCAACACTGAGTGTTTCAATGCACAAAGCGCACAGCAGTTAACGCGGAGTGTGCTGTTCAGGTCGAAGTTGCAAGCATTTCCGATTTTTTTTACTGTGGTTGTTTTTAGTCAATTTACTGGGGTTATAGTTTTTGGCATGCCAATTATTGTTATTTTTTTTAAATTTTTTGATTTATTTGTTTGAGTTAATCGAAATTTAGAATGAAAATGGTAAGCGCTTTATGTCGGTTTTCATACAAAAGTATAAAATGTGTTACTAACTCCTAGTTTGAAAGGGACACGAGTACGTATATGTTAACTTATAGCTGCTGCAATCCTTCAACAGACGCTGATGACTTTAGTGTCTAGTAAGAGCTTCAAAATTTAGATGGCGAAATTTAAAGCTTGAAATTACAGCATACCTTAGCAACGACTAAAATTATAATTTCAAAGAAGTAACCAAATAACTTTTTGCTAATTGGGGGAGTTCATTTACAATTGCATTCATTACAACTTGACGTGTCTTCCTTACTAAGCTGACCAACCGTCCTCTTCTGGAGGGGATTGTCCTCCTCAAACGTGATTTGTCCTCTTCAAACGTGATTTGTCTTCCTCAAAAATACTGTCCTTCTCGGTCCTTCTTTTAACCAAAAATCTCTTCCTTGTTCTCCTTTTCAAGGGTTATTACCACGATGAAATTTTCAAAAAATTTCGTTCAGAATATTATTATATATGTATATAGTACCAGGTTGACCGAGCTTTGCCCGGAGCGCATACACTTTTTAAAGTTTTCAAGATTTGGATAGCTTTAAAAAAATATTTTGGAAATAAAAAAAAATGGATTTCGATGTCTATTAAGTAAATTTCTTACTCCAAAATTTAGGTGGCAATGCTATTCCGAAAAACACAGGTATAAATGGTACATACCTTCAGCGTATATGTACTGTGTATACATAAAAGAATGCTGATTGAACTTAACAAAATAAAAATGTGTATTACATAGAAGCGTGGCAACCCTGATGGAAAAATATTTTCTGACCAAAGTTCTCAACAATACCTTTCATTTGATATCCATATTGCGATGTTTTAGATAAATTGTGTAGAATCGAAAATAAGTGGCAACCTATCCTAAGGGATAACATTCTGTATATAGGGAAAGCATTGTTTAAGAACCTTCTCTTGGTACCCATGAATAGTAATATTTTACTTGTTTTTCTAAACAAAAAATTAAATAAATATGCGATTCAAAATAGGTGGCAACCTTATTAAAAATATTTTTGAATTAGGGATCTTTAAAATACTTTCCGTTTGATACCCATATTATGATGTTTTAATTAACTTGTAAATAGTTTCGAATAGGTGGCAACCTTATACGAGTCTTATCGGAGATATTATTGCGGCTTATTTATAATTAATTTTTGTTTCTAATATTGCATATATCTGGCAACACAGTTTTTCCAATCTTCCCTTTACGAACCTTCTACAGACATAAATACACAAAATGAAATATAAACGAAGCAAATCCGTTGAGCCGTTCTTGAGTAATTCGATAACACACGAACAGTAATTCATTTTTATATATAAAGATATGTATATATATTCACAAGAATCGCTCGTTTGATGTAATAAGATTTCCTAATCGTACATAATCACTTAAACTTTCAGTGAAACTAGATTTTGATTCAACTAACCGCCTGTGAAAGTTGAACAGTGTAAACGCCTTTTAGCCTTAATCAATAATATTTAATACAGCTTTTCCGCGGCACGCCAATTACGTAGTTCGCTCTCTCCTTTATAATTCGCACTCCAATTAACATTCGAACAAGTTCACAGATCAAAACTGGCTCTTTTTCTCAGAACGAAAAGTAAAGTTTATATATGTAATCACCAATTTATTACGGAAACTTTCCGGGAAATTTTGCCACCTATTTTTATTACTTTAAAAGAGTAATTCTTGAATATATATATATATATATATTAGGGTGATCCAAAATAACCAGCCTAGCGAATTTATGGCCTTAAAATGACTTATTTACTTAGAAGGAAACATTTTTATTTAAATTTTAAAAGGTGTCGGTGGGCATTTGAAATTTTCGATGTAAATGACATGTAAAAAAATTTCTTTTCATTAAAAATGTTAGTAAGGTAGAACCGCTGAGAGTCACTTTTAAAATTCTTGACGTTTCCAAACAATTTAATTTTTAAATTTACTCACAAACTCACACACACAATTTCATTTTCAATCTCAAGCAACAACAATTTCGAACAATTTCAATTTTTTATTTTCACTTTTATATAATTTTAAAATGTTGGCAAACTTAAAAAAAAAATCATGGCCGACAAATTGAGAGAACGGTTCTACCTTGCTATGTTTTTATCATGGTTATAACTACTGAACCGTTAAAAAAGTTGTAAAAAAGGGCTAACATTTTTTTCTGGGCCTGTTCTTATAGGACATTAAATTATCTGAAAAAAAATACCCTGAAGGAATTAAAAAATTAATATTCAAAACTAGTTAATACGTATGTGGTCTTATAATTATTCAGCGCAGTGTACTATTAACTTGCTGGACTTGTGTTTAGAGAAACTTTCAACTGTTAATTTATTCGTTGTTTATCTTCAAATCTAAAAAAAAATTAAAATAAATATAAAAAACTTTTTTTTTTTGTCTTTTCAATTTGGAGAATTTGTTCTCCTGGGATGTTAAAAAATTCTGGTCACCTTATCTTCACTCACTAGCCGAGTTATTTATACTTTGCCAATAGTTGAACAAAAATGCAATAAGCAAAGCAAAATAAATCACGTGAAAGTTGGAAATGCGTGAAACACCTTAGCAGATTGAAGAAAATGGGGGAAAATAATTTATTGCGAAAATCGTAAGAAGAAGTTGTGAGCGAGTGACACGCAAAGTATCCATGCAATTTGGAAGATATCTCGAGTGGCAGGCAGGCAATAAGCAAATCATCCGTTTTGGTTTATAGCTAGACGGACGCAACAGTCGGCGGGGCAGAGCTACTTATAATGAGCGACGTGGTAGTACTACCACATTTAAATTTATTTACTACAAACTACAATTTGTTATATTTCGACGCACAAATTCAATGTGCAGATGCACGTGCGTGACTAAAACCTATGTAACTGTCTGTTGGATTGCCAGTTGAAACAGCAACTGGTTTGCATTTCAAGAGTATTCTACACTCAGGTTTACTGCGCGGTGAAATATTTTTACCAAACCTTAGCTTAAAATAAGCAAAAGTAAAATTAAATTTTGTTTATACATATCAATTATACATACATAATACAATCTCTTGCAAAAAGTTCTCCGTGTTCTCCTTTATAAGCAGCGATGTCATCCATTCGAATATTATTATTAGGGATAAGAATATTGTTATTGCTTACGTTATCGACATTATTATCGATATTTTTAATAATGTTATCAATTTTAATTCGAAATTTTATAATATATACATGTATTTCTCACTGTTTTCTCATACTTTCTTATGTATGTACATTAGGGTGGTCTTTAATATATGAACATATAAATTTTGTATGGGGTACCCATATATTTTGTTATACGCAAAAAATCCGACAAAAGTTTTACTTGGATTTAAAGCGGTCGATTATTCGCCTTTTTTCCAAAACCGGATTTCGAAGTTATTCGAAAAATCGCAATTTAAAAAAAAACCGGTTTCCTATATTAAAATTAAGAAAAACCCGGATAAACCGTTTTTATTTTACATAGTTTTCAGACAGTGAAAATGCATATGTTGGTATGAAGTCATTACCTAATATTACGATAAATCTATTGATAGTATGGATCGCTTCTTTTTTAGAAACGAGCACAGCGAAATAACCTCAAAGTGTTTTTTTACATCAAAAGGAAAACAAATAAAAATTAGTGAAAAATTCACGTTCAATTTTATTTTAACTTTTTTTTAATAGTTTACTAGCAATTACCCGGCGTGCTTCGCTGCGCCTTAAATGTATTTTTGTGTTGTAACTCTCCCCCTAAGCTCTTATGGCCTCATTTACAAAATATTTTTAAAGAACTTTATGAAGTTAGATTTAAAAAAATCGATCTATGAAGCATTGTTTATTTTTTTTTTGAGTTAATATATTTTCGAAGGTAATTAGAAAATATGTAAAGAACCGACTTTCTCTTGGAAATTTAATTTATAATCTTATAACTGGAGTCTACTATCGCACCCTTTCCTCAAACGTGTATTGATTCAATATTCAAATAACGTATATTTATATAATTTGAAAAAATCTCCCTACTATACAAATATGTACAGCAATATTAAATAATATTTTCAATTGTTGTGAGAGGGAGTAACAAAACAAAATTACTTTTAAGGCGCAGCGAAGCACGCCGGGTATTCGCTAGTGTCACATGAAATTAACTGAGCAAAGTACAATGAATAGCTGTTAAACAATGGCACCATCTACTTTAAATGAAACATACTTATTTTCGTGGGGGATACTCACACACCATATACTTTTCTATTGAAATTTTTCCTGAATTTTCCTAGCTATAAACCTCCAACGAATGCAAAACCGTGAAAATCGGTTCGTGCGTTCTGGAGTTATAGCGTCAGGAAGGAAAACCCTACTTATTTTTATATTAATTTTTATATTAAAGAAGATTAAAGAACTGTCCGCATTACTCAATTTTATTTTTCACTAAACGGTATTCATGAATTTTTTAATTTTTTTTTTATTTGCTTCCGCATACTTTTGACATAACAGCTTTCATTTTATGCCGATATTAAACAAATACAGCCTAAGTTTACCCGGGTCCACGTTTTGGTCTGTATCTCGTGACCCAAGTCACCCAGCTATATGAAAAGTGCTCAATCTTAAAGCATTCATGAACAGCTTTCATTTGATACCCATATTAAACAAATACACCCAAGGTTACCCAGGTCCACGTTTTGGTCTATATCTCGAGACCCTAGTCACCCAGCTATTTGAAAAGTGCTCTATCTTAAAGCATTCATGAACAGCTTTAATTTGATACCCATATTAAACAAATACATCCTAAGGTATCCCGGGTCCACGTTTTGGTCTGTATCTCGAGACCCTAGTCACCCAGCTATATGAAAAGTGCTCAATCTT